>NC_133449.1:197037018-197714518 GCF_048565385.1 Saimiri boliviensis | reverse complement strand
TATTTACAATAGCAAAGACTTGGAACCAATCCAAATACCCATCAATGATAGACTGGATAAAGAAAATGTGGCACATATACACCATGGAATACTATACAGCCATAAAAAAGAATGAGTTCATGTCCTTTGCAGGGACATGGATGAAGCTGGAAACTTTATTCTCAGCAAACTAACACAGGAACAGAAAACTAAATACCACATGTTCTCACTCATAAATGGGAGTTGAACAACAAGAACACATGGAAACAGGGAGGGGAACATCACATACTGGGGCCTGTTGGGGAGTAGTGGGTAAGGGGAGGGATAGCATTAGGAGAAATACCTAATGTAGATGACAGGTTGATGGGTGCAGCAAACCACAATGGCACTCGTATACCTATGTAACAAACCTGCAAGTTCTGCACATGTATCCCAGAACTTAAAGTATAATTTAAAAAAATCAAACTCCCACACAAAAAAGAAAAATATATCATTTCCAGTGTTGGAGGTAGAGCCTGGTAGAAGGTGACTAAATTATATGGATAGATTTTTGAGTGAATGATTTAGCACTGTTTTCCTTGGTGCAGTAATACAATCATAGCTCACTACAGGCTTAACATCTTGGCCTCAAGCATTCTCCTGTTCTCAGCCTCCCAAGTGGCTAAGACTACAGGTGCATGCTGTCATGTACAGATAAATATATTTTTTTTAAGAGACAAGGTCTCACTATGTTGCCCAGGCTGGTCTGGAACTCCTGGTCTCAAGTGACCCTCTTGCACTGGCTTGATAACCACCATTGAAATCTTAACTCATGACTAGGGGCTCAAAATCCAATCCCCACTCAAGCCCCTTGGCCACCCTCTGGTCCTCTGGAAAGCAGTGTCTCAGACACTGTCCTCAAAACCAATGTAAACTTGTAAGCAGAATTGAGCCAAGTTACTTCTTGTGCCCCTTGCTTTACTCTGTGTGTCTGCTTTTCCTGGATCCATGCACTGAACATGAACAAGTAGCTCAAGAAATGGATGAGCTCCACTTTTTTTCATTCTCATCTCTTCTTGCAGATGTGGAAGCATTTCCAAGTGTCTGAACTCCTAAGACAAGTGCTGGGCCAGATCTCAACACACACACATAAAACTAACAGGACACTTTTCATCTGACAGCTTTTTCTTTTTCCTCTTCTTTCCCTCTTTACCCTTCTCTAGCTGCATCTTCTTATTTGTGTTTCAAGTTAGACAGTGTGAGAGCAGGAAGTCACCATGTAGTATTCAAAGAGGCATTCAGACCTAGCCATGACAAGGTAGAAAGTCACATAAAACCCATTGTAAAACCCTTCAAAGTAATCTGAGTAGGCTGTGTGGATTTTATAGTGATCAGCCACATGCTTCTGGCTGCCAGCACCTAGATTGAATTTCTCTGCAACCAACAAATACTGGAGACATCTTTTGCTAATTCCTTGGAGAAATAAAAACAAGATATACTAAGATCAGATATTCCATATTTATTTCATAGGAATTGATAGTTGCTTTATCAGAAGAGTTTGAATTTACGTGTGAAAGTTGTGGTCATTTTCAGCTAATTGAGTCCCTACCTCATCCTTTTATTAGTCACATTATATACAATCATAAGACAGGTATCATTTCATATCACTGTTTTAAAGTGAAAACAACCTGTAAATCATCTTGTTTACTCACTTCATCTTACAGATGAGGAAACTGAAACCCAGAGGAGCAAAGCCCAGGGTCACACACCACCTAGTAGGCAGTGTCAGCACAGATGGAACCGGCTTCTGGCTCCCTGTTAGCCCTGCCCCAATTCTACAGCACAAAGAATCAAAGAAAAGAAACAGTATCTTAGTATTTGTAAAGTTTTTTCTGATTAAATGCTAAGTAAATTAGCTTCAGATTCAAAACGTCTTTATATAATAATTCAAAGACCTAAAATGCATCAGGAAAACTTATTCAAAATTTGCAACATACAAACATTATTGTTCTTATTAAATTAAAAAATACTTGCATACTTGCATACATACAGACTTACAAGTCAATAACCCTTAGAATTCGAGCTTATCCAGAAGCTTGCTTGTTTATTCCTTTCCAAGAACACATTTGATGACTGTTTGGGGACAACGAAACCTTAGTGTTACAGGGTTCATTATTAATACTGGTGTTCCAGTAATAATGATATACTGGAATTACTTTCACCAAGGATGGCTTTATTGGAAATGACCAAAAAAGGTTTGATTTAATTCCAATAATATTGCATTAAGTGTTAAAGAAGGGTGTAGGCAATGGCAGTAGAGCTGGGCATAGCTGACCTGAAACATGGCCTGAGGTCCAGGCATACCAGATTAGCCTTGCCCCGGTATCACTGTGCTCAAGAAAAAGAAGTGACTCATTTTCCAGGCCCACAATTCCTACTGTGGCTGAGTGACCATGGAGAATTATGCCAATTACGATGCAGCTGTCGTGAAGTCTGGAGGAGTATGGAAAGCCATTGCCCATGCTGTTCAGTAGGAAGAAGTCTCTCTCTGTGGCTTGGAAGTCTCCCAGATTCCAGCAGAGGAGCTTTCTGGGCTGAAAAGCCTTTGACACCAGCGATGACATGCCCAGGAGGAAAGTATCCATGAGAGGACCACTTTCAGAAAAAAAAAAAAAAAAAAAAGCGAGAAGCACAAAATACACCCAGATGGAGCTGGAAACTGAGAATACCCACTGGATGTCTGGCTGAGCTGGCCTCCTTCAGCTGCTTGAGGACATAGTGCATCCCTCTGATTTGGAGGAATGCCTAGTCTGTCACTGGCACTGATGCACTTTGGACGAGGTTGTATGGAAGGCACTATATGCCAGATGCCTGTCTGTCTGACCATGTTTCCATCACCCAGAAGCAGCTGGCCTGAAAAAATGGTGGACTAATCCACTGAAAAGTAGGTTACAGTGCTGGTCAAAAGACAATGTCCTTAAAGGACTGGGTTCTGTCTTAGGACATAGTATATGTTAGAATTAGTGACCAGTATTTGGTGCTGTCTCATCCACAGCCAGAATACATGAGTCTAGGAATCAAGTGTGGATGTTGGAGTGGTTCCTCTCACTAATACACTTGATACACTTCTTACAGAATTTATGACCCCAGTTCCTGCAATGGCAATATGCACTGGTTTGAAGTACTAATTCTAAAGGAAAAAAATGCTTCCTTTCAGGAACCCAACAGTGATTCCACTGAATTGGAAAATTAGACTATCGTGTGGTCATCTGGGGGTACTCATGCTTCTGAACCCACAGGCAAAGGGGAGGATTACCCTACGGGCTGGGATGATTGATCCTAAATACCAAGAACAAATTATGCTATGTAAACTAAAAATAATATCCTACTCCACCCCCACCAACCCTGGCCTCTCAACTGAGAGCAGACTCCCCTGTAGCTAAGAGGACCCTAGAAAAAGTTTAAAACTGAGTTCCTGATCATGATGGGACAGCAGGTCTGACATACCTTGTTAGACCTCCTCTCTTTTATGGTTTAGACAGAACAATTGGCCATCCTTAATGTTAAAATAAAGATCATAAGTTTGAAAGAGCAGACTCTTGGTGACAATAAGATACCAACTTATAAAGAAGACCTAAGGCCATGTCAGGCAAAAGTTAAGTCACACACCCTTACACTTGAAGAATAATCTATGTTCTAACAACATTTTTCTTTTTCTCTAGCAGCTAAACAAGAACTGGCCTCAAGATAAGCACGATTAAAGCAATCACAATTCATCCAGCTTATAGACGCTGACTCACTGGACATTCCACCAGCCATAACTAGTTTTCATTGGACAAGGGATTGACTTCAATAACTTTCCCTAGAAAAGAAAACCATCAACCATGGACTGGTTCTGGCCAGTTTACAGAGATTGTGCACTCAGATGCCTTCACGTCTTGAAAAGATATTTTGAAGTACAGGGCCTCATTATAATATATTTAAATATTACATCTCTACCCCAAAGTGAATATCGGTTTTGTGTTACATGTATGTTTGTTCAGTATGTATGCATCAGGATCACCTTCATGAATATTCATAGCTCCTCCTATAACCTGTTGAATATGTATGTTTAGTCAAACTATTCAGCATAAAACTTGTACCCCAATCCCTCTTCCTTCCAAGTGCCTGTTTCTGGGTTTCAGCCAGAGGCTGTGCTTCCTAGCCTGCAGGATGGCCATCTTACAGGCTGTAACCCTTTAGACAAAATAGTCTCCTCTCCTTTTCTAAATGCATACATTTTGTGATTTTTAAGTTAACAGTTGCTTCTGCAAAATGAAGGTAGGGAGGACCATGTCTCAGATGCTGGGGATTCTCTGGGATGTGTCTTAGTACTTCCATGAGTAATAAAGTTAATGGAAAATTCCAGCAATTAAAACAAGACAGAACCACTGAGGTCTTGGACATTTCAGAATTCATTCCAACATTCATTCAGGAGTGGATCTTTGGGTTATCTCTAAATATTGGGGCATGATGAACTAGCCCCAATTACCTTCAACCTGGTCTCAGAGGTTTCAGTTTCAGCTTTGCAGGGCCCCTCCCCCTTCAAGCTTCTAAACTTTAACAATTCCAAGTCTTTCATGTATTCCCCCAGTTCTAGGGCAGTCACTGCTTCTATGATTGCTGCTTTCTCAGTGTTTCCTTTTGGCCTTTTCATTTCTTGAGTACTTGATTAACAAGTCTTTATATGGAATCTCTCTGTTCAAATAATCAGGGTGATTTCTATCTCTTGATTGTACAACTGATCCTCCATACACCCTATGAGATTATATCCATTTTTCAGATGAGAAAAGCAGAGCCATAGAACAGGTAAGTAACTGGACCAAGGCCACACAACCAGTACAACACAGGAACATGGCTTAAACCCAGGTCTTTCTCGTCGCAAAGCCCTTGTGCTTTTAAACACTACACAGTTCTGCAAGGTGAAGGCAGGTATTTTCAATTTCTCTCTGATCTCTTCTAGCAATGAGACTGGTATTCAAATTAGACTGGGTAGAAGCAAGGTAGATCATGCAAATGCAAGAACAAGTGCACCTGCAGCTTTAAGAGAATTTATGACACAGGGTCCAGAACACTCTCGTAGCCTGCAGACATGATAGGAGATACTGTAGTCATCTCCAAGAAAACATGGGGAGCTTCTGGAACACTGAGATAGTTAAAGATTTTAGCATTTAGAAAATAGATATACAGATATTTAGTCTTGACTAAGATTTTCCCAGGGAAAATCTAAGATGATCCTGTGCACACTTTTAGCAACAACTGCCTGATTTCTGGTTGGATACATTGGATACATTCTAGGGGGACATCAAGAAATGCTGCTGCCACCTCCAGCCAAGAGCTGGGCATGGGATTCAAGCCAATCAGATACTCTTTCCTTAAAATGTGAATTTTGATCAGAGAGACAAACGACTGAAAACTATTGTTGCTGAAGCAGTAGGAGTGCCATGAAAAGACTGTTCATTAGTTTCAATTGCACATATTCACCTGAAAGTTACAAGGAGAGAACCATAACTTCTTTATGTTCAGGGACTTTATGTTCAGAGTTCATAATGTTAACCACTAGATCCAAAGTACCCAGAACAGTGCCTGGCATAGAATAGGTGCTAAATAAATATCAGCTGTGTGAATAAAAATAATAAAGAACTTTCCAACAATTTAATAATGGAATTGTTGTATCATGAAGTAGTGAGCTCCTTGTCACTGAAGAGATTAAAATACAGCCCATCACTCAGAATGACAAAAAAAAAAAAAAATTCTACATTGAGTAGGTGGTCTCTAAAAAGCATTCTACTTCTGGCTTCATAATTCCACAACTATTTTTTATTTACTCTTAGAAAATCTATTTTAAAGTAAAACTAGAATACCATATTTATTAACACAATATACAGAACACAGATGAGGTGGCCACGATGAAAGGTATATGACACTTTTCCAAAAGTAGGATAGCACTTCTTCACATGCCCACAAAAAATGCCAGCAAAAGCTGTTGCAGGAAATGTAAACCATCACTGGACTTGTTTGCAGTGACCTACACTTGATCTATTTTTAGTCTTGAGGAAAGCAAAATAAGAAAATGGATAGTTTGGTTGCCATGGTTATTCCCAGCCACCAGTCCACCTTACCATCCATTTTCCATCATTTCTAATAACCCAGTTTCCCAGAGTGATATTGTAGGAGCCAATAACCCAGGCTTTTTATTAAATGGTTTCCCCTGGTGCCACCCTCATCCAACCACTTTTTACAGCTCCCCTTTGTCTTAGCAGTCTTCAGCATGGCTCGGGATGAAAAATACTCACCTAAAGCCAGCAAGATTTTTCAGTGCAGATAAATCTTGTGCTTGATTTCAACCCCTTAAGATTCTGAATGGTTTATGTGTTCCTGAACTTTAAGGATAAATCCCTATGCAACTGGGGAGGAAACAGTTGGGATGGTAGGTTGCTATTTTCTTTGACTTTGATTTTACTTACTTTATAAGCAGCGTAGCTTGCTTGGGAAAGGAAGATTACATTTAAGAAAACAGTCTGGAGAATGTGCTACCTGGTGAAACTGAGTTAGACAACTGTCTTGGTTGTTTCAGATTTCTTTAGTAGCTAACAAAGACGGTAGCTCAACTTTTGGCAGAAGCCCATGAGAATGGGAAGAATAATTTGGAGTCTCGTAAGAGACACTTTGTGGGGAATTGTGCTTCCTTGGCAAATTCTAGTTTGTATTACAGCAGGCTGTGGAACTGCGGCTTTCTACAGTCACACAGTTTTCAGAAAGGCATTGCTAGCGACACAGATCTACACATCTGAACACTAGGTGGCAACCTTGCCTTTTGTGTCACCAATCAAAGCCATTTTACAAAACCACAGTATTTAAGGAAATATATATGGAACCATCAAATCTCAGCCTTCTTCTTCCCCAGTTTTATTTTAATATTGGCATCCAGATATAACAAATGACCAAAGGCCATTCTTAAAAGCAGACCCAAATTAGGAGAGCATTAAATGTGTGTAGACTTGATTTTTTCACAGCGTTCCCCAGAAGGAACACCAGCAGCCTCACAACTGTTAGAATTCCCTCCCGCTCTGGGTATGGATGTTCACTGATTAAACGTTTATTCCAGGCAGGAGGGATCTTCTGGTGAACAAAAGATAAGATCCTTGCTTTTGTGGAGCTTGCACTGAAATAGAAGAGACAGACACTAACCGAGTACATGAAAATAATTTGAGGTAATAATTTCAATGTAACAGAATAGAATGTAACAGAAATTTGGCATGAGGGGAAGAGAATGGTGGTCAGGAAAGGCCTTAGAGAAGCTGACACGTGACATGAAGCCCAGATGAGAAGCCAGCCGCCCAACAGCTGGAGGAAGAGTGGTAGAAAGAAGCCAGTGCAGCCGGAGCATGGTGAGGGGAGGGAAAGGCGGGATAAACTGAGGCTGGAAGACCATGGGGGTTCAGACCACATAAGGACTGGTTGGCCAAGGAAGGAGATAGATTGTATTCTAAGCTTAATAGAACGCAGTGGAGGAAGAGTCCAGAGGTGAAGGGGCTCAACTTCACTCTGCTATCGCCGAGGATTTATTCTGCTCCTGACAGCACTCTCATTGCTCCGACTATTAAGACAGCAGATTTAGTAGACATGGCTCCTACCCTAGAACCTCTCAGCCCAGAACAGAGCTCAGACGCCCAGCATACCCCAATGAAGGCATCCTTTACAGTGTAGATCCCTGCAAGGAAAAGACAGAGGCAGAGGCAAAAATTTTGTCAACAGTGAACCCTGTGGCCAGCACCCATTTTCCTCTGAGAAAGTATTTCAACACACAAATCTCTTTTAAGCAGGAAGGAAAAAACAGAAGAGGTAGAATTTCCCATTGTCTTACACGCAGATCCAATTTAGGCTCTAGGACACCTGAGTTCTGTGTGTCTCTCTTTTGCCTGGCACCAAACAATGAAGCTTTATGATAAACAATGGTGGTGACAATTTGATAGGAGACTTGATTTCTTTCTTGCACTAAGGCATTTTAGTCAGAGGGCAAACATTCTGTTGTAAATGAAGCCTGGCTCAGCTAGTCTCAAGCAAGACTTACCTGTCTGCGTGGTGACACCCAGAGTTGCTTATAAGCTGCTCTGCTTCCTTAGCCTTGTGGCGGGGCACTGAGCCGCCTCTCCGGAGGCTGCAGTGGAAGGGAGGAGGAGGCCCTGCTGCCTGACTATACAAAACAAAGTCCTGACTATACAGGGCTGCATTTTCCTGCATAACTGCATGTGGGCATGCAAGTGCTCACAGAGCTAAGCTGCTCTTTTATGGCTTTTCCCCCTTTTTGAGGTTGTTCTGGATTAAGGTCATTACCTGAGAAACTGGCCCATGCACATAAGTGAAGAATGTTTATCTTGTGAGGTCTGCATCCAAGTGGAGAGGACAAACCCCATCAAAAGGAACAGCTGCCACCCAGCTCCCGCCAACTGTTTCCATGCAAGAACGTGGGGCCAATGCTATCGGATCTCCTGATGTGTCTACAGAAACTGGAAATCCCGATTTTTATGTGCAGTCTCCTCTTTTTTAAACGTTTGCAAATGATTTAGTAAAAAAATATCCCTGAGTGGCGAAATAAATTGTGTCTGTGGGCTTTACATGGTCTGTGGGTCTCTCGTGTATGAACTCCGCTTTAGTCAATTTTCTAACATTTAAGAAAATTTCAAATTTATAGAGAAGGTGAAATAACTTCACAGTGCACAGCTGTGGATGTCTGTCAACTAGACTCCACTTACTTTCTCACCTATGCATTCAGTTACTTATTTTAACCAAATTTTAACTGTGTGGGAATTTGAAGGAGCAGGAAAGAGGGAAGGAGAGGGGAAAGTCCTATAGAGGTGACTCTCATATCAACTCATCTCTTAAAGTTCAATTGCAAGCATTCACCTGGTTTTATATTTGGCCTTGATGTAAAACTAGACCCCCAAAATGAGAGACTTCAAAGCCCTTTTGAGCTGAGTGACCTTGAGCAGATCCAATCTGCCTCACAAAGTGAGATTCCACGGCTAAGCCCCTTGATGCTGGAGGGTTTTGTGAATTAGGGAGAACACATCTTCTTCTCCCATCTCCCTGGACATGCTCAGAACTCACATACCCCACAAGCGAGGCCTAGAAGATCTGGGCAGGGCTATGGGTCATGGATTGCCTTCCACTGACCACAGTTTAGTCAGAAAGGGCCAGGTGCAGACTGTGGGATCCCAACTAGGAGGAAAAGCATGCAGTTAGAGGTGTCACTCACTCTGAGTATGTGTGAGTAGGTCTCTTTGCACAGGGGATGCTCATTTTGTGTGAAAAGTTAGAGACGAAAGCTTTGACTGTGCAAACTGATTATTTTAATTAAGTCCCATGGGACTTGATGCAGAATGCTTTGCAGAGGTTGAAAATAGCCTTTCTCTGGGTTCCCACATGTGCACTGAGACCCAGGGAAGATATTTAAATCTTGACAGCAGCTCTCATGTTGGCTTGTCTGGAGAGACTGATCAGCAGCCTGACTTGTCCTTTGTGGTGGCTGAGAAGCACCTGAGGGACAGGGCAGGACAGAAAGCTTTTATACCTACTACTGTTCCCCCACTGCTTCCACTGCACCAAAAGAAAATTACATTTACCTTGCAGTAGCAGTGTATCATTAAGGGATGGTAATCACCATGGTAACCAAGGATAATCTACTATGAGCAAATGGAAAAAGAAAGAAAGGCATTGGGTCAGGGCTTGCTACACCCACATTAGCTCAAAATGCCCCTGCTCTTAAATAATATGGAAAAGAAATATATTTTCTAGACTGGCAGCTGGACCAAATTTCAAAATCATTGTGTTCTAAAAGTGAAAGGAACCTTACAGAATAACTAAGGGCTGCAACTAAATGCCTGCAAGGTCAGCAGATGAGGTAAATATTCAGGACAGAGATACTACTGTGGCGGTGGAGGGGATGGGCGCAGAGGCGGGTGTGGAAGTGGGGCCAGGCTCTGAGGGGCAGGGCAGCAGCGTCTGCAGCTGCAGCTGACGGGAGCCACAGGAGAGGCTGGCCCTTTGATGTCAGATCATGTGCTTTCTCAAAGATAGCTGAGAATGCAGATTTATATGTGAAGTATCTCAATTTTGACTGCTAATTAAAACGAATTTAAAGCAGGTTAACTAAAACACATCTGTGAACTCCAATTTACGACATTTGATTAAATACACGTGCCCATTCTTTTTTTAAAACCTTGAGGATACTGAGGTCCAGAAGAGTTGTGATGCATGTCACACAGTCAATTCATGAGCAAGTCAGCCCTCTGGGTTCTGGACTCCCAGTGCTGCGCTTCTTCCCTCCTAGAATGCGGTGGTGACACTCCATCTTAGCTCCAAGGGCCTGACTTGCTTTGGTACCTTGGTTGGAGTGCAGTGGTATGATCATAGTTCATTGTAGTTTCAAACTCCTGGGCTCCAGCAATTCTCTCACCTCAGTTTCCCAAGTAGCTTAGGCTATAGGTGTGTACCACACACCTGGCTCTAATCTATTCACTGGATTTATTGAAGAAGGTGGCTGGATGTGCACTCCCCAGAGGCTTCTTCCAGCTCTAAAGCAAAGTATTCTATGAGAAACATGATATTCTAAAGGCTGATCATAAGGCAGTTTAGAATGATGGGAAAATAGACAAAGAGAACTCAGCAAAGTAGGTATTTGTTGTGCATTAACTATATATGCCGCCTCCTGAAAATAGTTTATTTTTAATTTAATAGGTAATAAATAGATATAATATTTCCCTCAATGATGTCTGGAAGAATGGAATAATGCTTAAAAGTATGGGCTCTGCTTGCCTCCAGCTCCCTGACTTCAAGCTACGTGACTTCAAGCAACTTACTTAGTCTCTCTGTTTATAGACTGCCTCAATATTCTAGTCTGCAAAATGGGATAAGTCATATTCTACTTTCTGTGGTTAGAGTGAGGATTAGATAAGATAATGCATATAAAGCAAATGCAGTGTCAGGTCTCAGAACTTAGTATTTCAAAATATGGCACCGGTCTACTGAGCATTATAAGCTGAAGGAAATTGAGAAGACAAGAGAAGCAGGAAGGTTACTCTTTTACCTTCTGTCCCATTTCTCTCCTGAAGAAGGCCATAAAAGAATTTTCTGACTAATGTCACTTGAAAGTAGTTTGTTAGACACTCACTCCAGAGGTATCCTGTTCTATATGCAGAGGTCAAAAAGAATCTGAACAAACAGGCTGTATTAGTCCATTCTCAAATTGCTATAAAAAACTACCCAAAAGTGGGTAATTTATATAGAGAAGGGGTTTAATTGGCTCATGGTTCTGCAGGCTGTACAGGAAGCATGGCTGGAGATGCCCCAGGAAACTTAGTCATGGCAGAAGGTGAAGGAGAAGCTGGCACATCCTACATGGCTAGAGCAGGGGGAAGAGAGCAGAGGGGGAGGTGCTACACACTTTTAAACAACCAGACTTTGTAAGAACGCTATCACAAGAAAGAACTAGGGGGATGGTGCTAAACCATTAGGAACCACCCCCAGGATCCAATCACCTTCCATCAGGTTCTTTCTCCAACATTGGGGGTTGCAATTCAACATGAAATATGGGTGGGGACACAGGACCAAACCATATCATTCTGCCCCTGGCGCCTCCTAAATCTCATGGCCTTCTCACATTTCAAAACATAATCATGCCTTCCCAACGGTCTCCAAACTCATTCCAGCATTAACTTAAAAGTCCACAGTCCAAAGTCTCATCTGAAACAAAGCAAGTCCCTTCTGCCTATGAGCCTGTAAAATCAAAACTAGTTAGTTACTTCCAAGATATTTACAATTTCCAAGTTTCCAAAAAACTTACAGTATGGTAGAAGGGGAAGGGGAAGCTGGCAAATCCAGATAGCTGTAGCAGGAGGAACAGAGTGAAGGAGGAGGTGCTACACACACGTGTGTGTGTGTGTGTGTGTGTGTGTGTGTGTGAGAGAGAGAGAGAGGGAAAGAGAGAGAGAGAGAGAGAGAGAGAGAAAGAGAGAGACAGAGAGAGAGACAGAGAGAGACAGAGAGAGAGAGAGAGAGAGAGGCTGAGTCTTGCTCTGTTGCCTAGACTGGAGTTCAGTGGTGCAATCTCACCTCACTGAAGGGTTGAAAAGGCATAATTGTTGCCTTTCAACCTGTCAGTGAGGGTTGAAAAGGCAACAACTATTTAGCCTCTGCCTGATGGGTTCCAGCAATTCTCCTGTCTCAGCCTCCTGGGTAGCTGGGATTACAGGTGCACGCCACCACACCCAGCTAATTTTTTATTTTTAGTAGAGATGGGGTTTATCCATGTTGGTCAGGCTGATCTTGAACTCCTGATCTCAGATGATCTGCCTGCCTCACTCCCAAAGTGCTAGGATTACAGGCATGAGCCACCACGCTCAGCCTAAATTAACTTTAGACTGCCTACCTCTTGGCTTTTTGTTGTATAAATAGCAGCTTATTGGTTAAGATATTTTTAGTACAATTTCTATTTTATTTGCAGCCAAAAGCACTAACCAGCAGCGTGTCTCCTCTATTGTCACCACAGGCTGTTTCTACTGCAGCTATCACAGAAACTGCTCCACTCTCTGACCCCACTATTGCCCACGGTGACTCTTCTTCAGCTACTCTTGCTTTTCTGCCTCATGATGAGACCATAGTGCCACTGTAGACTCTCATCTCCACAGAGCTACCAAGCAATAGCCCTCCTGCCCCAATGGACAGGGAGTTTCCCCCCACCTGTTTATCAGTCAGGACCCTTGCAGATACAAATGACAGACAATGCAATTCAAAACGAATAATTAATAAAGCATTTTTTAAAGGAAGGGGATAGAGTTGATCAGCTCATAGCATGACCATGCAGACTCTCACCCAGCTTATTTATGGGCTCAAACACAATCACCAGGACTCAGTCTCACTCCCTTTTCCAGCATTGCTTTTCTCCTTGTTGACTCTTCTCTCAGGCACACTTTCTCCTCTCATTCTATTTTCTTGAGAATCTTAGTTAGAAATAGTCTCTCATCTTAACAATTTCTGCAAGTGTTCTGAATTCAGATCTCTTGACTTTGATTGGGTCACTTACTTGATCGTGTAACTGGAGCCAGGAGATGCAATGCTCTGTCCATTTTCAGTCATTTGCCCACCTGCCCCTGTGGCTGGGAGTAGAGTCAGCTCCAACTGAACTATAAGAAAGTGTGCATCCATCAGATTCCAGCAGGACATAGATGGTGGTTTCAAACTGGCTAATTTAAGGAGAATTTAATACAGAAACGATTTTTAAAGGCATGGGCATAGTTAGAGAAAACAATGACAATAGTGCAGTATGCTAGGGTTAGCAACAGTGCAGGAGCTGTTCCCAACCCAAAGCCTAAAAGAACAAGGGAAGAGTGTGGTCATAGAACCCAGGAAGGGTAAGTGTAGAGCATGAGCCATTCAGCAGGAGTGATGGTCTTGCATAGGTGCACAGAGCCAACCTCAAATGCGGTGGAAGGAAAGAAGCCAAAATGGAATGGAGGTGTAGGGGAATAAATTCTCTGATCTCACTTTTCTCCCAGGTTCTTCACAGCACATTTCACTAGTCAAATCCAACTGGAAACCAATGAGCAGGGGGGCTCAATGATACAGTCCATACAGGTATATCCATCATTGAGTTCAGAAGTAGTTCCCCAAGGAAAACAGAGGTGCTCAAACAAATGAAGGGGATTGGCAGGCATTACAAAACCCAGATCTTCACTACAATAACATTTTGCCTTTTCAACAGAAAACTGATGGCCTAATAGATGAAGAGAAATATTACATCGAGAGCTCAATGTCCCTGAGATTCTTCCTTCTAAACCAACCCTTGACTTACTAACACCTCATTCTGTTTCTTATGGCTTCATTCAGTCTCATCCACCCTCACAGTTGCTGTTTCTCCAGTTTATCATATGTACTCATCACATGACATTTCCAATTCCTTTTCCACTTTTAAACAACCAGATCTTGTGAGAACTCTGCCTCCTTCTGCCAAGCAGTGTTCAGTTAGAGCTAAATTCCTAACCAATCTCCTCCACTTGGCCCAGGACTTTCAGTCCATTTTTCACATCCCATTTCAGCAGCAGCCTGGTTGGGCATCACCTAGGCTTCCACTCTGGAGGGCTGAGTCCTACCCATTGGCCTTTGTGACATGTATTGTTTGGTCCACAAAATGCCTTGCTCTGGATTTCCTGTATTAATCCTGCACCAGCCTTTGGACAATCCCAAACTTCTGGTTGTCTACAAGCAGAGAGAGTGCAGTCTAAACAACAGGCTGCCTAGATTGCTCCAATTATAGGTTAACTTACACAGGATGTCGGAGAGGGACCATCTTCTATTTCTTTCTTCCAGGCAATGCTGATGATAGGGAAGGAGTGATAAAGTAAGTGGGCAACTCTACAATTTATTTCTTACTAAATTGAACCAAATCCAACAGAAAAATAAGTTTCTAACCCCAGATCTTTTTCACTGTGATCTATTTCTTTTTATCTCTTAATTTACTAACTTTATTTTTTTGGACTCATTTTATTTCTACTAACTAGTATTAATGATTTTTTTTCTTTCTATAGAACCTGTATTTCCCTCTGATCAATAATGACTTTCAACGATTGCCCTTTCAGATTTAGGTTTGCTTATAAAGAAGCTTATGCTGGGCGGAGCGCGGTGGCTCACACCTGTAATCCCAGCACTTTGGAAGGCCAAGGTGGGCAGATCACGAGGTCAAGAGATCGAGACCATGGTGAAACCCCGTCTCTACTAAAAAATACAAAAATTAGCTGGGGGTGGTGGCGCGCACCTGTGGTCTCAGCTACTCGGGAGGCTGAGGCAGGAGAATTGCTTCAACCCGGGAAGCAGAGGTTGCAGTGAGCCGAGGTCGTGCCGCTGCACTCCAGCCTAGTGCCTGGCGACAGAGTGAGACTCTGCCTCAAAAAAAAAAAAAAAAAAAAAAAACCTTATGCTAAGTCTTCATGTCCCTGACCAAGTCCAGCCCCAACTCTTCTCCGATGAGCATTTCTGTCCCCTGAACAAGGGCCCTTGTCTTTTATGTCTTCTACCCCAAAGTATGTTCACTGCTTCCTTTCCCAGGAACAGCTTTTACTTCCCTTCCTTTAATCTAGTTTCTTAATCCTGATTGCTGAAAGACTCATGTTCCCTTCAGGGTGTCTTCCAAGTGGCCTAGTTGTCTTCAGAGGAGCCAGAATCTTTTTGTGAAAGCTCAGGGTAGCTGAGGTATAAATGCAGATTAGATTCATTTAGCCTACCTCTTTCTTCCTGCTTAGAAAGAATGCCAGATCCAAGGTTCTTGCTACATTTAATCACTGTTCTTCAGCATTTCTGTCTCTTTTTTTGAGACAGGGTCACAGTCTGTCGCCCAGGCTACAGCATAGTGGCATGATCATGGCTTACTGCAGCCTCAGCCTCCTGGGCTCAAGCAGTGCTCCTGCCTCAGCCTCCCAGTAGCTAGGAGGGGCCCACAACGCCATGTCTGGCTAATTTTTCATTTTTTTTATGGAGATAGTGAGGGACTGTGTTAAGGAAAACCGAATCCACAAGGGGCGTGGTTTCAATGGCAGGAATTTTCCAGCACCATGCCTCCATCCAGATCCCCATATAGTTCTGTCTAACTTTCCTGCTCCAGCCAGGTAGAAACTCCAGGTGAGCTTCTTTGTTCCAAAAAGCCCGCCAAAAGCTCTGGGGAGGAGGGAGCTCTGACTGTGTGTGGGCTGGCAGCTAATCCAATATCAAAGTCAAAGATCAATCATTCCAGAGGAAGTTTGAAAGAACTCCTCTCATTGGACGAGAACATGAAGGGGGCGGGAATAACTCCCGGGTTAAAATCCCACGGCTCCTTACGCGTACTGGTATCCCCTCCGGATTCCCCTCCGACAGCAGCCTGGGAGCACTCTCTCTCCTTCTCTCTTTCTCTCTGTTTTCGCCTAATAAATCTCTCTCTGCTAAACTCTTTGGGTCCACAATATTTATTCAAACGGTAAGCTCACTGTGCCTTTGGTGCCCCTTTCCCACTCCTGGGATAAGGGAGGCCAATGACCTGGGCACATGGGAGAAAACATCGGAAGCATCTTTGGGACGCCCCGCTGCTCTGCTCTCCTCCCCCAGGTACATCTTTGGTGAGCACGGGGAGGGAGCTGAGCCCCTGCGCCCCGTCCGGGTTACAATCCGGTTTTGCTATGTTGCCTGGGCCTGTCTCAAACTCCTAGGCTTAAGCAATCTTTCTGCCTCAGCTTTACAAAGTGTTAGAATTACATGCATGAGCCTCCATACCTGGCCTCTTCAACATTATTTAGAGCCCTCTGTGTGGCCCTAAGTGTGGCTCTCCCAGTTCAGCCTGCAAGTAAGTGTCTCTTCCTCTTTCACTTTGTTCAGTCTTTATCCTCTTACACTTTTTTCTTCCCCTCCTCCTCTCTCTTTTCTAGTCCTTTCCTCCTGCTAAACACAATGGCAGACGAATGCATAAATTAGACTACAATAGCAGGAGACATTCTGGTCTATAATTCTGTTCACTCCGTGGATACTTGTGATGATATGGCCCAGGGAAGTAAAGTTCCAGGGGTTGTCCACATGTGTGTTAAAGTGAGCAAACTGAATATCCCATATCCCAAAGATGAGAACCAATAGTTGCTTTACCTAGAGATCTTATTATCAAGAGGAAGAAAGTACACAAGCTCGTGGGGTCCGATCCTTTCCAAGTTAGGAAAAGCTATGCTAGACACATGTCTTGGGGTCTTGGTGCCTGACACTATGCTCTTTCTGGGGCCAGTTATCTTAAATGAGGTTGGGGCAAGATTGCAACGGAAGATATAAATCTGCTAATGGCAGGAAAATGGTTCTCATGCTAATAAATATGAACAGGTGGTTGAGCAGCAGATTCTTAAATACTGTGCCACTGCAGGGAAGGGAAGACAGAAGATGTTTGCAATTGCAAAAATATCCTGCCTTTAATAACAACTTTACACTGTAAATGCAAATGGTATGTTAAAGTCAGTGAGAGAATGGTATGATATTGCCGTTATTATTTAGCAGAACAGTAAACAATGTTAGTGGAGCCCTGCTGGGCACTTGTATGGCACTTAACATTTTCAAAGGCTATGACTTTTCGGTTTAAGCATGTACTGTAACTCTTTTCAACACGTATACCTTAATGCAGTCACAACCCAGTTCTATATCCTCAATTGACAGTTTTTTAGGTGCTGTGACCTGTAAGAAGTCAAATTACGGACTAGTTAGGAAACTAGAAATTAGCGGTCTTTAGCTTGAGACACTAAGCTCTAGTCATGGAGAATCAATAATATTAAATTATCTTTCTTGGTTTTACTTTTCTATGTGGATATGTTTCTTTTTAACATACTCCATTAATGAAGCCTCAGAGAACTCAGAGTACTTAATCAGAGTTTGTAAATGTGCATGCACCAAGCTTGTCAATATTAACAAAACTTCATGGGCCAAAACCCACTTCTATTTATACCTCCTTTTTATAGACTTTGCAGTCTAAACTACTATCCAAATATGTGGAAGCAGTCAATCTCACAAAAAACTTATGGTACATTTTCACTGGCTTAAGGTGCGTATTTCTTTTGAAGATGATGCTCCAACTCTCTTGGATTATTTTTCATAATTTATTGTGGTTTTCTTTCTCTGGGTTGAACAACTACACTAATATTTATTGTTCACATCTAGGAAAATTGGTCTAATTAAAAATGAATGCTGTGGACATTCAGCTGTGGACAAGTCAGAAGAAACAGACTTTTAAATTGGCTTTATGCTGAAAAACTGCATTAAAAAACAAATATTTAAATCAGTGTACTTCAATTTAGCATCTGTGAAGTTCTGCTACACAATACCATGGTGAATAAAATGGGACTCCTGCCTTGAAAGATTTCACAGCCTATCTGGGTAAGGAAAAAAATTATGTGTGGAATAAAGCATAAAAATGTTTAAGATAGAGGTGTGTACAATATGCTTTTTATATTACATATTATATGCATATCATATGGAGACACAAAGGGGAAAATGCATATATTTGGGATCATGGAGTGGTCAGAGAAAGCTAGACAGCATTTCACTTAACCATGAAGGTGAAATCAGCAGTCACTAGCTGGGCAAGGAGTAGGTAGTTGTAAGCAGAGGACAAAAAACCCACAAAAGCAAAGGTGGAGAAGAAGATCTAGGGCATTGCCCTTCCCCCTCAGTACCTCACCAAATCCCCTGGAGCCCAAGGATTCCAGCGCAGTATGAGGTCAATTCACAGTGAGCACTTGCTGAATGTACACATGCACGTGTGAATGAGGGAGTCCAGGGAAGAAACCACTGATCTCAAAATTGGGCCTATCCTGAGAAGCTGATCTAGCTAAAGCATGACATCTGATCGAGGGCCTTGCTGGACTATTGAACGGCAGATGATAAGTCTCAGGACTACAACTGCATTTCTCACTGCGATGAAGCTCTTGACCATGAGAAAATTTTCCGCAGAAAAACGTCAGAATCTGGAAAGGACATTAGAGAGCATCTGATCCAACTCTGAGAGATTAAAATGAAGGGTTCAAGCCTACACAAGACCCTAGATTTTGTGCCTAGCAGTGGTCACCCCACAGTTACTGCTGAAGAATATATCACAGCCAAAGCCTCTGACCATCGAGAAGGGAGACCTACATGGAAGGAAAGCAGGCAAGACGGGAGGCAAGCCAGGAGGCAGCTGGCCGATGCATCTGGGCTTTAACGGAGATTTGGTAGTCATTTTGTTTTCTCCTCTGCTCCTTACTGGAAGGGAAACTCTCTTGAGCCCAGTTCCCGTCACAGTAAAGGAATGGCTTTTCACAGCCTGATACACAAAGACAAGCCAGGTTTCAGTCCCTCTGGGAGAAGGGCTTTTGTGGGACTTGAGCAGCCCTGTTGGTCCTTTCTGCCTGCTTCAACAGGGCAATTGGTTGCTAGTTTCCAACGCAGCCCTTCCAGTTCTTACAGGAAATTCCTAGAGACTAATTAATCTGGCTACAAGGTCTTTGGCAGCTCAGCTCTGAAGTCCTCCTTTGAATTCTAAAGGAACCAGCAGGAGCACCTGGGCCTCTGTTCCAGGACTTTCTTCTCAGCTGTGGTCAAGAGACATGGGTGGAATTTGTGTCTCATTTCTCCACATGAGATACAAATTAACCCTAGATTTCCTTACCCCAGCATTCTCCACCAGGTGTCCTTAATCAGATGTTCTTCCTACAAAAGAGGCAGCTCTAACCCAGTGGTTCTTCTTTTGTTTTGTTTTGTTTTTTGAGATGGAGTCTCATTCTGTCACCCACGATGGAGTGCAGTGGTGCAATCTCGATTCACTGCAACCTCTGTCTTCTGGGTTCAAGTGATTTTCGTGCCTCAGCCTCCCAAGTAGCTGGGATTACAGGCATGCGTCACCACGCCAGGCTAATTTTGTATTTTTAGTAGAGAAGGGGTTTCCCCATGTTGGTCAGGCTGGTCTCAAACTCTTGACCTCAGGTGATCCACCCACCTTGGCCTCCCAAAATGCTGGGATTACAGGCGTGAGCCACTACGCCCGACCAACCCAGTGGTTCTTAAATATTAGTGTGCATCAGAATCACTTGTAGGGTTTGCCAAACTATAGATTGCTGGGCTCCATCCTCAGTATCTGGTTCAGCAGGTCCAAGACAGCACCTGAGAATTTGCATTTCCAATAAGGCCTCGGATGATGCTAATGCTTGTGTACTATGGCCCACACTTTGGGGACCACTAAATCAGAAATCAGCTGGTGGTGGTGGTGGTTGCCGTTGCTGTTGCTGTTGTTCTACAAACAAGTTTTCTCTGCCTACCTATCTTCAAAATTGCAAGGAATTCCTGAATCAGGAATCAGGCCTTCTATTTTTGGTCTGCAAGCAAGTTCTTCTCTGCCCTCCTACATCTCAAAATTCTGTTCTGTCCCTCTCCTTGGGAAGATAATCATTCCACTGATTAATTACTGTTCAGTCTACTTAACAACTACAACCATTTTGCTCCTGGCATCACGAGGCATAACTAATACAGATTATTTTATTTTCTGCCCCTTTGATCTAGACCAGAATCTTAGTTATAACCCCCAGGCCCAAATACATGTGTAATAAAAACAATAAAACAAAACAGCTCAGAGAACAAAGGCAATTTTCTCTTCTAAGAAAAAGATACTTCATTTGAGAGATTATGCAAGCTTTAGATACAAAATGGAGTTACACGCATATGGAGTGGTGGTAAATTGCCTGCTAGCATTCAGACAGGCTCTGTTAGAGTTTCTCCCTGGAGAAGGTTAGAAATTGGTGCCAAAATTAATTAAAGAATAAAGGTGAGTGAATCTTTTTCTCTGTTAAATAGAGTCTATTCCATGTGGCCTTGCTTGCTCTAGTAACACCAAGCGAGGTGTGATGTGTTTCTCCACTGGTACCCTGAGTTCTCCTTGAGGGGATGCCAGGACAAGACCACTCTGCTAGCAGTGGGATTAGGTAAATCCACAGACCCCTACTCATAATAATTTTCACACTTCGGACTCCCAGAGGGGGAGGATGATCCATAGAAAATGTTTCACAGCTCAGAGGACATAATTATAAGCCAGTTTAGGAGGTGGTTATTGGGCACCTCAAGTGGATGGCCTGGGGTGGAAATAGAGAGGGATGCGATGCAATTTTCATGTTACTAGCACCAAAAGCTGCAGTTGCCTGTGGGTGCCATGGGCTGAGGTGGGAGCAACAGAGCGGATGCTAGAGGGAGTTTGCAATGTAGATTGAACATGGAAGAGAATGTCTCCAAGAGAAAGAAACGACAGAATGTCTCCAAGAAAGTGTGATGGCTCCAATAAAAATAGGATTAGGAGTGAGCATCCCCTGAGAACAGCATGGATGGAGGATCCCTAAACCGCACCACTGCGAGATCGCAGGGAGCTAATGGTTCTCTTCGGTGAGGACATACTCTCTTTGATACCAGTATGAAAAGAAAATACATCTGAAGATGAGTGGCACCTTCCTAGCAAATCACCCCTTAGCACCTAAAACAAGCTGGAATGCTGGGATGGACTAGGAAAATAATTTAGATTAAGGTTAGAGCCAGGCAGGCTCTTCAAGGAATGGTGTTGTCTAGGCACAGGACCACAGTGGCAGGGTGTTAGATCAGCATGCTATGGTTTGAATGTTTGTGTTCCCCCAAAATTAGTATGTTGGAACCTAATCTCTAATGCAATTGTATTAGGAGGCCTTTAGGAGGTGATTAGGTCATGAGGGCAGAACTCTCACAAATGGAATTAGTCCCTTATAAAAGCTGCCCAAGGGAGCTTATTTGCCTCTTCCACCATGTGAGGACACAGTTAGAGGGTATCATCCACAAGGAAAAGGTCTCACCAGACAATGAATCTGCCAGTGCCTTGATCTTGGACTTCCCAGCCTCCAGAACTTTGAGAAATAAATTTCTGATATTCATAAGCTATCTAATTCATGGTATTTTGTTATAGCATACCAAATGAACCAAGCATTCTTTTTGCTAGGGCTGGATTAATCATGAATGCTGAAATTATAACCATCCAGAGTTGCAAACTATCCAACTTAGCTCTGACAAGTACAAAGATTAAGGATCCGTTAAAAGCCCACACTTAAAATGGCATTGCATACACATTTCTTATCTGTATCTGTAATATGTTAGATGGTGCTAGAAATTATAATTTATAAAAGTGGATTGGAGGCCGGGATTGGTGGCTCATGCCTTTAATGCCAGCATTTTGGGAGGCTAAGGCAGGGGGATCACTTGAGGTCATGAGTTTGAGACCAGCCTAGCCAACATGATCAAACCCCATGCCTACTAAAAACATAAAAATTAGCTGGGTATGGTGGCACACACCTGTAATCCCAGATACCCAGGAGGCTGAGGCAGAAGAATCACTGGAAGGTGGAGGTTGCAGTGAGCCAAGATCATGCCACTGCACCCCAGATGGAGCAACAGAGTGAGACTCCATCTCAAAAAAAAAAAAATCAGCCTTTGACTGACTATCAAATATAAAAGTTATCTTCTGCCTGGAGTTCCCTGCATATACCACCATCTTCAAACCCTCCAGCTGAAATCAGTGGATAATGTGAAAAACTTCTAGGATCAGCAAAAGATAATTAAGGCATATTAGCACATTGTCTACTAGAGTTGGTTACTGTGGGAAGTCTCAATTAGCAGGGATTGAAAGGGTTAGGACTACTCCCTTTCATTCCTAGGAGAGATTCACATCCCTAGAGAGTTTACAGAACTTTATTAAACATGCTACTAAATGTAACATTAAAAGCTGAGAAAATGTATAGGGGCAGGTATATAGGAAGACGAGGAAATAAAGCTTGATGGCTTCTAATTGTTCTATAAAGGAAGAGGCTGAGAGTATGAGGGAAAGTAGTTGCATACAGGAGTGGAAGAGTTTGGAGGAAGAATGAAGATGGTTGAAATCACCATTATAGAGAGTAGGAGAGTGAGCAGATCACAAAACAGAGTAAGTATCCTGAGAATGACCCTATGGTCTAAGAAGAATGCATGTTTAGAGTTCCAAGCTAAGTAATCTGGAAGTGACCAATCCAGATATTTAATCCTTATCTTTAAGGAACATCTGAATTCCTTGTCCATCCCATGGAACACAGGTCATGCAGGGGATCAAGGCCCTTTGTTTTGGGTTAAATGAAGATTGCCAGATGGAGGTCACTAGGGGAAGGGTACTAAGTGAAGAAGCTATGTAAGCCACATGCTTTTTATAAGTGGTTCTCCTGTCCAGCTCACTGCCACTGAACTGCCCTGTATGTAAGTCCCCTCAATAAACCCCATGTCTCATTTGCTGACTCCACGTCTCTTTTTTGGCCTCTCAAACCTGGCGCCATCCTTACTAAAATCAATGGGGATCCAGCATGACAATCAGCGATCCAGCCAGGAGGTCAGAAAACTCTATGGGCACCAAGAGGATGGGACTGGGAAGGGGAAATCCATGGAGGAAACACCAGGTTGGCCATCCTTACCTATGCGGAGCCTGATAGCCACTGTCCTTGATGGATGAGACCCGCCATGTGAGTATAGGGACACCCTGAGAATGCTGAAGGGTCTGGAAGAGCTGTTGCAGGGGTTGGATCTAACTAAGAAAAAAATCAGTTGCCTGAGCTGTGGCAGCCACGATTGGCTGGTTGTTCCCCACTGCTTTGAGCAGCCACTGAGACTGAGCTCACAGCACAGGTAGGAGTTCCTCAGGTATAGGATGAGCTACAACTAGAAAGCGATGCAAGGTTAGCTCACACTGAAATGCTGGAGCCCTTACTCTTCCACTTTCAGGCACAGGTTGACAAAATGGAGCTTATCAGGTAGCCCATTTGAAGGGTCACTCGCTGCCATGGTAGGGCTATCATGGACTAAATTGTCCTGGAACCCTAAGTCCAAGACCTAATGGAGAACTCTAGAGAAGAGGAGAGTGAAGACTGGGACAAGCTCATAGAGGCTCCCATCCTCTCCGCCCATCCCATAGCAATTACCAATATAAAGGCAGACCAAGGGCACTCACGGGGAGTTGACCCACAAAACCTGCCCTCACCTGAAAGATGGCAGCACACCACAATGCAGGACCACACTGCTGTGGAACTGGCGGAACTGGGGAACCAGTTCAGGCAGAAAGAGAGTGAATCACAGGGTGATGTCTCTATCTGTGGGACATGGAAGCAAAGGGTATTATACTCTCTGAACTCAAGATGAGTACAGTGACATCTATCATAAACCACCAGGCCCTGAGGCAGCGCCTCTAGGGCACCAATAAACAGGATTGGACCATATCCCTCCTGAGCTGGGCAGTTGCAGCCTGGCCAAATGAGGGAGATGTCCCCCATGTCTCCTGTGTGATGGCCAACTATGGGGGAATCGCAGAACATTCCCCGGGAATTAGGGATGAAGAATGTTATCTATGCTGATCATTACCAAGCCCTTGACAATGAGCTTTTTTCTGCTGGCATGAAAGACACCATCTTTCAGTCAGCAACCAGTCAATAATATGGAGCACTAGTGTCTATCCTGAGTCCCTTGGTAGGACAGCCAGTGTCCTGGGCAGCCCAAGCAGCTGCTGACGTAGGGGACATGGAGAAAGTACATAGGTGAGGGGTGTGCACTGTTTGAATGAAAGACGGGGAACCAAAGGGAAGGATACAGCCAAGGGCCCATCAGGGTGCTGACAAATGTGGCATGACCTGGTAGTAACAGGGACACCTACTGTCAAAATAGATAAACAGCCTAATGCCATTCTGGTCAGACTGTGACAGAACCTCAAGCAAGAACAGCACGTCACTATGGAGCCTCCAGCTTAGCCCACCACCCTTCTGCAGAGGGCTGGCAGGAACCAACACCTTTAGACTAGGGTGAAGGCCAAGGCCCCAGAATCCTGATGAGAGCAATGGTGGCCAGGGTGTCTGGGGACCAGAGGCCACATGTAGAACTAGCTACATATTAGTCACCTAAGAATAACCAGACTGCATGCTCTGGTGGATACTGGAACCAAATGCACTTATATGGTAACGTTCATGGATCCAAAGGCCCTATTACAGCAATAGATGGTTATGAAGAGTGGGCCTTTGAAAGTCAAACAGGTTGAACCCTACTCAGTAAACACAACTCTCATCCCAGAATACCTTTTGGGAATGGATATCTTATCAGGCTTTACCCTCTCAACAACTGCTGGGGAATTCCAGCTGATGGGGTGGTGAACATATGATCAGGGGGATCACAAAACGGATCCCAGTATAGCTGCCAGCCCTGCAGCAGGCAGTACCACTGAAGCAGTATGGTCTGCTAGGGGTGCCTGGTGAGATCATGGGACTACCAAGGAGTTAGACCACACAGGCATTATAAGGCCAGCACGCAGCCCATGCGACGGCCCACGTGGAGGCCTGATGGGATATGGAGAATGACCGTAAATTACCGGTATTCTCCCCAGGGTATGCAGTGTTCCCAATATTGCCTTCCTTCTGATGAGGGTAGAATCCATGCTTGGCACATAGCACTTTGTTATAGATTTAGCCAGTGCCTTTTTCAGCATCCCCATTGCCCCAGAGCCAAGAATAATCTGCATTACACCTGGGAAGGAGAGCAATGGACCTTTACCATCTTGTCCCAGGGATATTTACATATGCCCCATTCTTTGTCATGTACTGGTGGCTGCAGACCTCAGTGATGGACCACCCCGGAGTGGGTGCATGTTTTCCATTACATAAATGCCCACTTCCGAGTGTTTTTCCGTTTACACACTGCAGCCTCCTCCTTGTTGTCTCACTTGGCGAACAGAGGATGCACAGTCAATGCAGACAAAGTCCAAGGTCCAGGCTTATTGGCCACATTCCTGGATGTCACCTGTTTGGGTAAGACTAAAGTCCTTCCATCTGCTGTTATGGGTAAGGTGCAGGCCTACCCAGATCCTACCACACCCAGGTGGACAGTGTAACGGATAGTATGCTTTTGCCCCAACATGGGACTCAAGGTAAACTGATACTGCCCTGGCCACAAGACCTATGCACCAGCAAACACGTGGCCCTGGAAATGTCAAACCAGCCCCTGGCTGGTTCGGTTTTTCTGCTCCATGGAGGAAGGGTCTAGAACAGAATATAACAAGTCACAGCTATTATACACCCTACTCTTCAATACTTCTAAAATAATGAATCCTAGTGCTCCCTTGTGCAAGGGGACAATCATCCTCTCACTATGGAACATTACGATACCCCTATTGTCTTACTCTGTCATCCTGCAATGCATCACAGATGGGGGCCGGTCCATCTGGTATTGTAAACCAAGCCTGCAGCTGCCTGCCAGCCTGAGTGGTGTTCTCACAAAATGACAGATCTTTCAGTGTCCTGTTAAATGGCCATGACTCGCCCTTTTTTTTCTTTCTTTTTTTTTTTTTTTTTTAATGAGACAGTCTTGCTCTGTTATCCAGGCTGGAGTACAGTGGCCCTGTCATCTTGGCTCACTGCAACCTCCCACTCCCAGGTTCAAGCAATTTCTTGCCCCAGCCTCCTGAGAAGTAGCTGGGATTATAAGCATCCACCATCACACCTGGCTAATTCTTGTATTTTTAGTAGAGAAGGGATTTCACTTGTTGGCCAGGCTGGTTTCAAACTTCTGACCTCAAGCAACCCTCCCACCTCAGCCTCCCAAAGTGCTGGGATTATACAAGTGCACCACCATGCCCAGCCAGCTTGCCCTTTCTTGTACCCACCAAACATCTCACCTTCCACCCATAGAGAGTGTGCAGCAAACTTCTTCACTGACTGGACATAGACAGCGGTCTCTCTCCAGAATAAAATAAACCACTGGGTCTGTGGAGAGCTGCCACTCTCTCCCACCATGGACCTGCCATGGTGCATCCAAGCAGCTAACCTGAGTACCTGGAGACACTTCTGCCCTTGGTATAATGACCCTCACACATTTCCCTTTATTGACAACAGCACCTCATACGGCGAGTTTCCCGCCATCAACGAGATGAGATGACATGTTTTCCAGTTAGTATGGAAGGAAGTTAATGTTACCCTCACTGTGGGGTACATTGTACATGATGGGCTAGGGTGAATGACAGCAGTGCAGAAACAGATGGTGGGTTATACATCCTTCTTTGCAAAATTGCATGGCTGTGGACATCCTAACGGCTGCCCAGGTTGGAACCTATGCATTAATTAAAACTGAAGCCTGTGCCTACATCCTTGATTACTCTCACAATGTAAACCAGGCCAGGCAGGTCCTAGACACCCACATGTCCACCCTAGAATCTCAGTCTTAGAACCCAGTAACCACATGCTTCAATCAACTCCCAAGTGCTTGGAAAAACTTTTTATAGAGTATGATTGTTATATTAATTATTCTTTTGTGTTGTTGTAGTTCGTATTGCCACCACATCCAGCTAATCTGTATTTTTAGTGGAGATGGGGCTTCACCATGTTGGCCAGGATAGTCTTGATGTCTTGACCTCATGATCCGCCCACCTTGGCCTCCCAAAGTTTTGGGATTACAGGGGCGCCCAGCCAACTGCATGCTTTTTACAAGCTGCTGTGGTTCTTCTGTCCAGCCCTATGCCACTGGACTGCCCTGTATGTAAGTACCCTCAATAAACCCGATGTATCTTGGTAGCTGGCTCTGGGTCTCTTTTCTGGCTTCTCAAACACGGTGCCATTTGTACTGAAGTCAATAGGAGTCCAGCACAACATGAGCTCATAACTAAATTGTCTGAAAAGTTTTCTTTAATAAATAGAAGGTGCTGATGAATTTGGAGGATAGTTATAGTAAAAATTATTGACCGAACAAGCTTGAAGAGAGGATTTTGTGCAAGAGAAGACAACTAGAAGTAGAGTTTTGAAGGTAGAACAGGTAGAGTTATGACGGGCTTAGAATAAATGCTAAGAAAGAAGAAACTCTGCCGCCCAGGTATAGGTCTATAAACTGTGACTGTGTGAACTATAATTAGAGATTGAATACTGACAGAATAAACATAAATAGAAAAAGCCCCCAGAGGTGCAGTTCTCCTTATCTAATGGAGGAAAGGTAGAATTACTGCAAGATTATAAAATGCAGGTGGAGACTGGGGCCAGGTTTCCCTTGGTGATACAATGCAGTAATTTTCCACCCACTGGGGAGCTGGTTGGGCAGAAATCTTTCCTGCTCAGGGACTCTAACAATAATTCCCAAGATAATTAATAATTAACAGGGAGTATTCTAGAAAAACCACCCCCAAGTCCCCCTCTGTCAGAGTGTAGATGAGTGGGGACGGGTATTCCAGAGACAGTGAGAAGAAATGGGTAATGAGGTACCTTCTTTTTTGTGTAAATGGTCAATTACTCTGAAAAATAGTGCCCCTGTGGCAAGGCTGTGGAGTGCTTGGAGCAGTATTGACTAGAGCTCCCTATACTCTTATCTGCCTCTGACACCACTGTTATAAGTAGAAACAGTGTATCTGCATAGTTTCAAAACAAGTGCCCAAAGTTCCCCTTCCAACCAAGTGGCTGTCTAAACCCTTCCTGCAATAGAAACCCTGATCTCGTATTAATGTGAGCTGGGAGTGGGGAAGGGGATTATGGGACCAAGAAAATCACTGGACATTAGTGACCAAAAAAGAAAGAGGGCCTGTATTAGTCTTCCAGGGGTGTCATAACAAAGTTTCCCAAATGTGGTGGCTTAAAACACTAGAAATTTATTATCTGTCATTTCTGGAGGCCACAGGTCAAAAACCAAGGTGTTGGTAGGGCCATATTCTCTCTGAAACTTCTGTGGGAGATACGCTTTTGCTTATCCCATCTTCTCATGGCTCCTGGTGTTCCTTGGCTTGTGGCAGCATCATCAATCTCTGCCTCTGCCTCTGGCCTTCTTCGCTGTCTGTATGTGTCCTTTTCTGTCTCCTATAAGGAAATCCTCATTGGATTCAGCGCCTATCCTAACCTAGGATGATCTCATCTCAGTCCTTACCTTGATTGTATCTGCAGCAACCCTATTTCCAAATAAGGTCACATTTTCAGGTTCCATGAATTCTGAAATTTATGGAGACACTGTAACTGATATGGAGAGTGCTCTGTAGAGTAGGTGAGGAGACATGGGGCACAGTGAACAGACTGGTTGGGCCACTGCTTAATCTCTACCAGCATGAAGACTCAGTATGGGTTGGAATATTTCACCTGAGCCCTGTGCATTCCCTAAAACATGATATGTTTTACTGGCTGACAGCCATACCATTTGGTTACAAACTGTACTCCTCCTTTCCACAATGACGTACTTGGTGAGGTGCTGGGTTTACACCAAAACGACCAAAATAAAGCCATTAAGGAGAAGTGAAAAGTATAATACTGTCCAACTCTGGAATCAATACTTGGTTAGACAATCTCTCTTATTTGTGCCTTTGGTTTTCTTTGCCCAGGTATACTAGCTCATACCTAACGCTATTCTGTTTATTTCCTACCACCTCCTTATAGAAATTCAGGCTTTTACCTAAAAGGTAAGCTCCATGAGGGCAGGAAATCAGTATGTGCTCAATAAACATTTTTTGGATGGATAAAGAAAAGGGGGTGAAGTGGGGCAGAGAATCAGAAGGAAGAGGAAAGGAATGCTTCTGAACGGTGAATCTGGGCTGGAGTTCGCTTAACTAGTGCCACCACTTTTGATGATGTGCTGTAAATCCTCATAACTACATCTTCCTGATTTGTGGAAGAGGAATAATTATGTACATCTTGTGAGGATTAGAGAAACATGTACAAAATATTCAGTGCTGAGTCTTATGCAGAGGAGCTCAGTGAGTGACAATAGGATTGTTATTATTGATTTGTTATTCTATGTATACAATTCTTCTACTGCTATTTAGACTACTGACAAGGACATCCTGAGAAAATTAAGCCCATGCTAACCTATGTAATTTGCAATTTGTGTTTTTAAACTTAGCAATATCCTATACTATTGTTAGTATTTCCTTTTCTCTCAGTTGAAAAGATGCCCAGAAGCAAGTAACTAGCCACATATAGTTTAGTCAACAATTTTCACCCAGCACACAAATACTCTGGTAACACATTCATCTGCAAGTCAATTGCACATTGCATTTTTCAAGTAGACTTTTCAGCTCTCTCTATCACGAGGATGACATTTGTCATCTACTCTCCCTGGCTTTACTGTAGTGAGGATTACTGAGTTGATATGTATTAAGTATTTTGAGCTTCAGAGAGGAAAAGGAGTCATAGGAACACAAAGAAGTATTAATATTTAATGCCAAATGAATTGCTTTAACTCAATGGCATGTTAAAGGCTTTACCCAGAAAATTATAAGGAAACAATAAATCATGATTTCCACAAATAATTCAATTCCCATATGGTTTTTCATACATTCGTGCACTACTGCATAAAATAGAGTAATTCTAAAATTTATGAATTTGCTGCTGTTTAAACTTTAAAAATCTCAAAGCTAATTGGTTGTTTAGTTTTCTTAAGTTCTAATGAAAGCACTTCATACATGTATGTTGGATCCTCACAGCGCAGTCAAGATTCATCAAATATTTTATGTGATAGCACTTATGATCAAAGCAGAATGCCTTAATTAAACAAGTAATTAGCCTTGAGGAGAGTAGTGAACACAACAGTCCAATTAGTGAATCTGTTAACTGTTGCTCCCAGTGACTGAACCAATAGCCAATAGCCAATATGCAGTCAGATGTTGTAGTTACTTTGGTTATGGGAATTGCATGTCATCTCTACAACACACAATGGCAAAAACAAAACATTAGGTGAAGTAATGAACTTGAATACGATGTAGCAGAATAAAGATTCGACTAGGAGCCAAGAAATGTCAGTTTTAGTTCAGGCTGCCACTCCTAAGCTGTGTGACCTAGGATAACTAACTTAACCTTCCTGGTCTCAGTTTCCTCAATTATAAATTATGAGAGCTGGACTAGATGATTTCTAGAGCCCCTTCCAGTGCTAGCATTTCATATCCCTGTTGTGAGGAATTCCGCCCTTTCAATTCTTATTTTTGAAGCCACTTGATTCCTAGCACTGTGCCTGTCAAGTAACACTGCTGCCAGCAATTTACAAAGTAGGTCTGTGGGTGCAGGAGAGAGGCTTCTGCCTGATCTAGTTTTGTTTACAGTGGCAGCATTTCAGCACATCCTCTGTGCTTTCAGCAGGAAGCAGTCAGGCAGCAAAATTGCTCTAGCATAAAACAAATCCAGCTGCAGGGCATCTTCAAAATGCTCCCTATGTGTTTTTCGGTTTAGCCTGCTATTAAAATTTTAAAGCACAATTTAGAGCTACAGTGTACAGTCTTCTGTTACAAAATGCATCCAGATTTCTCATTACTGGCTTTGAAGTGGCAGGGCAGGGTAAAAGGACAATGAGATGTGCAAAGAAAGAAGACATTTTGGAATGTGGAGCACGATTCGCCTTTGGCTCCCCCCTGTCCAAGCATTCATCAACCGTCCCTCACGCAGGGGCTTCAGCCCATTCTGCCCACAAGCCAGCCAGTCAGTTCAGAGCTGCAGGGTGAGAGAGGAAATTGGAGCAGGGCCAACCTACTCTGCAGAAGGACTGGATGGTTTGAATGAGAGGTGTGATCCATGAAGCTGTGGGTCTGGGATTGGTATGAGGGGTGCAAGCAGTAGGCAGAGGACATCCAAGCAGAAGATGCAGCCTGCACAAAACAGGAGGAAGAGCATGGTGAGTTTGGACAGTAACAACTACTTCTCAGTGGAGGTGCCTTTAATGGAAGAAAAAGCAAGACATAAGATGGAGAGGATGACAGTAGCCACGGATGTAAAGTCTTGCAGGACTGTGTCGCACTGCCCAGATTCCCTGCAGGGCTGAAGGACTTATTCCAGAGCTGCTACTGCCCAGGAACTGCCCCCAGCTGCAGAAAGTTACCTCACCCAAGGCCACACACCTCATTCCCAGGGGCAACCTACCTCCAATAACTGGTCAACGTTGGAGGGCTGAGACATATAAAGACTCCAAATAATACTCCCTAATACTTTTTCTACATGCTAATCTGCACCTCAGGGTGCTCCTCAAGGAGCCCAGCCTACAACCTGATGCTGGAGAGATTGATGTACCCTCATGGCAATGGTGAGTGGCTGAAAGGTTTGAAAGAGGGGGTTAACCCGGATCATATCTGCAAATTAAAAAGATCACTCTCATGGCAGTGTGTGGAGGGTGCACTGAAGTGGGCAAACACAAAGGAATAGTGTTGTGTGGAAAGTAACTTTGATGCAGTGTAGCCTCCAAGAATACAACCAGGAAAACTATCTCAGAGACAGAGCTATGCCATGCAACAGAAAATGCACGGAGCAAATGAACTCTTTGTAAATTAATACTCAAGCTACACGGTTCATTAAATCAGTTCAAAACACACAGTGAGAAGCAAGAGAAAGGACAGGGAGTGTTCAAACACTTAGGATAGGGTGTGAGCAGGTGAAAGAACCATGCTTTTTTTTTTTTTTTCTTTTTCCTCTGTCATGCAGGCTGGAGGGCAGCAGTTCTGTCTCAGTCACTGCAACTTCCCTTTCCCACGTCCAAGAAATTCTTATGCCTCAGCCTCCGAAGAAGCTGAGATTACAGATGCTTGCCACTGCATCCAGCTAATTTTTTTTTTTTTTTTTTTTTTTTTTTTTTTTTTTTTTTGTAGAGACAAGGTTTTGCCATGTTGGCCAGGCTGGTCTCGAACTGCTGGCCTCAAGCAATCCACCTCCACCTGCCTCGGCCTCCCAATGTGCTGAGATGACAGGCATCAGCCGCTGTGCCTAGCCAAGACCATGCTCCTTAAGTCTTGTTCATATGCAGTCCCTCTCTCCCCACTCCCCCACCCCTGCCCTGCCTCATCATCCTTCTCCATTGATGGTCATGTGGTTATGAGGACTAGAGCTGAGATTTGAGCAAGGGGCTCACTGAGACACAATTGCTCTGCTGGAAGAATGCAGAGCAAGAATACCTGACCACAGCTATCGTTTTCCAAACAGCCCACTCAACAGCTACAAGTTTTATCTACAATTCTTGGGCAAAGCACATGCAGGACCAGAAAGGAATCATAATTATACTGGGTGTCAGCACTGGGTGGCTGATTTAGAGATAACATAACTGTCAGCCCAGTCCTCTCTTTCTATCTGTGAGCAACTCTGTTGCTTGGTACACCATATTTTTAATTTATTCTGTGTATTCTTGGCATGTCCTACAGTTAATAACTTGCTATCTATATTTAACACATCTTACAAATTGTCTCACATGCTACTTAATTAATCATTCATTATACTTTACACATCCTATGAATTTTGTCTGTATCTCATAAGCTCTTTGTTTACTTACACATCCTATGAATTTATCTCATAAGCTGTTTGTTTACTTACGGAGCAATGCTTCATACTGCTTATGAGTTGCATCCATCCTTTGTTTGTTTTGTTTTTAATAGAATTAGATATTCTCAAATACTTCAACAAATGTACATGAGACACAGAGACCTCTTTGGAGATTTTTTTTTCTTTTTTTGCAAAAATGGAGGCTATAGATGATGTGGTTTATAAATTAGGGAAGTGGTTGTGGAGATTCAAAAGTGACCCTACGAAGGGAAATGAGCAGGAATGATGAGATTAGAGGTAGTAGGTGAATATGATGGATACCATTGATTGGATGATCCTGTATAGCAGACACACCTACAGCAATAACTTAAGCACACCTGAGAATGACCGTGTATGGCAGATGCACCTGAATGTGTGTTTGCAGTTCTGAGCTAAGAAATCTGGGAGTGGCCAACTGGGAGATTCATTCCTTATCTATGAAGAAGATCTAAACCCCTGTCCTATCCTGTGGAAGGTGAGGAGGGGGACTGAGGCCCTTCATTTTGGGTTAAATGAAGGTTGCCAGGTGGAGATTGTTAGGGGCAGGACGCTACATGAAAATGCTGTATAAACTGCGTGCTTTTTACAAGTGGTTGCAGTTCTCCTGCCCAGCCCACTGCCATTGCACCATGCCATTCTTCTGTCCAGCCTGCTGCCACTGGATCATCCCTGTGTGTGAGCTACACTCCATAAACCTCATGTCTCATTTGCTGGCTCTGGGTCTCTTCTTTGGCCTCTTGAACCTGTTGCCACCCCTATTGAAGTTGATAGGGGTCTGGCACAGCAGACCTAACATCCATTCCCATTTCCTCTTCCCTTGGCTGTTTCCAATGTGGAGACCAGAAAACCTAAATATTCATTTGCAGCATCTCTTGTGGCTAAGGGTGGCCATAAAACATGGCTCTCTCCATGAGATATATGTGAAAGTCTGCAAGGAGGATTCTATGACAGCTTTTGCTTTTCATAATAATAAAATGGACAAATACAGCTGGATCTAACCCTCTGGTCTTCTTCCTGCTGTAAACGAGAACGTGATGTTTGGAGCTGTAACAACAACCATTGTGTTAAGTACCATGATGTGAGGAGCCACTGTACTAAGAATGGCAGCATGGAAGTATAGAAAGCGCCTGGGACTTAATGACATCTTTGAGCTGCTGCTTCAGCCCTGGACTGCCAGCCTCCAGGCCTATTGTTATGGGAGAAGAATGAACCCCTATTGTTGAACCAAATTGAGCTGGATTTTCTGCCACTGTTAGTCACATATACCCTAAGTTCTCAGTGAAAAGGCAAGTGGAGACAGGATAATTTAATCAAATGGCCAGACCTCATTGCAAAACTCACTGGGAAATAAAGCTTTTATTTTAGCTGGCCATGCACCCAACTAAAAATTAGAAGCTTTCTCACTAATATAAGAGGACAACTAGCAATGTGTTCCATAGGAAGATGCAAGCTGACACTGCACAGAAATACAAAGTTAACTTTCCTGTCTTCCCTGGCTCTCTAATGTCCCACAATTGCAAGTCAATTCAGAATGATTAAATTAGAGCCTCAAGGATGAGGTAGAGGGCAGGATTGTCAGGCTCAACATTTATTAAAGCACCTCAGATGATTCTAATGAGTACCCAAAACGAAGAGCTTCTGCTTTTAATAAATATACCTGTTTCGGCCTACACATGTGGTCAGTCCTTCTCTCTAAACTTCATATAATGCTGAGCTTAGTTATCCTCATCTGAACCGATGGGAACACCAGAACATTAGGAATGTACAGATACCTATTTCTCCTGTAGACTCAATGTATTACTATGAAGGTCAGATGCAAACTGCAGGCCTGCATCAAGATAGTGGCTAAGTGACATATTGCCATTCTGCTTCATTTTTTCTGTCAACAGCTGCAAGTGTCACCAAAATTTTCACCTACGTAGCAAAAAGAAAATAATCCTACTGCTGCCTTTCTCTGCAAATTTTTCTCCAGAATCCCTTTTTAAGTTGAGCCCTTTTCTCACCCCAGAGTAAAAACATTTCTGGTCATGCTTTCAGCAAAGGTCTTTTCTGTAATTCAGCCATACCTTTGCAATGGTCATACATTTCTGGCAACAGCTCAAGTATGCAACAAATGTAAAAATCTCTATTTTTCGTTACTGACTCTAACACTTATTGTATCTGGAGCCCCATTGAACTTGATGGAATAAGTGGAAACAAGTCAATTCCAGGTAAGCTCTATCCAGTCAGGGTTTTTCTCCCTTCCCACTTTCCCTGAGAGGTGGGGAGAGACTGACAGAACATCTGGACATGGAGGGGGCTCATCTGGTCCTGGGCTGTCATCTGTCCATGCTGGCATCCTCTGACTTGCCCTTGTTCCCAGGAGTCACCAATTGTCAGCATCTATCCCTGCTGGCATCTATGAAGGCAACTGAGTTCCCATCTGGTCTTTGATGCAAGGACAGTGCTGACATCTGCTCTTGGGCCACTCCTTCCCAATACAAAGCATCTCCCAATCTGCCAGACCTCTTTATGATACTTCTGTGCCATCTTGAACAAGATGGGATGCACTGCTGTCCACTCTGGGCTATAGGAGACTCACAGAACTCTTTTATGACCTTTCTGCCCTAATCTGTCATGCTAAGATGCTTCTTCTCAACTCTCACACTAGAGCAAAGAGTCTCAGAAATTTATTACTCTTCTGGGACCCTTTGGGGAGAAAAAACAGACCCTGTGTTCCCTGAGTTTTATCTTGCCCCAATCCCCCATCCCCATCAGGCCAGTGAGGAGCTGGCTCGTGGCCTCCCCTTAGAGACTCACAGCAGTGTCTCCCCTCTTCCCCCTCGTTCCCAGCCACAGCATCTTTATCTAGTCAGGGAAGCAGGAAAAATGCTGTCTCTATGGCTGGGAACAGAGTAGAGGCAAAAATATAAATACGTTAACATACAGTAATTAAATTAATGAATATATCACATCTATTTATCACCCATACTTCAAAAATATCCTAGCACAGCCATAAAGAAGAATAAAATCATGTCTTTTGCAGCAGCGTGAATGCAGCTGGAGGCCATAATCTTTATGGAATTAACACAGAAATGGAAAACCAAATGCCCCATGCTCTCATTTATAAGCGGAAACTAAACATTGGGTACTCACGGTCATAAAGGTGGCAACGATAGACAATATGAACTAACAGAGGGAGAAAGGAAAACTAGCTGTTGAGAACTCTGCCCACATCCTGGGCGATGGGTTCGATCGTACCCCAATCTCAGCATCACACAACATACCCATATATGCACATGTACCCCTGAATCTAAAATAAAAATTGAAACTATTTTTAAAAAATTCTACCACACCTCCTTGTTAATCTGGGAAATACATCTCCAAATTGTTCATTATCATCAGGGCTAGAAAAATTGCATGAAAAACTGGGCACAATAAAACAGAGCTTTTCTTCTAATAGCAGGAATGTCAGAAATCATTTTTTTGTATCATCTTTTCTACATTTTTCAAATTTCCACTGTGAAGTTTTTTGTGTTTTGTTTCTATAATAAAAACTATTGCCCACTAAATCTCTGCTGAAACAGAGTAGAACAGACAAGACAGATGAATCTGACCATATAACAAAATAAAATCTAAATTTAAAAAATCATAAACAAAATCAAAAGACAAGTGACAAAGAATAAAATCTTTCACAGAGGTGACAGAAAAAGTGCTTATGAAAGAGATGAAAACAACAGAAGTACAGGCAAACTCTAAATAGCCTATTAACAAAAAAAGCAAATGGCCGAAGACATAAGAATCTTACTCAAAATTACAGAAGTGCACATCAAAACAAAACTGAGATACCATTTTCATGTATATTTGTGAAATGACAATGTTATACAACTTGGTATTTAGTGAAGGTACAGGAACAGATATTATAATATCGGTGAGCATATAATTTAGTAGCTCTTTTGGAGAAATTTGGTAAATCAGCCAAAACTAAAAAAAAAAAAAAAAAAAAAAAAAAATTCTAGGAGTCCTTTGCAAAAGTAAACCAATTGAACAAGGATGTGAGGCAGGTTAATCATGGCAGGAGTGTCTATAACAACAGCAGCAAAACATGGAGACAACTTAAATGACCATCAAAAGGAGACAGGTTACATAAGTTATATAAGTTATAGTAAATTAATATAATTAAGTATTATGTAACTGTTTAAAACAAACGTAAAGTGATGTGCTACATTCTAACATGGAAGATTCTCCAAGACACATTATTAACTGAAAAAACAATGTGTACGGCAGTGTGACAATTATAATGGCCATTTCCATGTAAATAAACAACAATATTATACAGACATTGCTACTCATTAATTTACAGAAAATATTTCCTGGAAGCAGAAAACTGTTCATTTCTCTATAGTTCTAATTTTCTAACCAAGCCCAATTTTTATGATTATCATTTCTAATGTCACCCACAATTACTACGGAATTACAATTTTTTTCACGTAGAATTTATTGTTAAAAATCAAATTAACAAAAAAGAAATAAGATGTGTAAAATACACACTGGATTCTGAAGACTTAATACAAAAATGAATGTAAATAATCTTAATGATTCTTTACATTGATTGTATGTTGAAATTATAATATTTGGATATGTAACATGAATGAAATTAATTTCTTCTCTTTTTCCTTTTTTTTTTTTTTTTTTTTTTTGAGATGGAGTCTCACTCTGTTGCCCAGACTGAAGTGCAATGGCATCGTCTCAGCTCATTGTAACCTCTGCCTCCCGGGTTCAAGTGACTCTTCCACCTCAGTCTCCTAAGTAGCCGGGACTACAGGCGCACACCACTACCCCCAGCTAATTTTTTGTATTTTTTTTTTTTTTTTTTTTTTTTTGAGACGGAGTTTCGCTCTTGTTACCCAGGCTGGAGTGCAATGGCGCGATCTCGGCTCACCGCAACCTCCGCCTCCTGGGTTCAGGCAATTCTCCTGCCTCAGCCTCCTGAGTAGCTGGGATTATAGGCATGCGCCACCATGCCCAGCTAATTTTTTGTATTTTTAGTAGAGACGGGGTTTCACCATGTTGACCAGGTTGGTCTCGATCTCTCGACCTTGTGATCCACCCGCCTCGGCCTCCCAAAGTGCTGGGATTACAGGCTTGAGCCACAGCGCCCGGCCAATTTTTTGTATTTTTAGTAGAGACGAAGTTTCACCATGTTGGCCAGGCCAGTCTTGAGCGCCTGACCTCAGGTGATCCACCCACTTCAGCCTCCCAAAGTGCTGAGATTACAGGCATGAGTGACTGCACCTGGCCAAAAGCGGGACTTTTTAAACAAAATTATGGGAGGCCATTGTTTTGGATTGAGTAGCTTGCTCTGCCTATGTCACTACTGTGATGATGGCTTCGTGCAGGTCCACGAGGACTGCAGCCTAACGTTCACACCTCTCATTTCTACCTTCTCTCACCATTTTTGCATTCAGAGGAAGTGGCAAAGGGACCCCATGATGCAACAAGGAAACGTAGGAGAGTTAATCTTTAACCAATGGGCAAAAGGGAGGGCAGGAAGACACCAGGTAAGTATTATTCTCTGTTTCTATTTTTTGTAGGACATTCCAAGGCACCGATTTTTCTGAACAGACTCCCTGGAGATAACCCATGTGGTCAAGCTATTCACTGTGTCTCTTCAAATCTTGTGAAGAAGCAGCCGCTTGGTATTTGCTTCCCATCCTTCCCTCTTCTAATTCCCCTTCCCTCATTTCACTGGCCTGGGAATACACCTCCCAACAAGCCATATCCTCTCAACCTTGCTGTAAACTCTTTTGTTCCAGGAAACCAAATTAAGGCTGCATGCTATAAATGAATTAATCTTAGAAATGAACTGGCCAGGTTGTAGTTATTGTACTATTGTAGTGGGTGGCTGTGGCAGTGCTATGAGAGCCATATCAGAATTTTTTTTTCTTTTTTACTATCTCCGGTAATGGGTATAAGCAACGTACCAGAAGTTTCAATTGTGGTTACCAACCTGGTATGATTTAAAAACTTGTATCATTGTTGTCATCACCGTAATCACCTTTCCCCCTGAATAATACAATGCATTACTAAGAGAACGTAAAAGCACAGAGGAATGCCCTCCACAAAGCAAATGCTCAGTAAATATTTGGTAGATGAATGGATGGATGAATAGATGGGGCGGCGGGGGTGGGGGGAAGAGAGAGAGAGGAGGGATAAATATCTAGATAAAGGATACTGAAACAATTGATGGATTTTGTGGGTTTTTAATGATGAAGAGTAAACTTCCTCTGTCTTGTCCATCTAGATACCTGCTTATTCAGACCTCAATCTTAGTAGCCAGCAAAGATGAAGAAACTCAGTTGCAGGAGATAGATCTCCGTGAAGCTAATGTTCCATATTCTCATCTTCTCCAGTCTCCACCCTGTTAGCTCTGCACCATTACTCCTAATCTCTGCCTCAGGCCTTCATTGCTTTATCACCCAATCATAACTGCTTATCTAGCTTTAACTCTTGGCGATTTATATACGTTATATACCTGGCTCTCTGGCTTGCTCCATTCACTGTTGTGGATACAGATTGTTTTTACCTTCTGTTTAACCCTAGACCACTAGGACCCAAGCCTCCCCATCAGAGGGAAATCTGTGAGCACGTGAGTTCTACAGTTCTGCCCTAGACACTCATGTGCAGTATTTGCCCAGGCACATGGCCCAGCACCACAGTCCCTGGAGGAATGAGGCACTGCTGGAAATGATGGATCAATTCTCTTTTGCCCCACATCTGCCGCTGCCCAATCAGAAGGAGCTTATTTGCTCTACTTTTGAAGTAGTACAAAGAGAGAGAAAGAATGTTGGTGGCAGATTGTTCTCAGAAGAATCCGTGAGTAGAGCAAGGAAAGTCTATTTTTTGTGCACATATTTCTTTTTACTGTAGTATGAAAATATCTTTCCACATAATTTTTTCTTATTTCCCCTGTTGCATCAGTTAGGGATTAAGTTCAGCTGCAAATAGCAACACTCCAAAGACAGTGACTTACATAACTCACCTTAGAGGAAGTTAACTTTCCCACATTTCCTGGTTACATTATGGGGTCCCTTTGGCACTGCATCTGAATACAAAATGGTAGAAGGAGGTGGAGACATGAGGTGTGGATGTTAGGCTGCAGTCTGCATGGACCCGCACAGAGCCATCATCACAGCAGTGACAGAAGCAGAGCAATTTTATTTTCCTCAATGAGCAATGAGAAATCTGGAGGGAGACAGTTGGCAGCAGTGAATTTGTTGTTCAAGGATGTCAAGGCCAAGGTGTTTGTGACTCTCATGGTCTGTCCTTCGTGATCACTTCATATTCTATCCTTACTACAGTGTCCACATTCCAGGCAGGAAAAAGAAAATGGAAAGGGCAAAGTACAAAAGGGCATATGTCAGCTTCCTCCCTGGAGCACCTCCGAGTGTCTTCTGGTTACATCCCACTGGGTAGTGTAAGTCACAGGGCCGTCCCTATCTGCAAAGGAAGGGTATGTAATTGTGCCATCTATGCACGTGCCTTCCCCCCACCCAAACCCTGCAGAAAATTAGAGTTGTACTAAAAAAAAAGAAAAAAGAAAGTAAAGATTGGACAGGCTTGCAGCAGTCTCAGTTTCTGAAACTGGGAGAGGAAACAAAGGATGCTAAGAGCATCCAAGAAAATCTGAAAGTATGGCCACGAGGAAATGTGTTTCTTGCATAAACACTTCTTTTTATTTCTTGCATAACCACTTCGTGAACAGATGTCTTCCTATATAGCTTTCTTTACTGATTTCTGCTAACATAATGATATGAAATTAGTTGACCTCTGTAGTATGGCCCACTATGTAATACCATGTGGGCCCACCTGCATTGCTGCCATAGGACTTGAGGCAAGGGGTACTGATACGCATAAGCTGATACTCATGATACTTGCTGTGCTGTGAGTAACAAAGTCCTTTGTCCCTGACCCAGAAATCTTTTGTCTTTGGCCAGCATCTCTGAAACTGTGGCAGGCTAACTTGTCAGCTTGCAAGTTGAGTAAAAATCTTAGGTCTTTCACAATTCTTGAGAGTAGTTTTTCTAGATAGAATAGTTAAAGACGGCTTTTGTTAGAAGATAAGAATTCATGTAAGACTTAAAAGGGACACAGCAGGTGTGCATCCCGGAGTTGCAGACCGCCTCACGTTTGCAGCATAGCAAAACTAACTCAGGACCGCACAGCTTCATGGAAACTGAACGACTGGCTCTTGAATGTTGATTGGATAAACTATGAAATGAAGGCAGAAATAAAGATGTTCTTTGAAACCAACGAGAATGAAGACACAACATACCAGAATCTCTTGGACACATGTAAAGCAGTCTCTAGAGGAAAATATATAGCAATAAATGCCCACATGAGAAGGAAGGAGAGATCTAAAATTGACACCCTATCGTCAAAATTGAAAGAGCTAGAGGAGCAAGATCAAAAACACTCTACAGCTAGCAGAAGACAAGAAATAACTAAGATCAGAGCACAACTGACGGAGATAGAGACACAAAAAAAACCCTTCAAAAAATCAATAAATCCAGGAGCTGGTTTTTCAAAAAGATCAACAAAATAGACCACTAGCTAGATTAATAAAAAAGAAAAGAGAGAACAACCAAATTGATGCAATAAAAAATGATAAAGGGGATATCACCACAGATTCCACAGAAATTCAAACCATCATCAGAGATTATTACAAACAACTCTATGCACATAAACTAGTAAACCAGGAAGAAATGGATAAATACCAGGACACCTGCATCCTCCCAAGCCTAAACCAGGAAGAAGTCGAAACCCTGAATAGACCAATAACAAGGTCTGAAGTTGGGGCAGCAATTAAGAGCCTACCACTCAAAAAAAGCCCAGGCCCAGAAGGGTTCACAGCCGAATTCTACCAGACAAACAAAGAGGAGCTGGTACCATTCCTTCTGAAACTATTCCAAATAATCCAAAAAGAGGGAATCCTTCCCAAATCATTTTATGAGACCAACATCATCCTGATACCAAAACCCGGCAGAGACTCAACAAGAAAAGAAAACTTCAGGCCAATATCCATGATGAACATAGATGTAAAAATCTTCAATAAAATACTGGCAAGCCAACTGCAACAGCACATCAAAAAGCTTATCCATCATGATCAAGTAGAATTCATCCTGGGGATGCAAGGCTGGTTCAACATACGCAAGTCTATAAACGTAATTCACCACATAAACAGAACCAAAGACAAAAACCACATGATTATCTCAGTTGATGCAGAGAAGGCCTTTGACAAAATTCAACAGTACTTTATGCTAAAAAAACCCTCAATAAACTAGGTATTGACGGAACGTATCTTAAAATAATAAAAGCTATTTATGACAAACCAACAGGCAATATCATACTGAATGGGCAAAAACTGGAAGCATTCCCTTTGAAATCTGGCACTAGACAAGGATGCCCTCTCTCACCACTCCTATTCAATATAGTACTGGAAGTTCTAGCCAGAGAAATCAGGCAAGAAAAAGAAATAAAGGGTATTCAAATAGGAAAGGAGGAAGTCAAATTGTCTCTACTTGCAGATGACATGATTGTATATCTAGAAGACCCCATTGTCTCAGCCCAAAATCTCCTGAAACTGATCAGCAACTTCAGCAAAGTCTCAGGATACAAAATCAATGTGCAAAAATCACAAGCATTCCTATACACCAATAACAGACTTAAAGAGAGCCAAATCAAGAACAAAATGCCATTCAGAATTGCTACAAAGAGAATAAAAGACCTAGGAATACAACTAACAAGGAACGTAAAGGACCTCTTCAAGGAGAACTACAAGCCACTGCTCAATGAAATAAGAGAGGACACAAACAGATGGAGAAACATTCCATGTTCATGGTTAGGAAGAATGAATATCATGAATATGGCCATACTGCCCAAAGTAATTTACAGATTCAACACTATCTCCATCAAGCTACCAATGACCTTCTTCACAGAACTGGAAAAAAACCACCTTAAACGCCATATGGAACCAAAAGAGAGCCTGCATAGCCCAGTCAATTCTAAGCAAAAAGAACAAAGCGGGAGGCATCACACTACTGGACTTCAAACTATACTACAAGGCTAAAGTAATCAAAACAGCATGGTACTGGTACCAAAACAGAGATATAGACCAATGGAACATAACAGAGGCCTTGAAGGCAACACAACATATCTACAACCATCCGATCTTTGATAAACCTGACAAAAACAAGCAATGGGGAAAGGAGTCCCTGTTTAATAAATGGTGTTGGGAAAACTGGCTAGCCATGTGCAGAAAGTAGAAACTGGACCCCTTCCTGACACCATACACTAAAATTAACTCCAGATGGATTAAAGACTTAAACATAAGACCTAACACCATAAAAACCCTAGAAGAAAACCTATGCAATACCATTCAAGGCATAGGCATAACTCATGAAAAAAAACAAACAAGCCCATTCAAAAGTGGGCAAAGGATATGAACAGACACTTTACAAAAGAAGACATACATGAGGCCAACAAACATATGAAAAAATGCTCATCATCACTGGTCATTAGAGAAATGCAAATCAAAACTACATTGAGATACCATCTCACACCAGTTAGAATGGCGATCATTAAAAAATCTGGAGACAACAGATGCTGGAGAGGATATGGAGAAATAGGAACACTTTGACACTGTTGGTGGGAGTGTAAATTAGTTCAACCATTGTGGAAGACAGTGTGGTGATTCTTCAAGGACCTAGAAATAGAAATTCCATTTGATCCAGCAATCCCATTACTGGGTATATATCCAAAGGATTATAAATCATTCTACTATAAGAACACATGCACACAAATGTTCATTGTGGCACAGTTTACTATAGCAAAGACCTGGAACCAATCCAGATGCCCATCAATGATAGGCTAGACAGAGAAAATGAGGTACATATACTCCATGGAATATTACACAGCCATCAAAAACGATGAGTTCATGTCCTTTGTAGGGACATGGATGAACCTGGAAACCATCATTCTCAGCAAACTGACACAAGAGCAGAAAATCAAACACTGCACGTTCTACAAAAAAAAAAAAAAAAAAGAAAAAGAAAAAGAAAGAAAAGAAAGAAAGAAAGAAAGAAAGAAAAGAAAAGAAAAGAAAAAAAGGAAACAATCTGTTTTTAACTCAAAGTTTGCTGGTTAACATGTCAATCTCATCCAGAAAAATACCATCACAGAAACATCCAGCATATTGTTTGACCAAATAGGTAAGCAGCATGGCCCAGCCAAGCCAACACATAAAATTAACCCTTACATCTACTGAGACTTGTGTCAGACTTCTGACCCTCATAACCATAAAATAATAAATTTGTGTTGTCTTAAAAAAAAAAATTCCTTTGTACATTCTGTTTTTCTACTTTGAGATACAGGGTTCCTAGAGTATTATGGCCGAAGGACCAGGAATGTCCCAGGCGAGCGTCAGCCCAGTCACTGTGAGTTTCTCATGGAAATCCAACCCACCAAACACCAAATAAAAGAGTGCCACATGTTTGCCTCTGGGCTAATGCCCTGTCACAGCAGTCACTGTACAATTTATTATCCAAACTAGACTATCCAGCTGAGAGTAAAAGATAGTGCTAAAACATTAAAATTTTACGTACTTAAAAAAATAAAACGTATGTATTCATGTAAATTCGAGCACAATAAAAATGTTTCTTCATAAAAAAAAAAAAAAAAAGACTTAAAAGGTAAAAAGGAGCTGGCCATGTGAAGAGACTGGAAGAATAAAACAAGAAATGGGATGTGCAGAGGCCCTGAGACCTTTGAGGAACTAAACCACCAGTGAAGCTGGAGTGAGGTGAAAAAGGAGGAACAACACGAAGTAAATCTTGAGGGATGAATCGGCATAAGGTTATGGAGGGCTTTAGTGATGAGAGCATAGAGAATGGGATTTTACTCTTAAAGCAATGGTAAGCCACAGAAACTAACAACATGATCCCATTTCTGTTTCGTAAAGATCACATTGACCATTCGGTTAGGTATGTTTTGAACTTGAAAAGAGAAGAATAGAAAAACTAATTAGGAGATTCCAATAGTAATCTACTTAAGAAAGTTGGCTGGGCACAGTGGCTCATGCCTGTAATTCCAGCACTTGGAGAGACAAAAGTGAGCAGGTCACTTGAGGTCAGGAGTTTGAGACCAGCCTGGTCAACATGGTGAAACCCCATCTCTACTAAAAATACAAAAATATTAGCTAGGCATGGTGGCACATGCCTGTAGTCCCAGCTACATGGGAGGCTGAGACACAAAAATCACTTGAACCCAGAAGGCGGAAGTTGCAGCTAGCTGAAATCGTGCCACTGCACTCCAGCCTGGGCCACAGAACAAGACTCTGTCTCAAAAAAGAAAGTGACTATTTTCCTCATATATAAAGATCTCCCATAAATCAGTTTTTAAAAAGACCAAACACCTAATGGTAAAATGGACAAAGTATATAAGGGACTGATTACAGAAAAGGCCCTTAAAATTGAAAAATATGCTTAATCTCACAATAAAAGAAACAAAAATAAAATCATACTGGGATAATAATTTGTTGCTGATCAGATTGCCAATGATTGGTAAGTTTTATATACATTTCAATGCCAACACTGTGGGAAATAGGTACCACACTCAGGTATTCCCAGAAGGAGTGTAAGTCATCGCAATGCTGTGGAGGGTAACTGGCACTACAATCAAAATTAACACGCTCCTACAGTGTGACTCAGCAATGCTACATCCACCAGTTCTTAATGTTGACTGAAAAAATCACAGGATCTATAAATTTGGAAAGAAGAGCTTTATTTCTTATAAAGAGTTGCAGCCTGCAGGCTCAGAAGTGTAGCTTCCAGTAGGAACTGAAAGCAGGCACTTCAAAGGAGGAAAGGAGAGACAGAAATTTATGCTGAATAGGTTGGCTAAGTATATATATTCAACAAGTTATAGGAGAAGCTATGAATATTCATGAAGGGGGTGCTGCACACATGTGTAGTAAGCAAATATGCATGTTACATATGTTCCAGGTTCACTTTGGAGTGGAGACTTTTTAAAATTGCTCTGTCACCTAGGCTGGAGTACAGTGGTGTGAGCACAGCTCATTGCAGCCTCAACCTCGCTTACTCAAGTGATCCTCCCACCTTAGCCTCCTAAGTAGTTGGGACCACACGTGTGTACCAGCACACCTGGCTACTTCCTTTTTTAAAAATGTTTGAAGGCCTTGCCATGTTGCCCAGACTGGTCTCAAAACTCCTGGGCTCAAGTGACCTTCCCACCTCAGCCTCCCAAAGTGCTGGGATTATAGGTGTGAGCCACCACACTGGCTAGACTCAACATTTAAATGTAATAAAATTAGGCTACATGTCAAAAGATAAAACAGAGGGCACAGAAGTGCTCCATATATAGCTTCGACGAACCAGCCAGAATCAGTCTATGTTCAGTGATCTTTTACCAGGTTGGAATGCTGCTCAGCTGTTATGTCAAAACCACAAAAAATGAATGGGAGTCCAGATGCAGCATCAGATGGGTGGTTGAAATCAGTGGTGGCTGCTTTACAAATTCTCCAGCCCCCTTCAGGTTGCCCTAAGAACACTCCTTCAGGAAACTGCCATTGATATGGGAAGTCAGGCCACTGGAAGGCAAACTGCCCCAATGAGATAAATGGGGGAAAGCCCCCCACAGCTTGTCCCCTCTGCCACAAACTCTGCAGCTGGTAACAGGACTTCCCTGAGAGCAAAAGGGGCCCCAGGACAAAATCCCAACCCTTGATGCCCTTGAGCTGAAGGAACGGCATCTCTGTTCTGGCTGCATGCCAAATCAGACATCATCATCATCAAGACAAAGTCAAGGGCAACTCTGGAGGCTGCAAGTAAAATAATGTTTCTCTTTTGGGTTCAAGAGCTGCCTACTCTGCGCTAATCTCCTTCTCTGAGCAACTGTCCTCCAAATCCTGTTTGATAATGAGGCAAATAACACCCCCTCCTTCTAAAAGAAAGGATTCACACTTCTTTTGGGCAAAAATATGGGCACCCAAGATGGGTACCTGCTTAGTATTTACCCAACATCTGAATTCATCTTTCTTTCTAGTAGCTTTATTTCTCCTGGGAAAACTACCTAAATCTTTAACCAACAATTTAGACCTTGAAGGTCCTACCTAAGGGGTTTAGAAATAGTCCACACTTACTCAAACAAGCTCTAAAAATAAATAAATAAATAAATAAATAAATAAATAAATAAATAAATAAAATCTAACCAAGCAATCTCTTGAGGGAAGAATAACTTCTGCAGCACGTAGATAACCTCCTTATCTGCTCCCCCTGCACAGGACTCACTCAGCAACACGCAGTACAAACCATCACTTCCTAACAAAGGAAAATGACTTTTGTCTAATTCAAAGGTTATAAAGCTAAAGATGTATTTTTGGTAAGGAGCATTATAGAGAAAAGAGATTTTGTATTAAAAGGATCATGCATGGGAAATTCTTGTCCTAAAGTAAAATAATTGGTTGTTTAAAAAGAGGGATGTTTAGGACAAATCAGAAGCTCCAAGCATATTTTACCTGTAAGTCATGAGAAAATTAATGAAAGGGAATTTATTAGAGAAATGTTCTCGCATAAATTTGTTTTTTAAAATGTTCTCTCATAAAGTTCTCTTTTAGTTTTTGTCTACAATTTAAACAATCCTGCCTATTCCTGTGAATCAACCAGTGATCTGTGGCTGAAGCTCAGAAGAAACAAGAGGGATGGGTAATGTAAAAATCTGGATAAATATTCTAATTCTGGGCACATACTGGAGTCAGCTAGCAACCACATGCACCCAAGTCTTAGCAGGCATAACTATAGCCACCAGCTACCTGAGCGTGTCAGCAGCCTTAAGATATTTTGGAGCTGTCTTCACCCCTTACTTCATTTTGACATTCTTCTAAAAATAATAACCTTATTTGTTCTCTCCTGTCTTAAGGCCATCAAGCTCCAGATGATCCTCAGTAAGGGATACTGTCCTCTCAATGCTCAAGAGTCACCCTTCTACAATGGACCTCTAGATTGCCCATAAGTGGGACATGACAAAAGCAAAATCCTTCCTCTGTCTCCCTTAGGCCTGGCTGGATATTGCTTTCACCAATCCACAGAGCCAACCCTGTCCTGACAGCTAGCAAGAGGACGAAACCCACAGACCAACCACCACCGCCCCTCTATCAGCAAGAAGTAATTACAGAAGACTGACCTTCATCCATTTTCCCCTAAAGAACTGGAGTCTTGAACTCTTGCAGGGGGAGAATGTTATCAGGCACCAGCAGGGCAGGAGCGGGTTCCCCCCAACACAGACACATCAGGAGTGTTGGGCAACCACCAGGTGATGGTCAGGCGATTGATTGTTAACTATCTCTCAACGTGGTAACGTCACAGCTGACACCAGGGAAAGGCAGGCTCCTAATAGAAAACACCTGAAACTGATCAGTAGCTTCCTGATAAGATCTCGGGAGTTGGAAGGAGACCCCAAGAAGTATGCTAACATTTAAAACCCCAAATCAAAAGGTCAAAGCACACACTTGTCTTTCAAGTCACCCACTTGGCCCTCTTCCAAGTGTACTTTCCTTCCATTCATTCCTGCTCTAAAGCTTTTAAATAAACTTTATCTCCTGCTCTGAAACTTGACTCAGTCTTTCCTTCTGCCTTATGACCGTCCGTCGAATTCTTTCTTTGGAGGAGGCAAGAACTGAGGTTTCTGCAGACCCATATGGATTCACTGCTGATAACAGCACTGATAGCCTGGGAACCCTAGAATTGCTGCTGGTATCTGAATGGGACAGTCCTGTGAGACTGAACCCTTAACCTGTGGAGTCTACACTAAGTCTAGGTTGTTAGTGTCAAAATTGAATTGAATTACTGAACATAAGTCGGTGTAGAAATTGGGGAATTAGTGTGAAAAAGTAGCATGTATTTGGTGCCAGGAAAAAAAAATCACACGACAGGGAAGAACACTGATTGCCTCTGAAGAAAAGAACTGACTGGTTTGACAACAGCTGGCTTTTGCTATATGCTATTTTGCAGCTTTAAAAATTTTAAACCATGAATGTGTATCATCAATTCAAAAACATAAATAAAGAAAGTATTAAATGAGTGAGATACATGCTAGTGGCCTCTTCAGAATTTGAAAGGAGAACTGCAGCAGCCACTGTTCAACTGTCGGGAACTTGATATTGGCCATGATGGAAGGATTTACACTACGGAAAATGGAAAATGCTGCCATTCAGGGCTCTTCCCCCACCTCAAGCCAGTCTACCTGCACGCCTCTGAAGAGAAGTGAGGAGAGAGAAAGGTCTGAGAAGGCGAAAGAGTGTTTGACAATGTGAAATGTGACTGAGAGGACAATGGGACAAAGACAGATAGATGTCTGTCATTTGTGAAGGCTGTTGGTGATTTAGCAGCAGTTTCAGTGGGGAGGTGGGAATGGAAGCCTCCCTGGAGAGAAGAGCAAGGAGAGAGGAACAAGTAAAGATGCTAAGTGTACCCTACTCTTCTGAGCTTTGCTGTGAAGGGAAGGAGTAAACGCAAAATGTTGCTGATTTGGGATCAAGGGAGGGGTATGTATGTGTTTCAAGAGGAAAACTATTAGAAACAATATGTATACTGATAAAGAAGAGAGAGGACGTTGAAAAGAGACCTCCACAGCCCATGAGCAAGGACTCACATTTGAGGAGAAGGACACTTTATCCATTAGAGGAAGAAGTTTATGAATCTCCAAGTAGCATTTGTGATGGGAGGTGCTCAGATACACAAGGCCCTGACAGCTCCCTGCCTGTGAAAGCTCATTAACAACACCTTGATATTGTTCTTAAGACAGGGTGTACTCATGTGCCTTTCTCTAAGACATGTAACCAGTAAGTAAACACATTTCTAGGAGCCCTCTACCTCTCTAAGAAAGCTGGGATACATACCTAAAAACCCAGCACTCCAGCTGCAGGGAAAAGGAACCTACCGAAATGAGTTCCAAAAAGAAGTCAGAGGTAATTATGTCTCAGGTTTTCACTGTCTGCCCCTTCTAGAGTATACTTGACTTCAAAAAGTGTTAATGTTTAATTAATACATTCTTGCTTTTAGCAGCTCACCTAAAAGTGTTGCTTCTAGTGAACAGGTGGTACATTAAATTGAAACGTAAAAGAGACTTAAAGTGTGTGGAATGAAGGAAAAAACCTTAAGAAGATGGAAATGATGATTACCTTAATTGTTTTGAAAAGGAAAAGACTGATCTTTCACTCAGAGGGAGGGGTTCCAGCCATTGCACCATCGTCTTTTAACCCGACTTCCATCATCTTTTAACTGGATTTTGTAGCTATGAAGAGCAATGCCTTTAATGAATCATACTTGAGTGGGGTCCGTGCTATGCTAACTGAGAAATCATAGAGTTATGCAGTGAAAAGCCTTTGAATAAAATGTGTAGCACTCTGCCTGTGATGAATAATAAGCAGCAATTATTATTATTATTATTATGTTATTCATCTCTGAGACTTCTGCTATTGCTGTGTTATTACCTAAATGTATGTGCATGACACTAGACTCACATTCTTTCCCAAACTGCTATCATAAATGAATTGTCCAGTGGCTAATAACTGTGACTTTTCCATGAAGGATGAGTTCCTGTTGGCAACTCTGCTGGATTTTAAGACATTTCGATTTCAGTAAAGACCTCTGTCTGTGAACATTGTATCCAGATTGATGTCTGTTATAACTGCTGACCAACTGACAGATTAGTTTGTGTCAGGTGGAGCTTGGAGGCATATTAAGAGTTTCAAACTAGTGTTTGGGACTTAGCCACTTTATTCTCAAAGGCAAGTCATTATACTGTTAGGGAAGATTTCTCCCATTCCATTTGAAGATATACCTTGGGACAAGTTTCTTGGAAGGAAAACCAGAGATGGGGATTTTGTGCAAGCAATTTATTGAGAGAATGAGACAGAAAAAAACCTGTAAGGGAGTGAAAAGCAGAATAGTTCAATGGAAGTTAAGCAAAAATGTGGTTTCAGGAGGAAGTTTAGCCTTAGCCTGATGTCATGGGGAACTCTGCAGCATGAATTGTACTAGTTTGTTCTACTGTCAGGCAAGGGAGCTAGGATTTTATATCACCCCCTCCCCATCAGCTAGTCACTGGCACAGGCCATTCTTCAGGGCAGAAGGGATCATAACCTCCCTGGCTTATGTGGACAAAGCGGTTCCCATTGACTAAGGGCAGTGTCCGTAAGATAGGTGCAGCTGCCTACCATTATGAACAGCCAACACCTGTAGTGAATAGGGGATGCAAGCTCCAGCCCAGAAATGGGGGATCGAGGTGGGGCATGTATTAGTCAGTGTTCTTCACAAAAACAGAACCAGTAGGATATACAGATATATGAAGAGATTTATTATAGGAACTGGCTTATGTGGTTATGGAAGCCAAGAAGTGCCATGGCCTGCCATCTGCAAGCAGGAAAACTAGTGGTGAAATTCAGTCTGCATATGAATTCAGTGAGTCTAAGAATTCAGTGGTTGATGGTGTTAGTCCTGGTCCCTGTCTGAAAGCTTAAGAACGAGGAGTCAGAGCTCTCATGAATGGGATTCATGCCCTCATACAAGAAGCCATGAGAGACCCCTCACTCCTTCCACCACGTGAGGTTAGAGTGAGGAAAGAGCTGCCTATGAGGAAGCAGGCCCTCACCAGACACCAACGTCTGCTCAAGCAAAGGGAGTAAATTTGCCCTTCCTCCACCTTTTTTTTTCTACTCTGAACCACAATGAATTGGATGCCCACCCGCATTGTGGAGGATCATCTGCTTTACTCAGTGACATAATTTGGATATTTGTCCCTACCCCCCTCATCTTGAAATGTAATCCCCAATGTTGGAGGTGGGGCCTGGTGGGTCATGGAGGCTGTTATGGCTAGGCTTTGTGTCCCCACCCAAATTTCATCTTGAATTGTAATCCCTGTAATCAACGTGTATCAGGGGAAAGACCAAGTGGAGGTAATTGGTCATAGCTCTTTGCCCTGATGAGGTAACCCAAACCTTCATTCCTAAAGAATGTGGGCCATTAGCAGTCCTGCCTAGATTGGATTGTTGTAGTTTCCCAGGGACCTTAATCACAGGGGATGATAATACTGAGATACATCCTAAGGATCTCCTGTATTCCAGACATACTCTGCCTTACCTCCATTGTGGAGTAGTAGTGCAATTTCCCCTTGGTAGTCAGGATTAATCACCCCAGCTAACACTGTAACTCCACAGCTCCCTTCCTTGCCTGTTGATTTAGAGGCATGAAGAGTCAAAGCCATCAAGTGCCAGTGTTAAGTGACACTTCTGTTGAATCATTACTAATGTCTCCTGGTGGAAGCATTTCTCCCTCAGGAACTAAGACTTCTATGCCAGCAGAGCATAAAGCCTTGGGAGCAGAAAGTAAAACTTTTGTTTGTGGGTCACTAATGAGTGTTAGAGGTAATAATGAGTGGTGCCACTCCCATTTACACCCCTTGATTCCTGGACCCATGAATCCTGGCTGTCTAAGAAACAGCACCACATATTGAATGCTGATTCAGAGCGTGCACAGCCTTCTGGAGTACCTTGCCCAGCCCTGCAAGGTATTGCCACCTGCCTGGCACTGTGAGTCTTCAAAAAGGCCATTCCACTGTTCTATCAAGCCAGCTGCTTCAGGATGGTGGGGAACTAGGTAAAACTTGTGAATTCCTTGAGCATGAGCCCATTACTGCACTTCTTTGGCTGTGAAGTGAGTTCCATGGTCAGAAGCAATGCTGCATGGACTATCATGACGGTGGATAAGGCATTCTGTAAATCCATGAACTGTGGTTTGACAAAAGCATTGTGTTTTTCCGAGGAGACAAATCTATATCCAGAGTGTCTACTCCAGCAGGGACAAAACGCTGCTCCTTCCAAGTGCTCCAAGGTAATCAATCTGCCACCAGGTAGCTGGTTGACCATGAGGAATGATGCCTTGTCAGAGTTCAGTGTTGGTCTCTGTTGCCGGCTAACTGGTCTCTCAGCAGCAGATGTGGCCAGGTCAGCCTTGGTGAGTTGAAGTCCAGGCTACTGAGCCCACGTATAACCTTCATCCCTCTCACCATAACAACTTGGTTCATGAGCCCATCAGGCACTGGGAGGGAGAGCTGAGGTAAGAGCCTGACTAGTATTCACAGAATGGGCTAACCTATCCACTTAATTACTAAAATCCCCCTTTGCTGAAATCACCATTTGGTGATAACTCACATGGGACACAAACATTTTTGTGGGGTTTTTTCTCCACTCAGAGAGGTCTATCCACATACTCCTTGCACAAATTTCTTTGTCATCAATTTTCTTCCCAATTCCACTGTGCCACATAGCTTTGATCACAATAGCAACTCTCTTAATATAATCTTGGGCATCATGCACAATTTCTGAACCTTCTAACATAGTTTTGTGAAGTATGAAAACTAAATAAACAAAAGTAAAAAAGCAAACCATCACAAGGTCCCTTGTGTTTGTTTGTTTTCCCAAGGAAAGAAAGATATTTTTGAATCATAATACTGTAATTATATTGACATGAAGTGGGAAATGACTATTCACAGAACCCAAAATCACTTTTTGGGTCACCTGAATACACACATATACAACATGTATCAATTTATTTGCCCACAGTCAAGCAAAAGTTCTATGTTTTTATTTTTTTATTTTTTATTTATTTATTTTTTTTGAGATGGAGTTTCCCTCTTGTTACCCAGGCTGGAGTGCAATGGCACGATCTCGGCTCACCGCAACCTCCGCCTCCTGGGTTCAGGCAATTCTCCTGCCTCAGCCTCCAGAGTAGCTGGGATTACAGGCACGTACCACCATGCCCAGCTAAATTTTTTGTATTTTTAGTAGAGGCGGGGTTTCACCATGTTGACCAGGATGGTCTCGATCTCTTGACCTCGTGATCCACCCACCTCGGCCTCCCAAAGTGCTGGGATTACAGGCTTGAGCCACCGCGCCCGGCCAAGTTCTATGTTTTTAAAATAAAAGCGTTACATTCTCTTCCATTACATGAATTTATGTAGGTTAATGTCACCTTAAATACTATGTAAAGTATAATTTCTATCTGATTATTGTCACATATTTAAATATGTAACGCTGTCTTTTTAACCCCATATGTTAGAAAAATTTTATAGTGAACACATTGGTTTTTTGGTATAAAATAAAGTGCAAGTTTGGCATGCTGCAACAAACTGGCAGAGCCCTGAGAAGAATACCTTGGGCTGGATTTGACCCATGATGTGAGCATTCTTGGTGGCTTCTCCTGTACAGCAGAGTGTTTAGAAAGTCTTAGCAAATCTGGCCCTGTACCAAGCAATTGAGGGGCGCATTTTTTGCCTGTGAATCAAATGAAACACTCCTTGGCAGACCCACCCATGGAAGGCCCCAGAAACAGCTGGATGGAATTAAATGGCATTTATTCCTGTATTGGTTATGGCCAGGAGCCAGGAGTTCTACACCCAAGCCTGCAGTGCACATGAGCAGTGGTATTGATTGTGGCTGCAGCTCCACTTTCATTGTGGACAGAATGTGAAGGATCTTAAAATATTCCTGAAGGATACGGATGGACTGTTCATTTATTGCTCTCGGCCCTGTTTTCCTGACACCCAGGTGATTCTCACATGTCAATACAAGAAAGAGGAGAATTGCACAATTCTATCATAGATCAGATGACTCATGCAACTAATCCAGTCAAAAATGTCCACAACGAACTAGTCTCAGATTTACTAAGTAACTGTTTAGTGATTCCATGTGACATTTTGAGCACTGGACTTAAGAGTCATAAAGACTCAATGTTATAAAATACCATTTCTCTCAAATTAATCTGTTAGTTCATCTGGGAGATTAAATGTGCTGAAAAAGCGGAGAATCTTTCGGAGAAGGGGTGAAAGGTTTCTGATGTGGGGACTGACCTTACCAGATGAAAAACTTGCTATCAAGCTACAGTAACTTCAGCGGTGTGGTAGTAGGTGAGAAGAGCTATTCAGGTGAATGGGACAAAACAGAGAGCCCAAAACAAGACTCATATGCCTATGGGAATTTAGTATGTAACACATTTTGTGATTCAAATCTGTGAAGAAGGTATGAATTATTCCAGAAGTTGTATTGGGACTTGGAAAAAGGTTAAATTACAATGTTACCATTCAGGATACACTACCCCTCTCCTCAATCCAGATGAATTAAAGATTTAAATATTTTAAAATTTATAATAGATGAGAGAAAAATATGGAATTTGTGTGTGTATGTTATGTGGAAATAGAAAAGCCTTTCTAAACACAACCTTAAACCAGACATGGTGGCTCACACCTGTAATTTCAGCACTTTGGGAGGCCAAGGAGGGAGAAGCACTTGAAACCAGGAGTTCAGGAGCAGCTGAGGCAATGTAGTGAGACCTCCTCTATACAAAAATTATGAAACAAATTAGCCAGGCATGGTGGTGCATGCCTGTAGTCCCGGCTACTTAGGAAGATGAAGTGGGAGGACCACTTGAACCAAAGAATTCAAGGCTACAGCGAGCCCAGGATGGTGCCACTGCACTCTGGCCTCGGCAGCAGAGCAAGAGTCTGTCTCTAAAAAAAAAAAAAATTTAAATAAAATAAATAAACACAGCACCAAACCCTGGAGTCATAAAGGTAAAGATAACTTCATTTGATTCTACAAAACTAAAATAGACAGTTTAGGGAGAAAGAAATACAAATTCCTACTTACATGTTAAAAAGATGTTCACTCTTATAATTGAGGAAATACAAACTAAGCATTAAAAAACTTTTTGCCCATCAGGCAATTTTTTTAAGTGTCAAAATCAATATTAGTGAGAAAATGAGGAAAGGAATACTTTCAGAGGAAATAGTATTTATATGACTTTTATAAAAGAAAATTGACAATATCAATAAAAATTTTAAATGCACATACTTGCCTAACAATTCCATATTGACATTATGGCAAAAATATGTCAAGAAAGTTATTGCAGCATTGCATATATCAATAAAAACTATAATAGAAACAACCAGTCTACTATTGCTGCCTATTTTGACTGTCTTTACTAAATGTCCAGTCAGAGAAATAAGTAAATTATGATATTTGTGCGTGATAGAATATTACTTAGCCACTAAAAAATCCTCACTGCAACCTCTGCCTCCCAGGTTCAAGGGATTCTCCTGCCTCAGCCTCCTGAGTAGCTGGGACTACAGGCATGCACCACCACACCTGGCTAATTTTTTGTATTTTTAGTAGAAACGGGGTATTACCATGTTGGCCAGGCCGGTCTCGAATGCCCTACCTCAAGTGATCCACCTGCCTCTGCCTCCCAAAGTGCTGGTATTTCAGGTGTAAGCCACCACACCTCATGTATATTTTTTCGAAATGACACATGTATATAATATAAACATAGACATATGCATATCACTTTTTTCCAAAGTGAACATTTTTCATAGTGATTGCCTTTAGGGACATATTCTAGGGTTGGCAGGGCAGGGTGGGTGGAGAGGAGCAACAGCAGAAATTAACTGTGGAAACATTGATTTGTGCTAAATTGTCATTTGAATTGAATGCCAAGTTCAGAATTTGGAATCTGAATGTAGGCAGCAGCAAACTATTGCAGATTTTAAATAAATTTTATTTATTTATTTTTTGAGACACAGTTCCGCTCTATCACCAGGCTGTAGTGTAGTGGCATGGTCTTGGCTCTCTACAACCTCTGACTCCCTGGTTCAAGCAATTCTCCTGCCTTAGCCTCTTGAGTATCTGGGATTCCAGGTACGCACCACCATGCCCAGCTAATTTTTGTATTTTTTAGCAGAGACAGGGTTTCACCATGTTGGCCAGATGGTCTCAATCTCCTGACCTTGAGATCCACCCACCTCAGACTTCCAAAGTGCTGGGATTACAGGCACGAGCCAGCACGTCCAGCCTATTTTTAATAAATACATTAAAAAACCAAAAGACAAATAAATGATATGAAGTGAAAATGATATACAGTGATGGTATTAGGAGGTGGACCTTTGGGAAGAGATTAGGTCAGGGGGCAGAGCTCTCATGAATGGGATTCATGCCCTCATACAAGAAGCCATGAGAGACCCCTCACTCCTTCCACCACGTGAGGTTAGAGTGACGAAAGAGCTGCCTATGAGGAAGCAGGCCCTCACCAGACACCAACGTCTGCTGGCAACTTGATCTTGGACTTCCCAGCCTCCAGAACAGTGAGAAATAAATTTTGTTGTTTACAAGCCACTGAGTTAACAGTATTTGTTGTAATAGTCAGAACGGAATGAGATATCATTCTTTTGTATGGTTGCATATTATTTCATTGTAAGGATCATCATAATTTATTTAACTAGTCCACTATTGCTGGCTATTTGTATTGTTTGCATTGTTTTTCTACAAAGAAAATATACTTCTATGTACCTACAGAGGTAATATTTAAAGTTTTCCAATTTAGGTATATCATGGCCATCAACCTTTTAGGAGGAGTACCAGGCATGAACTAACCAGCTGGGCATTGTATTAGTCCATTTGAACTGCCATAAAGGAATACCTGAGGCTGGGTAATTTGTAAGGAAAAGAGGTTTATTTGGCTAATCATTCTGCAGGCTGTACTCGGAGTGTGGCACCAGCATCTGCTTCTGGTGAGGGCCTCGGGAGACTTCCACTCATGACAGAAGGGGAGAGGAGCTGGCATCAGTTGGCAAAAGAGGAGGAAAGTGAGAGGGCATGGAGGAGCCAGACTCTTAACTGGCATATCTCATGGGAACTAAGAGAGTGAGAATTCACTCAACCCATGAGAATAGCACCAAACAATTCATGAGGGATCTGCCCTCCTGACTCAAACACCTCCTACTGAACCCTACTTCCAACATTCAGAATCACATTTTAATATGTGATTTGGAGGGGACAGATATCCAAACTATATCAGGTCTTATGTGTTTCAGTTAAATACTAGTCCTGAAAAATCTCTTGGCTTGTAATTAAATACATCTGTAAAATGTAAAATCTATAGAATCTGCAAATGCATTCTCAGAAGCAGAACTGCCGGACTAAAGGGTATAGGCATCTAACATACCTTGTGAAATTACCCTCCATAGAAGTTATATTCTCTCTGGCTCTTTATGATAGTGACTGCTTCTCTAAAACTGCCGACAGAGTATGGTATTAAATTTTCACATTTTTGCCAATCTAATAGCTGGCAATGACATCTTAGGATAATTTTAATGTTCATTTTTCTTGATATAAATGAAGCAAAGTTGAATGAGTTTTCATATGTTTGAGAAAGCTTTGTGGTCTTTTTGTGAGTTGGATGTTTATATCCTTTGTTTATTCTATGTTATTCTGTATGTTGATGGCTTTTCTTCTTACTAATTTCTAGGAGCTCTTAGACAATCGGGAGAATAGCTGATTGTCTATGATATGAGTTACAATTTCCCCCTCAGTTCGTCAATTATCTTTTGGCCTTGCTCCTGGTGTTCTCAGTATGTTCATTTAATAGTAGTAAAGTTTTCACATTTAATTCTATGATCTATTTGGAATTTATCCTGCTGCTAGCTGGCAGGTTTGGATATAACTGTATTGCTTCATCGAAGATTTTTGCAAATTGTCTTACATAACACCATGGCCATTTCCTATACTGATAAATGATGAGCCTGATACAGAGATTAGTGATGTCTTCTCCACCCAATGCCTGACCACCCATAATTGGCATTGTAGCAGATGCTGCAGGCTTCCCAGCTGACAGCGATTTCTTCTGTCTTCCTTACTACCAAGCCCTAACTTTGTTTGGGTGACTATCTCTCCTTTGTTCAACTTAGGGTAAATTTTGGCTAACTTAAGCCTCCCATCATCATTTTGTTCTTTCCTCAGTGACTGGTTTCATGGTGGCATGTGATCTAGCTCCAGCCATTGAGATGTGAAAAAGGTCTGCTGGATGGCTTCTAAGAAAATTTTTGTTTTGTTTTGCTTTTGTGAGGCAGGGTCTCACCTGTTACCCAGGCTGGAGTGCAGTGGTGCAGTAATGCCTCACTGCAGCCTCGACATCCTGGGCTCAAGTGACCCTCTCACCTCAGCACCCCCAAACAGCTGGAGCTACAGGTGCATGCCAACACGCTCAACTAATTTTGTTGTTTAGTTCTTGTTGTTTTTCAATGCTAGCCCAAAATGTTACCAGCTAATTTCTGATTTTTTTTGTAGAGATGGGGTTTCACCACATTGCCCAGCCCTGACTCTTATAATGAGAATAAAAAGTAAGGAAAATCCTCTTCTTTTCCTTTTGAGAGGCATTTTTAGATTTGCATGGGCCTCCAGGAACCAAGGTAGCCTCCTACCTGTGAGAAGAGGCAGTCCAAGATAAAGCCAACCGCTGCACTTGACAGAGCAGGAAGATGCACCCTAAGACCTGGCTGGTATGTATCACTGACTTGTTGAATTAACAAACCTGCGGCCACCTTCCTCTGGACTTCTGGTTATATGAGAATACATTTTCTTTATTGTTAAGTGTGGTAGATTGTCTGTTAATGTGGTATTCTAATATAGTGGTCCACAGATGTGGCACACAAAATGAAATAGTCGTGAATAACAGAACATCCTTGATGAGAGGTCTTAACATTACTTTCAGGCTGGTTTCTCAGACTCACATGTTGACATCTTTACACATCTTCTGTGCTATCCCTGTGCAATGCTACTACAGCAGAGTCCTGACGAGAACATTAAAGTACTTGATAAGATATGGAAATATGAAAAGTAGGCATATTAAAACTCACAATATTTTAAGTTTAAGCAGTTTACTTACATCCCACACAGAATTTTAAAAAATAATTTTACTTTCCTGGCTTAAATGGAAACAAACCTATCAATAATACTTTTAAAATCTACTTCTGGAAACAAACCACTAAAAAGACATAAAAACATGTTTATAGGAGTGTACATTTTCCCTTTTTCCTGAGGCTCCAATATGGTGTGACATTGCACTATTGGATTTAATCTTTATTTAAAATTTTGCTATTTTGGCCAGGTGTTGTGGCTCACTCCTGTAATCCCAGCACTTTGGGAGGCCAAGGCTGGTTGATTACCCAAGGCCAGGGGTTCAAGACCAGCCTGATCAACATGGTGAAACCCCGTCTCTACTAAAAATACAAAATTAGCCAGGCATGGTGGCTCATACCTGTAATCCCAGCTACTTGGGAGGCCGAGGCAGGAGCATCACTTAAACCTGGGGGATGGAGCTTGTAGTGAGCCAAGACTGCACCATTGCACTCCAGCCTGGGTGACGAGAGTAAAACTCTGTCTCTAAAAAAAAAAAAAAAAGGTTTGCTATTTTAGCCATCATGAGTATTTTGCATTTTTTAAGGTTCAGATGTGTGTGCCAAAAGACTCAAAATAGCAGTGGTTTAATAGCAGTTTATTTCCCGCTCATGTAAGTTCTCTAGAAGAAATGTGGTCTTCCTTGATGTTAGAGGTCCTGGCTCTTTCCTCTTTTTGCCCTGCCGTTCTCAGGAAATGGTTGCCCACTCTCCAGATATTACATCTGAATTCCAGTCAACAGGAGGGGAATGCACTCCCCGCTCACTCATTTTAATGACAGTTTTTGGAAGTTGTATGACATTGTAGTTTATATCATATTGACCTGTATTTAGTATTTATATAAGCTGGGAAAAGTGGTCATTTTTAGGGTGGCTATGTGCCCATCAAAAAGTCAGGGTTCTCTTTCTGAGAAAAAATGAGAATAAATATTGGATGATAAAAATCAGTCTTTGCCAGAATAACTAACTCTGCCTTTTTTCCTATCTTCTAAATTCTTATTATGTGAGATAATAAGCATCATTATTATTTGAACCCCTTGGTTTGCTATCCTAAGTGATGCACCTTATTCCATTAGCCTTTCTACTATACAAATGATGGCAAAATTTCACCATATGATTGAACTATGAGGTAGTTATTGCTTCCCTTAATTTTGAATATTTAAGATGTGTCCACTTTTGCTCTTGAAAATACTATAATGATGAGCACTTAGGCTCATTGCATTTGTGATGTATCACATTTCTGATGATCACGTTAAAATATAAATTCCTAGATAGGTTAAAGAACAGAAACTTTAAAAGTACTTACTTTTTCATTGACCAACATATATTTTATATATTTACAGTATCAACATGTTGTTTGAAAATATGTATACATTATAGAATGGCTAAATCGAGCTAATTAAATATGTATTACTTCATATACTTATCTCTTTTTTGTGGTAAAATCTACTTTTAATCATTTTCAATGATATAATACATTATTATTTACTGTAGTTATCATGTAGATAACTATATATAGTAGATAGAACTCCTGAAATTATCCCTTTTATCTAACTGAAATTTTGAATCCTTTGACAAGTATCTCCCCAGTCCCTGGCAATTACCTTTCTATTCTCTATTTTTATGAGTTCAACTTTTTAAGATTCCACACATAAGTGAGATCATGCAATATTTGTCTATATGTGCCTGGCTTATTTCACTTAATGTCCTCTGAGTTCATCTGTGTTGTCACAAATATTGGTATTTCTATTTTCAAGGCTGAATAGTATTTCACTATGTATATATACAACATTTTCTTTCTTTCTTTCTTTTTTTCTTTTTTTTCTTTTTCTTTTTTTAGAGACAGGGTCTCACTCTGTTGCCCAGGCTGGAGTGCAGTGGTGTGATAATAGCTCATGGCAGCCTCGAACTCCTGGGCTAAAGGGATCCTCCTGCCTCAGCCTCCTGAGTATCTAGGACTAGAGGCATGTGCCACCATGCCCAGCTAATTTTTTAAAAATTGTTTGTAGAGATAGAGTCTTTCTCTGTTGCCCAGACTGGTCTCAGACTCCTGGCCTCAAGGGATCCTTCCTGGCCCAGCCTTTTAAAGTATTGGAATTATACATGTGACTACTGCACCCAATGAACACCACATTTTCTTTATCCATTCATCTGTTGATGGACACTTAGGTTTATTCCATTTTGTGGCTATTGTGAATAATGCATCAATGAACATGAAAGTGCAGATATCTCTTTGAGATACTGATTTCATTTCCTATGGATACATATTCAGTAGTGAGATTGCTGGATCATGTGGTAGTTCTATTTTTAAGTTTTTGATGAACCTCCACGCTGTTCTCCATAATGGCTATAGTAATTTACATTCCCACCAACAGTGTGTGAGAGTTCCTTTTTGTCTTTTTGGCAATAGCCATTCTAACAAGTATGAGATGACATCTCATTGTGTTTTTAATTTACATTTCTCTGATGATTAGTAATGTTGACCATTTTTTTTCATATACCTATTGGCTATTTGTGTGTTTTCTTTGAAAAATATCTATTCAGTAAAGTTACAGGATGTAAAATCAACATACAAAAATCAGTAACGTTTCTATACGCTGACAATGAAATATCTGGAAAAAAATCAAGAAAAATAATCTGATTTGCAATTGCTAAAAAAAAAAAAAATTAGAAATAAATTCAACCAAGGAAGTGAAAGACCTGTACACTGAAAACTAAAAAACATTGATGAAAGAAAGAGAAAAAGACACAAATAAATGGAAAGATAACTCATGTTCATGGATTAAAAGAATTCACATTGTTAAAATGTCCATGCTCAAAGCAATTGACAGATTTGATACAATCCCTATCAAAATTCCAATGACAATGACATTTTCACAGAAATAGAAAAACAAATCCTAACATTCATATAGAAAAACAAAAGACCCAGAACTGCCAAAGCAATCTGAGCAAAAAGAACAAAGATGGAGACATCACACTGACTTTTGCATTAATTTTACTTTTTAAAAATATTGCATAAAAGTAGTATTTATCTTGATTCTTAGGTTTTTTGGTACCACCTTATATTTTGCGCCTGAGGTAAGCACATCACTGGCCTCATTTAAGCCCCAGCCACTACATCTCCAGGGCATACAACAGCTTGTGTGCAGCGGGTTTCTAGATGATGTGATCCTAGCTTCTGCTTTTTAACTTTTGGGACCTATAGCTTTTCGATTCTAAAGATGACTACTTTTCCAGAGACTCTCTGGGTTGCTCACTCAACTTTTCTCCTTACCTTACTCAGCTTCTTTATGATAGGAAAAAGGAAAAAAAAAAAAAAAAAAAAAAAAAATTCAGCTGAATGAGCCCTAACAACAATTTTGTGTGGGGAACTTTGAAATATGACTTAGAACTGCAAAATCCAGTTATATATTTTGAATCAAGTCAGAAGATTGTCATACTCAAGGCAACATATGTAAAAAGCTCTTTGGAAGTTAAATTTGTTTTATTAGAATAGTGAGTGTTTTTATCTTCTCTAACCCATAGGCAACTGATATATTTTTCTGCAGTCAGGTTGGGACAGGAGACATTTTCGGATAAATTACCTCTTACTACACTCTAGAGACACTGTTCAAGCTGCTGCATAGGAACTTGCAAGGAAGGATATTTGGTAGATTCTTAAAGGGGACAGAAAATGAAAATCGAAAGAGTTGTTCCAGTACAGTAGCCATTTAGAGAAAAGGGTTGGGTGAAGTGGTTTTTACATTCAGGTCTTACATATCTTCTTCAACATGGGATTCAAATAGATTGGTAATTACTATGATAGAAATAAAAAATTAAAATCAGTGGGAAAATGTCAATTTTTCACTAAACAGCATTTTGAAATGCCTGATTAGCAGGAGGCTTAAAATGCGGCTTTTCTACTGTACAGCTTGTGTAGATATAAGGCAACCCCCAGCCCAGCAGAGATTCTGTGCTCTTGTGTCTTCCCTCTGCTATCAAACTACCAGCTCATTAGTATTTAAATTAGCTCATAAATATTTCCTGGAAATCCACAGTTGCTTAAGCTTCACCTCTATTCAGCTCTTTACTCTCCTTCTTTAGTCTTACTTACGCCTTTGTTTCTTAGGCTGATACATTGCAGGAGGGTGGATCTCATTACATATTAATCTTACTGATACATGGTGATGAACAAGGAAAGCAGGAAGCCCTGTTGGAAGATAAAGATGAGAAATAGAGAAAGGATGTAGAATGAAATTTTACTCCATTTCCTTTGTACAAATAAAATTATCTAATGATGGACCAAGAAGTCTGTATAAAACAACAACAGCCCAAAAGCATATGCCAAGGCAATTCGACCTGAATGAATGTTTCTTTCACATACTCTTTATAAGCTTTGAAACACAGATGAAACATTTCATTGGGGGCAGGCCCTGGATGTTCCCACTGGGGAAATGGTTGCATGGTTACAAAACCTCTTCTGTTCAACATGAAAGCTGTAATTCTAATTATAAAATAACGATGACAGAGAAGGGCCAGTTCCATCATGATATTCTGTACGTTCCTTAGCACTCTGCCAGAGTTCAGCACTAATACCCACATACAATACCAACAGCCAGGTCTTTTAAATGAGTGTGAATAAAATTTAACCAATGGCAATGAAAGAAAACAAATATATTTCATTGGATTTAAAGTTCCATTGATCAAAAGTGCCATTATTTTATAGACATTTTCAAATGCTACGAATAAAACTGGGGCACATTATTGATCATAAGTACATCCAGATTTCAGAGATGTGAAAAAATGTGAGTCAGTGAAACATGTTAATTTTTAAAACAGGGTATTCTGGAAAGAATAAAGATTATTTGGTGACTATATGATTTGAAAAGATGTAAAAATAGTGTTAATCTCTTTAGCAGGAGCATGGGCTCTAAGAAGCAATCACTTTTCTAATATACACCTGAGAGATACAAGAAGTATAGAGAAGCAAAACTTTTGGGAAAGATCCTGACAGTTTGCACAGGCTGGGGACACTAAGGGTCCTTGTCATTAGCAGTCTCATGTCATTTGATCATGTGCTCCAAAGGTCTTCTAGAAATAAACTTCGGAATAAACACAGAGACCTGCCAGGCCCAGTCAATGAAGATATAATTTTAGGCTAAGAGGCACCCAGTCCTATTAAATGCAGTCTAGACAATGTAGGCTGGCATTCAGGGCCCCACAAAATCTAATCTAAAAGTTTTCTTGAGTTTTTTTCTCTTTCATTTTTCCATATGTAATCAATATTTCTACCAAATTGAATTTCTGAATTTTCTAAAGCCTATAGTGTGTTACCTCAATCTCCTGTCTTTGTTTATACCACAGTTTCTCAACCTTGGCACTGTTGATTTTTTGAGCTGGATAATTCTTTTTGGTGGGGCTGTCCTGTGCATTGCAGGGTTTTTAGCAGCATCTCTGGCCTCTATCCACTAGATGCCGGTAGCACCTCCTCCAGTTGTAACAATATGCTGTCAGACATTGTCAAATGTCCTTGGGATTGAAGGACAAAATTACCTCTGGTTGAGAACCACTGCATATAATCACGCTGGCATAGCGAAAGGATGTAGACTTTGGCATCAAATGTACACGTCACAGGCATCCCCAGACTTTTTACACAGGGGGCCAGTTCACTGTCCCTCAGACCGTTGTAGGGCCGCCACATACTGTGCTCCTCTCACTGACCACCAATGAAAGAGGTGCCCCTTCCTGAAGTGCGGCGGGGGGCCGGATAAATGGTCTCAGGGGGCCGCATGCGGCCCGCGGGCCGTAGTTTGGGGACACCTGCTACATGAGCTTGAACTCCAGCTTTCAGAGGGGAACATTTAAATATTGGGGGTACTCTGTGCCCACTCCCCATTTTTAACAGTAACTTATTTTCCTTTGGGGGTACAATCTTTTTTGTTCCACTGTATGTAGACTTGATGAGACTCTAAGTCTCGGAAATCATGTCTTGCCCACCTTTCTCCAAAGCAGAACTGAGCTGAGTTCATCTCACACTTTCTCCCAACACCTCTACCATCTTGAACAGAGTGATGGCAAAAATGGGGGGAAAAAAAACTTTGGAGTGAATTGATTGCTAGGTGGGATGGTTGTGTCTATATCTACCCAATACTCCATGCTTGTATCTACCCTAACAACTGTCCTTTTTCCGATTTGGGTTTCTAGATTCCCATTCTCTCTGTATCCCAGTATCTCTCCAATGACCTTTTAGGCTAAATATGCCAGAGTCGTTTTCTGTTGCGTACCTGCAAAGATACCTCTATTGACTAGCTTTGTATTTTGAACCAGTCTCTTCACATCTTCAAACCTATGTTTCCCTTCTGCAAATTGAAAATGAAAGCTATTTACCTTTCAAATGCAAAAGATGCTCTCCGCATAATCTCTAAAGTCTACCTATCCTTCATTACTCTAGGTTCTGTGCTAACCCCTGGAGATGAGTAAGACAAAACCTATGTTTTTATGAAACTCACTTTCTTCCTGTGACAGAAGAAACAGCAGGACTCAGATAACAAAACAAAGCAACACAGCAACAACAACAGCAACAAAAAGCAAAAAACACAGTACCAGCAGGCAGCAGCTCAAGCAGCATTGGCTGAAACTGGCCTTTATCTTCAATGCGCCTCCCAACCACTTTATTTTGCACTTACTCCTTGCTGATGGCCTCCCTCCTTCCTTTTCAGTGCAGAATGCAGTGTTGGGAAGGGAGAAAAGGTTCCTGTCAAGGAGCTTTATGTATTCATTATGCTACACCCCCAGCCTGGCCAAAGTTGCTGAAGTGTCTGAGATTCTGCGGTACTGCTCTGTTAGCAGCAGGAGCAAATAAAAGAATTCAGTGTCAGCATTTTCCGTTTCTCATCTGACAAACAAGGTCAGGTACTTCTTTGAACAATCCAGTTCCGATAACTGTGAAACAAAAAGAGATAAGGAGGGGAAGGTTTTCCAGAAAGGGTGGTGGTTAGGCACAAGGTAGGTTTAAGTTTTCAGCTTTTGTTGTGGGAGAGGAAAGTTCCCCTCATCCCAGACATCCCTTTTTCAGAATGGGGAAAAAGAATCCGGGGTGAAAGGCTCTTTTGTACTTCTTTGCTGCTTGCCCTGAAGTGCCAGGTGCAGAACTTGGTTCCCAGGGAAATCAGAACATCATTGCCATCAAGGTTTATGACCATTGGTCCTGATTCTTACTGTTTGTCAATGCTGGTGAAAACTCTGAGCATTGAAGCAGATGAAAGAGAAAGTTGTACAGGTGGTTGGAAGAAATGGGTGCTTTGGAGGTCGGGGCTGAAGTGAGAAGCTTTGAGAGCTGAGGTTCAGGCTGTGAGAATCATAAGGGTTCCTCTCTCTCTCCCCCAGCAATCCTCTGCCAAGTGAACCCTTTACCTGCAAGGCAACTTAGGTCCCCACACACCTCTCTGTGTATCTTCTGTCTTTAACCCCCCAGGGGTAAATTTTTCAGCCTCTTTCTTTATAGCAAATCACACCATTAACATCATCCTGGTGAATGAAACAAGAGAACAGTATTTATCAGAGAGAGCCCTGTGAGTTGAAATCCTAGGCCCCAGTACAAAACTAGCCCTGCTGGGCTGCCCCTCCTTTGGTAAGTAATTAAGCAGTACATATTCTGTTTTCTGTGGACTGGTTTTCTTAAAAAATGTTTGGAGGTTTTCTTGTTGTTGTTTGTTTGTTTTTGAGACAGAGGCTTGCTGTGTCACCCAGGCTGGAGTGCAGTGGCACAATCTCAGCTCACTTCAATCTCTGCCTCCCAGGTTTGAGCAATTCTCTTGCCTTAGCCTCTTAAGTAGTTGGGACTACAGGCATGCACCACCATGGCTGGCTAATTTTTGTATTTTTAGTAGGGACAGGGTTTTACCATGTTGGCCAGGCAGATCTCAAACTCCTGATCTCAAGTGATCCGCCTGCCTCAGCCTCCCACAGTCCTGGGACTACAGGTGTAAGCCACTGCACCCACTCTCTTTAAAATGTTTAATGAAACATCCAAATCTTTTTCTAGGCAGAGAAAAGTGTGATGTCAGCACAGACCCCCAGATTTTCTGTTGGATATCTTTACGTGGATGCCCCACAATACCCTCAAAATTAACATGTCTTCAGACAATCTAATAACCTTCACCCACAAACTTATCTTTTACCTGTTCTCCTTCTCTTACTGAGTGCCACCATCATCCACATAATTGCCTATCCAGGCACTTGGGAGTCATCTTAACTGCTAACTCCCCCCTCTTTTGCACAGCCCGCCTGTCTTAACATTAGATCAACAAAGCCTGCATCTTCTCAAAATATCTTCTGCTTTTTACCCCTTGCCACTCTCTTATCCCAGCACTCTATTGTCTTGGGAGTTCCAGTAAGGGGAAAGACAGCCAGCCCCAAATAATATAAGTAAACTCAAAGTCACTTTCTATAATAAATACCTCATCCCCAATCCTTGTCCCCTCCCCAAGGTGAGTACTGACTATTGCTAGGAGTTTGATGTGTAGCCGTCTATTATGTTTCTATGCATTTTCAGATATATCCCTGTACATACAAAAATATATGATTCACATAAATGTTCCATATAAAATATCCCACATTTAAAAATTTTGCCCAGCAGTTATCTCGAAGGTATTTCCATGTCGGTATAAATAAATCTGTAGAGTATTCCAGGGTGGAGGACATCTGTCCTCTTGCCAGAACCTTGATTTTCCCTTAGGAAATCACCTCCCACACTGTTTGTTCATGTGGCTCAACCACCTTACCTCTTCCCTTCAAAAGAGGGACTATGATCCACATCAGGCCAGTCCGTCACACAATGATCTAGGCATTGGATGAGTGTCCCAATCTGAGCCAGTGAAGGTCACTGCTGAGACATTTTGCTGGTTTCTAGGCTGCAAGCATCCCAGGCTTCCTGTTGCCCTCCTGTTTACAACCTGCGGTCTGGAATGTTCCGGGAGCCACTATTATCACTTGCAGCAATCTTCTTCAGTGAGCTCCCCAGGACTTGATTTCATCTTATAATCTGATTCGGTGTGTCTCCCATATTTTACGAATTCTTTATAATTTCTGGCTTACAGAGAACAAACTTTATTTTCTGCTTTCCTGGTCTGTTTTAGATTTTCAAAAATAACTCTGTCACTTCTGTTATATGATGTCATTGCTTGTAATTATCTATTTACTTATCTGTCTCCGGACTGGACTCTTTACAGACATGCAATAACTAATTATCTGTCTGATTGGCATTTGGTAGTCACTCATAAATGGTTTATTGCATTACAAACTAAGTTTAAAAAGTTGACCTTGAATTCCCCTCCTCTGGATGGTTCAAGAGACTCTAATGCTTTTTAAAGTACAAAGTTTTTATACTATCTCATAATGGATTACTGTTCAGAAAATATTTATTCCCCCTACCAGAATTCTATGAAAGAAATATATTTTTCCTTCCTTGATGTTAACTTTGGCCATGAGACTCTTTTGGGTCAGTGGGATGTTAGCGACAAGATATTAGTGAAGACTCAGCATGTGCCTGAGGGTCAGGTTTGCCATCTCACACAATTGCTTTTTTTCAGTGAGAAGAAATTTCCTCAAGTAGATGCAGATTCAGGGAGGATGAGAGACATGTGGGAAAGATTTGGACCCAACCAATAGCTGAAAGCCAAGTTCAGACTAGATAAGCTGAACTAAAGTTTATCTGCATGTGAGTGAGTGACAAGAAGATGCTTATTTTCTGCCACTGTGATTTTCAGGGGTTGGGAAGACATCGTGACACGATTTTACTATGGCAATACCAACTGAAGCACACCTACATCAGAATCACCTAGAGTGCTTGTTATGAATGAGGTTTCTGAGCCCCAGTCTAGACCTAGTAAGTGATCATCTCTGGAGTGTTTTTAGAAATTTACATTTTAGCAAGACCACCAGAAAATGTTTATGCTCACTGCTGGGCTACAGACAATATTTATCAGCATGCTATTTTCAGTGACAAAGAAAGAGCAGTGGGTTAGCACCCAGAGAGCTGCTACATTTACCTACAAAAAACTTCTGAGAGATGTAGTGATGTAAAAAGGACGGAAACAAGGTTTTCTCACCAGATCATTTAATTAAATGAGTAGAAATTGAGAAACCTAAAGGCACCTTGAGGTGATTTATAAACATGGTGCTGCTCAAAAAGCTATCCTTTCACACAGGTACACAGTTGACATCATTTACTTAAATTTGAATATATTAAAACTAATCAGTCTATAGAATATCAATGGCAACACAATATTCATTAATTGAACATGTATTTAGTAAGTGATTACTAAATACTAGGAATTCTGGAGAACACTGGAAAAATCAAATATGCCTAAGATAGTCCCTGTCTAGTCTGTTTTCTGCTGCTATAACAGAATACCACAGATTGGGTAATTTATAAATGATGGAAGTTTATTTGGCTCATGGTTCTGGAGACTGGGAAGTTCAAGAACATGACACTGTCATCTGGTGAGAGTCATCTCATGCACAAAGAGTAAAAGGGCAAGTGAGTGCAAGAGACAGATAAAAATTTGTGGTCAAACTCTCCTTTTTATCACAAGCTCACTCCTATGAAAACTAACCCACTCTCATGACAATAATATTAATCCATTCATAAGGGCAGAGCCCTGGTGACCTAATAGCCTTTTAAAGGCCCCACCTCCCAATACTGTTATATTGGCAGTTAAATTTCAGCATGAGTTTTGGAGTGGACGTTTAAGCCATAGACATATTTTTACCCAAAGAATTTCCAGTCTATCTAGTCACGATCCCTCTGTGGGCAGGTGTGGGTGTTTAGGAGTTTCAAAGATAATAGGTTATGCCATTCTTGCCTTCTAAATGCTTGCATGGAGTGACTTTATCACCTTTCTGATCATTTGTTCTCTTTGGAACCTACCTTGACTCTTGTCTTATGGTGGGAATTATTTAAAGTAGATGACAAGACAAAATGATTTCTCCCTTTAGCTCTGAGTTCACCGAAGCAACACTTCTACCAGCATGCCTCCTAAGTGTACTGCATCCTGCAGGAAATTTCACCACTCAGCTCCCATGTAGGAGGCTAGGGCTCCTGAACTCAGGTTCTACAGTTTCATTCTGGACAAAAGCATAGCATTGCAGTGGAGCACTGTCATAATCACCCTTTCAGATCATGGAGTCCATGTCTTGAGAAAGCATTTTCAGAAGCAGACAAAAGAAGAAGATTGAAATTTGTAGGGAGTCTTACTTTGTGATTAATATGCTATAGAAAAAAGTATTGATTTGTGGTTTGTTCATCTGATGTTTATCTGCTAACCTCAGAAGATAGTTTACTGAAGTAACCTTGGATTACTGAAAATAGAGAACACCTAATGTACTTCCCTTTTTTCTAACAATATAACATCATGTACCTAGTAATAGAGGCAGGAAGCACACAAATGCCTTGGCAGATAGGGGCAGATCCCCAGTGAAACTCCACCTCTAAGCCAAAGACTTTTTAAAGCCTGAAAGCTAACCTACATGTCAAATCCACAGACCAGATTGAGAACCTGTCTCTCCATTTGGTGTGCTTTCCTCTGACTGATCCCCACCCTTCACTTATTTCATATATACTTACCCTTTCCTAACTGGTTTTTTACATGTCATGTTCACTTTTGAGTGTTGTCTTTATTTTAACCTTTTTTTTTTTGTTACTCACTAACCAATCAGCATACACTGCCCTATTCTGAGCCCATAAAAGCCCTGGACTCAGCCACATTGGGAGAGAAAAACCACCTGACTGCAGGTGGTTGACCAGTCTCATATCCCCTCTCCAATGAGAGCTGTTTCATCACTCAATAAAATTATTCTCTGCCTCCTTACAGTTTAATTGTCAGTATATCCTCATTCTTCTTGGACACAGAACAAGAGGTCAGGACCCACCAAACATGGGTACAAAGAAGGCTGTAACAGTGGTGGGGCTGAGCCAGCCTCAGAGCCACCGACCAGATCAGGGCAACAGGACTGACACAGCTGTTAACGTGCCAACATCCACCTGGGCAGGGTCATTCCCAGCAAGAGGTCTCCAGCTGGCAGAACAACCAAGAAGAATCCTGCGTCACTTCTAAAAAAAAAAAAAAAAAAAAAAAAAAAAAAAAAAAAAAAGCTTGACTCATATTATATTGATGTCATCCTTACATAAAATTATAGAAGAGCCCTTGCTTTCTGAGCATTCAGAGACAGTACTTCCTAGCAGTCCAATTGTCTTCTACCAAGGTTTGAAGCAGACATTCTTTTCCCAACTATATGTTTTACAATGATGTTTTAAAAAAAAAAAAAAGAATCCTGGGCTGGGCATGGTGGCTCACACCTGTAATTCCAGCACTTTGGGAGGCCAAGGTGGCAGATCACCTGAGGTCAGGAGTTCAAAATCAGCCTGGCCAACATGGTGAAACCCCATGTCTACTAAAAACCCAAAAATTAGGCAGGTGTGGTCATGGGTGCCTGTAGTCCCAGCTACAAGGGAGGCTGAGGCAGGAGAATCACTTGAAGCTAGGAGGCAGAGGTTGCAGTGAGCAGAGATTTTATCACTGCACTCCAGCCTGGGCAACAGAGCAAGACTCTGTTTCAAAAAAAAAAAAAGAATCCCACAATAGTAACCAGAGGTTGTATTGTTTTATATTTTCTTTGTGGTATGGTAATACTACTAGAGTTATCTCTCTTTTGAATATTATCATTAATTCCATTTTTTTCAAGTCATGTTGAAATAATTGAGTTAAACATTCCCATATAGACTCCAGTAAGGCTTGATTTTTTTAAATGTAATTTAAATTCAGCTACAAAATGTTTCATTGAAATGGCACTTACTGGTTTGTGGTTTAAAAAGTTCCTTCTTGGTGACAGCTTAGAAGCTAACTTCACTGGAAATAGCAGATTGTACTGGTATCCTTTAGATATTTACAATACATCGTCAAACCAGATAATTTAATTGCTGTAAAGGGTACTGTAGAGATTATCCAATCCAGCCCCATCATTTTGTAAATGAGGAGAATGAGGTTTACAAGAGAGAAGTGGCAGCTAAACTACAGTTACACAAGTAGTTAAGAGGCAGAAGTGAGGCTAGCAACCACTTTCCTCCTCCTGATCCATTCACAATTTTATTTATAAATACTCCTACAACACTTTCATTGCTTCCAGTGTGAGTCAATTTTTAATAGTGGATAATCTGGAGAATATAAACTTAAAATAGTCATGTTACTGTTTTACACTTTTTCCCCTTGAAGCACTAATAAATCCAAGACTTCCTTCTTGATGACCCCAACTTTTTCCCCTTGGCAGTCATTATTTAAAATGGAACCACTAATGACTTAGAAAAACTTTGAGGATCTCCGCATTGTTAACCTTATCCAGATAAAGCTTCCATTCAAATAAAAACAGTGTTGTGGAGGTGGTCAGAGAGAGACCTGGAGTGCTAATCTCACCATGTTTGAACACACTATTGAGTACATAATATCCAGCCATGACCCCAAATCCTCTCTGCCTAAGCCACTGTGAAATAGTTTCACACAATTTACTCAAGTGAAATTCTTTGAACAGTTGTTAGGGTGGGAAACTCAACACACCAGAATAGTGGCAACAGAGGTGGTGGTACAACAGCTGGGGGTCACAGGCTTACTGTGGTGCAGGTCCAGCTCTCAAGTTACTGTCTGATTTGGGTCCAGCAGCAAAGGCCTAGAACAGTAAATACTCGATTTAGTGTGAAACTGGGAAACATCCTTTGCTCAGCCTAAACAGTATTAATAGAACCAAATGACTCTTGAGTCTTCCTATTTGCTGGCTTCTTCTGTCCTGAATGTCTTTCCCATGCCAGTGGAGAATTAAAAGTAAGAGCACTACTGACAAGCAGGGCGCTGAATTGCCCACAGCAAGTAGGTATGGAAAGTGGGGAAGAGGTTGGTAGAGAACAGAGAAGGGAGGTAGGGAGGGTGTGGGGTCCAGGTGCTAAAGGCAATCCCATTCTCCCCCTGTCCTTGTGACCTCAGGTTTCTAATGCAGCCATTCAGGACTTCTGGTTGCAGCTTCAGCGTGTAAAGGAGCCCTACTCGGACATTATCGAGACATGAGGCAGAGCCGGAAATTGAAGGGGGAGAGGGGGTTCTTATTGTGTCTTTTGGCAGCAGGACTGATGAGCCAGAGGTAGAGGTAGTAATTTTGTGGAAGAGACTTAAGATTAAGTGTGTGTTTTCCCACGTCTTTTACAAATTTTCAGTTCAGGCACGTGAAAAGTTGGGTTGGTCTTTACATTTATTGTGGCCTTGAATTCCATAGTCTTGTTCGGTTGCATCTCACTGGATATTTAGTTCAGTGTCTTTTTCTTCTATCATAACACAGATTTTCTTAGACACAATGTATTCATTTACTTATTTATTCATTTAACAAATAATTATTGCTATGTACCGGCACTTCCTGGGTGCTAGATATGTGGTGGTGATTACAGCTGCCTTTGGAAAGTTTACAATCCCACAGGGGAAGTGCACAATTAAACAAGTCATGACAATAAAGTGTATTAAGTGTTACGATAAGCAAAGTAAAGGAATGAAAAGCTGAAACACAAATCTGTCTAATTCTTCACTTTGTAAATTGGGAATGATTAAAATAAAAATCTACTTTGTGTGACTGGCATGAAAACCAGCTGATATCACGTGGTTAAAATCCTTTGTAAAGCACAGTGACTCTTAGTTGTACCTCCTAGTCAAATGCCTTATCTAAATAATTTAAATGTTGCAAAGAAAACTTAGAAGAACATCCCTCTTATTTTGAGAGCCCAGACTCTGATTCCACAGATACCAGAGGCCACCCAGGGATAAACAGTTGAACAGTTGAACCAAGTACTGAACAAAGACGCTGTACTGTGAATGGGTCACTCCCCATGAAAGCCCTGACCCACTAGGTAGCTGTGTTCCAGAACAGACCATAAGCTCACAGGCAAGAGACAGCCAAGTGCAAGGGACAAAAAGGGCAAAGTCCTACAGGTCTCAGCTCACCAGGAACCTGCCAGGCTCACCTGCACTCTCCTGGCTTCCTACCTTGCTTTACTCAGCACTTGTCACAGTTGTAATCACTTATTTGTGTGGCCATTTTCATCAGTCTCTCTCTCTCCCCTAGCAGATAGCATGCTCTACTAGGACAGGTCCCAGGGCTGCTTTGTTCACCACTGTATACCGCAGCCCCAGCCTAGGACTGTCAAATGATGGTGCTCAACTGATACTGCGTGAATGAATAACAAAATGCATGCTGCTTACTTTGACTTATACCACTTGGGAAGTACAATTTTCTCTCTGAGCAACAGTTTCCACTTGACTTCTCTCAATAATGAAGTTCCTACAAGTCTATTTCTGAAAGACAGGACAAGCAGGCCGAGGAGCTCACCCGGAAGTGAAAGTTCAGGTCAAAAGATATCAGGGTAGTCACCTGGAGTCCCTTTCAAGTGCCTAGAGCAGAAGCTTCTAGAATCTTGCAGCCCACCTCGGGCTAGGAAACATTCTCAAAAATGAAGGAAAAACAGCCTTTTAAAAATTAGGCAGCCTGGGGAGGCAGCTGGGCTCAACTCCCTGAGATGGCGAGGTCCTTTGTCTCTGGGCATCTTGCCAAAATCTCTGGTATGTTCTACAAGGAAATAGTAAATACTGTCTCTTGGCTTCAGGTGTCTGTTTTTATGCCCTACTTGTGGGCAGTAGTTTGTTTTATTTTGTTTTCTTGGAATAGAGTCTCGCTCTGTGGCCCAGGCTGGAGTGCTATAGCTCAATCTCAGCTCACTGCAGCCTCCACCTCCTGAGCTCAAGCAATCCTCCCACCTCAGCCTCCTGAATAGCAGAGACTACAGGTGCATGCTACCACACCTGGCTAATTTCTAAATTTTTTGTAGAGATAAGATCTCACTATATTGCCCAGGCTAGACTCGAACTCCTGGGCTCAAGCAATCTTCCTGCCTCGGCCTCCCAAAGCATTGGGATTACAGGCATGATGAGCCATCACACCTGGCCTGTGGACAGTAGTTTTAACGGGAAGGGAGAAAATGGAATTTGTTTCGACTGTGTGTGTTTTCACTTTGCTGTCTGCTGACTTCCACAGAGGCTGTAAATTTTGAAATCTAAACACAAGAAGCCTCTGTCAAGAGGCAATGACCTAACATTTTGGGCATCACTCCATGTCCACATGAAGAATACCCTTGGCAAAGAGCAGTTATAGCATATTCGTGATAAAAATAACAATGATTCTCCTAATTTTCAACTAAATATAACTCCTAATGGCTAAAGCACAGTAAGCTAATCAAATTTTTTGACCTCCAAAAATATCAATTTGAAAAGCAATATTGTCAGTATTAACTATGGCATAAGATATTCTGGACTGCTGCACAATTACTTGTTTTTATCATTATCTTAGAATTCTGAGTGTTTCCATCTTTCCCATTGTGGAGTGAAGGGAGAATAAAATAAATGGGATTTACTTTATACATTTATTTTCTATAGCAAACTATACATTGTGTATGTGGTGAAAAAAATAATGCCAAAATAGTCTTCAGTCTAGAGACGGAGACAGGCTTAGTGGCTCACACCTGTAATCCTAGCACTTTGGGAGGCTGACGTGGGTGGATCACTTAAGCCCAGACTTCAAAGCCATCTTAGGCAACATGGCAAAACTTCTTCTCTTAAAAATAAAAAAAACTTTAAAAAGTTGGGCATAGTGGCATTCACCTGTAGCTACTTGGGAGACTAAGGTGGGAGGATCATTTGAGCCCTGGAAGGTCAAGGCTGCAGTGAGCAGTGATGGCATCACTGAATTCCAGCCTGGGCAACAGAGTGAGACCTTGTCTCAAAAAATAAAATAAAATAAACAGAGAATGGGTCTAATAAGCAACAAAGAATATTGCAGCCTTTTGGTTCAGGTAAATAAAACTTCTAGGGGTACACAGAAGGATGGAGGGAAATTGAGGTTACATAACTGGTTCCCAGATGCTTTTGCCAAGCTGAGGCATGCGAGTGGACTTACTGACAAATGAACCCTTCAGTAGACAATTGCCCAAAGGAACCCTGTTACTGACGAGGAAATGACAGTGGCATAGGAGATACAGTGTAGGGAACAGGACACTGTGCCAGAACAAACAGGTTAAAATTTGAACAAGTAAGGGAAGGAGAGGAGAGTTTAAAGGCAAAAAGTTTGCCCATTATGGTTCTCTGTCAGACTTTTTCTAATGAAACACTGAGATGACTATCTTGTCTGCAAGTTTTATTCAATCAAGAATATCAGAATCAACTTCACTTTTTCTCTGATACAGGCAATTCATGAAATCTCTGTCCTACACATCTTAACCAGAAGGCAGACTAGGTCAGGTCCCTATTATGCTATTTTAAGCCCCATGAATTTTTCCTTCATAGCACTAAACAGGGGTTATAATTTGAAATTTATGTATGAGGCTATTTGATGAAGGTCATTCACCCCTCCCCTTCCCCGGTAAACTACAGGTTAAGTACCTCCTATCTGTAATGCTTAGGATCAGAAGTGTTTCAGATTTTAGATATTTTTGGATTTTGCAATATTTCCATATATATAAAATGAGATATCTTGGAGATGGGACCCAAGTGTAAACAAAAATCATGTATGTTTCACATGCGCCTTATACACATAACCTGAAGGTAATTTTACACAATATTTTAAGTAATTTTGTACATAAAAAAAAGTTTTGGGCCAGGCGCAGTGGCTCACACCTGTAATCCCAGCACTTTAGGAGGCTGAGGCGGGTGGATCACAAGGTCAAGAGATTGAGACCATCCTGGCCAATGTGGCGCCTGGTGACAGAGCAAGACTCTCTCAAAAAAAGAAAAGAAAAGAAAAGAAAAGTTTTGACAGTGTTTTGAGTATGACCCATCACATGAGGTTAGGTGTGTCATTTTCTACTTGTGGCTCATGTTGGTGCTTTAAAAATTTCAGATTTTGGAGCATTTTGGATTTTGGATTTTCAGATTAGGGATGTTCAACCTGTAAAAGCTCCCCAGAGGCAAAGGTGTGTCTTCTGCTTTTGTAAGCCATTAGTTTTCAGCATCTAGCACAAGGCTGGACAAGTTGCCTGACATGCGAGAGACACTTATTTCGTAACTAAATGAATGAATGTAGTTTAACTGTCCTTCCCTTTTTTCTCTTCTTTCATCTTCCTTTTCTAGTCATTATTTTCTGGTTTTCCTCTACTTTATTTTATTTCATTTCATTTTCAGATCAAAACTATAATTCATCTCAACTCTTCTACGCAATAGGTTATTTTCGTCAACAGCCCTGTGTAACACTAGGCGTATAGCCTCCTATGCCTCCAAACTACTGTGTCTCTAACCCATAAAACAAAGATTGGGAATGTTAGCAATCGTTAAGCTAATGATCTCCTGGAAGCGTGGGAGTATAGTGCTGTGATTAAAAGTGCAGACACCAGAGCAGGATTTGAACTGCATGTAGGTAACTTACTAATTGTGTGCTCTTACACACGTTGCTTAACCTCTCCTTCCTCAACTATAAAATGAAGATAATAACAAAACCAACCACCTCAGCCAGATAGAGTTGCTCCCACCTGTAATCCCAATGCTTTAGGAGGCCAAGGCCAGAGGATGGCTTAAGGCCAGAAGTTTGAGACCAGCCTGGGCAACATAGCCAGATCTTCTCTCTATAAAAAATAAAATAAAAATTAGCCAGGTGTAGTGGTGCACATTGGTAGTCCTAACTACTGGGGAGGCTGAGGCAGGAGGATTGCTTGAGGCCAGGAGTTTAAGACCAGCCTGGATAACACAGCGAAACCCTGTCTCTACAAAAATAAATAAATAAAATAAAATTATCTGGGCTTGGTAGTGCACACTTGTAGTCTCAGCTACTCAGGAGGCTGAGGCAGACAGGTCACATGAGCCCCTGAGTTCAAGGCTGTGGTGAGCTAGGACCCTGTCACTGCCCTCACCTGGGCAGCAGAGTGAGACCCTGTCTCCAAAGAAAACAAAAGAAGAGAAAAGAATGGAAAGGAAAAGAAAGCACCTCAAAAGTGTATTATAACGACAAAGTAATTTCTATTATTGAAGCACTTCATAGAGTGTTTGTTACATGGAAAACATTATAAAGTATCAACTATTATTATCTCAATGACCGCGAATCCTAAATGTGTATTCTGTTACTCATTCTTGCAACTCGTCCACAATTTATACCCCCAAAGTGGGCAAATGACTCAACGTTAGACCCTTGTCCTCTGCCATCACTGTTCATTGGCAGTCTCCTTCCCCAGCTGTCCATGCTACAGGAGTGTCTGTTCTGGATTAGGGGATGGGGAAGCAATGGAGGGCAGTGTAGGAGAAGGGGGAACAACCCAGTCAAAATCAGAGCTCAATGACCAATTGTTATTCCAGGGTAGAAATTTCTTCTTGGCCTTCAAGCCATTATGGCCTAAGGCATTCCCTTGAATCTCCAGGGAGGCAATCTGTGTCTACAAAACACAGCATTCTTCTTAGAGCTCTACTTTATTAGAGCTGCCTCTCCCAAAACTAGCAGGAGTTGAATGTGGTTGAATGCCTGTGTCAATGGGAAAAAGGAATGCTTTATAACCTTTCTTCAAGCATTCCAATCTTTCTCTCCAAATAGGAGAGATGAGATTTCTGCAACATGCAGCTCACCACAGAACCAATGGAGCCTGTGTAGCGAGAAGAGGTCAGAAACTGCCCGGAGCAGCTCTCAGGCTGCAGTTGCTGCACCCACCAGCTGCTGCCTGGAAGAGGGTTTCTTCAAGAGAAACGGGAAAGGGCGGATGCACTGTTTTGCATTTTTTTCAGACAACCAAAGAAATTGGAATGACAGAGTTCCCTGCCTGGGGAAAACAGCTCTTTGCAACCCAACTTATAGACTTGGGAGTGTGGGGGAGGGTGGAGGGGTCATCCTCACACACTTCTGTCAGTGCAAAATGTGGGGAAAAGTAGGAAAGAAGCAGAACTCCAGCACATCTTCAAATGGATGGCCCCTGAAACTGAACAGACAGTACGCAAAGCCACACCACAACTTTCTGGGTGAGGATCTGTGGCTGCAAAGATGGAAACTGATTTGTTAGGAACCCCAGGAGGTGAACTGAAACCAGAAAGTAGAAGAAATGCTGGGAGAGGGTGAACGAGGCTGGAGATGGCCTACATACATCATTGCACAGGGATGAGAAAGCTCATTGGTGTGTGGTACTGTTTTCCATTTTAGGTCACATTCAGGGGCTGCTGAAGACAGGGCGGCGCCCAGAACGCAACAACTAAAGGGTCAGGGGCAACCTGAAGCTGTGTGCGTAGGCTCACAAACCTGAGAGCAGGGCAGTTTTCCAGATCATTCTTTTATATGCTGTGTGGAGTCAAACAAAACAACAGGGCCTACTTTTTTATGACAGCCTCTCAGTAAGAACTTGATATTTCCTGACAGTCAACTCAAAATTTCCCGGTTTGTGGGAAATGAGTAATGGGGTTGAGGACATTCCACCAAATACGGCACCTCAGCCTCTGAGAAAAGGCAGCGTCAGTGAAGTCCCTCGGACCTTCTCACACCCTTTTCCCCTGAAGCTGCTCAGAAACCTAGGGGACATTTTCCAACCTTACCCTGAAGCAGGTCCTAAGACCCGCACTTTAGAGATGTTCTCACTATATCCAGAGAAAAGGAGTATCCTTATCTCCAAACACAGAAAGTCACAGAGAAGAATCTAAACAAACAGGCCTTGCTAGGTTTCCCTTGGTTTATGACCATTAGATCACACTGTTTTGCCCAATCATCTTTCTCCACAACTGTCTGCTCTTCCTTAAACCAAAGATTTATATGTATATATTTAACTGTTTCTTTGGGTTTTCATTTCCTTAGGAAGGCTCATGTCACATAAAACCTACGTTAACTAAATGTGTCTAATTTTCTCTGTTAATTTGTCGTATGTAATAGGGACTTCAGCCAAGAACGTAGGGTGGGGGAGATGAAGATGCCTTTCCTCCCCTACACAGCAAAGAGGAGAGGTTTGTTATCACTCTCCTCCCTACCATGTTTCTCTCTGGGGGCGCCTGAGTTCAAAACACTTACATAGTTGTTACCTCTGAAATTAGTTTGAATTTTAATTTCTTACTGATGTGAATGTTTTGAAAGTTTCCATTTAGATAAGTCTTTTTAACTGGTGGAATATCTAGGGAAGCTTGCAGGGGGGATCTAATTGAGAACATTTTCTTAATGATTATACCACTTCAGAAGAAAGAGAATATACTTAAAACACTAAACAACTAAATATTGTATTTGTTTTTCCAATGCTGCAAAATAATTAGGACTATAAAACAAACAAACAAAATCTTGGAGAGGGCCCTTTCCTCTTTATTTAAATGAAAAAATAAATCAATTTCCCAAAGAAACAGAAGCTTAGATTTTTATGGGACACCAGGGTGTTACTAATATACCCTAACACTATTGGTAGACTCCAATACTACTTACTGCTGATACTTGACACTGTTGTTAATACTATTGTCAGTTACTATCATTTTTGTTCAAATATTTTAAGCCACACTTATTTATTTTAGCAACCATGTGCATTTAGGGCCTCTAGATCTTCTAGGCCAAAACTCTCTCAAGCACAGTCTGGCTCCAGGACCCAATCTCTTAATAAACATACCATGCTGTCTCTCTGCATCATCCATGAACAGCTAAATCTGAAAAGTCAGGTAACACTTTACAGCCAGAGAAACTGAGACCAGAGGCCTTTGTCCCTGTGACTGCACAGCAGGTACTAGCTGAGTGGAACTGGAAACCAGGTCTCCCAATTCTCAGGCCTTACTCATTCCACTATCCCTGGGTGACATGCTTTCAGAATGTTATCCCCTTGAATTCCTGGGACGTTCTGAACACTTAGACATGGATAGAGAGTCTACATTGAACAGCAGTTTAGGAGACTCAGACACATGGGACAATGAATAAATTTATTTCTCAGGATCTTTCTAACACTCAGATTCTGCATTAGTAGATACTGTAGTTAAAGCAGATGTTACCACAGAACACCTTTAATGTAAAAATGTGCTTTTTGAGTTGCAAGTTTAGAGATAAATTACACCAAATTTTATCCAATGTTACCATTCATTTTTGGCTATTACTCCAAAGAAAAGTGTATCCCGTCATGAGCTGAAAGTTTAAACTGAAGAAAGTATATCAGACTCAATCCCACATAGCTATTCACTTACCATAGAAAAAGTGGCACAGAACCAATGTCTTCCCCAGCTTGAGAACTGCACAGCTGCACTCTATATCTGAAACTATTGTCCAAAGTGCCGAGCAGCTCTCGAGAGCTGTGAGGAAAACTATTTTCAAGCACCCCCTTAGTTTAAATAGTTCAAGAATCTCCCTCAGATCTCTACACACCCATCCTCCCTGCCCCACTTGATAACAAATGCCTTAGATTAAAAGCCAGAAGGCGCCTTAGAACTATCTAGCCCAACCTTTCACCATCAAAAGGCCTCACATTGCCTAGCGCTTTATAGTCTTCCCATCACTTTGCCACTTATAAGTTCCTTTGATTCCCGTGACCACTCTATGAAAGCAGGTACTGGGTCTTCACAATTTTTCTATCCCCTTCAACTAGACAGAGTCTGAGCTTCACTAAAAGCTCCATAAACATTTGTCAAATCCTTCCCTGTTCTTATGGTGTCCTAAAACTTCCTCCACTATTGTCCCAATTATTGCTCAGAAAGCCTGAGATCTCTCAGGAGCTAGGCAGGCTTGACGGAGAATGAGGCCCCCTGCCTGTGCTGCCAAAGATGGACTTGAGACAGGTTTCTGGGCTACGTATTTAGGCTTATAGCTTTTTTCCTTCATTCATTATCTGTGGACCTACTGTTTGCCAGATATAATGCTAAGCATTGGATGTTCAGAGGTGAACCTAACAGAGAGAGTTACAGACTCATGTGGATGACAGACGTAACATGTAACACAAAAATATATAATTACAAATCTTGGCAGATGTCCTGCAGGTACTGTGGTGGAGACCACCAAGGGAGATATAATTTAGATTGGAGATCAGGGAAGGTGTCTCTGAGGAAATAATATTTAAGCTGAGATCTAAAGGATGGAAGGACTCCAGCTATTCAGAGTCGGGAGGAAGAGAAGTCCATGGAAGCCAAGGGAACAGCATGTATGAAGCCACCAACACAAGAAAGAGTTTGGAGTAGCCTCTCAGAGCGGCCCCTCAGCCTGCCTCTGTTTTCAGCCACAGCTGTGATGAATAGTTCCCTGAAAGCCCAGACTCACCTCCAGCTGACAGCCACCCACCTCAAGCATCTGAGCTTCTTTCTACCATCTCTGATAGTGCCACAGGGCAGCTTGTGCTATGCCCCCTCTCAATTGTCAGGGACAGGAGCTGGGAGATAACGTCCCAGTCTCCTGTCCTTTAGGTTTATGTCTCTGGATGGTGCTCTGTATACCTTTTGGGAGACCTCAGCAGAATAGAGCCTTATTGCCCAAAACAGCAATCTCAAAAAAGGCACTTGTTTTGGTCTTTTCCTTTTCTTTCTACTCTTCTCATGCCCTCACTCCTTCCAGATCACCCTCTGCCTTGCCCCAAGCCACTTCCGGAGAACTCAATCAAGAATGTGCACATATTAGAGAAACTGAAAAAAGATCCGAAAGGAAGTGAGCAAGGAGGAAAGTAAAGCAAGATGGGTTTGAACTTGTAGGAATGGGCAGACAATGCACTGGCAGGCCATAATGAGAATGTTATGCTACATGCTTCTTGGTGGAGCCTCGGCAGACATGCAAAGCAGGAGTCCAGGCCACAGAAGATGGAGGCTTGTACTGTGGTATTAACAGAGGTGATGAAATGGGCAGGTTGGGATGTACTTTAAAAGCAGGATGGGACTGGGCGCGATGGCTCATGCCTATATTCTCAGCACTTTGGGAGGCCAAGGTGGGTAGATCACCTGACGTCAGGAATTTGAGAACAGCCTGACTAACATGGTGAAACAATGTCTCTACTAAAAATACAAAAATTAGCTGGGTGTGGTAGCGGGCACCTGTAATCTCAGCCACCTGGGAGGCAGAGGCAGGAGAACCACCTGAACCTGGGAGGCGGAGGTTGCAGTGAGCCAAGATTATGCCACTTCACTCCAACCTGGGCAACAAAGCAAAACTTCAGCTCAAAAAAAAAAGTAGAATGATCTGTACTTGCTCATGGATTGGGTGAAGCAAGGAAAGGGATCATGGATGATCTTGCTTGAGAAAGTGAGTAGATGGTGCCAGCATTGGTGATAGCATTTAACTGAGGATAGAAGAAATAAGATTATGCAGAAAAATGAAAACTATAATTTTATACTCATAAAATCTGAAATGTCTGTGTGACACCCAAGTGGAAACATCAAGTACACATTCAGATACATGAGTCAGGAACTCTAGGGAGTGGCTGGAACTGTAAATATTGGGGTCATCTGTGGAAAGATATATACATACCTTTATACAGATCTCTCCTACCCTTTGTCCTCCACCCACCACTACACACAGCAGTGACCTGTCACATGGAGCTGCTTGTTCCCTGAACCTCTCATGCTAGTTCTTACCTCTGAAGTGCCATTACCTAGAATGCACTTCTGCGCCTTACTCCTATATATATGATGTTTAAACCTGCAGAGATCGGATAGCTAGAGAAAAGAAGAGATCCTGTGATGGATCTCCAATATTTGGAAGTTAGGTGGAGAACAAACAGGCAGCAAATGAAACTAAAAAGGAGCCACCAGGCTGGGCATGGTGGCTTATAACTGTAATTCCAGCACTTTGGGAGGCCAAGACAGGTAGATCACTTGAACCCCGCAGTTTGAGACTAGCCTGGGCAACACAGGGAGACCCTGTCTCTACAAAAAAATTTCAAGTTAGCCAAAAGTAGTGGTACATACCGTAGACCCAAGTATTCAAGAGGCTGAGGTGGGGAGGCTGAGGTGGGAGGATCACTTGAGCTTGGGAGGTCAAGGCTGCAGTGAGCCATGATTGTGCCACTACACTCCAGCCTGGGTGACTAAGTGGTGAGACCCTGTCTTAAAAAAAAATAGGTCACCAGAACAGAAAGCTTATGGTATCACACAATCCAAGAGAGGAGAAAAATTTAAGGAGGGGGCAACTGCTCAGAAGTGGAATAATTTGATGACATAGAACCACCACCATCTCTCATATCTTTCATCAGCATTAAATCATAAACGGCACATGCCAGCAGGCCAGACATCCTGCAACAAAGCTACTCCTAAAGACAAGCAGATGACTTGAAGCAGTAACTAAATATTTAGTCTGGCATAGAAGATTTTTTACTTCGCAATCCTTAGATCTATGTTCCTCCATCTGCCTGGGTCTCTCTCCTCTGATTTCTCTAATAAGTATATATTCCTTTTCTATTCCACTATCCTTCTGGCGGTGGTCCAAGTCTTTAGGCTCTTCCAGTCCCAATGAAGCAGATAAGGGGAAATGTATGCTATTCCTTCCCCAGGTCCAAGCCATGATTTAAGAATCCTACCACCATAGGCCTATCATTCCTGGGTATCCAGGTCACAGATCTGTACAGTTACACAATTTCTAAACTCTCTCTTTCTTGACTGTCTCTCATTCATTGCATTCTTCTTCCATATGCCTTTGGGCTTTCCTTGTTTTGCTGTTGAGCCCATGGGAGTGCCTTAGCACAATAAATTGGGTTTAAAATTGCCACACAGTAATTCATCAGGGATACCCAGACTGGTCCCAGGAAAATTCACTGAGATATATGGGATCTTTCTTCACCAAAGCTAAAAGAAAAAAAAGTGTCCCCTGCAAGCCTGCTCAGTTCCCTAATGCCACAGAAAGTTAGCTTTCTAGAAATAGTTTGTTTCTTTCATCAATTCTACAACTTAGATTAGCCAGTGATAGCTAATGCTACAAGAGTGTAACTGAGTGGTAGGAAAATAATTGTTTCTTTTATTGCCACCCCTTAAAAAAATATGATGATATAATTAGAGAACTTGAAAGGCTCCACAGCTTGAAGCCAGATTTTCAGAGGAGCAGACCTACTCTCCATCTTCCAAACCATCCCAAATACCTGCAACTAAACTAACTACCCTGAGTCATGTTATTTTATGTCACTTTTTGTCATTTTATGAAACTCTGTTCAAAAGATTGCAGTAAGTTTCTGGTTTATTTCATTTTGTCTTGCTCCTATTAAAGTCTTCCGTAAGCCAATCTACCATACTGCCATTCATATGATAATATGAGCTTTTCACCAATACAGCCCTTTCTCCTCACTTGGCCTTGTCTTGCCCTACCTGTTCTGCGGTGCTTACTCAGAATGCCTCTTCCCACCTGCCCTGTGGTGTTTACCCAGAATGCCTCTCCCCACCTGCCCTGTGGTGTTTACCCAGAATGACTCTCCCCACCTGCCCTGTGGTGCTTACCCAGAATGCCTCTCCCCACCTGCCCTGTGGTGCTTACCCAGAATGCCTCTCCCCACCTGCCCTGTGGTGCTTACCCAGAATGCCTCTCCCCACCTGCCCTGTGGTGCTTACCCAGAATGCCTCTCCCCACCTGCCCTGTGGTGCTTACCCAGAATGCCTCTCCCCACCTGCCCTGTGGTGCCTGCCCAGAATGCCTTTCCCCTCCTTCCCTGTGGTGATTACCCAGAATGTCCTCCTCTTGTAAGCCATACCCCATTCAGGAAACCCTGACTGCCATCATGTTCCAGACTTCATGTTTTTCTCTTAAAATTCCAGAGCCTTTGGTACAAACCCATAATTTATCCATTGACTCTTTTTTTCTTTTGAGACAGAGTCTCACTCTGTTGTCTCCAGGCTGAAGGACAGCGGCACAATCTTGGCTCACTACAACCTCCACCTCCCAGGTTCAAGTGATTCTCCTGCCTCAGCCTCCTGAGTAGCTGGCATTACAGGTACCTGCCACCACACACCACTAATTTTTGTATTTTTAGTAGATATAGGGTCTTACCATGGTGGCCCAGCTGGTCTCGAACTCCTGACTTCAGGTGATTCACCCACCTCAGGCTCCCAAAGGGCTGGGATTATAGGTGCCAGCCACCACACCTAGCCACATTGACTTTGTCTTAATTTTTAATTCCACGCTGCATTAGTCTGAACTCTCTATCTAAATTATAGTTTTTTTCTAGTCTCATGGCCTGCCACTGACCTAGGTCAAGTTCTTACTAGAAATAGAACTATTTTAATAGAACTTAACCTAATAGAGACCTCTGCTACTAAGAAACCCTTTTAAAGCTCTCAGGTTGAAGTTCATTCTCTTAACTAGCACATACAACATCTCATGCTCTAGGCTCACTGACCTTTTTGGCTTTGTCTCCTACCCTTTGTCCTCCACCCAGTACTACACACAGCTATGACCTGTCACATGGAGCTGCTTGTTCCCTGAGGCTCTCATGCTAGTTCTTACCTCTGAAGTGCCATTACCTAGAATGCACTTCTGTGCCTTACTCACCTAATGATCTCTATTCATTTTCCAGGCTTAGCTAGAGTAGAAACCTCCTTCGCGAAGTCTTCTCTGATTTGGATTCCCCTAGTCTGTGTCTCCACAGAACCTTACTCCTACCACTCCTAACACTTCTTGGTCTATTGATAAGCACTGCTTACTTTGGGAGCAGGGGATGTGTCTTTCCTGTATTGTATGGGTATTTTGTATTAGAACAGTTATCTCATGCCTTCCCTACCCAGAAGCCAGTAATGGCTGATCATGGCTAACAAAATCCAATCTCTTCAATTTAGAATTCAGAATTTTTGGCAATCTGATCTCTATTCTGTGAATAACCCAGTTCTACTTGCTGTTTTGTAAGAGTATTTCCTTTACTTTCCAAACCCTAATTATTGATGCAAACCAGAACACTCTGCCTGAGATGATGTCCCTTTGGTCCCCCTTTCCATGTTCTCGTATACATGTCCAACCCATTCCCAAAGCCTCAGCTCAAATCCTGTCTCTTCTGTAAAAATATACTCAGACTTCCCTTCTGCCTGAGTCATAATTAATCTCTTCCCCTCCTCTTCTTTTATGACATCTTGATATCTAATTATGGTATTCATTGCTGTTTGCTTTATACTTGTTGGGGGGGTGGGTCCCTAGTAGATTGTGGGCTCTTAGATGATGTCTCCCATGGTGCATATGACATTGTTCATACTCAATAAATGTACTAAGCTGAGACCCTTTCATTAGAAGAAGTGCTGAGCTCCAGATCAGCTTCTATTCCAGGCGAGGCTGCTTATAACCTTGGGCAGGTCCCTTCACTTCTGTTGGCTTCCCTTGCCTCATCTCTAAAATACGATTAATCATATTAGGGATGCTTGAAAAAAATTGTTTATTATTTTGAAAGTGCCTTGAGATCTTTAGAGATTGGCATATCTATTTTTATGGTATCTCTCATGCTAGAGCTTGCAGTTTTCTTAAAAAGAAACATGCAAAGAAAAGGCATGGTTTATTCAAAAAACAGTTTTTTTCAGAATCTGAAATAATTGCATCCTATATTTTTGACAAGGTCATCTTTTACCTTTTATAACAAATGGTGGAGTCTTGAAGACTGCTTTGCTACCAGTGACTTTAAAGTGATTACAGTATTTATGTTGAATTATAAAAAGATGAGTAAGAATTCTATCATGCAGAAAACAGGGATTTTCCTGATGGGAGAAATAAATGAAGAAAATGTTTGAAGTATACCTAAATGCAAATGACCTCTAAAGAAACAGGCTTCCTATGTATCTGTCCTGGTTAAGGCTAGTTGCAGAAACACTTACTTGAGTGATTAATTCATTTTAAAATACTTAAAGCATATCCAAAGTCAAAGACAAAGAGACCAAAGTCACTGGCAATAATAATTCATGTTTCATATACATTAACTTCGCTCACTCCTCACAATACTCCCTTGAGATATTCATGGCCGGTATTATTAAACCTGTTTTATGGTTGAGGAAATTGCAGTCAAGTATGGTTATGCAACTTGTTCAAGGCCGCTCTGTAAGTAGTGAAGTCAGGACTCAAATCGATCCTTTGGATCAAATTCAGGGCTCCTCCTACTCATATCACTACCTCTGGGCCCTGGCGCCCTGAGCACCATAGACTGGAGGGCAAAGAGAATCAGGTACCTCAGAAAACTTCCTATGCAGCTTCAAGTTCCTCTTCCCAGTGTGGTTCCTGAACCTCTCTGCAGAGGAATCCTTGATCCCCCGTTATCCTAATGCTTGGGCTCTGTCAGTGTGTAGATGAGCTTTATTTATCGGCCTTCTTCAGCTCAGCCAGAGTTCCCTTCTCCTCCCAGGCTTCCATCAACTGCCTGCTGCATGCCAGCAACTTGAATGAGTTGAGCAGGAAGACAAACTCTGCGCAGGAATGGTGGCATCTCAGGGATCTCCAGTCTGCATTCACAGGAGCTTCCCCTGCAGTTCTCTGAAGAGAGAACTCAAAACCCAGAGATTGCAGCTCCTACAGTCAGAGGAGTGGCTCCTCAAAAAATGTCACTGGTCTGGACACGAACCTCCTGACTTTGGCCTCCTCCATCCAAACCCCTCCACTCTCTCCTGTGCTCCCACAATACCTGTTTGTAGCTTGCAGCATTCCTCACTTTGGGCCTTGAGTTGTAGTTCTCTGTGGACATGTCGAACGTGTCTTATTACCCCTGTCGGATCATAAGCTTATTGAGGACAGGGGAAATGTTGATTACTGTGATAACAAGAATGGGAAGCAATATTTATTGAATACTTTTTGAGTGTTAGGTACGGTGCTAATTATTGTACCTGATGGTGTAATGAATCGTCACTACAGCCTTGTGAAGCAGGTATTATGTTCATCCAAATTTTATAGCTGAAGAAATGAAGAAGTAGAGCAATTATCTGTTCAAGATGTCACATCTAATAATCATCAAAGCCAGGACCAAGAGTGAGGTCTGTCATTATCTTTCAATGTAACCCCGAATGGCCTAGCGGGGACAATGTAACATTCATTGAATGACAGGATGACCTAGAAGTGCACTTAGTAGAATGTTATGAACATTTATTTGATTCCAGTAAACTGTTGTATAGTTTAATTTGGACAGCACGTAATATAAATAGCTAAAACTTTAAATTAATTTACTGCTAAATGTACTGTGTACTCAGGCTTGCTCTCTCTGCCATCCTCTTTCTCTCTTCCCCTCCTCCAGAGCAAAACATCTTTATTTTCCTTTCAATTTATTTATTGAAGAAACTGAAACAATCATCTTGTAGTGTTTCCTCCATTTTGGATTTTGTAGATTCTATTACATAATTCTCGTGACCATGATATAATTAATCTTATGAGGTAGGTGCTATTATTAGCTCCATTTTACAGGTCAGAAAAAAAAAGGCTCAGAATGGTGAAAAAAATGGTTTGAGATGACACAGGACCTGCCCTCTCACTTTTCCCTCCTGGCCTCACCTCTCACTCTTCCCCTGGTCCCATCCCTCACTTCTCACCACCTTCCCGTTCTATCCTCTCTTGCTTTCCTGTTTCTCCTCCCACCTGCTTCCTTGCTTCATCCTCCTGGTCCCTCCCACCCACTTCTCCCCCACCTTCATCTTCTCTTTTGCTACTTCCCTTCCACTTGCCCCCTTGCTGCTCCACACATCTGTTTCACACCATGAAAAAAAAAAGATGTAGGAAGTGTTAAGTGAGGACACAAACCCAGCTCACACTGACTCCAAATCACATGCTCCTAACCAGGACAGCCAGCCTCTGGTGTAGCAACACCCAGCAAGCATCTGCTAAATGGACATTAGTGGCTTTGCTATAATTCATTTTACTACTTACCACAGAGACACAAAAAATAAAGCAGAATAGCCCTTAGATGTTTTATATTCACTTGCAATTTTTATGAAAATCATGACTAATTTTCAATGTTTGACTAAAGAAGCACAATTCTCTAAAATGACAAACTTAGATATTTGTCTTTAATAAATCAAAGACATCACTACTTCCTCATGAGTGGCAATTTACAATGTTCTTGAACTTAGAAGTTAAAAGGGCAAAATATATAACTTCAAAAAGGATTTGGATAAAATAATAGAACCATAGTGGTTTGTGAAAAGAAGCCAAGGTTATTCATGATAAATATCTCATCTTTTAAAATTGTAATTTAAAGTAATAAATGTTTATTATTGAACATGTGGAAAAAATTTTAGAGTACAAAGAAAATAAAAGCCACTTTTGATGGTATCACCCTCAAATCCCTCATCTTTTGAGTTGACATGTGTAAAGCAGCTAGTCTCTTCTGCCGTATGTGAGTGCAGGGATGAAGTTTGTCCTACCAGTAGCAAAAATCTGATCTTGTGTAGAATCTCTAGAGAGCTTTTCAGAAGAGGTAGAGAGTATGCCCTCAGACAATAAGGCAGGAAGACATTTGAGATAAGGCATAGAGAAGAAATCTGTGATAATGAGGTAAGGGTCAGGCTGGGCGCAGTGGTTCATGCCTGTAATCCCAGCACTTTGGGAGGCCGTGGCGGACAGATCACCTGAGGTCAGGAGTTCAAGACCAGCCTGGCCAACATGGTCAAATCCCATCTCTACTGAAAATACAAAATTAGCCAGGCATGGTAGTGCACATCTGTAATCCCAGCTGCTCAGGAGGCTGAGGCAGGAGAATCACTTGAACCCAGGAGGCGGATGTTGCAGTAAGCTGAGATTGTGCCATGGCACCCCAGCCTGGGTAAAAAGAGTGAAACTCCACTCAAAAAAATAAAAATAAAAAATAAAATAAAATAAGATAGGGGTCATAAAACCTAGAATTTAAAGCTAAGAATAAAAGACACGAACAATAAAATATAGATACTGTAACTTACAAGGAAAAAATGAAAAATGAAGACCGAAAGGTGAAAAGAGATATGGATTTATGTTTTAGACAAATTCCAGAAGTTTTGACACTAAAATCACTTAGGGAAACCACATGCATTTCAAAGACATCTATTTTGACCCATGTAGTTTGAGGTCAGGTCACAAGATGAAATGGAACATATGAAATTGAGCTGCAGTTCATTTCTAAAAAGATAGAAGAACTCACCTCTCCCAAAGACGTCAAGTCAGGGACTATGCCACAGTGGGGCTGTATACCACTTTACAAGCTTGCCACTACAGACAATCCCAGCCAGGAATTCCCATTAATTACAGTGTACCCAGGTTCCTGAACAAACCTACCTAGTCTTCTGCAAGGTCACCTCTACTCAGCCACCATCCCATAATTAGAGTCCTCTCCATAAAGATATACCACCTCTGGCCTGCTACCTTCACTATCCTCTTTCTTTTTGCCCAGGGAGGAAAATGGCCTTGCTTACCGTGGCATAAATGATCAGTGTTCAACATTCCACAGGGCAGATGGAAACAGTTTGACATTACACTGCAACTGGCCCTTCTTCAAACGGAATTCCTTCTGGAGACAGCCACATTTTTAAAGTTAACCACGTGCACATCTGTAATGTGACCTGTGGTGCTTATTATGCTCTTTAATAGATGAGGTAACAGATAATAAATAGTAACAGATCATAAATAGTTTTATAGGGAGACCTAATAAGCAGGCCTATTTATTTCTTCCAATTGTATGGCCTTTGCTCCCTCCCTTAGGTTATCTCCACACTCAGAGGGCTGAAAACACACGTAGAAGACTGAGGCGGGTTGTTGTTTGTTTCTTAGAAGCCAAAGGTGACAGTAGGCACAGCTCTTGAGCCACCATCTTGTTGGTCTGACCTTCAAATGGAAACTTACTTCAATTTTTGGAAGTCTTATTATTGTGATTTTTGTTCAGGCAAAATAATCAATCATTAAGTAATTTGGTGATTTTTCTATCAAGAGAGAAGAAAAGCAGACCAGAGCAAAATGGGGCCAAGGGGCATAGGGAAAGAAGTGTAGGAAAGTTTTAAAACAAATACAAGGGAAGTCTTAGCTCGCAAACCTCACTTCAATCAGAAGGAAAGAATGCTCTCTTTCTTTCTCCTTCATAACCCCAGCCCAATTTACTTTTTTTTTTTTTTTTAGATTGAGTTTTGCTCTGTTGCCCAGGCTGGAGTGTAGTGGCACTGAGTGATCTCAGCTCGTTGCAACCTCCACCTCCCAGGTTCAAGGGATTCTCCTGCCTCAGGCTCCCAAGTAGCTGGGATTACAGATGCGCACCGCCACATCCAGCTAATTTTTGTATTTTTAATAGAGATGGGATTTCACCATGTTGGCCAAGCTGGTCTCTAATGTCTGACCTCAAGTGATCCACCCGCCTCGGCCTCCCAAAGTGCTAGGACTACAGGCATGAGCCACCGTGTCTGGCCCCGATTCACTTTTAAAAATTCTGCAGTGCAGTATGTTTACAGAAAGCCACCCAGGCATATGTAGTTAATTATCTCCCTTCAGAAAGGTTTTGCTTTTGTGGTTTCAAAAAGTGTACCTCTGGTGTCTAAGCCTAAATAAAATAACTACTTACATTTCTTTAGTTCCAAATCTATATCCATATATACCCATACTTTATACATGTTCTTTTTTATCATAGAATATGTACTATTTTGTGCTCTACATTTTTAAGTGTATATTTCTACTGGAGTTTTTTTTCCCCAGATCATCAGATATGTCTTGAAACTCTGTTCTCCCATGCTTACATTTCAGCATAAACTTTTTTATTTTAAAGTGATTTAAATTGTTATAAAAATGGAGGTGTAAGAGTTGCTTAAGGGAAAGCCTGCTTTCTCTAGTTTCTAGGTTAAGAGACCCTGCTTTAACTTCATGAGATCCTAATCTCGCCACTCATCAGATTCTGCCCTATTGTATGTCTTTCATGCAATATTTCTAAAAATAAAATGCAAATGTGAAATTTATAGGAAAAAATATTTCTTAAGAGATTTCAAACAGAGAAAATTGAGGTTATGAACCTGCTGATGCAGACGAACAGCCACTTCTAATCAGTATGAACCAGAAGGAGAAAGCAGTAGTGGTATTGGTGACTAAAGTTATTAAGGATCCAGAAAATCCAAGAGGATTGTTAGAAGTAGGTGGGAAACCAACCACAAAAATTGAAGGGGTTTTTTGGAGACTATATTAAACCTTCTTTTGTCTAGAACTTGTTAGAGTCTCTATCAATTAAAAGCATTAATCTCTCTTTACAGGTAAAATGTGAGAGGGAAGGACATACTGAATAAATTACCTCTTCCCTGTTGTCCCAGAAATAAAATGACGAAAGTTGCTCCACATCCCCAATGACTACATATAATAAAAAGGAATGGCCAGGTGCAGTAGCTTTCACCTATAACCCTAGCACAAGACAGATCGATTGCTTGAGTCCAGGAATTCACGACCAACCTGGCTAAACCCATCTCTATTTTAAAAATATACAAAAGTTAGCCAGGCATGGTGGTATGCACTTGAAGTCCCAGCCACTCAGGAGGCTGAAATGGGAGGACTGCTTGAGCCCAGGAGGTGGAGATTGCAGCGAACTGAGGATGCATCACTGCACTCCAGCCTGGGTGACAGAGTGAGACCCTGTTTCAAAAACAACAACAACAACAACAAAAAGAGAGCGAAAAGCAAACGTTAATATATTATGCCATATTCAAGGCAAAGAGTTGATATCAAAGTTTTTGTTTAATATGGTGGAAAACTACATATTTTAAAAGGAGAGCAAAAAATATTTTTAATAAGCCACCCTTAAATTTACCAAAAAGAGTCAAACTAGAAAATGGAAAAATCTAATATAATTTTATTATTAATAGTTATCTACTGCTGCTTAACAAATTACCCCAAAACTCAATGGCTTAAAAGAACAAACTTTTCTTTTCACAGCTTTTGTGAATGAACCAAAAATTTGGGTGAAGCTTAGCTGGGTGGTTCTGGCTCAGGGTTTCCCCTCTACAGACTTGATAGGTGCTAGAGGGTCCTCTTCCTAACTCTTTCATGCGACGGTTGTCTGGATGCTTTCATTCCTCATGACTACTCACAGAATTATCTTTGGATCTCACTGCGGAGCTAGTGAGTAGCTTCACAATAGGGTAGTTGGCTTCCCTCAGAGTCAGTGATCCAAGGGTGCAAGCTGGGGGGAATCAGGGTGCTTTCGATCTACTAGTCACATATCCTTACTTACACTGTATTTTATTCATTAGAAGAGAATTATTAAGGCCAGGCGTGGTGGCACACACCTGTAATCCTAGGGAGACTGAGGCAGGAGAATTGCTTGAGGCCAAGAGTTCAAGACCAACCTGGCCAAAATAGAGAGACCTCATCTCTTTAAATAATTAATTAAAAAGAAGAGAAGCATCAAGTCCAGCCCACACTCAAGAGGCGAGGAATAAGCCCATGTCCTTTGGAGGAAGGATGTTAAAGAACTTGTGGACATACTTTTTAAACCATCACTTGACAACTTTAAAAACTGTGAGAGGTTAGTGGCAGGAAGGGCTTGGGAGGAGCACCAACTTCTAGAACAGAACAGAGAAGCCAGATACACAGAAAAACTCAGCTCCTAACTTTACTGCTGCCCCCAGAAACAGTACAAGACAGTCAACAAAATCTTGAGGATTCTTACCGAAACCTTCAAATCAGGACAGAATATATATATTGAGTGCATATGTATCTCTCCCATCTTCTGACTGAAGAATGATGGAAATGAATGCTAGAAAAAAAAGGGATAAATAGAGAAGTGAGCAACGGCTCTGATTCTCTGAAAAGTATGGAAGGCAACAGGATTCTAGGCTGAATTGGGAGAACAATCCAAAACCCCCGAGCAATACCAACACTGTTGGGGCCCTTCCCACAAGCCTCAGCATTCACAGTTCCTATGTCTGATAATTTTGAGTTTCCAACTGCAACCACCTACAACTGAGGGTTTTTTGGTTTTGCTTTTTGAGACAGAGTTTTGCTCTGCTACCCAGGCTAAAGTGCAGGTGGCACAATCTTGGCTCACTGCAACATCCACTTCCCAGATTCAAGCGATTCTCCTGCCTCAGCCTCTCAAGTAGCTGGGACTACAGGCTTGCGCCACTACGTCGAGCTAATGTTTTGTATTTTTAGTAGAGGCAGAGTTTCACCATGTTGGCCAGGCTGGACTTGAACTCCTGACCTCGAGTGATCTGCTCACCTTGGCCTCTCAAAGTGCTAGGATTACAAGGGTAAGTCGCAATACCCGGCCTCTGAGGGTTCTTTTGACCAGCAGAGCCCACTTGGCCTCTCGTGGCACAGGCAGAAAGCGCTGGGAAGTTAATGCCTCCTCCCAGCAATGCTCAAAGAATGACTGACAACAGGTAGGATAAATATCCAGTTTCTCCACTCTCAATTGCAGTAACTCTGATATGTGTTCTGCACTGTCTCCCAGAATCCCCTGGTGGGATTAAGCTGCTTCTATTGCCCACAAAACCAACCTTTTACTGGCGCACCCTTTACTGACTTTCTTCCCTTCCCTTTCTCACTTTTCCACTCACCTACCAGTGCTTTCTGGGACTTTCTCCCAAATAAACCTTTTCCACTCACTTTCTTGTCTCAGGTTCTGCTTCTGAGATAACCCAACCTAAAAATCAAAATAAAGAACAGAAAACGCATCCAAATGAGGAGTATGAACCCTGATATAGAATAATTAACAAAATCCCAGAAGACAGAGTAGAGCCCAGGTAATACAAAAGATAGTATATCCATGATTAGCGGTAGTATGTCTCTAGTTTTATAAAAGTGTCAACCTAAATAACAGAGAAAGAGTCTCTAAAAGAAAATTATACATTTTCAGAAATAAATCATTCCAATGGGAATGTGTGTGCCATAGTAAACTATATGCATATTCAGGGAGGTAAGGGAAGACAAAGGTTTTAAATGAAAAATTAGGAGGATGACATAATTGTTTTGAGATAATTTTCCTTGGGCTACAAGGATCAATAACAAGGGTGACACCAGTCCAAGTTTGGACAGGTAGTTGGGGGCAGATATTCTCGCAGAAGTATTTTTTGTGTAAGGTTGTGATAGCCTTTGAGCATGTTTGTGGTTTTGCAGTCTTTTGTGATAGTTTTTGTCACCAAGTATTCATGCATGCAAACCCTTCTCTTCATGGCCTTCCCTGGCTCTGTTTGTCAGAGTTTTTGTTTTTTAAAAACACAAGTGACTCTTTTTTCTTCTGACAACTTTCACAGAAGTATTCCTCTCTTGTTCTCCACCAAGCCAGCAAGCCAGCCAGCCATCTATTTGTCTATCTTTTATTCATCTATCTGTAGACATGCATAGAAATATGTCTAGGTACATGTACTCTGCCATGCTGCCATGGCTGCTGGCACATATGAGCAGGCATGAATCCCACTACCACCACCCCTATGAACCTCTTTGCATGGTACCACTCATTGGAGTGCTGTAGCCAGTAGACCAAAAACACATTGGCCCCTCCAGTGCAACAGGTTCCTAATCTCAAAGGACCAGAGAACAGGCAGGGACCTGGTACCAGCCCCAAAAAGTTAGAGCATGTAGACCAAGAGGACTGACCTGGGCCTTTGTTCCCTAAAATCTTCCAGAAATTAACTCAGTTAACTGAACCCACCTTATACCACAGTCAAACCCCAAAGGCATCAAAGAAGACTTTGGAAAAAAAAAAAAAAAAAACCTCATTCAAAGGACAACAACTTCAAATATTAGAGAATCACCAGCCCACCCTACAGAGATGAGAAAGAACCAGCTTAAGAACTCTGACAACTCAAAAAGTCAGAATTTTTTCTTACCTTCAAATAATCACACTAGTCCTCCTGTTCTTAACCAATCTGAAATGCCTGAAATGGCAAACAAAAATAAAATTCAGATATGGATAAGAATGAAGATCATTGACATTCAGAAGAAAGTCAAAACCCGATTAAAAAAAAATCTAAGGAACACAATAATATGATACAGGAGAGTGAAGATGAAATGGCCATTTTAAGAAAGAACCAAACCAATATGAGAGAGCTGAAAAACTCACTTCAAGAATTTCATAATACAATCACAAGTATTAACAGCAGAATCTATGAAGAAAGAATCTTAGAGTTCAATGACCAGTTCTCTGAAATAAATCAGTCAGACAAAAATAAAGAAAAAGTAATAAAGAAGAATGAAGAAAATATTTGAAAAATATGGGATTATGTAAAGAGACCAAATGTACAACTCATTGGTATCCCTGAAAGAGAGGAAGGGAAAGCAAGCAACTTGAAAAATATATTTGCGAATATCATCCATGAGAATGTCCCCAACTGCACTAGAGAAGCCAACATTCAAATTCAGGAAATATAGAGAACTCCTGCAAGATACTATATAAGATAACCACCCACAAGACACATAGTCATCAGAATATCCAAAGTCAAAATTAAAGATAAAATGTTAAAGGCAGCTAGAGAGAAGGGTCAGGTCACCTGCAAAGGGAAGCTCATTAAGCTAAAAACGGACCTTTCAGCAGAAATACTACAAGCCAGAAGAGATTGGGGGCCTATATTTGATATTCATAAAGCAAAGAAATTCCAACCAAGAATTTTACCTTCAGCCAAACTAAGCTTCATAAGTGAAAGAAAAATAAAATCCTTTTCCGAGAAGCAAATGCTAGGGGAATTTATTACCATTCAACCTATTTTACAAGAGGTCCTTAAGGGAGTACTAAATGTCTTAAGGGAATGCTAATGGCTACCACAAAAATACACTTAAGTACACAGAACATTGACACTGTAAAGCAACCACACAATCAAGTCTGCATAACAATCAGCTAACAACATGATGGGATTAAATTCGCACATGTCAATATTAACCTTGAATGTAAATGGGCTAAATGCCCCAATTTAAAGGCACAGAATCACAAGTTGGATAAAGAAGCAAGACCCCACTGTATGCTGTCTTCAAGAGACCCATCTCACATGCAATGACACCCATAACCTCAAAGTAAAGGGATGGAGAAAAAATTATCAAGCAAAGAGAAAACAGAAAAAAGCAGAGATTGCTGTTGTAATTTCAGACAAAGCAGACATTAAACCAACAATGGTCAAAAGAAAAGAAGGGCATTAATAATGATCAAAAAAGACAAAGAAGGTCATTACATAATGGTAAAAGTTTCAACAAGAAGATCTAATTATTTTAAATACATATGCACCCAACACAGGATCACCCCATTCATAAAGCAAGTTCTTAGAGACCTTGATTGAAAAAGAATGTTACAGATTATACTAATGTTTGTCTTATGTTATTTACTAATTCTAGGATGCAAAGACAGAATACAAGTTATAATTTCTGCAACTGACAAACCTGTTGCTGCACATATCTCTGCTTTGCAATAAAAAAAACCTGATGCAAAAAACAGGAAAGGGAGAGATGTAGGATATTAGTCTTGGTGGTAGGAAAAATTATAGGAAAGATGCAAGCCTACTTGGAAGGCTGGGAGCTTTTGCAAAAGCTTCAGTAAAGGGTTTTGGCTGGAGGCAGCCTAATCCTTTTACCTTGAGCTAATAGCAAAGAGCAAATAACAAGGGAATGTAGAAGAGTTTATGTAAATAGCTTGTTTACTCATGTTGCCCTAAAACCAACCTTTGATCATCTGTATGCATGACTGCTCTCTACTCGGGAAGTTGGCAATGTTAATCACCATAAATGGTGTTTGCTCGAGACCTTTGTTGTTAAATCTGTTCTAAAATAAATATGAGCAACTCTGGCATATTGGGGCTGCATGGCCAGCCTCAGTCTTTGGGGTCTATAAGCTGTGGGGTGCCCTAGCTGTGCTCTTACAGGCAAAACACATGTATCTTTTATCTGTGAACTCCTTTCATTTGTCACTTGGCCAGAGTCTGTGGGTCAGACTCAGCAGTGAGTAATGTTGGGTGTCTTCTCATATGGCCTTTGGCTGCATGTACATCTTCTGAAAAGTGTCTGTTCATATCTTTTGCCCACTTTTTAATAGGATTATTTGTTTTTTTCCTGTTAAGTTGTTCCAGTTCATTATAGATTCTGGATATTAGACCTTTGTCAGATTCATAGTTTGCAAACATTTTTTTTCCATTCTGCAGGTTGTTTACTCTGTTAGTAGTTGCTCTTTAGTTCAATTAGGTCTCATTTGTCCACTTTTGTTTTTGTTACAATTGCTTTTGGCATCTTCATCATGAAATCTTTGCTAGGGCCTATGTCCGGAATGCCATTTCCTAGGTTGTCTCCCAAGGTTTTTATAGTTTTAAGTTTTACATTGAAATCTTTAATTCATCTTGAGTTGATTTTTGTATAGAGTGTAAGAAAGGGGTCCAGTTTCAATCTTCTGCATATGGCTAGCCAGTTATCTCAGCATGATTTATTGAATAGGGAGTCCTTCCTCCATTGCTTGTTTTTGTCAACTTTGTTGAATATCAGGTAACTGTAGATGTGTGACATAATTTCTGGGCTCTCTATTCTGTCCTATTGGTTTATGTGTCTATTTTTGTACCAATACCATGCTGTTTCAGTTACTATAGCCTTGTAGTATAGTTTGAAGTCAAGTAGTGGAATATCACTGGCTTTGTGTGTATGTGTATGTTTCCTTAGGATTGCCTTGGCTATTCAGGCTGTTTCTCAGTTTGATATGAATTTTATTGATTTGCATATGTTGAATTTTATTGATTTGCATCCCAGTGATAAAGCCTACTTGAACGTGGTGGAGTAGTTTTCTGATGTGCTGCTAGATTTGGTTTTGTAGTATTTTGTTGAGGATTTTTGCATCTATGTTCATCAAGGATTTTTTTGCCTGATATTTTTGTATGTGTCTGCATGTCCCTGCCAGGTTTTGGTATCAGGATGATGCTGGCCCCATAGAATGAGTCAGGGAAAAGTCCTTGCTCCTCATTTTAAGGTAAAAGGTTCAGTAGGAATGGTACCAGCTCTTCTTTATAGATCTGGCAGAATTTGGCAGTGATTTTGTCTAGTCTTGGGTTTTTTATGGTTGGTATGCTTTTTTTTTTTTCACTGATTCAATTTCAGAACTTGTTATTGTTCTGCTCAGGGATTCAATTTCTTTCTGGTTCAATCTTAGAATATTTCCAGGAATTTATCAATTTCTTCTAGGTATTCTAGTTTGTGTGCATAGAGATGTTCATAGTAGTCTCTCAGGAGTTTTTGTATTTCTGTTGGGTCAGTGGTAATGCCCACTTTGTCATTTCTCATTGTGGTTATTTGGCTCTTCTCTTTTGTTTTCTTTGTTAGTCTAGCTAGCAATCTATCAGTCTTATTTATTCTTTCAAATAACCAAACTCACAGATTCCCTTATCTTTTGTATGGTTTTTCCACATCTCAATTTCCTTCAGTTCATAAGTGAAAGAAAAATAAAATCCTTTTCTGAGAAGCAAATGCTAGGGTATTACTTGGCACCTCAGTCCAGTGTGTGCCATCACTGAAGGACCCCACCAGGGGTATGTTAATCCTTTCTAGCTACACAGTTGCATTGTTAGAGACTAGGAAGGAGTTGCATTGTTAGAGACTTAGACTGCCTAAGTAACAGGGTGGGGAAAAAGGCAGATTTAGAAGATAGGTTAATAGAGTGTAGCAGGTACAGGTAGCAGGCAGCGTGAGAGAATAAAAAAGAAACAAATTATCTGGAGTGAATGGGGTTTGTGTTTGGAACAGGATTGACTAAGCCTCCCAAGTTGTCTCCTTCAGCATCCCCCAGGTATGTTTGGGGCTGGTGTCATCCAAGGAAGTCACATCACCCAGGGCTGCAGGTCCTGCAAGGCCATTTCCTTCATTTCTGGTACACAGTTGGGTCCTAGCCATGCCATAGTATGGTTTGATGCATCATGCTAGATTTCAAAGAGGGCCTGGAGGGTGTGAACACAAGCATAACATCTTCCCCATGTTAGCAAATCATTTGGAGCACCATACATTACTATTCACATCTTTCCATAAAACTGCAGATTTTAAGTCTTGAGAGGTTTTAGCAAAGTGCTTTTCTATAGCAGATTGAAACTTGTCATTTAAATTTAAGAAATTAAGGGTAAATAAGGCTTGTGCTAGTAGTGTTCCAGGGTCCTTACTCATATTTACTCTTTTTTGTATTCTGAGCATATTTTTAAGGGTTGAGTGAACTACTTTTGTAGGCAAACCTACAGTAGTACAAGATAAGAACTAAAGTAATTTGTCTTGTAATATGGCCTGCATAATCAGAGAATGCTATCTGAAGATCTAGGATAGGGGTACTACTGCTTCAAATTGCTTTTTACTCGAAGGAATTCTTATGACATCAGGATCATAACCTAGCAACAGACTGCATTGTTTGCAGCCTGTATAGATGACTTTACTAACTAGCTGGATATAGGAAGATAGTGTTTTAGTCTTGGTATGTGAGCAAAAAATCCATTCTAGGAAGCATAGCCCTGGAGCCATCTGTCCTAGTAATCCTGTTGGGGAATGTTTAGTAGGAAAAACAAACAATTAAACTGAATATTTTGGGTCTATGTGATGAAGTTGCCTCTGAGAAATAGCTTGTTCTATTTCCTCAATCTCCTTTTTTACTGCAGGGGTTAAGTACCTGAGAGAATCCAGGGAAGCACTGCCTTTTAAGATAGAAAACAGGTTTTGCAATTTATCAGCAGTTATGCCTAAGGTGGGCGAAGCCAGTTAATATTGCCCAGTAATTTTTGATAATCATTTAAGGTATGTAAGTTGCTAGTATTTAAATTAACCTTCTGGGGTCTTATTGACCGGGAAGTTGTTATGTATCCAAGATATTTCCAAGGAGAGGACATTTGTACTTTTTCAGGTGCTATGATTAAACCTCTTAACTGTGTATTATGCCCCATTTGGGCTGCCAGTAATATATCATCCATAAAATGAATAATCTTGCATTTAGGAAATTCTTTTCTACTGGGGAGCAAAGCGTGATTTACACGATACTGACACATGGTGGGACTGTTCAGCATTCCTTGAGGAAATATTTTCCAGTGAAATCAGTGAGCTGGTCTTTTATTATTGATAGCTGGTATTGTAAACACAAATTTTTCTCTGTTCTGTTCTGCAAGGGTAATGGTGTAAATGCAGTCTTTTAAGTCAATAATGACTATAGGCCAATCTTCAGAAATTGCCACAGGGGAAGGGAGCCCCTGTTGAAGAGGCCCAGTAGGTTGCAGATTAGCAGTAATAGCCTGTAGTCATGCAAAAGTCTCCGTTTGCCAGACTTTTTGGGAATGATGAAAATGGGCAAATTCCAAGGGCTGTTAGATGATTCTATGTGGCCAGCTTTTAATTGCTCCTCAGCTAATTCATGGGCTTGCTATAATTTCTCTCCCTTTGAAGGCTACTAGTTAGAATGGCTATTATTAAAAAGTCAACAAATAACAGATACTGCAAAGATTGCAGAGAAAAGAGAACACTTATACATGCTGATAGAAATATGGATTACTTCAGCCATTATGGCAGGCAGTGTGGTGATTTCTCGAAGAACTTTATACAAGATCCAGCAATCTCATTATTGGGTATATACCTGATATAGTTTGGCTGTGACCCCACCCAAATCTCAACTTGAACTGTATCTCCCAGAATTCCCACATGTTGTCAGAGGGACCCAGGGAGAGGTAATCGAATCATGGAAGTTGGTCTTCCCCATGCTATGCTCATGATAGTGAATAAGTCTCACAAGATCTGATGGCTTTATCAGGGTTTCTGCATTTGCTTCTTCCTCATTTTCTCTTGCCACTGCCATGTAATAAGTGCCTTTTGCCTCCCACCATGATTCTGAGGCCTCCACAACCATGTGGAACTATAAGACCAATTAAACCTCTTTTTCTTCCCAATCTCGAGTATGTCTTTATCAACAGCATGAAAACAAACTAGTACAATACCCAAAGGAATATAAATAGTTCTATTAAACCATAAAGACACAGGTGCATGCATATGTTTATTGCAGCATTATTCACAATAGCAAAAACATGGAATCAACCTAAATGGCTATCAGTGATAGACTGGATAATTAAAATGTAGTACATAACACTATAGAATACCACGCAGCCATCAGCCATTAAAAAAAATGAGATCAGATCCTTTGCAGCAACATGGTTGGAGCTGGAGGTCATTATCCTAAGTGAACTAACACAGGAACAAAATATCACATGTTCTCACTTATAAGTGGGAATTAAAAAATGAATACACACAGCCACAAAGAAGAAAACAACAGATATCAGGGCCTACTTGAGGATGTAGGGTGGGAGGAGGGACAGATGGAAAAACTACCTATCAGGTAGTATTACCTGGGTGACAAAATAATCTGTATACCAAAGCTCTTTGACACACAATTTACCTCTATAAAAAACCTACACATATGCCCCTGAACCTAAAAGTTTTTAAAAATATAAATTATAAAAGTAAATAAAAGAAAGAAAAGAAGGAAAGATGTCTAAAGTCATTTCTTATATTAAGTCTAATTATGTCTACATGGTGCAATCTGGGGTGTTTTTAACCTTCGTATTTGTTCCTTTCTATTATATGCATTCTCTGTAATAAGCATGTATCAAACAACAGTAATGATTGTTTTCTTTAAAAAGCAAAAATTGAGGGGGTGGGAAAAATAGATGTTGGTCAAAGGGTTCAAACTTGGAGTTGTAAGATGAATAATTTCTGGGGACTTAATATATAGCATGATGACTATAGTTAATAATAATATATTGTGTACTTGAAATTTACTGAGTGGATCTTAAGTATTTTCACCACAAGAAAAGGTAACTGTGTGAGGTGGCAGATATGTTAATTAGCTTGGTTGTGGCCATGATTTCACCGTGTATATGAATATCAAATCATCACCTTGTACCCCTTAAATCTATACAATTTGTATTTGTCAATTATATCTTAATAAAGGAGAAAAGAAAACAAAAAAAAAGCTAGAATTATGCCAAGAGATGAATAAGAGTAGTTTTCATTCCAGATGATGTGAATTTAGATGATTGTGATTTTCTGTGATTAAAGATACAGATGAGTTTCTGTATCTTTAACGAGAAGTTTATTTTTCTTCCTTGTTTCTACCAAATCAGTCATGACTTTTAAAATCAATAATACATAGTGTTGATTAAAGACCACGAAGTAGGCAGTTTTACACGTTACAAGGTAGAAGAAGATTGTTTTAAAGCAATAAGTTGCTTTAAAACTTTTCAGAAAGGTAAATTAACAATATAAATCAGGGGTCTTCGAAACATTGACACTTGTGATCCAGTAATTCTTCTATGTATTTAGCCTAAGGCGGTGTTTTCCAAAAGTTGGTCCCACCATCAGAATAACTCTAGCCCCTCCAAAGACGTCTGAATCAAAATCTCTGGGACTGAGATCTTGGAATTGTGCATTAACAAGTTATCCTGATAATACTTACATATACTAAGGCTTAAGCCCTACTGGCCTGAGGAAGTGAGATTCATTCATCAATGTTTATTCTCTACTAAGAATCAGGCTCTGTTCCCTGCACTCGGGACATAGCTGTAAATAACACAGAAAAAGTCCTTTGACTCATGTATCTTTTTTTTTTTTTTTTTTTTTGAGACAGAGTCTTGCTCTATTGCCCAGGCTGGAGTGCAGAGGCATGATCTCAGCTCACTGCAACCTTTGCCTCCTGGGTTCAAGCATTTCTCTTACCTCAGCCTCCTGAGTAGCTGGGACTACAGGCACATACTGCCTCTCCTGGCTAATTTTTTATATTTTAGTAGAGACGGGATTTCACTGTGTTGCCCAGGCTGGTCTTAAACTCCTGAGCTCAGGCAATCCTCCCGCCTCAGCCTCAGAAAGTGCTAGGATTACAAGCATGAGCCACCAGGCTTGGCCTGTATCTTATTTTTTTAGTTAAAAAAAATTAACATAAATCTACAGATTATAGTATTATTTATGACAAAAATAAGAAGTAATGGTAATATTCAATGCTATTTTAAAGAATGACAAGGGGACACCTTCATTACATGTTGTCAGATGAAAATAATTATGATCCCTTTTTTTAAAATATACATGTGTGTTAATTAAAAGACTACAGGGAAATACATATGCACAAAAATATTAATATTCATTTCTGTTATCTCTGAAAAACATGATTATAGGTTATTTCTATTTCCTTCTTTCTTTTTGGTATTTTGTAAATTCTTAGCATAAACATGAATTACTGACATAATCAGAAAAATACATAATGTTTAAAAAGGTTGATTTAAACACTAGAGAAAATAGCAAATTTCCAATCCTACGTCTATTTTTTAAAATATGTGTTGATTTAACAACATTAGCACGTAGTTACTTTTCTTACTGACCTAAAGCTTAGAACATTCTATTCCCATTTTGCTAGCTATTCATTTTCAATTTCAGTCTTAAGAAGGTGGGCTTTCAAATTCTCTATAAGAGGAGAGTTCAAGAAGACTCCTAACATTTAATTTTTCTTTTTTCAATTTTTAGTATTTATTTCTTTCTTTGGCTGTTTGTGTCCTCTCTTATTTCACCTGTCCAGCAGGGTGGTAGTCTAGCCACAGTCTGCCAGCAGAGGCATTACTGAGCTGCTGTGGGCTCTGCCCAGCTGCTGTGTGAACTTCCTGTTAGAACTGCCTTGGTAATGGTGGTCTACCTCAGTAATAGTGGACTGCCTCGGTAATGGCAGACTGCCTCAGTGACGGACTGCCTCGGTAATGGCAGACTGCCTCGGTAGCGGCGAACTGCCTCAGTAATGGCTGATGCCCTTCCCCTCGCCAAGCTGGACTGTCCCAGGTCCAGCTGCATTTTCTGCAAAACTCTCAATCCGGAGCATTTCAGATTGCTGGTCTTTGTGGAGGGTGGGACACGCTGAGCCAGATCACTTGGCTCCCTGTTTCAGCCTCCTTTTTTTTTTTTTTCAGTTTAATGCATGGCTCTGTATCCCAGGCATTCCAGGCACCTGTTGAAACTACTGTCCAGATTTGTGTGAGTTTTTGTGGGGAGACCTGCAGAGCTGGTTGAAACAGCCATGCTGGAAGCTCATGGTGCTTTTCAACCCGGGAATCTCCTGGTCTGTGGGCAGTAAAAACTCGTTTGGAAATGTAGTGATCACTCACCCTCTGCATTCTTCTCACTGGGAACTGCACTCCAGAGCTGTTCCTATTTGGCCATCTTTGATCTGCTCTGGACTCTGCTATTTCCTTTTACCAAACATTTTAGATCTCTTTCCATGTCATGTTATAGAGATGTACAGTATCTTGGTATTTATACAGTTAATGTTGGATGTCAATATCTTGATTTAATTAATAAATTCCTCTCATTTACACATCATATTTTATAACATTATTGCTGATATGTAAGAAAACTATTGATTTTGGCAAGTTTATAGTCATTCCTGACTTTCTTATTGATACCTCTCATTAGACCTCATTGTTTTTTCTTTGTCTTGAATTTTCTAGAAAGACAATTCATTATTGAAGGATCATGACATTTTTCACTCTTTCTTCTCAAAATCTCCCATCCTATTTCTTCCTGTTGTCTTATGCTTTGGGTAAGACCTCTAGAAGAGTGAATAATAAATGTTACTAAGCATGACCATCTGAATAATATAGGTAAAAGTTGATATTTTGGGTTCTAGAATTATCAAGAGAGCTACATGATCTAATTAACTTGTGCAGACCTGGCCTGAGTGTGCTTGTTCTCAAACACTACCTTGCTTTCACATAACCTTATAATACACTGTGCAGACAGAGGGTCAGGATGAACCTGTTTAATTGCAGGCTGCAAAGTCAGAATGAGGAGGTAGTAGGTACAGTATTGTAGGTGGATCTAATTTTCAGTTTTCTATCTTAGACATAATCTTGTTCTATACCCAATTTCCTTTTTCTGCCACCTTCAATCATGAAGTAAAAAAATTAAGAATCATGTTTCTACTGTTTTCATATCTGTCCTATCCCCAGACATCTCTACTTGCAACTGGATGGTGGTACTGGAGCTGATTCATCAAGTAATAAAGGGCTTACATGAATACTTGGTATCTTTCCAAGTCTTGGTGACAGGGATAACTAATATAAAAACTTCAGTAGAATTACTGATATTATTAAGTCCATCTAGAAAGTTGCTTTAAATTGAGTGAGGGGAGGGCAGGTTGGTATTTAAAAATTATTTCCACTTGACCTAAAAATCAGGCTAGAAAACTGGACTTATGGCTTTCAATGGGTTTTGGAGAGGAAGCAAAGACTGTTTGAGGTCAGCACAAAATTGTCAATACCCAAGTTGGAAAAGTTGGAAAGTAATGCTGTTTTTACTTAGTCTCGTCTTGTTCTTAGTAATTGCTTCCTTTCAACCATAAAGTTGTTTAGTGTAGGAGATATATTCCAAGGCTTCTCTTTATATTCACTGCTGCAAGATCCCATTTTAGCATAATTACAGTCTTGGAATTGAAGAGACAGGCTCACTCTATCTAGCTGTGCAGCTGGCTTTCTCAAATGACAATACGATGGCTCACCAGCTTAGCAACATCCAAGGCTATGAGCCAGAGGGAGGCCCTCATGCTGAAATTTTGCCCTTGCTTTGTCTGTATTTCCTCTGTGAAAATGGAGAAATGGTTTAGAATTTTTAAAAGCACAAAGTTTTAAATTCTCTGAGGGCTTTTAAAGGGACACGCTGAGTTCCAAATGCAGATTTCAGAACCCCAAATCAGAGATTATTCATCTTTGCATCTCAAATAGATATTACTGAGAGAAAAAAAGATTTTTCAGAGCTTTTCTCCTCCTTATAATCTTTCTTTCTATGAGAAGACTAAATAAAGTCTAAGCCAGGCGCAGTGGCTCACACCTGTAATCCCAGCACTTTGGGAGGCCAAGGTGGGTGAACCACTTGAAGTCAGGAGTTCAAGATCAGCCTAGCCAACATGGTAAAACACTGCCTCTACTAAATACGCAAAAATTATCCAGGTATGATGTCATGTGCCTGTAATCCCAGCTACTCGGGAGGCTAAGGCAGGAGAATCGCTTGAACCCAGGAGGCGGAGGTTGCAGTGAGCCAAGATCACGCCATTGCACTTCAGCCTAGGCAACAAGAGTGAAACTCTGTCTCAAAAAAAAAAAAAAAGGACTAAATAAAGCCTAAATTTGCCTACCTCCTTTACCTGTAGATGATTCCACATTCAACTTGACTTGAAATTCTTTTCATGATTTGAAATAACTTGCTCACCACAAGTTGTTCATACTCAACCCTCAGTTATCTAAAGACTTAAGTTTACATCTACACTGATTTATCTTCTTCTCAAGAAGACCAGAGTCTCTCCTTTCTTCTATTCAGCTTGCCCAGATGTATTCCCTCCTGTCCCCAAGTTCTGTTTGTCCTTCCTTCACACAAATTCATGCATCCATGCCCTTTCTATACCAATTATCACAACCTCAGCTTAGATCTTTATATCTATTTTCTGAACTACTAAAAAAGCTTCTTAAATGATCCGTCTGCTTCTAGGCTCTCCCTATCCACACTCTTTTAAAGGTAGAATCAGCCTGTGAATAGCACCACTAAACAATAATGAACAGCAGACTTAAAAACATACTAGGTGCCAAACAAGCACTTGGAATACACAGATTTTGAAAGACTCTTAGGAATGGACTTTCTGCCCTGTTCAAACTGATGTCTCCCTGTCAAGTTCCATATAGCAGTGGTTTTCAAATTTGGGGTGGAGGGGGAGGTTTTTGCCTTCCAGGAAAGATTTGAAGTGTTTGGAGACATTTTTGATGGTTACGATTAGGGTGAAGGAGGGAGTTACTGGTATCTAGTGTGTAGAGGGCGAGGAAGCTGCTAAGCATCCTAAAATGTACAGGAAAGTTCCCACAATAAAAAGTGTAAATTACAAAATCTCAATGGGGCTAAGGTTAAAAAAGTATGCAGATGTTCATAAATAACTGATACATTTTCTCTGGGTTCAATGCTTCCCATCTCCATATAATCAAATCCTACCCATTCTTCAAAGCTTGTTTCAACCCCATCTCTCCCCATTCTCTCTCAAAGTTCCCAAAGCACTTCTAATCTGTGTCACTCACAGGCAGGGTGGCTCTTACCACTCACAGTGGCTATATCAAGCATTGTCTTCCTTTGGAGGTCTTGTTTGTGTCCCACGTGCCCTATCTTCCAATACCATATCTTGTCAGAGCACAGCTGCAAGTCACTGGACCCATATTTCACCGAATTGCCCACAGCGCTGACCGTAGGGCCCCACACACATTACACAATTAGTTAATATTTGTTATTCAAAGATGAATCCATCAGCACAGAAACTGACAACTGAAGTGGTCAGAAGAGAAAATGCTGCAGGGCTCAAATTGGGGCAATTAATCTACAGCAATCTTATTGAGAACAGAGATAAGGGAAATGGGAATACAGAGAAAGATAGGAATGAGGACCCCAGGATGTACTACCTAGGATAAAAGAGTTAGAATGTGCATTTAGTTTAATATGATTTGCTTTGCTGGAAAAAAAGAGAAAAGAATGTGCATTTAATCAGATTCTTTTCATATTGTGGTAAAATACATTCAATCTCAAATTTACCTTAACCATTTTTAAATGTACAGTTCGATGGCATTAAGCACATTAATATTGTTGTGCAATCATCACTACCATTCATCTCTAGAACTTTTCAATCTTCTTCCATTGAAATTCTGTATGCCTTAGACACAAACTCTGCATTTCCTCCTTTCCCCAATCCCCAGCAACCACCATTCTACTTTCTGCCTCTATGAATCTGTCTCTTTTAGGAACCTCATCAAAGAGGAATCCCATACGATATTCAGCCTTTTATGACTGACTTATTTCACTTAGCGTATCTTCAAGGTTCACTCATGTCGTAGTGTGTAAGAATTTTCTTCTTTTTAAGTATGAATAATATTTTATGATATGTATATACCACACTTTGTTTGTCCATTTATCTGTTGATGGACATTTGGGTTACTTCTACCTTTGGACTGTTATTGAAATCCCTGTTGTGAACATGACTGTATAAATATCTGTTCAAGTCCCTACTTTCTCTTCTTTTGAGCATATTTTCAGAAATGGAATTATTGGGTCATGTGTTAATTCTGTTTTGAATTTTTTAAGGAATTACCATACAATTTTACATTCCCAGAAGCAATGCACCAGGGTTCCAGTTTCTCCACATCCTCACCAACACTTGTTATTGTCTGAATGAGTTTTTTTTTATATATAATAGCCATTCAAATGGTGTAAAGTGGTATTTCACTGCAGTTTAATTTGCATTTTCCTAATGACTAGTGAGGTTAAACACCTTTTCATCTGCATATGGATCATTTATATATATGCCTTGGTTAAATGTCTATTCAAGTCCAACTTTTAATCAATTATTTGTTTTGCTGTTGTTGAGTTGTGGAAGTTCTTTATATATTCTGGATATTGATCCATTATCAAATACATGATTTGTAAATATTTTCTCCCCTTCTGTGGGTTGCCTTTCATTCTGTTAATAGTGTCCTTGGATGCATGAAACTTTTAATTTTGATGAAGTCCAACTGAACTATTTTTTTCTTTCATTGCCTGTGCTTTTAATGTCATAGCCAATAAATCATTGCCAAATCCAGTGTCATGGAGCATTTCCCCTATGTTTTCTTCTCAGAGTTTTATGCTTTCAGCTTATGCATTTAAGTCATTGATCCATTTTGAGTTAACTTTTGTATATGATGTAAGGTAAGTGTCCAACTTCATTCCTTTGCATGTGGCTATCCAGTGTTCCCAACACCACTGAATGAAAAGACTGTCCTTTATCCCATTGAATGGTCTTGGCACCCTTGTCAAAAATCATTTGACTTTATATGACAGAAATTAATTCTGAACTCTCTATTCTATTCCATTGGTCTATATGTCAGTCTTTATGCTGGTACCACACAGGTTTGATTACTGTATTTTGTAGCAAGTTTGAAAATCAGTAAGTATGAGACCTCCCACTTTGGTTTTCTTTTTCAAGATTGGTTTGGTTATTCGGGCTTCTTTGAAATTCCATATGAATTCTAGGATGATTTTTTTCTGTCTCTGCAAAAAAATGTTGTTAGACTAGGGACTGCATTCATTACATCTATAGAGTACTTTGGGTAGTATTGACATCTTAACAATATTTAGTCTTTCAATCCATGAGCACTGGATGTCTTTTTATTTATGGTGTCTTCTATAATTTCTTTTATAAGCATTTTATAGTTGTCAGTGTACTAGTCAATCAGATCTTTTAAAGAATGTTATTTTTTTGTAAGCAACATAACAGTATTGACCAACAAATCATTTGACCTCATTTACCACAAGTCTCTTTCAAGTTTTAGCTGCATATATAGATAATTTCAATACAATTATAATCATTTCATGAATCCAATTTTAAACCTGGGTTTCTTTCTTTTTCTTTTTCTTTTCTTTCTTTCTTTTCTTTTCCCTTCTTTTTTTTTTTTTTTTTTTTTTTTTTTTTTTTTTTTTTTTTTTTTTTTTTTTCTTTTCTGAGACGGAGTTTCGCTCTTGTTGCCCAGGCTGGAGTGCAATGGCGCGATCTCGGCTCACCGCAACCTCCGCCTCCTGGGTTCAGGCAATTCTCCTGCCTCAGCCTCCTGAGTAGCTGGGATTACAGGCACACGCCACCATGCCCAGCTAATTTCTACTATTTTTAGTAGAGACGGGGTTTCACCATGTTGACCAGGATGGTCTCGATCTCTTGACCTCGTGATCCACCTGCCTCGGCCTCCCAAAGTGCTGGGATTCTTCTTTTTTTTTTTAAAGACAGGATCTCACTCCGTTGCCCAGGCTGCAGTACAGTGGCACAATCATAGCTCACTCACTAAAGCCTCAAATTCGTGGGCTCAAGTGGTCCTTTCATCTCAGCCTCCTAAGTAACTGGGACTACAGGCACACACCACCATGCCTGGCTAATTTTTCAAATTTCTTCATGGAAACAGAGTCTCTCAATGTTGCTTATGCTGGTCTTGAACTCGTGGGTTCAAGTAATCCTCCCAAAGCCTCCCAAAGTGCTGGGATTACAGATGTGAATTACCACATCCAGCCAGAACCTGAGTTTCTTTACTTATTATTATGTCCTACTGATTTTTCCATGTTTTCATATAGTCACTTTAATAGATTTTGAGTGTGCTGGACCAATAGTGGACTCTGGGAGGAGAAAGGACAGCCAGTGACCAAAGCTTTGGGAAGGGGTAGAAATAAAAAATGCTCATTTTTTTTTTCTCTTTGAGTAGTGAAAATAAATACTTCCTAAGCAAAAATGAAAACAAGAGATTCAAAGACTGCCCCAGGGAAACCCTTTGGTGCTTGAACGACAAGAGTCACAATTCGAAATATATTGACTGTCTTTAATTATGTCTCCTCTGATTCCTCTCAAACCCTAACTCTAAAACATAACATTTAATATTCACAATCCATCTTAAAAGACAAGTGTCCCAGAGCATAAACAACATGTATTTCCTGTACTTTTCACAGTGGATGGTGGATATATTTTTATCCATCTGCAACTCTCGAATACTCAGAGTTTTTGATAGATGTTCAGAAATTCTATGAAACTGGATCAAATGCAAATATGTTTTCATATGAAGAGCCCATCTTAAGAATATTTGATTTTATTACCTTTCTTGTAATACAAAACTAGGCTGACAGTGTTAGGTGTTCAACTGGGAGATATGAATTAGTAAAGACAGGTTTTGGAAACTTTGCCGAGCCAAGCTTTTTAATCAGAGTAGTGAACATGCCCCTACAGTGAAAGCAGCCTGTATCCTAGAATTATCTCTCCTCAAGTAGTTAGAATGAGCCTGTACATAGTTGACTGCACCCATGAAAACCCACAGCCTCACCTTTCCTTTCCAAGATTTGTGCCATTTCTTGGATAAATTTGAGGACTGATGAAATGTAAGCAGAAGCCCTAGATTCCACTTTTCTTTAACTGCTCACTACCTTTTTAATTTTTTTTCTTAATTTGGAGACCATGTATTTCTAATGAGAATTTCTTAAGATATTATGGACCAAAAAAATTGACCAATTCCTTTTCTTCTTATTATTCATTATCATTATCATCATCATCATCATCATCATCATCATATTCTAATTTTAAAGCTGTTTATATACATGTCTCAATAAATCAAATTTTTCTACTATCACTACTTTCTCTGGGTTCAGGAATTAAAACATGGTTACATCACTTATGGTATTCCTTTTAATTAACTTCTGTTTCCCTTCCCACTCACTTTAAAATGAAATATTTTTTAACTGAAATGTTTTGATAGGCTTCCATTAAAACTTTTTTTTTTTTTAATTCCCAGAGTTCAGCCCTAAAAGATCTGAGACCTTACTCAGATCTCAGAGGTTTAATAACAAACACCCTACTGAACAGCTACTAGAGAACTCATTAATTTCACTTTTCAGGCTGGGGGCCCAAGGTGAGCTGCTTCTACCTGTGGGACACACACACACCTTACTGTAGAGTGCAAAATGCACACATTTTAGCCAGTCACTTTCAGCATGTTCCGGAAAGTAGATGTCTCCATTAGGTAATGTCAGAGAAGAAAAATGTGTCTCAATTAGTTGCCAAAAATGCTTAGTGAGCATCAGAGAGATGCATTCTGCTTTCCAAATTATTAAGCAGACTATTCAGAAGTACTGAAACATTCATTTTTCATTGCCAATTGTTGACCAGAAGCCAAGGACAGCTGTCTTCCTCTGATGCCCTATGTTGATGCCCACAGGAACTCTCTCCTTTTAGGGTTCAACCCACTAAAAGGTGTGAAGGAATGTGCATTTAGCAGACTGACATCTAGGATTTGACTGAAGGATTTTAAGCGCAGAAACCCATGGATCCTGGAAGGGCAATGAACTACCTTTGGAAGCATTTGTCTCAGTAATAGCAATGTGTCTGGGTTTCTCAGCATAGATATACTGAAATAAGCAATCATAGTCTGTATGTTATTTGTACGTATAAATGTATAAATGTACAAATAGGTATAATGCATCTTTCTGGAAGGTAGGACCTGAATCTAAGTCATGATATAATTAAAATGTGTCATTTTGCTTGATGTATACAAGTGGTGCAGTGAAAACATCAACATTTCTGAGAAACTGTTTTTGAAAATCAAGTTCTAGGACAGTCTGCCTCAGAATTATTTGACTTTTAAAAAATGCAGATTTCTGAGTTTTCCTTGGAACTTGCATTTTAGCAGATACTCCAGGAAACGGCCTTTTTCTTAAACATCTTTTATCGAAGAAGGACTCCCTGAAAGTCCCCCTGAGAGGTCTTAAGTTCTCTCCCTTGGTAGAAAGAAGGAATTAAGCATTTACATTGCTGAATTGGTTTAGGCAAAACTACCCATTAAAATAAAGAGCAGCCGGTAGCATTATTATGATGTCTGTCAAGTAAGTCACCTTTTCTCATTCTGGCTTTTCCTCCATTTTTCTCTATTATGCTCCGGCTGTGAGCCCTCAGTTATCTCACTGATTTTTATCTAGCTCTCTAAAGAGAAGAGACTAGCTACTATGGCCACTCCATTTAGGGCATGACTCAGTAATCAAATGACTATTGTGTATTAGTAACTCACAGTCAGTGACTAGAATCCTAGCTAGATTTTTCCTTCTGATCACTAGGCTGCTTGGGTTGCTGTAACAAAATATCACAGACTGGATGACTTAAACAACAGAAATTTATTTACTTACAGCTCTGGTGACTGGAAGTTCAAGATTAAGATGCCAATCAATTTAATTTCTAGCAAGGGCTCTCTTCCTGGCTTGCAAAGAGCTGCCTTCTCGTTGTATGCTCCTATAACCTTTCCTTACTTAGTCTGTGTGCTTGCGAGAGAGAGAGCTGATATCTCTTCCTCTTCTTATAAGGGCTCCAACTTTATTGGGTTAGGGCCTCACCTTTATGACCTCATTAAATCTTTGTTATCTCCTAAAGGACCTATGCAAATACAATCACATTGGGAGCTAGGGTTTCGACAAATGAATCTGCAGGGGACAGAAGTCATTTCATAGCATTCCCTTAGCTGGGGAATGAATAAATAAATTCCGGTGCATCACTACAATGATATACTAATCAGCAGTTAAAAAAAACTATTAAAACGCAAAAGAACATAGATAGATTTCAAATCTGTTATGCTAAGTGAAAAAAGCCAGATTAAAAGGGCTACATGTTGAATGAACCCATTTATATGACGTTGACTGGAAAAGGTAACCCTAAGGGAACAAAAAACACATCAATGGTTGCTAGGGATTGGGTAAGGGTTTGACCAGAAGGGATATGGATAATATCTGATATTATCCTGATATGATAAGCAGAAATATTTTGATGTGATGGAACTGCTCCGTATCTTGATTATGATAGTGGTTACATGACTACACATGTTTGTCAATACTTGCAACACTGTATTAGACTAAAAGGCTGAAATTTACTATACCTAAGTTATATTCCATATTTAAAATAAAAAAAAAACCCACATGTTCTCTGTCCTATAGTCTTTTGGCTAGTCATCACATTATAAGGTAATAATCCCTGGTAATGACATAGCAGTTCTTCCCTACCAAGGTTTTTTCTTTCTAAACTAAACAGAGCCTTCCAGGAAAAGTTAATGTCCTAATAAAGCAGTGAATCTCAATGAAAGTTTGGGAAAAGATTTTTTTTTCTGTCGGGTTGGGATATCCTTAGTATAATCCCACAAACCACAGTTACTAAGTCTCCAAGCCCATAATCTAATAATATTGCTAAAAGGGGTAAAATAGAAATCTTTAGAAACACAGCTCTGAGCTTTCTTCCTTGGAGCCAGCTTTTAAAAGAATAGACAAAGACATCAAAGGGATCCAGAGAACATGAATCCAACCTTCTCTGTCCTACAGCAACACCTGCTCAGGGCAGGAGAGCTAGGTTTCCTTTTCTCTGCTGATGCCCTCCTCCAGGTCTCCTCTACCCTCTCCATTTTCCTGCCATCTGCTTGGTGTCCACACAGCAGCCAAGTATCAGTTCTACCATGTTTTATCATCAACTAAAAGAAAAATGAGCAAAGCCCTTTGTTATAGCAACATCAAAAAATTTTTTTCAAAATCCCACCAAGCAAATGAAAGCCACAATCCCTGTTAGAACCCCTCATAGAGGAAGCAAGTAACACAGCACTGATAGGCTGTCAATTAGAGGATGTGGAAATGTGTAGGCAAATTTTCTAACACATTATTCCCTAGGGAGTTTTTCCATTTATTTCATAAGCTGTGAACATTGCTTAAAATATTTTTGGGGACTCATCAAAACAAAAAGTTCTGCAGAGGTCAGCTTGTCCAGGATGACAACAAACACAACTTTGCTTCAAAATCAAATCATCTACCTATTTTTCACCTGTTAGATTTGTCTCATCACAGTGTGCAAATAGTCAGCTTTGCACAGTGTAGAATGAAGGATGGGAGTCTGTTACCCAAACATTTTCCAAGCTGGGGAATTCATCTGAAAATTAGATGGGGCTGGAAGACGGGTTGTGCATATGCATATGGGCACAGTTGCTGGAGGAACTGTGGACCTCTGTTCCACCCAAGAGCCCAAGCCTCAAGACTTGACTCTGAGTCTGAGGACTGTGTGTATTGGGGCTGGCCTGCACTGGCAGAAAGCTAGGCCATTGTTAAGAATAGCTCTGCAAGATCATTAGGATTCAGACTTGGCTATCCATACTTGCTGCTCAGTCTCTGCAGCTGCAGAAAGCAGCTCTGCATTGTCTTTGTCAGATCTAGGCACCCGTTGAAACCCAGGAAACCATCCATTCCTCCCCACCCCTCTCAGCTAGTCACTCATGCCCTATTTTTAGTATTCCTTAGCAACTGAGCAGCCTGTTATTCCATAACTAATATTCTGCATTCCTGATCCCATTACTACACTTACCATCCCACCAAATATATGCTGTATCATCATTTGCAAATTCTTTCAGGGACAGGAAAAGCACAATCATAAAGAGCTGTTCTGTGCTGTATCACTCCTACATGCAGGAAATTCTTCCTAGCTTCCCCTAAACTCCTAATGAAGTCAAATCCTGTCACTATCTCTCCATCTTTACTAGAGATGGGGATAGCTAACCAACATTCTTTTTATAAAAAGCTTTCACTTTACTTATTAAAAACAAGAGGGGTGTGCTGAGTGTTATAGCTCACACCTGTAATCCCAGCCCTTTGGGAGGCTGAGGCAGGAGGATTGCTGGAGCCCGGGAGTTTAAGACCAGCGTGAGAAACATAGCGAGACTGCCCCTCTCAAAAATAAATAAATAAAAATGAAAACAAGAAGAGCATGATATTTTTTAAAACTAACTGGCTGTATTTGAAAAGCCAGAGGACAAGAGAGCTGCATCTGTCCCGCTGTGGCCTCAGTATTGAAGGTAGGGGGAGAATTTATATTTTAAGTCCCTTGGCCTAAGGAATTCTGCCATTTTTGTTGTAAATCAAAGAAGCATTTGTGCTACTGTTGTGAGATGTTGTAACATAAGGAGGTGGGGGAAAATACTCTGCTTTTTTCAATTCTGGATCATTTTTAATTATTCAGTCTTGGCAGGTCTACTTCTCACCATTATTCCTCTTACTAACATCTTGTTTCTATTCTTAGTTTGGTGGAAATGTTTGACTGTGCGATATATTTTGGGAAAATCAGCTAGAGTCACTGAATGTACAAATGAAGCAGCTCATTTTATAGACACATAAATTAATTTAACTTATTGCTGTCCTTTAAAAAAAAATCTAGTCTATTTTCCACAAGAAAATACAAGTTAAAATACACTCTTTCTGACAAAAAAGATACTATATTTCTTTTATCATGAGAACTTGATCATAGCCAATGATGCTGCAATGAGCTTTCAACAAACACCAATGTACTTTCAAGTTGGAGCAGTGCGAGTTCTAGACTCATTGACATAAGTTTGCTTTTGTTTTTCTGTGGCAGCTGATATGCTTCACTGAAGAATCTGTCCTTGGTAAAGCCTGAAACAGAGCATTCTTTTGGGGCAGGCCCTTCATTTTCTTGCCAACTATTTGCAGCTTTGGCTGTTCAGTGTAAAGCTCATATCACTCTGATATTCAGTGGAATGATGTGGGTAATTTGCATTAGTATGAGCTCTAAACTCATGGGCCCATGAGTTCTAAACTTTTTAATATAGTTTAGAATACATTTTGTCTCAACATCAACTTCAGCCAAATAAACCAAAAAAAGAAAATTAAGGAAGGTGTTATGGGATCCTGGGAAGGTTAGATACACTGGTTGGCTCAAAGAATCTCCTTTCTTTTACCCAGAATATTACATATCTCCTAACAATCCAGTGAAGTAGGTAACTATTATGACTAATGCCCCTGAGATTAAGATATGTGCAGATTTCACACTGTACTCTACAGTTTTTCCACCAGAATCTGTCTTGTAGACATTGTCATCTGCTCTTGAGAAATACTATGGGTAAATGTATTCCAATAGCTTCATCTACATTAATATGCTTTTTCAAAAAAATGTATATTTTAATTCTTATCTAAACCTACCAAAGTAAATAATTTTTATTGTTGTCTAAGATAAGCCAAAAAGACCACTTTTGCTTCAGCCATCTAAGTATTTGAAAAATAGTACAGTTTTGCTAGAAGATTTTAGACTATTTGCCTCAATTTTCAGAATCACTTTGATCCTTCCAATGCTTTGGTAGTTTTAGCCAAATGCTGCACTGGATGACCTAAGGACCCAGTGGTCTTTGGTCCTCTAGATGCAAAGGAAAAGCTTTCAGCTAAGGAGCTAAAGACAGAACTGAGAGACAAAAACACTCCAATGCTGCTGTCCTTGCAGCTGCTCTCCCTTCTTCAAGATTTTCCAAGCTTTTCAGTCCAGAACAAGAGTCTGTCCAAGGTCTGGTTAGATGTCTTTGTTTCAGAAAACAGGGGAGAGGTTGATTAATAGGTACAAATACACAGTTTGATAAAGGAAATAGACCTAGTATTTGATAGATCATTAGGGTGACTATAGTTAACAATAATCTGTTGTACATTTCAAAATAGCGAGAAGAGAATAATGTGAATGTTTCTAGCACAAGGAAAAGACAAATATTTAAGGTGAGGACTGATTTGATCTTTTGAAATTACATAAATGTATTAAATTAGCACATGTACCCCAAAATATGTACATTTATTATATACCAATTTTTTAGAATAAAAAGAAAAGGAAAAAGCACAGAGAAAGAGAAACTCCATGCTGTCTATGGCTGCTTTTCTCAAATTTCCAGCATCAGAATTTGATGTTTCTAAGTAACGTAGCCCTTATCCCTTCTTCCCCACCTTGATTCTTTCTGCCTCCGGCCAGCAAAAGCAAATAATGGGCATCACATGTCTCCAACCACAGCCTTTTGTTTTCTTACAAAAGGCAGATCCCGTGTTGTCTTTGTTTAGCACCTGAAACAAAGCGCCTGAAAAGCAGGTCCATAATTGGGATTTGGGGCACTGCACCTAGAAACAATACAGCAGGGTAGTTCCTTATGGTAAGATTTTGCTAAAAGGTTCTGCTTCAAATTTATATAAGCCCTGTGAACTAATTTTTGAGATAATATTTTGGCGGTAAGCACATTTTCTGCAAGTAAATTAGAAATTAGGCATTATGCAAGTGACTTTGACGCTCCTGCTCTGTATTCTTTTTGCCATCAGTTTTAATAACTGTTTTTAAAATACCATGTATTGAAAAGAGCTCTGTTTTTCTCAGCTCTTTCTCCCATATGCTACATTTTGTAAGAAAGCCGTAATCTGGTGTTTGTAATATTAATTATTGTGGATGTTAATTTAATGCTATGTTATCAATGCTTTGCTGAGATAGTACAGGTCAATAAAGGGATTTGAAACATGAGTATTAAACTACAGAAAGCATTTTTAAAAGGTAAAACATCTCATAAATAGAATCGGTTTTAGAATTAATACATATTCACCTTTGTACTCACATATTGTTTAGCTGTAGGTGCATTTTAAAGGATTAGGCCAAAGCAAACTCTAGTTGAAAACACCTATCACTTGGAAAATGAAATTATACACAAATGATAAGATTATTATATTTTAAAGTAACCTCCATTGCATGTCTCAGTATAAAGTTTTTCTCTTTTTTTTAATAAAAGTAATTGACCTCTCTTTCTCCTCAGACTACTAGACGCAGGTTGGAGAGTGTGTGTGTGTGTGTGTGTGTGTGTGTGTGTGTTTAATTAATATGGGAGCAAAGACAGAGCACTGTAATAGAAAACTCTCCTACCTTAAATAATAATTTTCTTAAGGCCTCTTATTCCTGCCACTTGAATAAAAGGAAACAATGCCTTTCTTTCTCATCATCTCCTTGCTTTCCTGGTTTCTCAACTACCAGCTCCCACCTCCCACTTCTTCAGTAGTAGACTATATTGACATGGCCATTACCAGTAGACCACTCCCTCCCACAATGTACCACAGTGCTTTCAACCCACTGGATTTCCCACAGGTCAAATAAGAAAGGAGTTGGATCAGAGAAGGGGATCTCTCATGAGAAATAATGTGAACTTTGACTAATGGTAAATAAAGGATGAAACTATATTGAGAAGGAACATATCAGAGAAGTTTTCCTCAGATGGCAAGTTCATGTTTTCATGGCATTTCTGCCATTATTACAGTTATCTCATTCCTGGTTTGATATCACCGACTTTACTCATTGCCTTTTTTCTTAACCCTGGTTTTGCCTCTGCTGCCCTTGTTCACTCTGTCCTCTTAGTCATTAAAGGAAAGGGAAAAGCACTCTATTATTTGAAAGATTTCACCCAGATTATTCAGCAAATGCTGTATTTGTCACTTGACTCTCTTATCTTCTTATTTCCCTCAGTGAGCTCCTTGAAGTAAGCTCCTATTTTTCAACATATGATTTACAGGCTGGCACTTAGCATACTGTCAGTGCTTAATAAATGTGGGGTTTTTTGGTCATATAAACATAATTAATAGGATGTGTAATGTGTCCTGGCCTCTGAAAAAACTGTGTCATCATTGGGCTATTGTCAGCTGGGAGAAATTGAGAAGCCCTGTGGCCTCTGAGGCAAAGGCACCTCCCACTTGCTTGGGAATGATGGGTTGGAGGTGGTGAAATTATCAGTGATCAAAGAGATGTCTATTGCTGCCCCTTTGCCCATCAAAAATAAGCCAAGGCCAGCAAGAATGAAGAGTTGCATGAGTCATCAGACGCTGATGAAAATGATAGGATTTGAAACTTCAAAGTAATCCATACGCTCAATTAACAAAATACTAAATTTTGCTAGCAATCATGCTCAAATTTAGCTTTTTGCTATTATTATTAAGAAAAAGAGTAATATTTTGAAATGAGGCACTTGATTGCACCTAAGTCTTTGTTTTCTTTGTAAGATTGCACTAAAACCTATCTGCTGCCTATATTTGAAGGAGTAGTTACAATGTCCCTCCAGACACTCTGTAGGAGATAGAGACGGGAACTCTGCCCCAGGGCTATGTGTGGGCTTCATAGATACTGCCAATAGAGTAGTGCTGAACTCACATCTGAGTCACATTGCTGTCCACACCACATAAATGATTTAAGACTTCAAAGGGAGAATATGATAGTGTCATGAGTTTAAAATTCACAATGTACAACTCAAGTAAGAAGAAATGTATTTTAGTTTATTTCTCTACAGTAGAATTCTTTAACTTTAAAGTTCCCATTTTCAATGATGGAGGTAAACTCAGTCTTGTCACTCTCAAGGTAACTGTCATTGTAGTTTCAAAGTTAGCCTCTTGGATTAAATATTCAGTCAAAGTAAAGACTTAAGCTCAGTACAATTGTAGCTCAAATTCAGTACATGAGCTGCTATCCACTCTCAAGGATTCTCATCTTCTCTTTCCCCTCAAAATATATCTGCATGCAGGAGTACATCTGGCTGTGACCCAGATGCTGTGTCCTTGCTGCAGCTGAAGGTTTTACAGGTGATAACTTGTCTAAATGTGATAAAGGCCTGCCATTGCTACCCACATTCAGCCCCTTTTGGCTCAAGTGATGCTTGGAGACTCAACCTCACGTTGATCTTTTGGGCTTCCCATTCTAGAGCCTGGGCTATGAGGTCTCCATTCTCCAAGGGGAGATGGCTCCTGTCAGGCCTGTTGCTGGACCTATTGCTGGAAGCTCAGTGTGCTTCCTCCACGTTCGGGCTGTGGGCACTGCGTCCGGCCTTCTCTCTACTTAACCTTCCATTTCTACTCAGTTTGGCAAGGAGCATGCAGTTGGGTGATTTCCTCCCAGGGTTCCAGAGAAAAGGGTCAAAGGTTTCCCCTGATCTAGGGCTTCCAAATTCATCTAGACATCTCTGTCTCCTACAAAGAGGCTGTAGAGAGGTTGTAACTACTTCAAATAAAGGCAGCAGATAGGTTTTAGTGCAATCTTACACAGAAAACAAAGATCTAGGTGCAATCAAGTGCCTTATTTTAAAATACTACTCTTTCTTAATAACAGTGAAAAATCTAAATTTTAGCATTATTTCTAGCAAAATTTAGTATTGACTGAGGTTATAGATTACTTTGAAGCTTCAAATTCTGTCATTTTCACCAGCATCCAATGACTCATACAACTCTTCATTCTTGCTGGCCTCAGCTTATTTTCAATGAACAAAAGGGCAGCAATAGGCATCTCTTTAATCACTGATAAGTTTACCACCTCTAACCCATCATTCCCAAGCCATTGGGAGGTGCTCTTGAAGGAAAGTTATCATTGGGAACTAGGCCAGGATGCTTGGAAATCGGGTAGTTCTAGGAGGCTGGTAGGGCATATTGAAGCCAGAAAGATACTCTTTCCTCAACAGTGAATGAATTGACTACACTGAAGGAATACAGAGCTTGGTCTGGAAGGCCCTCAAGTGTCACCAGGAGCTGTGTTTCCTGAGATCAGTGTCCTGAGGCAACCAGGTTTAGTCACCTTGGAATTCTGTGGAGACCTGGAAGTATCTTTGGTTTCCATGGCCAGAGGCATAGAATACCTAGTGCTTCCCCCTTCTCCACTTCCTGCCTCCTAACCCCGCCCCCTGTGCTGAGTGATGTTATGGGGATGGCCCTGACAGTCCACTTTATCACTGGTCCACTACCACTGTCATGTTTGTAGTGTTTGGCATCAGGGGACATGCCTGAAAGAGATTATTACGGCAAAGACAAGGATAGGCAGTGGACTGCTACATGTGTAGCTCGAAAGTGAAATCATCAACGTCCATTTGGCTGACCAAGTTCATTACATACAAGGAGAGCTAGACTGGTTGCCTACCTCTACCCAGACACAGAAGACTTTGGTCTGCAGTGGCAACATAGTCCATACCAGAATCCAAATTCCTCCCAAAGCCTGGGCAACATCTAGTAATGCTTCTGCTGCTCTCCTCGTTTTTAGCAGGAGGATTTTCTTTGTCATCCCCAGTCCCATGAAACAGTCCCCTGGGGGCTTGGAGCAAGGCTCTCCCACAGTGTGTAGCCCACAATGGGGTTTGGAGCTTTAAAAAGTCCCCATCTCTAGGCAGATTGACTTCAGATGAGAATGAGAAGTAAGCCTAAACATTTCAGCCATGAGATGTTGTGCCAATTATCAATTTATTACCTATCCATTCTGAATTCACCCTTCACTGCCTGCTCAGCAATAATGGAGTTAGGCTCAGTATTTCTCTTCTGCCAGCTGGCATGATGTTTGTCAGTAGAAGATGCTAGAAGGGCACTTGAGGAAGAAGGGATTTCTGGTGTGCACCTCTCAGCAGACTCCTGCAGTACACACTGGTTTATACAGCATCAGCTCCTCCAGTGCACAGGAGATAGCAGTGTCCAGCAGCCAGCAATAAGTGGTACCTCCCCATGGGCATCATTCCTTATCACCTTCTCAGGCTGCTTTGCAATGGAGTACCCTAAGCTCAACAATTCTGCAGAATGGCTCCCATAAAATCCTCTCAGGGAGCTTTGCAATGAGATCCAAGGTAAGGCACCTCCCCATGGGCAGCTTCCCCTGGTAATCTAGAGGGTGGATTCTCATGTAGTCCCACCAGCAGAGGACTTCAGCAAACCTCTTCTCCATCCAGTGAGTCATGGTTGCACCATCTCCAATGAGGTCTGAATCTGGATCTCAGCTCAGGATGGAGGAGTCTTTTCCTTGAGTGCTCTAGCCCAGCCCTGAGTTGTGGCTGCTCTCTATTAGGTTGCCTTAGGCCTTAAAGTTATTTTTACCTTTAACTAACCAATCTCCTCTTACTCTAATCTTTTGTTAAAGTTAATAATTCTTTATTTCAATTTCTGATGTTCAAATTACTATGTGGTATCCATTTTCTGATTGAACTCTGAACAGATGCCAGCCAGAATGCAAACATGCACACCTACACCTGCTCCCAAGCCCCCTGAAAATGTGCGCACGCGCACACACACACACACGCACACACACACACACACTTCGAAATAGAGCAGAAGAGACTTAGGAGACCCATGTGAGCTCAGCTTTACTGCAAAAATACATTTTCCAAAGGGAAGTGAAAAGGACCTCAGAAGACAGAGTGAAATTTAGACCACACACACAAAAAAGAAAAAACTGCCCAGCTCTCTTAAGGAACATGGAGAAAGTCATGAAGTTGCCATCTATGGAGACATAAATGAAGAGCTACTCAAAGTCACTGCTTTGCACTTTGTAAAGATGTGGGAAGGTCTTCAAGTCAGAGGGCAGAAATAAAGCCCAGGACTCTCCAGTGAGCAATCAAAATATGAGTTCAATTCTACTGACGGTGTATGTTGGTGAGCCCCTTAATCCTGAATCCAGCTCTGCCTCATGACGCAAGGAGGAAATCCTGGGACCCTGGCATCTAGGACCCCAAACTGCCATCATCCTGCTGCCAGGAGTGCTTCAGCCAATTCCCAGGGCCCACTCTCTTGACCCACGAGGCATACCTGCGAGTTGACCCAAACCCACTTGTCAATCCCAGCCTTCCTATTTTTCTTTTGCACCATCCCTGCATTTTGAGTGCTAGGATTTTTAGTGCCTTACTTTCCTCTTTTCTCTTCTCCCATCTTCCTTGATGGGGAGACTGGAAGAGGCACAATACAATTTCTAAATATGCTTGTTTTAAAAAAACCCTACAAGTAATTATGAGGTAGAAATCATAAATGCATGGATTGAAAATGAATAAAAGTGCCAGCTCCCATAGCATTGTGCAAATAGGTACTTGCGGCTTATGATAATTGCTGAAGATGGCTTCATGCTGAAATTCAAAAAGCGCTGTATTTCAAATAACAGATCGAATGAAGCAAAGCTGATGTGCTTAGAAAAAACCAGGGTAAGATGACACTAGCAGTGATTCTCGTGTTGGCAAAGATTATAATGTCGAAGATAAATGCAAGGAACTTAAATAAAAATAGATCACAATATGTGAGAGAGAAAAACCCTAGAACATTCTTAAATGCACATGTCATTTTATATGATAGTGGATTTTCATAAATAATAATTATAGCAAAGTTTTTAGAAAGAGACATTCGACTATAGGGCAAAAGGAAACATTTGCTTCTAATCAGTAGTACACTGGTAAATGATTAACAATCAGCTCTCTGAAACACACACACAAACACACACACACACACACACACACACACACACACCACTAAAGTTTCTTTTAAATTTTACTGATACGAAGAGTATATAGCACAGGCCAGACGCAGTGGCTCACACCTGTAATCCTAGCACTTTGAGAGGCTGAGGCTGTTGGCTCACTTGAGGTCAGGAGTTTGAGACCAGCCTAGCCAACATGGTGAAACCCCATCTCTATTAAAAAAATAATAATAATACAGGCCGGGTGAGGTGGCTCAAGCCTGTAACCCCAGCACTTTGGGAGGCCGAGGCGGGTGGATCACAAGGTCAAGAGATCGAGACCATCCTGGTCAACATGGTGAAACCCCGTCTCTACTAAAAATACAAAAAAACTAGCTGGGTGTGGTGGCGCGTGCCTGTAATCCCAGCTACTTAGGAGGCTGAGGCAGGAGAATTGCCTGAGCCCAGGAGGCGGAGGTTGCGGTGAGCCAAGATCACGCCATTGCACTCCAGCCTGGGTAACAAGAAAGAAACTCCGTCTCAAAAAAAAAAAAAAAAATTATAATACAAAAATTAGCCAGGCATGGTGGCACATGCCTGTAATCCTAGCTACTCAGGAGGCTGAGACAGGAGAATTGCTTGAACCCAGGAGATGGAGGCTGCAGTGAGCCAACATTGTGCCATTACACCATTGCACTCCAGCCTGGGCAACAGAGCAAGACTGCATCTCAAAAAAAAAAAAAAAAAAAAAGAGTACATAGCATAGAGTGTACAAATATTAGCAAAACAGAAAACATTCTTTAATGTGACTTTCATATAGCCAATGATTCTCATGGTTTTTACTCATGAATGTTTCATTGATTTTTGCTGAACTTTTGCATATGTAGCTAAACTTATTATAAATAACAAACAAGTATGGTTTTGACAAGAATCCTGGCTGATATTTTCTTTGACATTAATGAGTAAGATGAAAGTGAAACAACAAAGATACGTTAGAACTTGGTTTATCTGTCAATAATGTGAATGACTTGGATGAATTTGATAATGGTTTTTAAATGCTGGGATATTTCCTCAATCTTTGCACTATTCACAAAGTAACAGCAACAGACATAACATGCTTTTAACTTTAATGTACAGCATTAACATTGTCTCCATCACTAGACTATCAACAAAACAATAAATAAAGCCCAGATTTCAAGAATTTCTTGAGTTCCCTGGTGTAAATGCTCTCTCTGGCAATTTCAAACTACCAATGTGAAATTGAACTCAGAGTTTTAAACAAATGTACCCTAGAACAACATTATACAGTATTTCCACCATTCAGATACAACAGATGGAATGATATCAGGAGCATAGGAAATAGTTAAATGTGAGAAAATGATTTGAAAATGATGAGTTTTGAGTGTTTATTACCATTGTTTCCAATAAAATTTTATTAAATTAAAATTTTATATTATTTAATTTTTAATAATAGCTGTGTGTTATTGCCAACTAATAAAATCTCTAAACGGACTTTCTCTCAGTCCCTTAAGTTGGCTCCAGCCCACTAAAGATCTTGGTGCAAGTCTCTGGATCCCTCCCTAACCCTAAATGATAGGGAAGCAGTAGCAGCATAAAGGGAGAGCAGATGCAAACATATGTTTTTTCTCTTGACTCCACTGCTCTCCACGTGTTGCTGGGGCTGTTTTGGTCTTGTGGGATGGTCCCCTGAGCTACTCAGACTGGTTGTTAGGGCTGATTATCAATGTCAACAGCCAAACCATAAACTGTGTCAAGATACGGATGTGAATTTCAGTGAAATAAATGATTTGGTTTTCTTTGTTAAATTTTATTCATCAAAATATAATTTTTTAAAAGTGAGAATTTATTATTGAGAGCAACATTGTTGTTTTGAAATTCCTTTCATTTTAAAGCAAATCTTGAATGGTGAGATTTTTTTTTTCTTTCTTCTTGTGATTTTCTGGTGTTTCCAAATTTTCTATAATACATAGCTAACATTTTGGTAGTATGAAAAATAATTGAGACAAATCTTTAGTAACTTGATATTTAAATTCATTGGTACTGTCTCTTTAAGTACTAGAAGAATACATAGCACTTTTAGTAAGATGATGCCGAGGGAACAGACATTGCTCTGTTCAGTTTCATTTAAAAGCCAGATGTCCAGGAATTGGATATGGCTGATTATCAATTGTTACCCAGATGGAGGGTTTTCCCTATTTTTTATTTTTTATTTTTGTCATTAGACAGAAAAGCACAGAGTCTCTGGCTGATTACTTTATTGCATTCAGCCATTTTAATTGGAAAGCTTTAAGAAATAGGTGGAGCTTAGAAGAAGGGAAATTTATTGTATAGTGAGTGAAATGTTGATACAGGCACAAGAGAAAGAAAAAAAGAAGAAACATGTATAATTAGTGTCATGATTAAAGATTTTCAAGCTTGCTCTATGACCAATTTAATTTGTGTTGGAAATGGAAGTCATACCTTCCCATGTCTGCCCTCCAAATTATGCCAAGATTTAGCAGCTTATAACAAGAAGTATTTATTTTTTCAGTTTCTATTGGTCAGGAATTTGAGCATGGTTTACGTAAGTACCCCTGCTTCAAAGTCTCTCATAAAGTTTTCAGCCAGGGCTGTACTATCATCTGAAGGCTTGACTGGGAGAGTTACTTCCAAGTTCTCTAACGTGATTGTTGGCAGGGAGTTCCTCATGAACCATTGGACTAAAAACCTCAGTTTTTCACTAGCTTTTGGGCAGAGGCCTCCCTCAGTTCCATGTCATGTGGGCCTCTCCACAAGGCAGTTAATTTTCTGGATTGTAGCATGCCCTCCACCTTGGTTTATCCATCATTTTCTGTCTTCCAAACACTTGCCAAATCTCTCATCAATTGATGGAACATTCTTCATTCTCAATAGTCACACATTTATTCCCATTTATGCAGTTATTGACCAGGAAACAGATTCAGGTTTTATTATGAATGGGTGTTAAATTTTGTCAAATGCTTTTTCTGTATCAGTTGATGTGATTATATATGAATTTTCTTCTGTAGCCTGTTGATATGTGGATAATGTAGATCATATTGGTTTTTGACTATTGAACTAGCCATACATACCTGAGATAAATTCTATTTACCATGTCATATTTTTAAAAATATATTACTGGATTTGATTTGCTAATATAGTCAAAATCCTCCATATCTGTGGGTTCTGCATCCATGAATTCTACCAACTACTGATCAAAAATACTTTGAAAAAAGAACAATAAAAATAACAATACAACAATAAAAATTAAAACCATTACAGTAAAACAACTATTTACATAGCATTTATATTGTATTACGTATTACAATCGTGAACTGCATAGCAACATTTTAGTCAATAGCAGACCAAATATACAATGATGATCCCATGGAACTGTAATTCTATATTTTTGTTGTACCTTTTCTATGTTTAAATACACACATACCTACCATTGTGTTACAACTGCCTATGGTATTCAGTGCAGTAACATGTTACATAAGTTTGTAGCCTAGGAGCAATAGGCTAAATCACATAGCTTATGTGTGTCCTAGGCTATACCATGTAGGCTTGTGAAAGTACACACCATGATGTTTGCGCAATAACAAAATCACCAAGCACATTTCTCAGAATGTATTCCTGCTGTTAAGTAGAGCATGTCTATAAAGTAATCTAGAGATGATTTAACATCTACAGGAGGATATGACTAGATTATATGCAAATATGGTGCCATTTTATATAAGGAACTTAAGTATCTGTGGATTTGGGTATTCTTAGGATTGTGAAACCTGTAGGACTTCAGTCAGGGTAGTGGGAGAAATTTCAGGAAATGCAAACCTTCTTGGAAGGCCAGAAGGTTTTGCAAAAGCCTTGGGAAAGAGGTTATGGCTGATAGCGGCCTAACCCCCTTACCTTGAGCTAATAGCTAGGAGAAGATACAAAGATGTGCAAAGGAATTTATCTAAATAGCTTGTTTATTCATGTGGTCCTAAAATGGATCTTTGATCTTCCACAGGCACATGACTGCTCTCTACTTGGGGGATCAGCAATGTTAATTACCCTCTAATGGTGTTTACTTGAGACCTTTGTCATTTAATCTCGACTAAATAAATATGAAGGCTGCTGGCTTATTGAGGCCTCTGCTGACTCTGGCAGAGGACCCTGGGGCCAAGCTGACAGGCAAGCCTGTGTCAGCGTATGTTTTTCATCCGTTGCTCAGTCAGGGTCTGTGGGTCGGACCCAGCAGTTGATGCCTTGAATGAGGAATGCTGCAATGAACCATGGATTGTTACAGAACCCTTGAAAATGAAGGTAAAAAGACTATGTAGTTAGTAAGTCAGTAAGTCATTGGTGCCTGCTTGGGATGTCCAAGTTCAAGGGAATTATTCAGGCTAGGGTTTCATCATAGGATAACAGTTACCAGCTCAACAGATAGAAGTATTGAAACAGCTGCTTAAAGCTAGGGGAGACAAGGTTTCACAGGCTCAATTAAGGGATCTAATGCAAACTGTTGTTTCCCAAAGCCTCATGGTTCCCAGCAAAAGGCATACTAGATGTAGCGCTCTGGGAATAAGTGGGGATAACTCTTAAACAACATCATGCACAAGGGTAACGGGTCCCAGTAACATCTCTAATGTTATGGGCTTTAGTTAGGGCTGCTATGGTCCCATTATATACAGAAGAGCCTAAAAAAGGAAGGAGGAGGAACCATCACCTACCTTGCCACTTCTTTATCCCACAGCCCCATTATCATCTGGCTAAGATAACAAAGAGGAAATGGAGGTTTTGCCTGAGCCCCTCCTTCAATAAATTGGAAAAAAAAACAAGGGATACACTATGGCTATGGGAGCCTGTCTTAGGCAAGTGACATTAGAAGGGGAGCTCTTGGCCTGCCTGGCAATGCAAGATCAACAAGGTAATGGGGTACATGAATTCATTTCTTTCAACACTTATAAAGAGCCTAGAAAAAGCATTAAAGAAAGCAGAGCCAATAGCCCATTTACAATAGGATTAATTGAGGCCAGAGCAAACAACTTCCTAAAAAAGGAAGGAGGAGGAACCATGGGACTGGTCAGTACTAGCTAAAACAACATTAAACACCAGTCAATACCTCCTCTGGAGGGCAGAATAACAGCTAAAAATTGCCACTGTTTTTCCTCCCCTACCCCTAACATGTCTCTCTCAAGAGCCTATATGGGTAGAGCAGTGGCCTTTGATGGGAGAGATATTGCAGACAGCCCACAAATTAGTTGAGGAGCCATTAAAAGCTGGCCAAATAGAACCATCAAACAGCCCTTGGAATTTGCCATTTTCTTCATTTCCAAAAAGTCTGGCAAATGGAGACTCTTGCATGACTTACTGGCTATTAATGCTAATTTTCAACCTATGGGGCCTCTCACCTGTGGCAGTTCCTCAGAATTAGCCTATTATCATTATTGAACTAAAAGACTGCTTTTATACCATTCCCCTTGCAGAACAAGACAGAAAAAAATTTGCATTTACATTACCAGCTATCAATAACAAAAGGCCAGCTTACTGATTTCACTGGAAAGTGCTTCCTCAAGGAATGCTGAACAGTCCCACAATGTGTCAGTATCATGTAAACTGGGCTTTGCTTCTCAGTAGAAAAGAATTTCCCAATTACAAGACTCATTTTATGGATGATATTTTACTGGCAGCCCCAACAGAGCCAGTACTTTTAGGTTTATATGCCTCTGTCCAAAGGAATACACATGTAAGAGGTTTAATTCTATAATTTAAAAAGTACCTGAAAAAGTACAAATGTCCTCTCCTTGGAAGATGGGGAAGACTGGGAAGAAGTACAAATGTCCTCTCCTCTCAAGGCCCTCATTGCTGCTTAGTACAGTGGGACTCAGTTCTGCCTGTTCTCCACATCACCCCACTTCCACTTTGGCCAAATCAACCGCACCCGTGAGTTTCTCCACAAATTTCTTGCCGGCAAGTTTCCAGCATTTGAGGGTGACGATAGATTCTGTGTCTTTGAGAGCAATGCCATTGCCTATTATGTGAGCAATGAGGAGCTGTGGGGAAGTATTCCAGAGGCAGTAGCCCAGGTGGTGCAGTGGGTGAACTTTGCTGATAGCGACATAGTACCCCCAGCCAGTACCTGGGTGTTCCCCACCTTGGGCATCAGGCATCACAACAAACAGGCCACTGAGAATGCAAAAGAGGAAGTGAGGTGAATTCTGGGGCTGCTTGGTGCTCACTTGAAGACGAGGACTTTTCTGGTGGGCGAACGAGTGACATTGGCTGCATCACAGTTGTCTGCACTCTGTTGTGACTTTATAAACAGGTCCTAGAGCCTTCTTTCTGCCTGGCCTTTCCCAATACCAACCGCTGGTTCCTCACCTGCATTAACCAGTCTCAGTTCTGGGCTGTCTTGGAGGAAGTGAAACTGTGTGAGAAGATGGCCCAGTTTGATGCTAAAAAGTTTGCAGAGAGCCAACCTAAAAGGGACACAGCACGGAAAGAGAAGGTTCATGGGAAGAGAAGCAGCAGCTCCAGGCTGAGCGGAAGGAGGAGAAAAAGGCAGCTGCCCCTGCTCCTAACGAGGAGATGGATGATGTGAGCAGGTGCTGGCTGCTGAGTCCAAGGCCAAAGACCCCTTCGCTCACCTGCCCAAAAGTACTTTTGTGTTGGATGAATTTAAGCGCAAGTACTCCAATGGGGACACACTCTCTGTGGCACTGCCATATTTCTGGGAGCACTTTGATAAGGACAGCTAGTCCCTGTGGTACTCAAAGTATCGCTTCCCTGAAGAACCCACTCAGACCTTCATAAGCTGCAATCTCATCACTGGAATGTTCCAGCGACTGGACAAGCTGAGGAAGAATGCCTTTGCCAGTGTCATCCTCTTTGGAACCAACAATAGCAGCTCCATTTCTAGAGTCTGGGTCTTCCGAGACCAGGAGCTTGCCTTTCCACTGAGTCCAGATTGGCAGGTGGACTATAGGTTATACACATGGCGGAAACTGGATCCTGGCAGCGAGGAGGCCCAGATGCTGGTTCGAGAGTACTTCTCCTGGGAGGGGCCTTCCAGCATGCGGGCAAAGCCTTCAATCAGGGCAAGATCTTCAAGTGAACATCTCTTGCCATTGCCTCGCTGCCTGCACCTGCCCTTCAGGGAGATGGGGGTCATTAAAGGAAATTGAACATTGAAAAACAAAACAAAATGAAAAAACTAACTTCCCGGTCAGTAAGACCTCAAAAGGTTAAATTAAATACTAGCAACTTACATACCTTAAGGGATTATCAAAAATTACTGGGTGATATTAACTGGCCAGAAATTCTAACTCCAAGTGTATTTTAAATTTATCATCTACACTTGCATTGTACTTTTATTAAATTATCAAAGTACTTCCCCATTTCACAAACTTTTAGTGGCTCTCAGTCACTACATTATGAAATTAAATGTTCTTAGTTTACCATTTTCCATTCTCTACAATCCAGTCTTGGTTTTCCTTCAACTTTATTTTCCATTTGTAAGACAACGTCTTAATTCTCTTTCTGTGTTTAGGAGATTGCCTTCCCCATGAAGCAGAAATCCCCTCTCCCTATGGAAATTAAAAGTTCATATGCTCATTTTCCTGGCCTTTCTATCAATTACTGCTGTGCTATCAGATATGGTAGCCACTGGCAACATGTGGCTACTGCGCACTTGACATATAGCTACTGCCACATGTTGAAATATTTTAGATATATTGGGTTAAATAAAATATATTATTCAAATTAATTTCACTTGGTTTTTGTTTTGCTTTGTTTTAGAGTCAGGGTCTCCCCCAGTCACTCAGGCTGGAGTGCAGTGTCACAATCATAGTTTACTGCAGCCTGGAACTCCTGGGCTCAAGTGATCCTCCTGCCTCAGCCTACTGAGTAACTAGGACTATAGGCATGCACCACCATGCCCAAGTAATTTTTTTTTTTTTTTTTTTTTTTTTTTTTTTTGGTAGACACAATGTCTTACTATGTTACTCAGGCTGTTCTCAAATTCCTGGTCAAAAGCGATCTTCCCATCTTGGCTTCCCAAGGTGCTAGGATTAGAGGCTGGTGTTTTGTTTTGTTTTTCTAACCTTTTTATGTTGCTACTAGAAAAATTTAAATTATGCATATGGCTTGCATTATATTCCTCTTAGACAGCATGTAGCTAGAGTGTTAATGTTTAACTAGGTTATATCCATTATTTGCCCCTGTTCTAGGCTTGAGGTTGAAAGCTAATATTGTGAATGTGAAGTGACCCTCCATTCTTTTGAGAGTAGTGGCAGTGATAATAACTGTATCTAGTTTCCATGGGCAGCAAGAGCATCATCCAGTCTGGGTCAAGTGATATCGGCAGTCTCAGTTTTGGTATTTGCATCCAGCAGTGGCTACATTGATGGTTTCTTGAGACCAGTTTTGGGCATAATGTTGTGTCCTATTCCTGAAGATCCTGTAGGTGTTCAGTATCCTTCTAATAAATTCCTTTTCTGCTAAGGCCCTTCATGAAGTCTACCTCTCTACCCCAGTCCACAGGATCCTTCCCTTTTTCAACATCAATAGTGAGTAAGATCCAAACCACGCACTTGGCACTTGGCCCACACGAGTTATCTTATCGTAGGGAAGTGTCTTGTTTTCTCAGCCAGACTGTAAAATTTTGTGTGGCAGGAACCCTGTCTTTAACATCATTGTTTCTTAGTATCTGTCAGACCTTGGTCACAGCATCACTGGAAAAATACTTGTTAGTTATCACTGCAGATCTTTGAAGTCGGCAGGGCGGCTATCATTATCCCTGTTTGTACAGATGAGGAAACTGTTGCTCAGTGACTGGCTTGAGGTTGTGCAGCTGGCTTGCTGCCAAATTGGGGCATAGCTCGGGCCTTCTCATTGCTTGCCTATGTCTCTTTCTTCTGTCTCAGGCCCTGCCAGATAAAATAGTGTATTAATTTCATAGAGCTGTTGTGACAGAGAACCATAGATTGGGTGGCTTAAAACAATAGACATTTATTGATTGACAGTTCTGAAAGTTATAAATCCAAAGTCAAGGTGTCCACAAGGGCATGTACTCTCTGAAACCTGTAGGAAAATCCATGCATGCTTCTTCCTAGCTTCTGACGGTTTGCTGGCAGTCTTTGGCATTCCTTGGCTTATAGCTGCATAACTCCAATTTACCTTTGTCCTCACGCGGCATCCTCATTTTCTCTCTCTGTCTTCACACTGTCATCTTCTTAAAGGGACAATAGTTATGGTGGGTTATCCTACCCTATAGAAGTATGACCTCATTTTATCTTAATTAAATCTGCAATAACTCTATTTCAAAATAAGGGTACCTTCTTTGGAACTGAAAGTTAGAACTTCAACATACCTTTTTTTGGAGTAGCACAATTCAGTCTCTAACAGATGGTAACCAAAAGAGAAGCAAATACCATAGAAACTGAAGACTTTGTCTTGTTTCTAGGATTTATTCCAAGGATTACATTATAGTGAGGTAGAAGGTGGGGAAGTGTTTTCAAGTATATATTCCTATCTACTACTTGATTTGCACATGGACTGATAGGGTTTAGTTGATAAGCATATGTATGAGTTCAGTGAATTTCTTCTCTCATATAAGGACTAAATAGCCCCCACAAATAAGATGCCAGCCCCATCCTTTCTAGCAGGTCTCCCCAGCCATCCTAAGACAGCTTTCCCATTTAAAGGGGAAATTATGGTATATAATTCTGATAAGTGAATGGAAAAAGTGGTTGTTGCAGTGAGCCTATAACTCTTTGCCAGAGGGGTCTTTGGAGTCGAAGGTATCAGCTGGGACCTAGATGGAAGAGCTGGTCCCCTCTAGGCACAGTGAGAAGGCTAACCAATGGATGCAGCTAGCATTTGGAATATGTTTCCATTTTGCTGGTATTTCTTCTTTTCCTTTAATGAAAAGGTACATAAGTTATTAATAAAAATAAATACAGAATTTTAAAAACATTAAAAGGAAAATGGTAAAATGAGCTCTGCTCTAGTTCGAAAGAAGAGAACGACAGTAGTTTCTAGTCAGGCCCTTTGCGAGGTCCTATACAGGGATGGCAATTTGACTGGGACTCTTAAGTGGTGATAACTGAAATCTCTAATGAAAGCCTGCTAATGACACAGAACCAAATCACTGAATATGCCTGTCTCAAAATCCAATTTCTCTAGATGGGAAGGGTATAGGCTTTATGGTCAGCACTATCCCTTAACGTGAGAGCTTGGGCAAGGGACTTAAAATCTCTCTGAATTTGACCATGTATATAAGTGAGGATCATTATCTAGCAGGGCTGTAGTGAGGATTTTATGTTAACATAGTTCACAGCACATATAACAGAGCTTCCATTAACTTGAAACCTTCCTTCTCCCCATACTACAAATATATGTAATACAATCCCTGCCCACTGCCCCACAATCACCCACCCTTCTCCATCCCATTCTCTCTCTCTCTCCAAGGTTCCTATTTATAATATAGTTGAGGAGACATATAAATAAGAAGTGACTTGCATTTAATTTTAAAAACCAACAGATGAAACCAATATAGTGCACCACTAACTACTTAGATGCTGACAAACTTCCACACTCATTAAATCAACAGACACTGAGTGGCAGACCACCCATGCCAGGCATCGTGCTAAGCACCGTGTATCCATTGGTGAACGAAACGTCTTCTCTCTCTTATGGAGTCCACTGTTTAGCGTGGAGGCAGTGAAGAAACAATTTAAAAAGCATAGAATACCACGGAAGAAATGGTAAGGTGCAATGATTGAGAATAATGAGGAAAGCATGGGGAAATTTATTATACTTAGGAAGGATGGACTTTCTGAGGTGACAATTAAAATGAAACTTGAAAGATAACAAGTTAGACTAAAGCATAAGAGAAAGGATCTTCCAGGTAGTCAAAGGGGCATATACAAAGCAGCAAGGCAGTCAGGAGCTGGCAGTGTTTGAAAAGGAGTATGGGAGACAGTGTCCACGACATACAAGGGCCATTTTGAACAGAATCCAACTTCTCACCATGACCTGGAGGCTCCACCTGATTTGGCCTCTGCTTCCCCCCACCTCTTCTCTTCCCCACTGTCCATGCCACCTATTCTTTCTGCCCCTCTTTCATGTCAGACTTGCTACCACCTCAGGCTCTGTTCAGTTGTTCCCTCTCTCTGAAAGCTTTTGCCCCAGACCTGCTGATGGCTCCTGGACCCCCGGGGTCAGTCAGGCTTCAGATTAAATGTCACCTCTGGAGAAAGATCACTAATCACCACCCCTCATTGTCCATCATCTTTCCGTGTGGTTTGCTCTCTTCCTATCCCTTATCGCCGTCAAACATTCTTTTGTTTACTTTTATTGTCTAGTCTTTCACACTAGAATGTAAGTTCCATGAGTTTGTATTTCTTATTGCTGTAAATCTAGAGCCTGAAACAATATCTAGTATACATCGGAAACCCAAATGATACTGTTTGCTTAATTAACGTTGAATGAAATGAAACTGAATAGGTAATGCAAGATAGAGAACGTATCAAACTATGAGACAAACATGAAGAATGTGTTTTGAATGAAAACTGCAGGGTGACAGTGAGAGATGGTGGGGTAATAGAGGTCGTAGCTACAAAATAACTTGTTCATCTCCGTTTCTCCGCTATTTTATGAGTCCCTGTGGGACTGGGACGGAGTTTTATTCATTTTTCTATAATCAGCGTCTAGGACGGGAGTAGCACATAGCGAGCACGCGATGGATGTTTGCAGAATAACGGACGAATGTGTGCAGAAGATCTATTAACTAGGCTGCAGCACAACTCAGAGACAGCGAGCAGAGAGTGCGATTGAGACTCGGCCGCCCGGGCCGCAATGGCTCACGGGACAGGTCCGCGGGGCACGGCCCCTCCAGCGGCGCGCAGCAGCCAGTGCGCCTGCGCCTAAGAGGCTCTAGCCTCCGGCTGCGGGACGCCGGCACCAGCACTCACGCAGGCGCACTGTATTCTTCCCGCCTCCCACAAGATGGCGGAGGGCAAGTAGCAAAGGGGCGGGGTGTGGCCGCCGGAAGCCCGGCCGCTGCTGGTGGGGACCTGCGGGCTAAGGCCCGTGAGCAGCGGACCGAGGTTGGTGCGATGTTGTTCCCGGGAAGCGTGGTTGGCTGTTGGTAAGGAAGGTGAGGCACGCAGTTGCCTTCGTGGGCCCTCGGCGCCCCCTATGTACGCCTCCCTGGGCTTGGGTCCGGTCGCTGCTTTGCCCGCTTCTGTACCACCGTCAACTCTCGGGTCCTGGAGCACCGGCGGCGGCGGGAGCTGTGTCTGGCAGGAGGGGAAGAGCACAGGCGGCGCTCGTACTTCTGGCCACTGGGCGAGCGTCTGGCAGGTGAGTGAGGCTGCAAGCATTGAAGTCTCTCCCGGCAAAGCTTCCTCGGCTTTGCCCCGCCGCTGCTCGGGACCTTACGGTGCTCGGCCCGACTCTGGCTTTCTTGTCTTCACGTCTCACCCTTTCCCCTCCCCGCACTCCCGGTTCAGGCCTCCCGTTGGCCCCTGGCTTTGCAGGTCCTCCATTCTCACACAGTGAGTGGGGGGTCGCGACGCCCTCCGTCCTCCACCTTTCCTGGCTGCTGGAGCTTCGCCCTTGAAAGCGGTGCCCCATTCGCGTTAGGTGGGTGGGTCGTCCGCCCCTCCCATTTTAGTCGTTTCCCCATCTTCCTCGTTTCGATCCTCTTGCTTCCTCTAAAAGTTGTAAACTCTCTGCCTGGGAAAATTACCCGATAGCCCGGCATGTGGAGTTACAAAGAAAGGGCTGTTACCTAGAGGCCAGTGAATTTTGTCCACTTTGATGAGAGAATCAAGACCCCAGGAGCCTGGGATGGTTTAGGTCAGAGTCTGACTCTTTGACCCACCGAGTAGAGGAATGGTGCTTGTGTTGGCAAATGATTGTTCATCGAAATCATTGATTTTTTTCGGCTGTAGGAAATCTTTGGTCTCCGAACCTTTGAAGTGGGGGCGTGAGCTTTCTAGGTCTAGTGAAAGAATTGGGAAGTGTTATGTTCGTTTTAAAAAAGACCTTATACAGTACGTGTAAGGTATCACATAATAGTACAAGCAAGGATAGATGATTTATTCTTTTATTCGTTGTTAGCTTAAATTGCCCACTTGACCACTGACGTTTTAGAATTCCATGTTGTACAAGCCCTTTGTTTCTATTTAGAAAGGACTAAAATGCAGAAAAGCTTTTTAAGTTCAAAACTTCTTAAATTATTTGTATTCTCGATTGTTGCTACTGCATAACACTCCTTAAGAGTACTTGATATTTTCTGTGTAATTTAGGCTTGTGCCAGGCCCAGTTTTCCCTCCTTTATTAATGGAGCAAGGGTTGCGAGAATCACTGGTATAAAAAACTGTCCTAAGTAACGTGGTACTTTGCCACAGTTTTAAGTGTAAAATGTGGGATCAAAGCGGTAGTGGAGGAAGTTGCTATGGCTAATTTTTCCATCTTTCCCTGGATGGAGGGGTTGGATAATGTGTCAAGAGCCCCAAAATTGTAGAAGTGAGATTAAAAATATAAATGATAGGTTGCCCTTTGGGAAATGGGTGGACCTTTTTTGTTACATTAAATTGAGCAATGTAGTTTTCTTGAAGCTATGCCCAATGTTCTCCAAAGTTAGCACAAACTATGCCTGCTGCTTTAGAATTGTATGTTAAAAATCCTTAACCTGTGGGTTATAAATAGCCTAACAGATTTGTTTACGTTTCATTCTGTCTCATAACACATAATCTGTTTTATACTTTGCTGTGGACTTTTGACCTTTTAATGCATTTTTAAATTTTGGTGATAGAATTGTTCAGCTTAAAAGAAGGAGGAATATTTTTATGTTTGATTCTTGTATGGACTAGTTCATTCCTTGCTAGCCTTCACTTTTCTAGAATCAAAGTCTGTGTGTTTTTAGAGTTGGTTGTCTCTGAATTCTCTGAATACAGTTTGAAGGGACAGTAGCTAAGTAGGGGCTGCAGAGTCCAAATGGCTCACTGCTTCTGGCAAAATGATTTGAAGCTCTGTGTCAAAAAACGTCTGACCACAAACTCTCTTTAAAACCTCTCACTTTGTCAGGGCGTGGTGGCTCATGCTTGTAATTCCAGCACTTTGGAAGGGACCAAGGTGGGTGGACTGCTTGAGTCCAGGAGTTTGAGACCAGCCTAGGTAACATGGTGAAACCTCATCTGTACAAAAACAAAAATAAGCCAGGCCTGGTGGTGCATGCCTGTGATCTCAGCTACTTGGAGGCTGAGGCAGGAGGATAGTTGAGCTCTGTATGCAGAGGTTGTAGGGAGCCAAGATTGTGCCATTGCATTCCAGTCTGGGCGACAGTGAGACCCTGTCTCAAAACAAACAAACAAAAAAAAAACCTTCTCACTGTTCCACTCTTATGGAATTTGGTGTTTTTTTCCTCTCTCTCTCACTTTCTCTTTATCTACATTCTTTGTCTCTCTGTTCATCCAACCCATTACCCTAGTAGTGATTTCATTTGCCTCCCTGTGTAACCAGGATCCCATGATCATCAGCTTTTACTAAGCTCACATTGATGGTCTAGAATGTTTCACTTTCTATAGACTTACTTTTCCAGTCCCCAGTCCTAAGTCTCATTAGCTTTATCAGTTTGACTCCTGAAATTCTGAGGGACATCAGAGACAACTATGAAAGGATATGTAAGGATATTGGTCAGTTTTTATGCCAGTTGGTGTTCTGCTGGCTCTCGAGTGTTCTGTTCCTTTTATCCCTCATTTCCTAAAGGTTTGTTTTGTTTCGTTTCGTTTTGTTTTTGTTTTTGTTTTTCGAGATGAAGTTTCGCTCTTGTTACCCAGGCTGGAGTGCAATGGTGCGATCTCGGCTCACCGCAACCTCCGCCTCCTGGGTGCAGGCAATTCTCCTGCCTCAGCCTCCTGAGTAGCTGGGATTACAGGCACGCGCCACCATGCACAGCTAATTTTTTGTATTTTTAGTAGAGACGGGGTTTTACCATGTTGACCAGGATGGTCTTGATCTCCTGACCTTGTGATCCACCTGCCTCGGCCTCCCAAAGTGCTGAGATTACAGGCGTGAGCCACCGCGTCCGGCTCCTAAAGGTTTTTATAGCAAATAACTTGATCTCTTCCTTTACTGAGAAAAATCTCAACCCTATCAGGTATACTTCTATTTCACTTTTTTCATCCCATTGTCACCTCTTTATTTACTTATATCTCAGAGGAAGAAATGACCTTCCTTCTTTTCAAAAGCAACCCCTCCTTCCAGATATGTCCATGATTATCTTTTCCCATCTTTCTTTCCCTAGAAACTGTTTGTTTTCACTTCCTGTCCACCTTCTTCAGCCTCTGCCTCTCTAGCTTACATAGATGTTTGTATTTTCTGCTAACCTGCCATATAAGTGTGTGTGCTGTTCAACTCTAGGAGAATCTTCTAATGTTTGAGTCCACTATGCCACTGTATTTCTGTTCTTTTCTTTAAAGACTCATTCTTTCATCCCAGGAAACTGTTATAATAGGAAGAACATTGACTTTTGAGCAAGATAGAACTTCTGATCTTGGTTTTGAAGTCTTTAAAAACCACTTTAGTAGCTGTGTGGCTGTGGGTATGTTACTATTCAGATTTCATTTTGTATCTACAAAGTATGTTATACTTAGCTCACAGAGTGGTATTTGGAGAAATTAACACATGTTAAATATCCATCCAAGTATCTGGTACATTGTAGAGTTCTTACTAAACGCTTCTATCCTTTGTACTCAGACTGCCTTTACCATTTCACCACAGAAACTGCTGTTTTAAAAGTTATCTGTGACCTCCTAATCACCAAATCCAATGGTGTTTCCTCTGTCATCCTTGGTTTCCTTAGACCCAGGGGTCCCCAACCCCCAGGCTGCAGACAGTATTGGTCCTTGGCTTGTTTGGTGTTAGGAACTGGGTGGCACAGTAGGAGGTGAGCAGCAGGGAAGCAAGCATTACTGCCTGATCTCCAACGCCTGGCAGATCAGTAGATCAGTAGATCAGTGGTGGCATTGAATTCTCATAGGAGCACCAACCTTGTTGTGAGCTGCACATGCAAGGGATCTGGGTTGCATATTTCTTATGAGACTCTGACTAATGCCTGGTGATCTGAGGTGGAACAGTTTCATCCTGAAACCATCCCTCACCCAACTCCTGTGGCATGGAAAAATTGTCTTCCACAAAACTGGTCCCTGGTGCCAAAAAGGTTGGGGACTGCTGCCCTAGACCAGTTGTGAAATATATTCTCTTCTGTAGTCATAAAATGATCTAATTTCTTGACTTTTCTGCATTATACTTCCCAATTCTCTATTTCTCAGGGAGTTTCTTCACATTTTCCTTATATCAGTTAGGCTGCAAATGGAATTTAAAAATGAAAGGTAAGCTGGGCCATGGTGTCTCACACCTGTAATCCCAGCAGTTTTGGGAGACCGATGTGGAAAGATTGCTTGAGGACCGGTGTTCAAGGCTACAGTGAGCTATGATTGGGCCACTGCACTTCAGTGTGGGTGACAGAGCTAGACCCATCTCAAATAACAAAAAACAAACAAACAAAAAACCCAAAGAGATGTTTTGGTTCATGTAATTGTTCAGAACTGGCTTGAAGAGTGCTTTGTTGGCTGGGTATGGTGGCTCAGAGCGCCTGTAATCCCAGCACTTTGAGAGGCCGAGGCAGGTAGATCAGAAGGTCAAGAGACTGAGACCAACATGGTGAAACCACATCTCTACTAAAAATACAAAAATTGGCTGGGCATGGTGGCATGTGTCTGTAGTCCCAGCTACTATGGAGGCTGAGGCAGGAAAATCACTTGAACCCGGGACGCAGCGGTTGCAGTGAGCTGAGGTCATACCACTGTATTCCAGCCTGGTGACAGAGTGAGACTGTCTTAAAAAAAAAAAAAAAGAGTTCTTTGTCATGTCATCAGGGCTGTTCTCTCAACATTGCCATCCTATTTGGGCTTTAGGCTTCCCTTCTAATAAAAATAATTGCCACCAGTGATGTTTGTATTATAGCCCCTGCATTTATTTCCGAAGGGAGAGAAAAGGTCTCTTCTCCTAGCCTTTTCCCAAGAATCCTGAGCTCTAGTTTGATTAAACAAACATAGATCAAGCTGCCAAACCTGTAATAGTATCTTTGTCCAGAGGGATGGAATTATCCTAAGTGGTCTCCTGGCCAGTGGAGTGAATCTTATCTGAAAATAAGGACTGCAAACAATACAGGGAAGAAGGAATGGATCCTGGGGAAGTAACCAGTGTCATCAAGGTTCCATATGCTTTTCACTATGTTCTCTTGGTGATCATATCCTTTATGATCCAAACCATCATTTCTGTGTGGCTGTTTCTCCTTTATGATATAAACCATCATTTCTGTGTGGCTGTTTCTCGGTTCTGTAATTCCCCACTTCCACTTCCTCCTATGTATGTCTCATATATACTGCTATTAAGTTTAACTCATACTAAACTGAGTCAGTTTGATCTCTATTCACCAGCTCTCACCTAGTGTGTTTATATGTGCACATAGGTGTTTTGTTGTTTTTGATACAGATGGAGTTTCACTTTGTCACCCAGACTAGCATGCAGTGGCATAATCACTGCTCACTGTAGCCTACACCTCTCAGGCTCAAGCAGTCCTCCTGTCCTAGCCCTTAGCGTCCTGAGTAGCTAGGACTGCAGGTGTGCACCACCACACCCAGTTTTTTTGTTTTGTTTTGTTTTTTTTTAAAGAGACGGGTCTTTCTGTTTTGCTCAGGCTGGTGTCAAACTCCTGGGCTCAAGTGATTCACCTGAGATTCTCAAAGTGCTGAGATTATAGGCATGAGCCACTGTGCCCAACAGCATGTGTATGTTTGTATTCCTCTTCCCCCTAACTACCTCTCTCTCAACCACCCAGTCTTGAAATCTTTCAGAAATCTTGGTTCTTCTACCACTGTCAATCACTTGTCAGATCTTGAATACATCTTATATTAGTTATGCCCCCAAGTTGTATAATACTCATTTAACATTGTGTTTAAACAGTATCTTGGGCTAGGCGTGATGGTTCATGCCTGTAATCCCAGCACTTTGAGAGGCCTGGGCGGGCGGATCACTTGAGGGCAGGAGTTCAAGACCAGCCTGGCTAACATAGTGAAAACCCGTCTCTACTAAAAATACAAAAATTAGCTAGGCATGGTGGCAGGTGCCCGTAATCCCAGCTATTCGGGAGGCTGAGGAAGGAGAATCACTTAAACCTGGGAGGTGAAGGTTGCAGTGAGCCAGTATTGTGCCACTGCACTCCACCCTGGACTACAGAGTGAGACTCTGTCTCAAAAAAAAAAAAAAAGTATCTCACATAAGAAGTCCAGAAATGGAGTATTCCATGGTTAGTCAATTTAGCTATGCAATGATTTCATCAAGGATCCAGGTGCTTTCCATCTTTGTGCTTAGCTATCCTTAGTGTGCTTAACTTTGGGCTCAGACTTTGCCATCATGGTTGCAGATGGCTCTTTCTGCTCCAGGCATCACATTCTCACATAGCTACTAAAGACAGGTGGAAGTTTATCCTCTCATGTCTTAATTAGGCAGCTAAACCTCTCACAGAAGCCCTCTTTCAGATGTCCATCCTGGAGTGTCCCTGCCTTAGTTGCAAGGAGGCTGGGAAAATGAATATGTGGCATTTCAGGCTAGGAAGAGGGTAGGCAAATGGCCGATTAGAAGGTAACAGATAGTGTCAGTGATAGTATTGTATGGAGAAAACTAAATAAGGATTTTCAGATAATAGTGGTAAATTTAAAACACTGTTCACACCAAGAGTTAATATAAGCCATACATAGGATTTTGGTGTTTTTTTGTTTTTTGTTTTTTGAGACAGTCTCGTTCTGTCACTCAGGCTGGAGCACAGTGGCTCGATCTCAGCTCAATGTAACCTCCACCTCCTGGGTTCAGCAATTCTCCTGCCTCAACCTCCTGAGTAGCTGGAATTACAGGTGCCTGCCACCATACCCAGCTAATTTTTGTATTTTTAGTAGAAACAGGGTTTCACCCCGTTGGCCAGGCTGGTCTCGAACTCCTGATCTCAAGTGATCTGCCTGCCTCAGCCTCCCAAAGTACTGGGATTACAGGCGTGAGCCACCGTCCCCAGCCTATGCATAGGATTTTGGCTGAACATTTAGATCAGGCGTCCCTGAACTACGGCCCAAGGGCTGCATGCAGCCCCCTGAGTGGGGGGGCACTTCAGGAAGGGGCACCTCTTTCATTGGTGGTCAGTGAGAGGAGCACAGTATGTGACGGCCCTCCAGCGGTCTGAGGGACAGTGAACTGGCCCCCTCTGTAAAAAGTTTGGGGATGCCTGATTTAGATATTCATAGGTGACTGGTTAAAAATGAATTATTATGTAAAATTGGAATATTTCAGTGGTATATTCCAGTTTGAGATTGCGTTAAATACGTTTAAGTGTATCTGTTGGAGCTACTGTGAGATACAGATGTATATAGCAACTATTGAAATAGAGTTGTGGTTCCCCTTGGGGATGGGAGATGTTGGGAAATACTATATGGGGACATTTTTGGTTGTCACAGTGACTGTGAGGTAAGGCCAGATACACTAAGTGTCCTGTGATGTTTAGAATGGTCCCACAAAACAGAATTGTCCCTTCAAAAATACCAGTAGTGCCCCTGCATGTGAATACACTGAAATTAGCAAATGGTTTGCCTTTTGAAAGAATTCAGAGACTCATCTGTATTCTTATATTGCAAGTGACCAAACAGAAAACTGGCTTAAGCAAAAAAGGGACTGAGTAGATCTTGTAGTTAAAATTCAGCTAAGATCTTATAGTTAAACTTCATCCAGTAGCTCACATGGAAACATCAAGGACTTAATTTCTCTGATTCATTCTGCTCTGTCATTCCCCATGATTTGGTTTCATTCTTGGGCTAGCTTATCTTATGGTAGCAAATTACTGGAGTACTTTGAGACTTCGTATCCTCATTTTACATATGGTAAAATGAAAAATATTTTGTGTTTGACTTTACAAGTATTTATTTAGTATCACTACTTTTGAAACCTTCCCTAAACATCTACCCCCTAAAAAGTTTATTAGCTCCTCTCATGCTTCAATTTTACAAACTATATGCCTCTATTATATATCACACTCCATAGAGTATGAATTCATTTGAAAGCATTACTGAATTCTACTTGTGTTTTTGTCATTTTCTCAACAAAACCAGAAACAATTCTTAATTCAACAAATATTTTCGAGGGCCTGCTGTGGGCAGATAGTGTGGCAACATTGGGAACAAAACAGAGTCTCTGTTGTCTGAGCTTAGATTTTATGGGGGACATAGTCAATAAATATTATGTATGTAAACATTCACACACAAATAACATCAGATAGTATAAAGGCCTTGAAATAGAATAAAATAGGTTCAGGGGACAGGGGATACTAATTTAGTTTGGTAAGGGAAGGGCTTTTTGAGAAGCCCTTTGTGCTAAGAGACCTGAGGGTTCATGAGTGAGGTGGCCTATACTGTTCTTGTTAAGATGTGAAATAGAATAAAATGAGGTACCCATTGTTTTTGGTTCTGGAAGAGTTTGTGTATAATTGGAATGAATTCTTCCCTAAATATTTGTTATAACATGTCAGAGAAACCATATGGGCTGGGATTTGTGGAAAGGTTTTTTTAAAATTGGTATTTAATATTTCTACATATTTATGGGGTACATGTGATGTTTTGATACATGCATAAAATATGTAATGATCAAGTCAGGGTATTTAGAGTACCTGTCACCTTGAGCTTTTATCATTTCTTTGTGTTAGGAGGAAAGGTTTTTAATTATTAATTCAATGTTTTAAGTCTATTCAAGTTTTCTATCCTGTCAATATTTTTGTAATTTTTTCCCTAAGAAACTTTTTGTCTAAAATTTTAAATTGACTGGCATGAAATTGTCTGCAACAAATATTCTGCGGTCCTTTTAATGGGTGCAGGAAAAGATTCCCTTTTCATATCTGACGTAGATTATTTATATCTTTTTCTTTTCCTTTATTAGTTTCACCAGAGATTAGTAGTCTTTCCAAATAACCGTATTTTGAATTTTGCTAATCTGTTATATGTTTATTTTCCATTGTGTTAATTTCTGCTCCTTATTTCCTTCCCTTCTACCTTTTGGGGAGTTCTTTTGTGAAGTTCTTTAATTTTCAGCATTTCTTCTTTTGAAATATATTCATAAAGTTAAACATTTTCCTCTAAGCACCATTTTAGCTAGCTGTATTACTAGTTTTGATATGTAGTTTTTTTTGGTACTACATATCAAATATTTTTATAATTCACTTAAAATGTTTTCAGGTTTTTATTATGATTTGTACTTTGACTTTTGGACTATTTCAAAGTATTATGTTTTTATTTCTAAACATATGGAGATTTTCTAGTAATTTTATTTGTTTTTAGTTTGTAAAATTACAGTGTAATCTAAGAACATACTCTGTTTTAAAGGCCTGTTATTTCAGACTTAAAATTTGAGATCTGTATATGGCCCAGTATATTGTCTTTTTTCCCCCTGTCCCGTTATTGAATTCAGTTCTCTATTTTTTTCATTAGGTAGTATTTGTTAATCCTGCATTTCAAATCTTAAGTATCATAGGTGATCTTTTGTTTGCTCATCAGTTACTAAAAGGGTATGTTAAGATACTTCATTATGATTGCGGATTTGAGTATTTCCCATGCAGTTTCTAATCTTTTATATACTTAAGGCTGTGGTATTAGATGCATAGAAATGTGTAATAGCTATGTCTTCTCAGTGACTTAACATTTTCAAGTTTTCCTCTTTTATTCTGGTAGTACTTTTACATTAAAATTTAGTTTGGGATTAATATAACAACACTAGCTTTCTCATTATTATTGTTTGATCTTCTTTTACTAGTCATTCTAGAAATCGTTATCTATCTTATAAAGTCTAATGTTAATCAATACCGTCATCCTCTTCTCAGTTGATGCACTTTAATTCTACTTACTTGCAGCCCTACTCAATAATTTTTGTTTGATTGTTTGTTTGTTTGTTTGTTTTTGTTGTGGCGGTGGTTTTGAGACAGGGTCTTGCTCTGTCACCCAGGCTGGAGTGCAGTAGTGTGATCTTGGTTCACTGCCTCCTGGGTTCAAGCAATTCTCCTGCTTCAGCCTCCCAAATAGCTAGGATTATAGGCATTGCCACCATGTCTGGCTAATTTTTGTGTGTGTGTATTTTGAGTAGATACGGGATTTCACCAGGTTGGCCAGGCTGGTCTTGAAGTCCCAGCATCAACTGATCTGCCTGTCTTGGCCTCTGAAAGTTCTGGGATTACAGGTCTAAGCAACTGTGCCCAGCTCCTACTCATATAGTTTTGTTGTACATTTTAATTCATTCTTATTTTTTCTCTTTCTTCCTCATTATTGTAGCTATTGTTTTATACTGCCAATATTTTATTTAAGTTAATGCATGTCTTTACCATGTTTTTACTTTCCCTGTGATCTTGCACTTATGATTGCTTTCTTTGATCTTGAAGGATCTGAAACACACTCTTCAGAATTTCCTTTAGTCTGCTTGAAAATGTCTTTATTTTACCTCATTCTTAAAGGATATTTTTGCTAGGTACAGAATTCTAGGTTAGCAGTTACTCTATTTTAGCACGTTTTAATGTTGGTGGTCACTTTACTTCAGCACATTTCATTGTTGTTGAGACCTCAACTCTTTCTGTATCACCTTTTAAGATAATGTGATTTTGTTTGGCTGCTTTTAAGATTTTTATCTTTGGCTTTCTGTTTTGCTATGCCATGATTAGGCATTGGATTCTTTGGGCTGTGTGAATATGTGGGTTGGTGTACTATCAGTCCTGGAAATTTCTTAGCCATTATTTTTTTAAAATACTGTCTTTAGTTCATATTCTCTCTCTTGTCATTTTAGGGCTCTAGTTTAATATGTTAGACCTTCTTATCCTGTCTCTTGCCTTCTTTTCTGTTTTTTGTTTGTTTTTGGGGTGTTTGTTTTTGCTGCTTTTTGACCCCAGGGCATTTTTCAGGGTGTTGTATCAGAACTGTCTTCAAAGTTCACATTTTTTTCACCTGTGCCTAATCTGTTATTAACTCATCCAGTAAATGCCTAATTTAGGTTATTTTATTTTTTAGTATAGAATTTTTATTTGGTTCTTTTCAAATCTGTATCACTTTTTATGGTTTTCAGTTTTAAACAAAAATATTTAAGTGTGGCCTTTATCCCCTTGAACGTAATAAGCATAGTTATGTTTCACTTAGTGTCTGCTAAATCCGATGCTGGGAAGACGTTATGAAGCTGATTCAGTTGTCTGTTGTAGAAATAAATTGATGTATATAATATAAGATGATGTTGATCTTTCTCTAAAGCTTTTCATTTGCTATCACCAAGTGCCTGGGGGTGAAAACATCTTAATCAAATTTCAAATCTTTTAACTTTTTTGGGCCACTCAGATGACTTGAAACTGATTTCATTCAGTCCACGGTTTCCATCTAGTTCCTTCTTTGCTTGTAGGATGCAGCCCTTTAGAGTCTCAGCCCAAGCCAAGGCTGTTTTCACTACAGTCCTCACTCTTAGTGGGTCTAAGACTCTTAGTGGCTTTGGTTCCCTGTTCCTGCAACGCAGGCAACAAACAACAAAGCTCTTAAATGCTTGTTCTTTGTTGTCAAACTCACAAAAGGCAAAAGCTGAGGTCACTTTTCTGGGTTCCTGACTTCTAGTGGATTTGAGCTCGTTATTCTTTCCTCATTATTTTGGTGGTTATTTGGTGCTTTTAAAATGATTTTAATATCTTACGTAGCTTTTTAAATTGTCTTCTTAAGGATACTTGGTCTGAATAACCTGGTCTGCTTTTGCTATGAGTGGATGTCCAAATTTCTTTGACTAACTTGTTCAAGGAAGACTTGACATTTCTGCATTAGTCATTCCTTTGTATTAGGGCTGTTTTGATGGTGCAGATGAGATACCTGGAAGAGGTAGACTTTAAGCTATGATTGCCTTTTAATTATTTAAAAATTAGTTAGGTTAATTCCTGGTACTTTGCAAAGCCCTAAGGGAAAGAGGCCAAGGATATTTTGTTTGACTGGAGAAGCAAAAAATACTTGTATTTGAGTAGTGCCTTAGGTAGGAATTATGTAAGCAAATAGAACGTAATGAACATTTTTGAAGTGAGGCTGTATGGAGGAGGGAGAATGTACCAAGCTGAGGAGGGACTGCAGACAGATTTTTTCTTTTAGTATTTTTTTTGGAAGTGGGGTTCATTTATTTTCTTTCTTTCTTTCTTTTTCTTTCTCTCTTCTTTTTTTTTTTAAAGAAAGAAAGAAGAAGAAAAAAGAATAATAAAATTAAAAAAAAGAATAAAGAAGAGGAAGAAAGAGGAAGAGGGGGAGAGGACGGGGGTGTTGCTTTATTGCCAGGGCTAGAATGCAGTCTAAAAATGGGTATGCTTATAATTGTGCTTAATAATGGAGACATAAAAAAAAAAATGAGGGAAGAAAATAACAAACAAGCAGCCAACCAATATTTCATTTAAACCTGTATATAGGTATAAAGTGGTACTGATAAGAGTGTATATTTTGTGTATTTAAAGTGGAGAGTTCTATGAATGTTAATTAAGTTTACTTGCTCCAGATCTGAGTTCAAGTTCTAGATATCGTTGTTAATTTTCTGCCTCATTGATCTGTCTAATGTTAATATTTCAAGTCTCTCACTATTATTGTGTGGGAGTCCAAGTCTCTTTATAAGTCATATATATCTGGGTATTTGTGTATTGGGTGCATATATATTTAGGATCTTTAGCTCTTGTTGCATTGATCCTTTTATCATTATATAATGTCCTTCTTTGCTTCTTTTGATCTTTGTTGCTTTAAAGACTATTTGATCAGAGGCAAAAATTGCAACTCCGGCTTTTTGTTTATTTATTTATTTTTGCTCTCCATTTGGTTGGTAAATCTTTCTCCATCCCTTTGTTTTGAGTCTTTATGTATCCTTGCATGTGAGATGGTCTCGATGCAGCATAACAATGGGTTTTGGCTTTTTATCCAATTTACCTGTCTGTGTCTTTGGATTGGGGGATTTAGTCGATTTAAATTTAGAGATAATAGCAATATATGTGAGTTTAATACTGCCGTTTAACGTTAGCTGGCTGTTTTACCCATTAGTTGATGTAAATTCTTCATTATGTTGATGGTCTTTACTTTTTCGTTTTTTTTTTAGAAAGGCGATACTGTTTGTTCCTTTCTATGTGTAGTGGTTCTTTCAGAAGCTTTTGTAAAGCAGGCCTGGTGGTGATGAAATCTCTGAGTACTTGCTTGTTCACAAAAGATTTTATTTTTCCTTCGCTTGTAAAGCTTAATTTTGCTGGATGTGAAATTCTGGGTTGAAAGTTCTTTTCTTTAAGGATGTTGAATATTGGCCCCCACTCTCTTCTGGCTTGTAGGGTTTCTGCTGAGAGATCTGCTGTGAGTCTGGATAGGCTTCCCTTTTTGGGTAACCTGACCTTTCTCTCTGACTGCCCTTAGTATTTTCTCCTTCATTTCAACCCTGGTGAATCTGGCGATTATGTGCCTTGAGGTTGGTCTTCTTGAGGAGTATCTTTGTGGTGGTCTCTGTATTACCTGGAGTTGAATATTGTCCTGCCTTGCTAGGTTGGGAAAATTTTCCTGAATAATATCCTGAAATGTATTTTCCAGCTTGGATTCATTCTCTTCGTCACATTCAGGTACACCTATCAAATGGAGATTAGGTCTTTTCACATAGTCTCATATTTCTTGTAGACTTTGCTCGTTCCTTTTTATCCTTTTTTCTCTAATCTTGTCTTCTTGTTTTATTTCATTAAGTTGGTCTTCGACCTCTGATACCCTTTCTTCTGCTTGATCAATTCGGCTGTTAAAACTTGAGCATAGTTCGCGAAGTTCTCGTGTTTTTCAGCTCCATCAAGTCACTTATATTCCTCTCTAAATTGTGTATTCTTGTTAACATTTCGTCAAACCTTTTTTCAAAGTTCTTAGTTTCTTTGCATTGGGTTAGAACAAGTTCTTTTAATTCACAGAAGTTTCTTATCATCCACCTTTTAAAGCCTGCTTCTGATAATGGAACCCACCCGTTCTCCATCAGGCCTTGTTCCATTGCTGATGAGGAACTGTGATCCCCTGTAGAGGGAGAGGTGTTCTGGTTTGGGGTATTCTCAGCCTTTCTAGGCTGGTTTCTTCCCTTCGTTTTGGATTTATCCATCTGTGGTCTTTATAATTACCGTCTTTGTAATTGGATTTCTGAGCGGACGTCCAACTTGTTGATTCGCAGCTCCAAAATCTGAGCAACTCACTGCACTGGCCAAAACAGCGGCGTTAAGATTGATAATGCTTTTCTGACTCTGCATCAAGAACCGCCGCTCCAAGGTGCTGCAAAACCGCCTCGCAGGCCACAAGAGTCGCGCTGGCGACCCATGGGGCTCCTCTGCTGGGAATCTCCTGGTGCGTGAGCAACAAGAATTTATCTGAAAGTGTGGCGTCCTCTCGTTCTCTGCATTTTCACTGGGAGCTACAATCCCAAGCTGCTAGCGATCAGCCATCTTGGATCTCTTTCCTCCTTTTCTTTTCTTTTCTTTCTCTCTTTCTTTCCCTTCTTTCCTTCCTTCCTTCCTTGTTTCTTTCTTTCTTTCTTTCTTTTCTTTCTTTTCTTTCTTTCTTTCTTTCTTTCTTTCTTTCTTTCTTTCTTTCCTTCCTTCTTTCTTTTCTCCCCTCCCCTCCCCTCCCCTCCCCTCCCCTCCCCTCCCCTTCTTCCAAGTCTCGCTTTGTTGCCCAGCCTCGAGTGCAGTGGCACTGTCTTGGCTCACTGCAAGCTCTGCCTCTTAGGTTCAAGCAGTTCCCCTGCCTCAGCCTCCCAGGTAGCTGGGATTATGGGTGTGCACCACCACACTCGGCTAATGTGTTTTTTATTTTTAGTAGAGGTGGGGTTCCACCGTGTTGGCCAGGCTGATCTCAAACTCCTGATCTCAAATGATTCACCCACCTTGGCTTTCCAAAGTGCTGGGATTACAGGTGTGAGCCATTGCAGGCAGCCTCATTTTCAATAATAATTTTTTTTTTTTTTTTTGAGACAGCATCTCACTTTGGTGCCCAGGCTTGGCTTGATCTCCACTGACTGCAACCTCTGCCTCTCGGGTTCAGGCAATTCTCCTGCCTCAGCCTCCTATGTATAGCTGGGACTACAGGTGCATGCCAACACAGCTGGCTAATTTTTATAATTTTAACAGAGATGATGTTTCACTATGTTTGCCAGGCAGATCAAACTCCTGAACCTCAGGTGATCTGCCCACATGAGCCTTCCAAAGTTCTGGGATTACAGGTGGGAGCCACTGTGTCTGGCCAATTTTCAATAATAATTCTTACAAGTCTCTATATGCCGTGTAGGTGTCCTGATTTTTATTTTTTATTTAATTTAAACTTTCTTTACATCTCAGGGACAAAATATGATTTTAAAAATCTTAACTACATCTATTTAAAATGTAGGTACAATTTACATTTGAATTCTGAGATTAAATATGGAAGCCAAACAGATAGGTTAGAAGTTCGACTAGGCAAACTAAGTTATAGTAGTCTACATAAATTGGCATTCTTCTGTGATGGAGGAATGTTAAAAATTTAGTATAAAATACCAATATATTTTTCCTTTCTAGATACTTAATTTGATGTTAATCACAGTCATTAATATGAAATGCCATCCATTTTTTTGTGATTAAGTTGATGTGTCTATAAAGAACAACACCGTATCTGTTGTATTCTTGTTTACTTGATTCTTTTTTTCTTTTTGCTAGAAGAAAATACTAAGTTGAAGATTGCTGTTACAGTTCCTTCTCTTCCCTGCTATGTTAGATTTAAATAACTTTTTGTTTTAGATCTTCTCACTTGCCTTTAAAAAACAAGGGTAAAATGAGGTAGACAGAGAATTTTAGAACTGGAAGAGACCCTAAATATCATTAAGTCTCTCATGTGCCCTCCTATCCTACCATCTGATGTTTTAAATATGCGAAAACAGAGGCCCAGGGAAGATGGGTGACTTGGCTTGCCTAAAAATATGAGAGAACGTCTCTCTAGTAGCTTTTATATTCTCGGTGAAGTAGGTCTTCAGCAAAGAGTGGCATAGGTAAAAAATAGGTCTGTTACAGATTTCAGTAGACAAAATAAGACATGAAGAACTTAACTCAGAGTACAAGAAGACAAACTTTCCAGGAAACATAGTAGCCCTGCTAGGCAGTGTCGGATATCCTTTGATGTTTATAGTTGTGAATTTAAAGTGAAACCAGCTAGGCTTGTTACCTGATTTCCCCCCTTTCCTCTATAATAACCTGCTTTGGTTCAGACACGTGAAAGTGGAATGGATCAGTTCAACTAGAGTTGGAATTTTGCCAGGTAATAGAGGGAGGGAAGAGAAGAGTAAGGGGTTTGAGAGTTTGAAAGAGAGTGGCTCTTGTTGGGACTAAAGAGGATAGTAAAAATGAAAGTAACGGATGGTGAAAAATGATGAGAGCATGTTTTATTGGATTGAAGAATGCAGTAAGGTAAGAGAATGTTGAATTTGGAGATGGTGCAGTGAACTAGAGAGGCAGGAGATACATTTTAAAGACTGGAAATTTGGGGCTGAGTCCAGTGGCTCATGCCTGTAATCCCAGTTCTTTGGGAGGCCAAAGTGGGTGGATCACTTGAAGTCAAGAGTTTGAGATCAGCCTGGCCAACATGCTGAAACTCTGTCACTACTAAAAATACAAAAATTAGCCAGGCATGGTCGTGTGTGCCTGTAATCCCAGCTACTCAAGAGGCTGAGGTACAAGAATCGCTTGAACCAGGAGATACGGAGATTGTAGTGAGAAGAGATCGTGCCACTGCACTCCAGCCTTGGTGACAGTGAGACTCCGTCTCAAAAAATACAAATGAAATAAAGACTGGAAATTTGATTTTTGAGATTTTTGGTTAAGAATTTGGAGACAATGCAGTTACTGATGATGACAAGGTCCTGAGTGGATCATGGAAGTGGGCATTTGGAGGTGAAAAAGTTAAGGAGCTAAGAAACCAGAGTGTTAGGTGGGCAATTCACATAGACTTGGAAGTCACAGAGTGATGGTGGGGATAAGAGTGGACAAGAGTGCTGGAGGCAATAGAGGGTACATAGTTGGGTATCATGTCAGAAGATCTTGGTTATTTAAGGAAGGCGAAGAAATGGTTTGGAAGTGGTAATTGGATGCAAGGAGCATATCTTTTGCCTCCTTCTAGACCAGAGTTGTCCAATTTTTTGGCTTCCCTGGACCACATTGGCAAAAGAATTGTCTTGAGCCACACATAAAATACACTAACAATAGCCGATGAGCTTTAAAAAACATAGCAAAAAAAAAAAAAAAATCTCATAATGTTTTAAGAAAGTTAATGAATTTGTGTTGGGCTATGTTTAAAGCCGTCCTAGGCCATGTGACCCACAGGACAAATTTGCTCTAGACCTTTCAGTATCCTATCCATATCTCCTGGCCTAAAATACATAGGATGTGAGAGAAAAAAAGACCCCCCCATTGAGAAAACTGCACAGAAAGTGATGTCATCTGATTGCAACTAAGATAAACAGGTGAAGACGACATTCATTAAAGAGTTTGAGGTTAGAGGGGAGTTGGTTGGTTAGTTTATTGGTACATTCGTCTGTTGTATTTTAGTATAGTAGTACTAAAGTAATATAGTACTACTGTATTTCGTGAGTTACATAAATTTTGTTTGATTTTGTGAGTTACATAAAATTCATACTATTATGGTAAATATTTTAAACACTGTGTGTTTCAGAAAAACTCTAAACCCTTGTTTTTCCTCTGCGCTCACACCACTGCAATGATCATTAACATAGTAGAAGACATCTGTGTCTCATCTTGGGCAATTTACCAATTAAATGAATTTTAAAAAGATACACCTGTGACTAAAGACGTGGGGCTTTTTCCCCACACAACAACAGTGGATACCAGTTGGCTACCCTCCAATTCACTTCCCACACTGTCTATCCAGAAATACCGTCAGATTCTACAGGTTGAGAGCTCAGTCCCCAAGATCGCTCTCTAATTAGTAGAAGTCCTGGCCTCTGGAACTTTGGACTGACTGGCTTCAAGTTAGAGTTCCCTGGAGCATCTTACAGAACTCAGAGAAACACTTGGTTTTGTTTACTGGTTTATTATAAAGAATATTACAAAGGATGCAAATGAGGAGATGTGCAGAGTGAGGTATAGGGGCAGGGGCACGGAGCTTCCATGCCCTCCCTGAGTGTACCAATCTCCAGGAACCTTTATTTGTTCAGCTATATGGAAGCTGTCTAAACCCTGTCTTCTTGGCTTTTTATGGAGGCTTCATTGTATAGGTATGAATGACAACCATGTAGAAATGTGATTGGACAAAAAGTGCATGATCTAAGCCCAGCAAGTCCTGTTTATTCTGACTCTTCTTGGCTTCTCTGAGTATGATTTCTTCTTCTGTGATATGGAGACAGAACCCTCTCTGGAGTGAGGGTTGTTTGACCCAAAACCAGATTAGAGTCCTGCCTTGGGCAGGTGAAAGGAGGACAGGAGAAGGTTAGAGAGAGAGATTCTGTTCCTGAGGCTTGAGGTGCCCCAACATTATTTTTAAAAAGACTGTTACAAGCACTATGGGAGTTAAGAGCCAGTAATTGGCCGGGCGTAATGGCCTATGCCTGTAATCCCAGCCCTTTGGGAGGCTGAGGTGGACTCTCAGGAGTTTGAGACCAGCCTGGGCAACGTGGTGAGACCCTGCCTCTTTAAAAAATACAAAAATTGGCTGGGCATGGTGGCACACTCCTTGTGGTCCCAGCTACTCAGAAGGCTGAGATGGAAGGATTGCTTGAGCCTGTGAGATGGAGGTTGCAGTGAGCCAGAATTACACCACTGCACTCTAGCCTGCATGACAGAGTCAGACGCCATCTTAAAAAAAAAATCCGAGGAGCTGCCTGCAAGCGGGCAACGAGGAAGCTCTTAAGAACGCAGCCGGAAAGAAGTTGAGTTACAGACATCCTGCCAAAATGATTTCTTCAAAGTCCAGATTTGGCATACCCTATGACCTTAAGACTCTACTCGAAGGAATTAGCAGAGCCACTATCAAAAGCAACCCATCAAACATCAACCAGTTTGCAGCAGTTTATTTTAAATAACTTACTATGTATAGAGAAGGGAATACTTCTCTGGATATAAAGGATCTGGTTAAACAGTTTCATCAGATTAAAGTACAGAAGTGGTCAAAAGGATCAATACAACCAAAGAAAGTAGAATGTTTAAAAGAACCAGAAAAAACATCTGTAGAATCTAAAGTACCTACACGGATGGAAAAATCTACAGACACAGAGAAGGACAATGTAACCGAAACAGGATATAGTGACAAAACCACCCAGTTTCCATCAACTTATGCTGAGCTAGGCGCTGAGCAAACTGAAGCAGTTCATGATTCTTCTCCCAAAGCAGCTACCCGTAAGACTACTACCCCACCCTCCTCACTACCTCCAACAACTGTCTCACCAGAGTTTGTCTATGTCCCAGCTGACCCAGCTCAGCTTGCTGTTCAGATGTTAGGTAAAGTTTGATCTGTTCATTCTGATCAATCTGATGTTTTAATGGTGGATGTGGCAACCAGTATGCCTGTTGTTATCAAGGAGGTGCCGAGCTCAGAGGCTGCTGAAGATGTCATGGTGGCTGCTCCTCTTGTGTATTCTGGAAAGGTACTAGAAGTGCAGGTTGTGAGCCAAACATCTGTCCATGTAGATTTGGGTTCTCAACCTAAGGAAAATGAGGCTGAACTATCAACGGCTTCCTCAGTCCCCTTGCAGGATGAACAAGAACCTCCTGCTTATGATCAAGCTCCTGAGGTCCCTTTGCAGGCTGATACTGAGGTTATGTCAGCTGTTCATATATCATCTATCATGATGTGCCTGTGACTGGAGTTGTTTATGTCGGAACAACTGCCAGAACAAATAGTTATCCCTTTCACTGATCAAATTGCTTGTCTTAAAGAAAATGAGCAGTCACCACCAGTTAGTCCCAAACCTGTAGTAGAAAAGACAACCTCTGACATGTCTAAAAAATCTGTAGAATCTGTAAAACTTGCACAGTTGGAGGAGAATGAAAAATATCCCTCAGTACATATGGAGGCAGAAGCAACAGCTCTGCTCTCAGACACATCTTTGAAAGGTCAGCCTGAAGTACCTGTAGAACCCCTGGATGCAGAGGGCACTATCAAAATAGGCTCTGAAAAATCTCTGCACTTTGAAGTGGCCATCACTTCAATAGTCTCTGCAATACTGGGTAGGAGTAGTCCGGGGAAAACTCTGCACCCCAGGAGATGGAAGGCAAACCTGTGCTCTCTGGGGAAGCTGCAGAAGCAGTGCACTCAGGTACATCTGTAAAATCATCTAGTGGCCCCTTCCCTTCTGCTCCAGAAGGTCTTAACTGCTCCAGAAATTGAACCAGAAGGGGAAGCAACAGCTGAATAAGGTTTGATGAAGCCAGCAATGGCAGCAAGCGAACCAGAACAGCCATCACCATTTTCTAACATGTGGACCCTTTATTGTCTACCTGATAAGAACCAACAAAGTCACTCATCACCGCCACCTGCACCTGGACCTTTCCCCCAAGCAACCCTCTACATATCTAATCCTAAGGATCTGCAGTTTCTGCAGCATCCACCAACAGTCACTTCTCCAATTTATGTGATGGACAACACAAAGAAGATCAGTGCCCCACCTTTTATCTTAGGCTCAAATGTTCAGAAAGCACAGGAATGAGAAACTCTTCCTGGTCATGCTGTTGTTTCGCAGTCAGATGTCTTGAAGAGATATGCTACAGTGCAAGTGGCCATTGCTCTTCTTGCAGATGGGAAATTCCAAAATCATACTCTAAGTCCCCACAATGCTAATCCTCCAAGTGGACAAGATGTCCCCAAGCCATAAAGCCCTGTTTTTCTTTCTGTTGCTTTCCCAGTAGAAGACGTAGCTTAAAAAAGTTCAGGATCTAGTGACAAATGTGCTCTCTTTGGAAGTTACGGTAATGCTGGGGAGATAACTGTGGCTACTACTCACAAAGTTCGCAAAGCAGAACTGAAAACTGGTAGGTACACTTTCCTGCCGTAATACGTAGGTAGGAAAAAGAAAAAACTCATGTTTTAAGCATTTTGATTTATTGACGTGGAGATTTAGATAGCTAAAAACAATTTGAGATAATATGTAATAAGTTGGGATATACTCTAATTTCCTGGGGTTACTGTCTCTAATTTCCTAACCACCAGTTACTAATAAATGCACAGCAGATGCACTGTACCACATTGACTTGCACCAAGGATTTGGTGCCCAATACATGAAACGAATGAACTCAGTCGCCTTTGAATACCTAGTCCATTGTCTAACACAGTGGTAGATGCGAAAAGGGGATGGATTTTTATAACAGGACAATTTAGTTGACATGTTTAGGGAGGAGCTGGAAAAAACTGAAGAGCAAGGTTAGAGAGAAGTCTTGATTATGTAACAGAGCACTTAATCCACGTGGTAAGAGACAGTAGATGGACAGGTGAGGAGCAGAGTAAAGAGCTAAGTAACAGCTGAGATTAATTGTGGATGAGACTGCTTGATCACTCACAAGTCATTTTTAAGTTTTTCATTCATACTTAATGCCAAGCCCTATGCTAGCCCTCCTCCCCTGTGTAAAAAAAAAAAAAAAAAAAAAAAAGATCCAGGAACTGTGGATGAAAATATTGTATATATAATGTATTTCACACTGTGCTAAACCTGTTGTGGTGATACTTAGGTTTTCTTTTGCAGGAGGGGAAAACATGAAGAGAATAGTAGTTCAAAAATTTAAACATCTGTCATGGTCCCATAGGAATAATATGTTGACTGGAATGATGATGTCCCAACCCTGCCCACAGAAAACCATTTAATTCACATGCATATTAACTGCCATTACTACCATGTATAACACTGAATAATGCTATTTCTGGAGGAAAATGAATGTAAAGTTTGAAACTGGGATGTCGGGAACATTTCATCTCTTTTTGTTGCTCTGGAGTAAGAGTTTTCCTCCTTACCTTACCATTACTGCCCCTCCCCTACTGTTTGCCAAGCAATTAAAGTGGGAATTCCCTGCTTCTAAGCTACTGGGAGGGCTCTAATTCTGTGGGGGTCCAGGGTTTAATGATTAGAAATGAGAATAGAATTCAGATGAAAAAAAGAGCAGAGTATCAGGAAGTCAGAGGATAAGGAGCTATCTGGGGAATAGTCTGATCTTTTAATGACTTCCTTTCCCTAATCCTAAAGCAAGCACAAAAGACTTTTTGAGCTTTATGGTCTCTTATTATTAGTAAAGATGAAAAAATAAATAAGAAATGAACAGGCTACCCTATGCTTATTGTTTTTTCACATGTATTTTAAAGAGGATACATACTGTTCATCCGCTCAACAAATACTTAATTTCTGCTACATACCTAGGACGGTGCTTGTGTCGTTACGAAGAAGAAGAAAGAGCTTGTTATTCAGAAGCTCATAGTCTAATGGAGAGAAATAGATGTTAGTTGAGTTGGTACTGTGGGAGCCTGCAGAGAAAAGCACCTGGCTGCTTAGGATAGATAGAGACAGCTTCACAGAATCAGGCCTTGAGGTATGAGAGGTAGTTCATTCCTGTTCTGCACTATTTGGGTACCTACTTTGGACCAGACACAATACTAGAATACATTTGAGAATACAATTATGACATATTAAGAGTCTTGTCCTCAAACAGCTTATAGTGAGAAAGACCAATATATAGGTAATCCCAAGTGTGTGGTAAAGGAGATAGCTAGTAAGCACAGGGATCTATGGAAACATTGGGGTCGGAGTAGGGGCAGATCTAACTCTGGCAAGAGGACTTAGGGAAGGCTTTTGGGAGAGGTCATCTACATTGGGTCCTGTAAAATGGGTCCACATTACTAGTTGAAAAAGCAGAAGTAAGAACCTTCCAGTAGATGAAATGGCATAGTGAGTTGGTGGTGAGTGCACAGAAGTCCAAATAGTTGGAGTGCACCTAGAGTAGGTGAGTAACAGTAGGTTAGGATGGAGTAGTATGAAGGGCCAAGGTCATAAAGGACTTACAGATAGTGCTAATGAGCTTACATTTTTATTTTATAGCCATTTGGGTGCTTTGAAAGGTAGAAAATACTAATCTTAAAGAGTCTTTCTAGCAGCTAACACTGAATTACCGATTATTATTACATTGTATTGTCTTGTATTATATTGTATTTTGAGATGGAATCTCGCTCTGTCACCCCAGGCTGAGGTGCAGTGGCATGGTCTCGGCTCACTTCAACCTCTGCCTCCCAGATTCAAGCAAATTTCATGTCTCAGCCTCCAAACAGACATGTGCCACCACGCCCAGCTCATTTTTGTAGCTTTAGTAGAGATGGGGCCTTACTATGTTGTCCAGGCTGGGCTCAAACTCCTGACCTCAGGTGATCTGCCCACTTTGGCCCCCCAAAGTGCTGGGATTACAAGCATGAGCCACTGCATCTGGCCGGATTATTTTCAATAAGTATAATTTATAGCATTTTTTTTTTTGTTAAAGGTAGTCCAGGCAGTTGTTAAAGATTTAAACAGTAAGAGAGTACCACTTTGTTCTGTTCCCCAGAGGAAGCCACTGTTGTTTCTTGAGTATTGAAGCAGCTTATTCTTAATGCCAGAATAGTGTGAGAAAAAAACAGTTTTAAAAGGAGAAGGAGAGGCTGGGCGCAGTGGCTCACACCTGTAATCCCAACACTTTGGGAGGCTGAGGTAGGTGGATCCTTTGAGACTAGGAGCTTGAGACCAGCCTGGGCAACATGGTGAAACTGTGTCTCTACAAAAACATACCAAAACACAAAAACAACAAAGCTGGTGGTGCAGGCCTGTAGTCTCAGATACTCAGGAGGCTGAGTTGGGAGGATCACCCGAGCCCAGGAGGTTGAGTCTACAATGAGGTGTGATCATGCCATTGCATTCCAGCCTGGGCGACCGACTGAGACCCTATTTCAAAAAACCCAAAGCACCACATATCAAAACAATTTCTTGTCTATGGAATTCCCAAGTGTTTTATTGAGAAAATCTAAGTGTTTCAATTAAATAACAGATCTCTTCAGAAAAAGATGAGGAAAAAGCCCTTACCATAGTATATGAGGTACAGATTGGTTCAGGATGAGGATACTTATTAATACCCTGTCTCTGTTTGAAATGGAAGAGTTCCCTGACCCCCCTCGCAGTATGTACCGCAGGGGTGTGGCTTATCTGTTTGGGCCACTGTGCATACTCAGACACCTTACTGGAAGGGGAGCACGCAGACGGGCAGGTGCAGAAGCCAGGGCAAGTGTCCCTGGGCTCCAGCCCCACTGCAGAGTCCAGGGGTGGGAGCCTGCGACTCTCGAAGCCCAACTGGGTGTGTGTTACAGTGAGCTCCTTTAGCCTTGCAGATGGCTTAAGTGCTAACCAGCTCAGTGTTCTCCTGTTACCCAGGCCCTTGTCTGGCATTCAGGAAGATTCAGGTTGTACACGGACTTGAAGGATGAATGCATGGGTTTTGTTGAGTCATGGAGGTGGCTTTCAGCCAGATGGATGGAGAGCTGGAAGGAGATGGAATGGGAAGATGATCTTTCCCTGGAGTTTGGCTGTCCAGCAGCCGATTTCCTCTCTGGCTGTCCCCAGCGAAACTGGGGACATTCAAACATTCGTTCTCTTCGTTCTGCTGCACGATTTTGCCGTTCTTCTGCCCCTCTGTTCATCTCCTTGTGGAGCCGGGGGCTTGGGGTTTATATGCGTACAGGATAAGGGGGCATGGCAGGCCAAAAAGCAACTTTTGGGTGCAAAAACAGGAATGCCTGTTCCTATTTAGGGAGGCAGGTTTCCAGACTTGGAGGTGGGGCTTTTGCTGGAGAACTGCCCTCTTCCACTGAGTATTTCTCTGTCTTCTGTCTTTATCACATTGAGAGAGTATTTGAATGTGAAGTGAAATTTATTCCAATTCTTAAATCTTTTTTTTTTTTTTTTTATAAAAGGTATATGACACTTAAGATAATTCACCTGACCTTGGAGTACTTGGCAGAGAAAGTTTTAAAAAAAAAAGTAAATATGAAGTTTTAGTTTTAAAACATTAATTTATTTTTAAGAAGGGAATTACATTTATTAGATTGTCTTGATTTTCTTTTCTCTCTTCCCTGTGAGAACATAATATTAAATATGCATTATGAATGCCTTTATTAGGTGACTCATTCTCCTAATGCTTAAAATGAGTCTATAATATACATAATAGGTACTACTAGGTTGGTGCAAAAGTAATTGCCATCTTTGCCATTGAAACTAATGGTAAAGGCTGGCCTTGGTGGTTCACGCCTGTAATCCCAGCATTTTGGGAGGCCAAGGCTGGTGGATCACAAGGTCAGGAGTTCAAGACCAGCCTGGTCAAGATGGCGAAACCCCATCTCTACTGAAAATACAAAAATTAATTGGGTATGGTGGCGGGCACTTGTAATCCCAGCTACTCGGGAGGCTGAGGCAGATAATTGCCTGAACTTGGGAGATGGAGGTTCCAATGAGCCAAGATCGAGCCACTGCACTGCAGCCTGGACGACAGAGTGAGACTCTGTCTCAAAAAAAAAAAAAAAAAAGAAAGAAAAGAAAAGAAAAAAAGAAAGTAATGGTAAAAATGCAATTATCTTTTGCAACCTACTCTTAAAGGGTTAGGGTTAGAGGTTGACATAGTCCAGTAATGCTAGATGGATTTTTTTTTTTCATTTCACTTAATATTAAGTTGGGACTCTTGAGCATAAATAGCAAACTATCTTTGGACATTCAGAGTGAAATAATTTTATAGTCCATACTTTTTAAAAATTCATCATGTAGCAAGAGGAAGGAAAGACATTCAAAAAGGAAGAAAATGATACAACATTAGGCAATGCCATCTGCAATTATATATGGTATTTTAAAAGTTTATATTTTATCATTCAAGGTAGGAATTTGGGAATATTGGCATAAGAAGAAAAGTCTTGTTGACACAAGGATTTGGTTTAAAGTTCTAAATGCCATTACTGTGCCCTGTATTTATTCTTTCATAAATACCCAATTTTGTTTTTAACATCAGTATTGAGATTTTTCTCCTCAGTTATGATGTATTTCAAGGGCTGATTTGGGTGTTATAAACTGATTGATCAGGTAATCGGCATTTTAGGACACTTTAAATATTAAATGAATGATCATTTTAATCTTATTTTCTTGGGAAAAAGACTTTAAAAAAAATTATCCTATGTGCTACTCTTTCTTGATCCACCGTGCATAAACATTTGGTGCTGTTTCATGACCTTAAGTCTCTAAGCTCCTCAGCGCTAAAATGATATCTTTATGAATACAATTTGTATTGTAAAACTGTACTTTTGGGGGCAGTCTTGAAGCTCTTTTAGGTTTTAAGTAGAGATGAAAGTATTTAAACAATTGAACAAGACATACTTTTGAAAAAACAAACAGGCAAGCATAAAATCTTGTTTTAAACATTTAACTTAAAAAAATTAATCAGAATTTCCCCCTATAGGAAAGGATAGTTTAAAATGAGCGTGTGCAGCTGACAGCTTTGAATGTGGCCCAACACAAATTTATAAACTTTCCTAAAACATTATGAGATTTTTATGTGATTTTCTTTTTTTTTTAAGCTCATCAGCTGTTGATAGTGTTAGGTTTTTTTTTTGTTTGTGTGTTTGTTTTTGAGACAGTCTCGCTCTGTTGCTCAGGCTGGAGTGCCATGGTACAATCTCAGCTCACTGTAGCCTCCACTTCCTGGGTTCAAGCAATTCTCCTGCCTCTGCCTCCTGAGTAGCTGGGACTATAGATGTACACCACCATGCCTGCCTATTTTTTTGTGTGTTCTGGTAGAGTCAGAGTTTCACCATGTTGTCCAGGCTGCTCTTGAACTCCTGACCTCAAGTTATCTGCAGTCATCAGCCTCCCAAAGTGCTGGGAATACAGGCACGAGCCAGTGTTTGTGTATTTTATGTGTGGCCCAAGACAGTTCTTCTAGTGTTGCCCAGGGAAGCCAAAAGATTAGACATGCCTGGAAAACACTGCATGCCCTGAAATTGGAGTTTTAACAGATTAGAATATGTTAAGAATTTAGATTTTAAAAGTTCTTATGCACAGTTTTTCTAAATCTTTTGTTAATTGGGTAAAATGGTTGCCAGAGCTGAGTGTGTGTGTGTGTGCGTGCACACGCTTTTTTAAATCAACATCATAGAGTTTATAAAAGTTTTTTATAGAGTGTATAATTTAGAGGAGCTTTTTTTTCCCCCTGCAGTCATATTTACAGTTGAAAAAGCTTTTGGCCATTAAATTTAGCTACAAGTTAGTATTAGTGTACATATGATTTCTGATTATTTCTCTTCTTGAGTAGGAACTAGAAACTAATCCTGTAATATTTGTGTATCTGTTTTAATTACATATCCCTCTTTATTTGAACACTTATGTGTTTTCATTGCCTATATGGTGAATTCTGAGTTTTTTAACCTAACACACAAGATTGACATCTCTGCTCTGAAAAATTCCTAAACATCCTTGAAGTCTAATTCTGTTGCTACTTCTCTCTGAAATCTTTTTTTATTTACCTAGCTGGAAATGATCTAATCTCCCATCCTTTAACAATACATTCCCTTGTATTAAAACTTCTGCTGTAAATGTCTTAGTCCCCTTCTAGATTATAAATTGTCTTACTCATTATTACATTATCTACATTCATACATTGAACAAAAAGCACCAAGCACTGTTACAGATGCAAGGGAGACAGCAGTGCAGGAGAATCTTGGTTCTTGTCTTCATGGGATTTATATTCCACTTTGGAAAACAGTGATGCGAGAGACGGAAAATTAAATAAATACATAGGTAGAGCTTTTAAGATCTCAAATGCTTAGAATGTGAAACTCCATGATGTGGTAGAAAGTTTGCAGATAGCACCAATGTATTGATAAGGTGATCATGGAGGGTATGATCTTTGAAGATGAGACATTTATGCCAAGATCTGAATGATATGAAGGACTAGTCACTTGAAGATTTGGAAACAGAATTTTTGAGGCTAAAGGAAAGGTAGTTCTAAGGCATAAGAAAGAGAGAGGTATAAAAGGACAGGAGAAGTGATGAGAGTGGAATCTAGATTATGCAGAGCTGTAAACCAAGGTATGGAATTTAAAATTTATTCTAATTTCACTGGGAAGCCAATGAACAGTTTAAATTTTTAAGGATTTGTTTGATTCCATTGGGTCCATCCAGGAAAATCTCCCTATTTTAAGGTCAGCTAACTAATAAACTTAATTTTATCTGCCAAATTCCTTAGTGTTAGGTTAGAGTGAATATATGAAAATGCTTGTTAACATAATGTTTGCCACTGGTTTAGAAGCATATTTATCATGAAACTAATGAAGTTTAGTAAACCTAATTGTATGGCTCTTTCTAAGGCCCTTGCAGGAGCAGCCCTAGCAATCTTGAATTAATTTGTGTTTTTCTTAAGGACTCTCCCAGCCACTTGCCCCTTCATTATAGGCTCCTGGTCTCCACAAAATCTGAGTCTGCCTTTGCCTGCAGGTTAAGTGAGAAACAAATGTTAATTTCTCTCTCCTCTAATATTGTTACTTCAGTCTGGGTCCAACCTAGAAGTATTTAACTTAAAAAAAATAGAAATTACATATTTAGGGTTGTAGAAATTTTGTAAAATTTAGAAAAACTAAAATTCTTATAATTCCTAGGGAGGAAACATTGTATTTTATCTTTCTCTGGTTTTCTCTATGTACATATGCAATTTATTTTTTAAAAGCTGGTTTATATCGTATTAAATACATAATATTCTGCATTTTCACATATATGGATTATATAATTATGTAGCATATAATTATCTTCTACAATGTAATTTTAATTGTCTTGTAAATGTGCCAGAAGTATAATTAACCAAGCTGTTGTTAGTAATCATTGAGATTTTCTTCTAACATTTCAGTAGTATAAGTAATGCCAAATGTCTTTAAATTACAAATCTTTGTAGAGGTATCTGTACATAAGATAATTTTTTTTTTCATTGGGCTTGCTTGAGTATAAGAATTGCCCTTCTCCGTTTTCTGCTACTATAACAAAATATCTGAGACTGGGTAATTTATAATGAACAGAAATTTATTGGTTCATATTTAAAGGGGCTGAGAAGTCCAAGAGCATGGCACCAGCATCTGGTGGTGGACTTCTTCTTATGTCATCTCATGGTGGAGGGCAGAAGGACAGGAGAGGGCCAGAGCAAGCTAGGGACCAAATTTGTAGCCTCAGGCTTTTTAATAAAAGACATTATCCATCACTTTGAGTGGAACATGAATACTTCCCATTAGGCCCAGCTCACAACACTGTTGCACTGGGGATTAAATTGCTAATACAGGCTTTCGGGGTACATATTCAAATCATTGTAAACAGTTTGGACATTCTAAAGACTTACCATGTGTCCTCACTGGCCCTACAATATCTTTGGCTATTGTTATAGTACTCTTGTGTTTCTTTCTTTCTTTGATTCTTTAATATAGTAAAACCTTCTTCTGGTTTTGTTTTGTTTTTTGTTTTGTTTTTTAGACAGTCTTGCCCTTACACTCAGGTTGCAGTGCAGTGGTGCAGTCTCAATTCACTGCAGCCTCCACCTGCTAGGCTCAAGCGATTCTTGTGCCTCAGCATCCCAAGTAGCTGGGATGACAGGCATGTGCCATCTTACCTGACTAAGTTTTCTGTTTTTAGTAGAGAAAGAGTTTGGCCACGTTGGCCAGGCTGGTATCAAATTCCTGGCCTCAAGTGATGTACCTACCTTGGCCTCCTTAAGTGATGGGATTACAGATATGAGCCATTACACCCAACCAGAGCATTTTTCTATGTATTTATTAGTCCTTCATATTTTTTCTCATGTTAATTGCCAGTACTTACACAAGATACCTGGAGAGCTTTTTGACAGGAAGAAGTAAGTTTCTTTCTCCTATAAGCAAATCTTGAAGCTGTATAGCACTCCAAATTAAAAGGCTATTTCAAAATGGCTTTCCTACTGTAGTGCTTGGAAACTTTAATAGCAGAATCTAAAGCAGTGCTTGGTGTTTCTCTTCCCTGGCGGCACATGCCAAAGCTTGAGCATTACCCACAGATTCTTTGTTGATGTTTTAAAAGCTCCTCAAACTACTAAAGGGATTCTGCAGTGTAAGCAACTAAGCTCAGAAACTTAGTCCCATGGCTGCATCACAACATTTTTTTTTCCACACATGGGTCAGAGTTTTAACTTAAAATATTCCATTTCCTCTATGGAAGGTTATATTTTACGATAATATTAATTATTTAACAATTGCTATACTATGCCCATGAGGGCATCTTCATTGAATGCCCTTTGCGGGTTTATTTAAAATCATTTCTTAAAATAATATTTAATGAACACCAGTGTAAAAAAAGTTGTGATATACACCATGAGATACAAGGCAAAATCAGGTCTGGGTTCTTCCCGTGGGATTTTTATAGACAGGAATGGATATGAGGTGTATACACATAGGTACAAGATGTGTTTGTGCCATAAGAGGTAGGAACAATTGAGGGAAGAGGAGATGAATTGATTCTAGGTGGGTTGCTGGATTACTTCATGGGAATTTATGTTTGAGCCAAACCATGATTTGGACCAATAGAGCAATTCATCATCCTTCACTTTAAAAAATTAATTCAATTTGTAAAGCTTGCTCATAATACATATTGATCCTTATAACGGCTCTGCGAGATAAGTCAGATAGCTATTCCCATTTTATAAATGGAGTGGTCAAGTCTTAGAAAATTGTCTTTTTTTTTTTTTTCCAGCCTTATCAAGCTACAAAATGAAAGATTTAAAACTTGAACCGAAGTCTTCAGTCTCCGTATGCTGGAGCCTTCAATGTATCTCAGTAGAGTAGCAAAGAGCTATACTAGTAAGAAGCTGTAAGTTTTTAGAAAGGGCTGATTAGTTAATTTTATTATTAGGTTGCAAGTTCTGAAACAGTTGGAGATAAAGCTATTAATATGGTCAGCAAAAAAGTGGCTCCCTAAAAAAATGTCTGCTTTCTAGTTCCCAGAATCTGTGAATATGTTAGGTTATGTGACAAAAGGGAATTAAGATGGCTTATCAGGTAACTTGAAAATAGGAAGATCATCCTGGATTATTGAGGTGGGCCAAATGTAAGGGTCTTTAAAGTGATTACTTAAGAGTGGAAGAGTGGGGCAGAAAAATGAGAGTCAGAGGAGATTTGAGAAGGAGCAAGGTCAGTCCTACAGAATGAGAAAGACTCAATCTACCATTGCTCGCTTTAAAGATGGAGGCAAAGTGCTATGAACCTAAAAATACAGTGAATCTATAGAAGCCAGAAAGGACAAGGAAACAGATTCTCCGTTAGAGCTTCCAGAAGGGAGTGCAGCCTTGCAGACACCTTGATTTTAGCCTAGTGAAACCCATTTTAGACTTCTGACCTGCAAGACTGTAAGTTATCAAATTTGTGTTTTAAGACAGTAAATTTGTGGTAATTTATTTTGGCAACCATAGGAAATTTAATACGCTTAGGAAGTATTTTAGTGTAGGAAGACTAATTAACATGACCTTAGGATACTCCATAACTAAACTCTGAACTGTCTCAGTTCCACTGTCAGCAGTGGAAAGACATGGAATGTTCTTGAGCAGAAGTGTGAAGAACTATTTTGATGTTTGCTTATTAGAAAGGATATTGGTGAGAGGAAAATTAAGATCCTATTAGATGCTAGGAACACTTCTTTTGAGACTCACTCCTGAAAGTAACATAGAACACACAGGTAAGTCTTGCCTGTAGAAGACTATGAATATATCTCCCAGCGCTGAGTGCAGGCCACTCACATCTGTAATCACAGCACCTGGGGAGGCCGAGGCAGGAGGATCACCTCAGGTTAGGAGTTCAAGGTTACAAAGAGCTGTGCTCACATCACTGCATTCCAGCCTAGGTGACAGAGCAAGACCCTGTCCCTGAAAAAATGGAGATAGTTAGTTGGATGGATAGATAGATAAAGATAGACACAAAGAAAGGATATTGGTAAGGGGAAAATTAAGATTCTGTTAGATTGCTAGGAGCACTTCTTTTGAGACTCACTCCTTGAAGTAACATAGACACACAGGTAAGTCTTGCCTGTAGAAGACAATGAATATATCTCCCAGTCCTAAGTAGCCATTCACGTCTGTAATCACAGCACCTTGGGAGGCAAGGCAGAAGGATCATCTGAGGTCAGGAGTTGGAGGTTACAGAGGGCTATGTTAATGCCACTACACTCCAGCCTGGGTGACAGAGCAAGACCCTGTCCCTAAAGAAAGGAAGATAGGTGGATGGATAGACAGATTTAGATAAAGACAGACACGTGGGTCAAGATCTCCCACTTAGTTTATATATCACTGAAAATCTCATTGCCATTGTAACATTTCACCTCGTTCTCATATCCCACGAAAAATATAGAACCAGTTTGGCACACATCTAACTTATTTCTTCTTATGCTTTTCCATCATACCATAACTAACTATAAATCCAAACACTGAAAGGTTTCGAATCTGAGCTTTATTTGATGCCTTAGTACCAATAGAAGTTAAATTTACACTAGTAACTTTTTTCAATGCATAATTATTATTTTGAAGGAAAAAAAAAGCTTGTCGATCTCTGTAGACGTAACTCCATTCTATGTCTAAGGTCTTCAGTAAAGAGAAACAGTTAAGTTTATCAATAAAGCACCTGAGTCAATTAAGGCAACTAAAAGGAGCACTAATTTTAACTCATTTTACACTAAGTTAATATTGTCAATAATCTTCCTGACAGTTTTTTAAACCACAAGTCTTAAATTAGGCCAAACATGCCTAGGTAAAAATGGAATGTAAAGGGATTTTTTTGTGAGTTTTTTTTTTTTTTTGAGATACAGTCTTGCTCTGTCAGTGAGGTTGGAGTGCAGTGGCACGATCTCTGCTCACTGCAGCCTCTGCTTCCCAAGTCCAAGAGAATCTCATGCCTCAGCCTCCCAAGTAGCTGGGGAATGTAATATTTAAGACATTAAGAATCCTATTCATCCTATTTAGTCTTTTTTTTTTTTGTAGCTTCACAGGGTTTTGTTTAAAGTTGAATTTTATGTTTATATTTATAACATTTACATATGAAACCATTTACTAAAAGCAGTGAAACTGGTTATAGCAAATACTGATAATAAAAATAAGAGATATGTTGTCAGTGTCGCCTTTAAAGAGTGTTACACAATTTATTTGCATTTCATTTTGATCAAAAATATATATTTTTTTTAAGATGTGGTCTCTGTTGCACAGGCTGGAGTGCAGTGGTGAGATCTCTGTTCACTGCAGCCTCTGCTTCTCGGGTTCAAGAGATTCTCCCACATCAGCCTCTTGAGTAGCTGGGACCACAGGCACGTGCCGCCACAGCTGGCCAATTTTTTTGTGTTCTTCGTAGAAATGAGATTTCGCCACGTCGCTCGTGGTCTCGAACTCCTGAGCTCAAGCAATCTGCCCATCTTGGCCTCCCAAAGTGCTGGGATATTAGACATTAGCCACTGAACCCCGCCCAGAAAATATTTTGAATTCATATATGTATATGTATTTGTAGTGTAAATGATAATATTAATAGAGATGACAGGAGCTTTATTCTGAGATATGTGCAAACTTGGTAACATAAGGTAATGTTTCAGTGATTTTCCATGTTGAAATTTCGCCCAATATATTTTGATTATATATCTATATTTAATTATAGTTTTTAAAATAGCTAAGTAGTTTTAAAAATTCAAATTAAACTTTCATGGAATCTCTCTACTGGTTTGAAAGACATTACTGAGTAATTGGCAACATTGTAAAATATAAAATTTTTAACTTGGCTTTCTTTTAGATTTGAAGCATAGTGACTAATGAACATGTAATGGTCATAACTTTCTTTACAACTCTATCATTTAAGTCACTGATGAATATCAATGATACATGCAGTAAAAATTCAGAAAAATACTTTGGCTACAAACTGGTTTACTGAATAATAGTTTGAATCATAGTCTGAGTCAAGAGTAATAGGCTTACAATTGTGTCAGGAGACATAAGAGGTTATTTTGGGGAGCTTTTAAAATGTAGTCTTTGTTTTGAAAGACCATTTTCCTTCTGGAAGTTCTAGGCCTTATGAGAAATTACCTATTCTGGATTTGCCACAAATAATGATTATATAAATAAGTCCTGTGCAGTGACTCATGCTTTCAGTAAGAGGATTTTGAAAGCGTTTTGTAAAACAAAGTCAGTCTCATAATAAAGTTATTTAGGATAGAATCAAATTGATTTACACGCTTTCTTTATTTCAAATGTGAAGGGAAATTGTTTGTAAATATATTTAAACTTGTAATAGAACAGTAGTATGCCATCAGTGTGGAAATAACTCACTTGTTAAATAGGGTGTATTTGCTATTTATCAGGCATTGTAACACAGGGACTAATGAAAGAGGGAAAAAAATCAAAAGCATGAAAGGAGAGCAGAAATAGCTCCATAGTCTCACTTTCCAGGGATAACTTCTACGAACATTTTGTTGTGTATCTATTACTTTTTTAATATATACATTTTTAAATAAAATGGAATTGCCTCAAATATGCTATTTAATAGCTTGCTTCTTTTTATACTATTTGAAAATTAAGAAAAGATTATAATATACTTCATTTAAAAACTTGAAGTTAGTATCTTTTAAAATTTTAAATAGATAATGGAAATTGGTTTCCTCCCCATTTAAACTAGAATATAACTTTAACTTTATAAATCTTGACAATTTAGATTTTGTCCTTCTAACTCATAAAATTAGTAATTTAAACTTCACCTGGTTAGATTTAAATGGAATGTAGAATTTGCATTAAAATGCTACATTAAAGCCTCAGATTTGTAGTAGCTAAGAGCACTTCTATGCATGTGTCAGGGACTGCTGTAAATACTGCTTTATATATATGAACTCCTCTATTCTGTACTTCTACTCCCATTTTATAAAGGAGGAAATTGAAACACTGAGAAGTTAAGTAACTAAAGTTACAGAGCTGGAATGACAGGAGTAAAGATTCAAGCCAGGCAACCCAGACTACAGAGTTCTGATCTCAACTACCAAGCTGCTAGATTAGCTTTTCTGGTAACTATTTTTAATTAAAATATAATGCGAGTGATATAACAAGTCATCGTACTAACAAGTCAGTGATTTGTAATGTAAAATTACTTATTGTAATACATTTAATATAATTGTTTCTCTGTGCTGCAAAAATCGGAGCAAATGCAATGTAATTTATTACTCTCCCTCCCACCTCCAGCATCTCGTACTAATCCTTATGCCCTGTGGACCTCCCGCCACCCTATATGTCTGTCAACTACCATCAGTTTCCTTGCTTGCTGGGGACTGGAGCGGTGAGGACATACCCCCTGGGGTCCAGGGCTGGGGCTAGGGCTAGGCCGGCTGTACGGTTGGGCGGGGTCCTGTGCCCCGCTGCGGAGTGCGGGTCGGGAAGCGGAGTGAGAAGCAGCTGTGTAATCCGCTGGATGCGGACCAGGTCGCTCCCCATTCCCGTCGGGAACCCGCCGATTGGCTGGTTGTGGGTGCACGTGACCGACATGTGGCTGTATTGGCGCAGCCTGCCAGGGTGTCACTGGAGACAGAATGGAGGTGCTGCCGGACTCGGAAATGGGGTAGGTACTGGAGCCACCGTGGACAGGCTTGCTGCGGAGGTAGAGGGAAGGCGGTCCTCGCCCCCGCACTGCCTTAAACCGATGGCCTTTCCTTGGCACAGGGTCCACTGCCACATGCCAAATGAGGAGGCAGGGGCGTCGTCCCCCCGCCCCCCACTGCAGCACTGGAGATGGATTTCCTGTGCTTCGGATCCAGGGTTTTTGACAGAAGAGGAAGAAGGGGGAGGGGTAGAAGTGTTAAGGGGAGTCTGCCGAGAAAAAGCTGTTTTTGAAGCTAGAAGGGGTTTTTGTTTCTATAATGCCGTTTGACAGAGTGGAATAACAGTATCTAAGGCAACGGGTAGAGGACAACAAAGAATGGAGCATATTCATGGCGAGGAGCAAAAGCTCTAGCCCATTGAAAGGCTTCTTTTCCTCCATGGTGACAAGGACACATGCAGTGGTAGCCAAAAGAGAGAGGAGACAAAACCGCTGCAGATGGCTGATGTGAATCTAGAGGAAAGAGCTACTGGGGATGAGAGAAAGAGGAGGAGGCAGGTACTGCAGAGCGTGAGTGGTGGTGTGTGTTGGTGAAATATTGGTCACCAGTGTTGTGCCTGCTTTTGTAAAACATCTAAGTAAACTCCCTGTGAATAGGGTGGCAAAAAGATACCAGTGTCTTTGTTAGTTACAAAATGCAGTGGTAGTGGCTTTTTGCAGATGACTGCAGCAGTATTTTTCTCCCTCTGTTAAGCTGAGAAGACAACTGCAGAGGAATAAGAAACCTTGCAGCAAATGCTGGGGGTAGAAGCCTATTTACAAGAAGCCATAGTTTATAAATGCAGCCTGAGCAGGAGAAAAAAAATTATTTTTTTTAAAGTAGGAAAAATGTCAGGCTACAAATGTTTTTGTCAGTGGAATGTACTGAACACTTTGATTCTACATCATGAAAGAGATGCTCAGAGTCTTTGATTTAACATAAATCCTATAGGAAATCTTAATAAATTATGTATGAAACAGTGGATCTTTTCCTTTGTTAGGGAAGCTTTTATGCCGTTAATTAGGTCATTCAAGAGCAAAGCACTTTTTAATGTAAATTACTTTGTGAAAAATTATAGTGAACAAATTTTTATAGGCCTAATATTTAAGACCTATATTTGAGTAATTTTATATTTCTCTTTGGTTGCTTTTAGATAACATCAAGTAAAGTCTACAGGCAAATATTTTAAATTAATATGGCTTTTCTTTTAGCTGTATTTCTGTTTAATGAATACTCACAAGTTATATTCTTGTTATAAAGTGTATTTCATTGAGTTTATTTTTTTCATTTACCTAAATGTAAAAGCCTATTGTTATGCATATTTATAGTAGCCAGCCTGCCACACCTCCCCATTCCCTGAACAAGGATGGCAGTGGCTTTGTAATGCTAAAGCCTTGCAGGGTCAGTGACAGTGCTTCTTAAATAATGTTTATGTAATAAAAGGTCTTAAGATAACCTATTGAATTGTTTCAGTAATATTTTCAAGATAATTTAGAATTGGGCTGACTTAGATAAATAAGACTACATGAATTTTTCACTGATAAATTTAAACCATTCTTTAAAAATTATTTCTGCTTTAAGAGTTACTTGATCATGGATATCAGGGTTAATAGTAGTAGTCAGGAGCCGGGCATGGTGGCCCATGCCTGTAATACCAGCTAAACAGGAGGCTGAAGGAAGCTGAGGCTAGAGGATCACTTGGGCCTCAGAATTCAAGACCAGCCTGGGCAGCCAACCAAGACCCTATCTCAAGAAAAAGTACTTTGAGTCTCTGTTTTTAAATCTGATGGAAATGATAGCTAGAATTAAAGATGTCACATTAAAATTTCAAATGAAATTTAACAGCTAATATTACTCAGTTCTTTGAATTCCATTAGCATAGTGTTTGAGACATAAAATCATTTTTTTTACGTAAATTACCTTCTTTTACCATTTTAACAGCTCCGTGTAGCATTATTTTTATTTTACACGTTAGAACTCCTACTCAAGTATGTTGTGACTTTACCGAAGGTCAAATATTGTATAACAAAGCAAAGAACTTAAGTCTTCTAACTATTTTATTCTAATTCTATAAAACAATTTTATAATGTCTCTACATACAAAATAACACATAACAGAATTATGGTTTGAGAAGCAAAAAGTAAGTCACTGACAGATTATTCAAAAAATGAAAAAGCAATCCTACTTGGATGTGGTGGATTTTTATCTACAATGTAAGAATGCTTTATAAAATAACTGGTGACTAAGCAAATGGAGAAGCAGCAGTTTTCATAATGACATTCATAAACAGCTTTTTAAAGATCATCTTAATCGTATGAACACATCTAAGTAGAACAGTTAGATTGAGATGTTTTTCTGAATTAAATAAGAAACATAAAGAACTAAAGTTTATTTCATTCCTCTTGTAGTATATGTAATCTGTGACTGAGCTACTGGCTTTAGTGGTCTTTGAAATTATTTACTGCTACTTGATATGGCCTGAATTGTGCCATTAAGGAATTTAAAATTAAATATTTGTAAATGTTTTATGAACTGAATCTAAGCTATTGAAGTTTTTGTTTTTTCTTTTTTCTTCTTCTCTCTCTCTTTTTTTTTTTTTTTTTTTTTTTGAGACAGGATCTCACTTGGTCTCCTAGGCTGGTGTGCAGTGGTGAGTATGTCTCACTGCACTTTCAACCTCCCAGTCTCAAGTGATACTCCCATTTCAGCCCCCAAATAGCTGTGACTACAGGCACATGCCACTACACCCAGCTAAGTTTTGTATTTTTTTTAGAGATGAGGTTTGGCCATGTGGCCCAGGCTGGTTTTGAACTCCTGAACTCAAGTGTATCCTCCCACCTCAGCCTCCTAAAGTGCTGGGATTTTAGGCATGAGCCACTGTGAAGTTTTTCATTTGCATTAATTGTTCTGTAGATTTTACTGTTTTTGTCTGTTTTATGCTGTTACACATTTTACGTAATTTAACCAATCTTTTACACTTGTATATGTTTAAATGTTCTCTTCAATTTGATCTCTCTTCTCCCCCTTTTCTTGTATTAGAGTCTGAAACCTATCTATGCAGCACGTGAGATGGGATAGAGTATTTATGATTCAGATAAAGATGGTTAATAGTTTAGGAAACACATTCACTACATATTTATTAGGATACCTTCTAAATATCATCTGTGAAAGGTACTGGAGTCAAATAAGACATGTAAACTAATCTCTAAGAAACTCCTAGTAGAATTATGTGAAATTTCATTGCAAGTTAAGCACTGCTTTGGCTACTCCTAGGATATTTAAAGATTTATATAATCTAAAATAGCCTCTCATTTAGAAGAATATGGTGGATGGCTCTTTGAAACACTGCTTTTTTCATAAAATCTGCTTAGAGTCAATAATTTTTGAAAACTAAATTACTTTTTGAAGTTCTAAGTATCTTGAATATACAATGAGAACGTTAAGTGGATAGATCTGTTCTCAGAAGTTGACTTTGTAAATCAAATCATGACATCATCAGGTGACACAAGGTAAGCCTTCTCCCCTCTGTTCTCACACCCTGCTCCCACTCCTCTTGTGTTTTTAAATATGCATGAATTCTTGAGAAATGTTTAGCATCATTTTGTGAGTCTGTTTTTTTTAGTTAATGAGGTTTTTTTTAATTGTGATAAATATACATAATGTAAAATTTACCATCTTAACCACTTTTAAGTGTACAGTTCTGTGGCATTAAGTACATTTACATTGTTGTGCAACCATCACCACTATCCAGCTCTGGAAATTTTTAATCTTCCCTAATTAAACGTCTGCACATTAAACACTAACACGCCATTTTCCCTTCCCCCAGCAATCACCTCTCCACTTTTTGTCTCAATGACTTTGACTATTCTAGGAACCTCATATAAGAAAAACATTTAGTATTTATTCTTTTGCAATGGGCTTACTTCACTTAGCATAATGTCTCGAAGATTTATCCATGTTGGAAATCCCAATAGCATGTATTGGGATTTCCTTCCTTTTTATGTCTAAATGATGTTCCATTGCATGTATATGCCACATTTTGATTATCCATTCATCTGTCAGTGGACACTTCAGGTTGTTTCCACCTTTTGTCTATTGTGAATAATGCTGCTATGAACATGGGTGTACAAGTGTCTGCTTGGGTTTTTTGTATATACTCAAACCTGTATTTTTAATTTACATAATTTTTGAACATTATTAACTCAATACAGTTTTTAAGATCTATCTTACTTACTTTATGTCCATCTAGTTTGTGATGCTAACTCTGCTGTATAGTATTCTGTAGTACCTATCACTGTTCCTCCAGAGAAGGCCGTAAGTTTTTTCCAAATCCCTTTTACCACAGACACCTTTATGGTGTACATTCTTGTACATGACTCCTTAGAGACTATGTTATTTACATATCACTGTATAACAAATTGTACCAAAGCTTAGTGGCTTAAACAGTTTCTGTGGGGCAAGAATTCAGGAATATCTTAGTTGGATGGCTGACTCAGGCAGGATCTCCTATGAAGTTTGTGGTTAGGATGTCAGTCAGAGATACAGTCATCTAAAGGGCTTGACTAGACTGATGGATCTTCTTCCAAGATGGCCAACTCACGTAGTCTCAATTTTTCACTGGCTGTTGTTTGTCATGTGGGCCTCAGTTCCTTGTCCTGTGGACCTCTCCATGAGGCTGCTTGAGTGTTTTCATGACATAGCAGCTGGCTTCCTTCAATGATCCCAACAGGAAGGCCATTTATGACCTAGACTCCGAAGCCACACGCCATTGCTTCTGCCATATTCTCTTTATTAAAAGTGAGTCATTAAGTCCAGCCCACCCAAGAGAGGAATTAGGATCCACCTCTTAAAGGAGTAGGGTCAAAGAATTTGTGGATATATTTTAAGATCATTACATCGACCAGTGAAACAGTTTCTTAGGATTTATCCCTAGGAGTGGGATCACTGGATTATAGGGCATTGTTTCCTAGTGCTGTTGTAACAAATTAATACAAACTTAGTGGTTTAACAACACACAAATGTATTATTTTACAGTCCTTGAGATCAGACATGGGTTTCACTGGACCAAAATGAGCAACTCTGTGTTTCCTCCAGAGATTGTAGGCAAGAATCCATTTTCTTGGTTTTCTTCAGCTTCTTACACTCCTTGCCTCATAGGCTCTTTCTCCATCTTCAGTGCCAGCAGCATTTTAAATCTCTTTCTGAATCTGACCCTCTGCTGCTTTTGTTACATATTCTTCTCTGACCCTTGTGCCTCCTTCTTAAGAGAACCTTTGTGATTACATTGGGTCCACCTGATAATCCAGGAAAATCTGCCTCAAGATCCTTACCTTACTCACATCTGCAAAGTCCCTTTAGCCACCTAAGGTAACCCATTCATAAATTTTAGGGGTTAGTATGTGGCTATCTTTGTGGGGCCATTATTCTGTCTGCCACAGGCATACTCATCTGATTCTTCATTTTTTTAACCTGAAGGATTTTTTTTAGTTATCTTTACTTTTGTGAATGACTTACTTTCTTTTAGTAAATTCAGATTTGCATTTATCAAGTTTGTTTAAAGCATCGTATAATATATATGATCACCAAGATGGTAAGCAGATAGTCACTGAACAGTATTAAAACATATTTTCCACTACCTATTTTTGGATTTTTTATTTTATCATCACTTAATTTATGTCAGTGTATCAGCTACTTCTGACATAGTCTGTAGTAGAAACTGAGAAATGTTAAAGCAGCATGACCTTAATTAAGTTTCTCTTTGTACTTTTTAGACTTGTTATAACACCATTTCTGTGGGTGCTGTATTGAAACTTCAGCTTCCTTACACTGTGAAGTCACCAAAGCATGATGTTGTTCCATTCCGTATTTATACACTGTACCTTCTTCTTTCTCCTGATTCCTTCACATTGTATTTCAGCTAAATTAGATGACTGTCTGTTCCCCCAAATATATGTCATTTTTCCACCCTCTGAGCTTTGACCATTCTTTTCCTTCTCCTGGAATACTGTGCTCATATTTATGTTTGTTACAATCACGCCATCTCTTAAGTTCACTTCTAAAATGGCTTTTACATTTTGAACCCTTTTCTCAGCCTTCTCAGCAATGTATGACTTTTGTAGCACTATTAGTGCTTTTGAACCCACATTTGCTGTTGAATTCTAGGTGATTTCATCTTAGCCTGGGTCCCTTCTCAGAGTCCTGAGGCCAGAACTTTTGTGAAATACTTTGGGAAGTGATCCAGGGGATAGAAGTATAGACCTGAAATGAATGAGACAGGGAAAGGACACCTGGTAGAAACATGTTCTCAAGTTGATCATCACTTTGGACAACTGTGGTTTGACCTGCGTAGACTTTCTGAAGGACCATTCAGAATAAAACTCAGAATTGTCCACCCAAGGGAAAAGTCTATATACTAGCTCCCATTCCCCTTTGGTCAATGATTCCCCCATGCAGTGTTCACTCTTTTATAGGTTGTACATGCATTAGTGTTGGGAACTCATACTGGGGTGTCAGAGATACAGAAAGCAAAGGATACTTCCTGCCCCTGATGTGCCATTAGTTTCCATCTGCAGTGAGCTGATTGCTATAGCAATGAGTAAAGTGAGCCAAGAGAATGTGAAGTGGGACACAAAAGCCTATATACTGATCCTATTTACCCATTCTATTGAATAGTCCCCCTTTGCTAGATAATAAGTTACTTGAGAACAAGGAACTTGGCAACTTATCGTTTCTTCCTATGTTATTTTCCCAGAGCCACTGTAACGAAGTACCACTGATTGATAGCTTAAAACAATAGAAATGTATTTTCTTACACTTCTGGAAGGTAGAAGTCTGAAAATCAATGTGTTGGCAAGGTTAGTTCCTTCTGATGAGGGAGAATCTGTTCTGTGTCTCTTTCCTAGCTTTTAATGGTTGCCTGAAATCTTTGGCGTTCCTTGGCTGAAGCTATCTCACTCCAGTCTCTTCCTCTGATATTATATGGCATTCTCCCTGTGTGTCTCTATGTACCTATTTCTTCACGTGGTCTTCTTATTCTTACAAGGGTATCAGTCTTTGCATTTAGGGCCCACTGTAATCCAATATGACATCATCTCAAACTTGATCCATCTACAAAGACTCTGTTCCCAAATAAACTCATATAACATTTTTTGGTGCTGGTGGTGGTGGTGTTTTTTGCCCTGTTGCACAGGCTAGAGTAACTTCTGGACTCAAGCAGTCCTCCCAACTCAGCCTCCCAAGTCGATAGAATTATAAGCACGTGCCACCACAGCTGGCTAATTTTTAATTTTGTGTATGTGTGTAAGGACTGGGTCTTACTATATTGCACAGGCTGGACTTGACCTCCTGTCTGTCTACAAGTGATCCTCCCACATCAGCCTCCCAGAGTTCTGGGATTACAGGTGTGAGCCACTGTGCCTCAACATACCTTTTTATGAAACATAGTTCAACGCATAACACCCACTTATGATGCTTGGTACCCTGTGAATAATAAGATACCTAAATATGGTACCTTGTGGATAACAAGGAATATTGTCTTATTCTTTTAATGTAAAAGTCATCTTGGACATTCTCTGATTTTGTGCCCTCTCTGTCCTCTGTAGCTGATAATGCACCTTTTCTGTTCATTCTTACATGTATATTTGTTGTTTTTGTGTCTGTCTCTGAGTAAAGCATTTTGGGAATTTCAAAAGCTAAGTATTAGATGTAGAGCTTGTCTTCAAGATGTGTGTGTTCCAGCTGGGAAGACAAAACACCCCAAAGTAAAATGGAATAATTAGAGAACAGTTAGGCCAAATTGTATAGTATTCACTGTTCAGTCAGCAAAAAGATTCATTATTGGCTAGCGATGTCAGAAAGGTTTTGTATAATCACCTGAGCCAGACCTTAAAGGATGAGGATAAGGGGAAAAGGTATAAACAGAAATATAAAGGTAAGAAACAGTTTGTACGGGAAAGTGAAGAGAGACTTACTTGAGGAAGGTTATCTTGGAACTTAATAAAAAATAAGTTCGGAATGTAAACTATTATCAGATATAATAGATTGTGAACACCAGGCAAAAGTTATGTTATACAGTCTTTAAGAGCGTGGCATTAAAAACAAATACAGATTTGAATCCTGGCATTTTTAGGAAAGTTATCTACAATTTTGGAGTCCCATTTTTCTTAACTCAAAAATGACAAGCAACACCTACCTCATAGGTGGTTGTAAGGAGTTGATATATAGAAAGCACTTACAGTACATGGGATATTATAAGTACTAAATAAATATCAGGCTTTCTGAATTTCACACAAATACACAAAAAATAAGGGCATATATATGATTTAAATAATATGCTATAGTCAATAAAAAGTTATAGAACTTCATATACTTTTTGCTTTAAAATATTTTTAGTCAAATATTTACTAAATAGTAAAAATTAGTATATTAGTCATGTACTCAACTACAAGGCAAACCTTTAAAAATTTTCAAATGGTAGCAATTTTATAAGCAACAGTCTTCCATTAATCTAATAAACACTATGTCAATGACAATGAATAGATTACCCAAAAAGCCTTATATACTTAACAATTGAAACAGATCCCCTAGATCAAAGAGGAAATCAAGATGGAAATTGAGTTATTTAGAAATAAAGAGGCAAACACTTCATACTAAAACCTGTGGAATGTAGAAAAGGCTATACTAAGAGAAAAATTGATGTCCTTAATATTTATATTATTAGGGAAGAAGCAAATAAGTGAATATTTAAGTGAAGTAAAGAAATAAATGAATTAATGTTTACTTTATTTATTTATTTGTTGAGGTTGGAATCTCACTCTGTTGCCCAGGCTGGAGTGCAGTGGTGTGATCTCGGCTCACTACAACCTCCGCCTCCTGGGTTCAAGCGATTCTCCTGTCTCAGTACCCTCCCTACCACGCCAGTAGCTGGGACTACTCGTGCAAGCTACTACACCCAGCAAATTTTTGTACTGTTAGTACAGACAGTATTTCATCATGTTGGCCAGGCTGGTCTTGAACTCTTGACCTGCATCCCAAAGTGCTGGGATTACAGGAGTGAACCATTGTGTCCGCCCTTCACTTTAAATAACTCAAAAAAGAGCAAACCAATGGAAAGTAAGAGGATATAATTAGTAAAGATAAAGAAATGGATAAAATAGAAAATAAAGTAGTGGAAAGGATGTTTTATTTTTTGTTTGTTTTGGTAAACACCAGTAAAATAAATGAAACCATAGAAAGTTTAAAGGAAAAAAAGACAAACAACATCAGTGAGAAAAGATACTGTCACATAAAGAATTTTTAAATGAGAGAATATATACAACTTGTACAATACATTTAAAAAACTAGAGGAAATAGGTAACTTACTAGTGAACTATTAATAAAATTAATACAAGATGGAGAAACAATGAAAAGACTAAACCACAGAAGAAACTTTAAAATACTTCTAAAAATCTTACTTCTTCAATGTTATCTCTTGAGTATCCATCACTTTGATAAGAAAAAAAAAGACACCTTCTGCTTTGAATTCTAGCCGACTTTCAAAGAATAGATACTATTCAAACTGTTCCAGACCATGTAAAAAGATGACACATCTATCGGTTCATTTCATGAACTAGCATAAGCTTAATTCAAAACCTTATTTCAAAATACTGTAAAAATTTAAACTGTTTTCTCTTTTAAAATTCTAAGTGAAATAGTGAAAAATCAGTAGGCTTGTAAAAGAACAAAACATGAACAAGTGGGGTTTATTTCAGGAATGGAGGACAGGTCAACATTCAAAACTTTTATAACTGACTACATCAAGAAATTAAAAGAAAAAAATATGATTATACCAAAAAGTGCTATTTGCATTCAGCCGCTATTACTAATAAAAACTTTAAATTCAAAGGAAAATGCCTAAACAGGTTAAAAAATATTTACTGCAATCTAAGAGTAAGAATATTAAAGTGAAATAATATGCCATTCTTATTAAAATCAGGAATATGTTAATTTAGTCCACATTTTAAAGTTTCAGGCTAACAGTAAAGCAAAAAGAAGGTAGCTATAAATGCAGGAAAGAAGAGGCATGGGTATCATCACTTATGGATTATATAATTGCATACCCAGCAAATGCTTACTGGAAAACCTATTAGAATTCATAGTATCATTTGATAAGGTGGCCACACAAGGGTTACAGGTTAAAGAAAATGAGTAGCTTTTATATGTACTAGCAATATTTGGTTTCCTTCCTTTCTTTTGTTAAGAGACAGGGTCACACTATGTTACCCAAGCTTGTCTCAAGTAATCCTCCCACCTCAGCCTTCCAAAGTGCTGGGATTATAGGCATGAACCACTACACCTGGCCATTAGCAGTATTTGGTGTGGGGTGGTGGTGTTTGATTCACAGCAACTCAGCCAAAAACCCAGGGATACATTTGATATGAAAGGCATAGAGGCATAGGACCTTTTTTTGTTGGGTGGGCAGTGAGTGAACACTGGAAAATTTGATTGCAGAGCCTGAATTATTCATGAGCTATAGTTAAGACTTAGTATGGAAATGTGATTCTGTCTCAAATTAATATAAATACAATATAGTTACAGTTCTAAGTATGTATGAGAATATGGCATATGAGAGATACATTTCAGTTCAGTGGAAAAGAAATGGTTTGTTTAATAGTGCTGATGTAATTCCACTCTTATTACTTTCATTTATCCATATGAAAGACAATAAAGTTAGAACACTACACTTACGCCATACACAACAGTAAAGATACCTTATGAATTAAAGATCTAAATGTAAAGTGAAATTTCTTATTCAAGCTGGTGAATTAATCTCCCAAATTTATCACTTCTTTCTCCTAAGACCTCATTAAAGTGATAGTAAAAACAAAGATGTGAACTTACAGTGCCATAAAGAGTAAGAGACATCCAAATTGACATTGTAACAAATCTCTGGAAGATGAAGAAATTGTGGGAATTAAAAATGATTGCTGAAAAAAATTCAAGGATTCTAAGACTTCCTAGTTCTCTAGTTTTAGTTCTAGTTGGACTATGTTCCTAGTCCAACATAGCAGGTTGGAAATTTCGTATTTAAAAGTAAAATACTAATTTTAATATTAGGAATTTCTCAATACCCTTTGAAATTATTTGGGTTACCTTGGGGTGTGTGAAAATCCAAATTGGGAAATTATGCTTTAGGCCACCTGTTTTTGTAAATTAAGTTTTATTGGAGCACAGGCATGCCCAAGTATTTATGTGTTTGGGGCTGCTTTTATGCTATAGCTACAAAGTCGAGTAGTTGCGACAGAAATCATATGGCCCACAAAGCCTTATATTTATTATCTGGCCTTTACAGAAAATGTTTGCCAACCCCTGCTCCTGGTTATTGTGATGGCCATCTTGGGGCTTGCCCACACTTGGTATGCGCCTGGATGGATCTAGCCAGTGTTATGTAGCTATTACACAATGTAAGCAAAGGTAAGAGTGGGGAAAGAATACAGCAGATAGAAGACTGAGTATCACCACCTATGGGGCCTTAGTAGGGAAGAGAAAGAGAAATAGGAAATGGTTTTGTTAATGGAAAAAGAATTAAAATGGATGAGGTGAATTCTGCTTGGAATTAAAAACTTTTTTGTCTGTTATTGATTCTGTATCTGGCAAACATAAAATTTTTATATTAAGATTTTTCTATTTTCTTTCTTTCCAATCATTATACTTTCTCTTTTTTAAATTTTACTGTGTGAATTAGGACTTCCAGGATTATGTTAAATGAAAATATGGATGGTAGACATCTTGTTCCTGGTTTTAAAGAGAATGTCTGTAACATTTCACTGTTAAGAATGAAGTTTATGGCCGGGTGTGAAGTGCCTGTAATCCCAGCAGTTTGGGAGGCAGAGGCAGGTGCATCACTTGAGGTCAGAAGTTCAAGACCAGCCTAGACAATATGGCAAAACCCCATCTCTACTAAAAATACAAAAATTAGCTGGATGTGGTGGTGGCCACCTGTAATCCCAGCTACTGAGGAAGCAGAGGTCTGAGAATTGCCGAACCTGGGAGATGGAGGTTACGGTGAGTCCAGATCATGTTACTGCATTCCAGCCTGGGCAACAGCGCAAGACTTCATCTGAGAGAAAAAAAAAAAAAAAGAATGAAATTTACAAAATTAGCTGGGCATGGTAGCTTATGTCTTTAGTTCCAGTGACTTGAGAGGTTGAAGCAGGAGAGTTAATTGAGCCAGGGAGGTTAAGGCTGTGGTAAGCCTAGGTGACAGAACAAAACCCTGTCTCAAAAAAAAGAATGAAGTTTACTTTAGGTTTGACAGTTTTCCTCCTATTTCCAGGTTTTTATGGAAAGTTTTTTCTTTGTTTAAGATGGGTTTTCTTTAGTATTTTTAATGTAGTGGGTGACACATATAAATGATATCATATTGCACACTCCTTGTGTTCCTGGAATAAACTCAGCTTTGTTCTGCTGTAGTTTCTTTACCATGTGCTATTATATTCTGCTTGCTGATAATCTTGTTTAGATTTTTTCAATCAATATTTGTAAATATTAGCCTATAATTATTCCTTTTCACACAGTCTTTGACCTTTAAGTCATGGTTAGATTGGCTTCATGGAATGCCTGTTCTTCATGGAATTTCCTGTTCTTCCATCCTTGGAAGCATTTGTGTAAGATTGGAATGATTTGCTCATTAAAAGTTTGGAGCCAGGCAAGGTGGCTCACGCCTGTAATCCCAGCACTTTGGGAGGCTGAGGTGGGTGGATCACCTGAAGTCAGGAGTTCCAGACCAGCCTGGCCAACATGGTGAAACGCTGTCTCTACTAAAAATATAAAAATTAGCTGGGCATGGTGGCAGGTTTCTGTAATCCCAGCTACTAGGGAGACTGAGCCAAGAGAATCGCTTGAACCCAGGAGGCAGAGGTTGCACTAAGCTGAGATTGCGCCACTGCACTCCAGCCTGGGTGACAGAGTAAGATGCCATCTCAAAAGAAAAAAAATAGTTGAGTGGAAAGTATTTGCAAAACCATTTGGATTTGGTGTTTTGAAGGGTTTGGAGGAGGAGGGGAAAGATATTAATACTTGCTGCTCCAATTGTTTAGTAGTTGTAGAATTATTAAGGTTTTCTCTTCTTCTTGAATCAATTCCTCCACCCTAGAATCTTTTTTTTTTTAATATGTTTGGAGGTTGGTTTGTTTTTTCTCTCTAATCTTAGTCTTTTTTTAAAAAAACCAACTCTTTCTTTTCTTTTTAATTTAGGCTCATTTTGGATGCTTTTGTTTTACCTTTTTTTTTTTTTTTTTTTGAGACAGAGTCTTGCTCTGTCGCCCAGGCTGTAGTGCAGTGGTGCAAACTTGGCTCACTGCACCCTCTACCTCCCAGGTTCAAGGTATTCTCCCACCTCAGCCTCCCGAGTAGCTGGGATTACAGGCATATGCCACCACGCCTGGCTAATTTTTGTGTTTTAAGTAGAGAGGTGGTTTCACCGTGTTGGCCAGACTGATCTTGAACTCCTGACCTCAAGTAATCTGTCCACCTCTGCCTCCCAAAGTGCTGGGATTACAGGTGTAAGCCACCGCCACCCGGCCAATGCTTTGCTTTTCAGACTCTTCAAAGGGTGTGTAATAAAAAGGAAGGCTTACCACCAGACATCATACCTTGATTCTACAAGCAATGATGGTATTTATGTTCTTTAAGTGTTATTTTGTATTCTTATGCAAGCCTTTGTTTTTACTGGAACAGGAGGGACCACATTAAGATATTCTCTTTGTCAGCATTTTCTTTCTCTCTCTCTCTCTCTCTCTCTCTCTCTCTCTCTCTCTCTCTCTTTTGGCTTTTGCCTGTTTGTTTTTGTTTTTGTTTTTGTTTTAACATCAACCTCATTCTTATCTCAGCCTCATCCTTTGTAATATCAGTGTAATATTTCACTATACAGATTTCCAGTATTTACTGTAGTTGTGCTTTTATAACAAATAGAAACTTTCCCATTTGTTTGAAGTACCCTAAGAATCTCCTTTATTACTCCTGGCCTAGTAATGGACATAATTACTTCAGAGAACTCTACTTGGACTTCTGTGTGTCTTACACCCATTAAACAAATTAAAATAAAAATGTTTCAAACCATCCTTTGTGAAGAGGATATATGCTGTTTAAATATCTTTACTTAAAAAAAAGAAGTCTGCTTTCATTAGCAATGAAATGTTTATCAAACATTGAAATCTCTGTTCCTTTTTGCAGGTTATGCTAGTGTGTTGTATGAGGAATAGATGCAGTTTTTTCTTTTTCCTCATGGCTGTCCTATTTCCCAGCACCAATTTAAATTCCATTTTTTTTACAAGTATTGAGATGCTACTTTTATCATATACTGAATTTAAATATATTTACTTCTGGATTTTAAACATTGTATTCTTGTGGTTGATTTATTTATATACTGGTATTGTAACTTAAAACAAAACTTTTAAGTTTTAAGTAACTTTGGACTTATGGAAGACTTGGAAAAATAGTACACAGAGTTTCTATATACTCTTTACAGATTCCCCGAATAATAACAGCTTATATATCCCTACTATGATTATCAAAACTAAAAATCTAATCTATTGGAACAATTAGTTAACTACATACATACAGTTTTAGTTGTAAAGGCTTTGTACAATACTTTAATATGTAGTCGGTTTACTCCCTGCTCTTCTTTCATGTTTTCTATTTTTTAAATTTATAACTGTAGAAAATAAACAAAAACTTCATATGGTATTTTCATTGAGACTGTAAAATTTATAATTTAACTTAGGGAGAAATGGCATCTTTATGATGCTGAATCTTGGTATACCAGAATAAGATGTCTTTCCATTTGTTGAAGTCTTCTTTTCTATCTTTCAGAAGTATCTCATAGTTTTTGCCATATATGTTTGGACTCTTTGGGCAGTTTATGCCCAGATATTTTAATTTTTTTATTGTAAATTGAACCTTTTCTTTCATTTATCTTCCGTCTGGTTTCTCTCCCCTATAAAGGAATGATTTCTGTATATTTTGTACTATACTATCTTACCAAATTATGTTATTATAATAATACTTTGTCGATGCTTTTGTATATTCCAGGTATATAATTATGTTACGTGTAAATAATGTTCCTTTTCTAATTTTATTTATTAATTAGTGTTGGCTAATATTATTACTAATTGAGTGATACCCTGATTATAGGACTACATCCAGTGTTTCCACATTAAGTATGCTGTTGACTTTGGGGCTGATAGATCATATTAAAGAGGTGTTGTTTTTTATTAAGTATTTTCAACAGGAATGGGTATTGAATTTGTAAAATGTCTTTTCATCATCTTTGGCATGAATATATGATTTTTTTCCCATGAAGATCTATTATGTTAAATGTTATAATTGATTTTCTAATAGTGACTTTTTCATTGTAAGTTATATTAGATTTTCCTTCTCTTTTGGGATCAGTTTTGCTAGATTATATCTTCAGTAAATTGTCTATTTTGGGTTTTCAAATTTCTTTGCATAGAGTTGAGCAGATTGTCTTTTATGATTCTTTTGCTTTCCTGCCTTATTTATATTTTTCTCTTCATTACATGTAAAAATGCTGGAAAATATATCTTCGTTTTTCCTTGAAAACAAAACAATAAAAGCAGCTCCACTAACATTAAAAAAAAAAAAGGTGATCTTGAATTTCTGAAAATTTAATAATCCTCCACATTTAATTCTGATTATTTTTTGCCAGCCTGAAATTTTTTGCTTCTTTGCTTTAATTTCTTACAATACTTGTAAATTTTTTTTCCAGTGAACATTTGAATAAAACTCTAGATAACAGTCCTGTGCTTTCTTCTCCCCTACCCAACACTTACAAGGTGAAGCAGTCTCTTTAATGGTCATCTTAGCTGCAGAAAAACAAATTGAGATGTTTGCATGTTCTCAGTAAAGTGAAAGATTGGGAGGTTTCCCCCATTTTATTGTGTATGACAGCTGTAATGTGATCACACAAGTTTAAAATTTTTAAAAACGTTTTAAAGATATATTTGGTATTCAATTTTTGTAATTACAAAAAAGACATTCCAAAGTAAATTTATGACTTCACAAATTTTGTATAAAGAAGTTTTGGATTAAAGAAGGATGGCTGCAACATCCCAACAGTTTAAAGTATAAAATTGGGTTTTCTTCCATGAAACATCTTTTCTCCCCCCATAAAATTAGATTCTTTATGGAGCACAAAGAACTTTAATGGTTGGAATTCTGGAGTTAGGGGGAAAAAAATGATTAGAGGTTTAATCATTCATCTGAAGAGTTGATTTTTTTTATTCCTTTAATAAAGAGTACTTTTAGCAGTCTCTGTTCATCTTGCCCATCTGGCTCTTTTTGTGATTGCGTAAGGTTATAACTTCTGTGTCTCAATATACTTGTGTGTGTGCGTTTTTTTCTCTGTTACTACCTTTTCTCTTATGTTATTATTTTGATGTAATTACCTGTTAATTTTATTTGAAATGAGAAATTTTAAAGCTCACATTATTCAAATTCTGTCTGATGCCTACCTCTTTCATGTGGTTTATAATGTGCTGGAGATTTTCAGACATGCTTATTAATGATATGATGTGAAACAAAATAATGGTCACTCCTATAGATTTTTTCTTTATTTTTGAAATGTCTCCTTTGGTTGCATCACTTCTTCACCTTTTGTCCGTTGGTCAGAGGAGAAATTTTAACTATAAGGCAATATTATGTCTTAGTGAAGAAGTTATATTACATATATATTATATTCATAACTTACATTTACATAGTACTTTTATTTTTCAGCCTGTCTTTTGTTATTAATCCTAACAATATCCCTATATGTTAAAGTAGATTGTAAACGTTCATTTACAAATTGTGAAATGAATTAAAATTAAGGGGCATAGATTAAATCATGACCAGGTCTGAAATTAGCACACAAGACTCAATTTTTTTCAACCATAAATACTTTTGTAGGTGATCCCCACCTGCAGGACTCCCCTTCCTCCTCAGATGTCATTGGATTGTACCAGGTTTATTGTTGATTCTAGCTGTGGTAGAACTAACTAGATCTAAGTCTTTCGATTTCCTTTGGTAGAGTCTTCCAATTGCTGAACTCCAGTTTTGTCATGACTAGCCAGTGTTACAACCTGTCTGCCCTATTCTTTGTAGTGGATTTCATATTATAGAAACATTTTTTTCAATGTTAAGATCTTTAAGTACTGCTTATATGCAAATTACCTAATACTTATTAGCTGTTAAATAATTAAGATAGGCAGGATTTTATTCTACAATGATTTGACCTAAACTAAAAAGAGAATGTGGATCTCCTAAATCTTATTTGGTTAATCTTAATATAACTCGTAGCATTCTAAGGTCCTCTTATTACCTGGCTGTCTTTTGTATCTTCTTTTGTCTCCCCTCTTCCTTCCCAGTCATAATGAGCTGCCAGACTCTGCTTCATTTCTCTTTGACAGTCTTTACTTCTAAGGTCGTCCATTCTCTTTAGGTGTCTTTTTGCCTCAGTTTGCAGACAGCAGATCCCAAGACCACATATGGCATAGCATGAGCCATTATAGTCAACATTTTGAATAAATGTAATAGAACTTTATGTTAGTAATTCTTATTTATTATCTTTCTATTTAAAAGGCTTAAAGTCTTCATTTAATGCTCTCCTTCATGTCCATTTTGTTAAATGATTGCCTTTTAATGAGATCTTAGAACTTCAGAACTATTTCACCATGGAGGATGTGTAAGATTAGCCTTTTATCAAGTGAAAAGTGTGAAATGAAATATGTAATCTCATCCATTTGACTCTAAAATTCTGTGACTATCAGACAAAATTCAGAAATAAAATAGTATTATTAATATAAATAAATTTTTATACAATAATTACATTTCCTAAGTTTTGCCTGTAAGAATGGGTAAAATATCTTTAAAATCTTGAAGAGATTATTACTTGATAAAAATTTTATCCATCTGTGAGAAGACAAATGTATTCAGACGCAACTGAAGTTCTGCCTTCCATTTTAATTTCATTTGTCTTGAACTAAGATTCCACTGTTTCATCCTCTTAGAAAGTTGCTGCTACTCGAACAATATTGTTTGAAACCAAAAACTGGCAGATTTAACACAATTCTTCTTCTTAAACGTCTTAAGAATTTTGTTTTCCTTTACCCCTTCTTTAAAAACAAGCAGCCACTAAATTTTTTTAGTAGTGAATTTCAAAATCCTTTTTAACCTTATAGGTCCAAGGGTAGCCAAGGATGGCTGCAGCTTCATATGATCAGTTGTTAAAGCAAGTTGAGGCACTGAAGATGGAGAACTCAAATCTTCGACAAGAGCTAGAAGATAATTCCAATCATCTTACAAAACTGGAAACTGAGGCATCTAATATGAAGGTATCAAGACTGTGACTTTTAAATTGTAGTTTATCCATTTTTATTCAGTATTCCCTCTTGTAAACTTGGGGTATAAATTAAGTAATAATCTGTAAAATCTTTCTGGTAGAAGTTGGCATTTATATTTTTATAAGATATATTGAATTTATCCAGTGAATCATGTAAAATAAATATAAAACTCCAATGGCTAGTTAGTTCTTAGTTCTTTTTAAGATTAAAGAGAAGAGATCAAATATAGCATCACTATACTGAGGCAAGGTTTTCTGTGTAGTTCAAAGAAACTAGCCTCATGATTTTAGAATATATCTTGAATATTAAGTATAGCCTTCCTCCCAACTCACTCAGATCTTGTCACCCCTTAAGTGCTGCGATAACAGATGATCAAGAAAATCAGGATGCCCCACTGGGAAGAGCCTTGAACTGAAAGTCAGTACCTGGTTCTATCCCTGGCCTTGCCACAAACTGAGCTATATGACCTCTGGTTATTCTTCAGGACTTAAGTTGCCTTATTTTGCAAGTACAGGCATCACGATAATCTAGATGAGTTTCATGCCCTAAAAATTGGCCAAATAGTACTGAAAAGTTCTGATAATCTCCAAGAAAAGTTATAAAATAGTATGTAGCGGGGAAAATGTTCTAGTTTCAAAATAATTGAGGTTAAAACTTTAGCCATTTTAATTCCCAGTATCTTAAGCTGTTTCTCTTCTGACTGAATTGAATAACTTCATGGAATTGAACGTCATCAACAAAAATGTTACTTCCAAGGGGTTTGGTGGCTCACGCCTGTAATCCCAGCTCTTAGTGAGGCAGCGGTGGGTGGATAGCTTGAGCCCGGGAGTTTGAGACCTGCCTGGGCAATATAGCAAAACCCCATTCTCAAAAATAAGTAAATAAATAAATAAATAAAACTTCCTTTATTAAAAAAAAAAAAAAATTCCTGCTTTGTATTGTTTCTGCCTCTTGGCTGTTTTAACATTTGAGTTCCTGGCCCAGTTCTTCCTGTCTGCTCACTACTATTGTTCCTTACTAATTTCCTATTCTATCCTAGTCTTTTTCCTATGCATTTTAAGATCTCCCTTATTCTCCAGGCTTTTGTGTGTCACTGAGGTAACTGTTTCTTCTTCTCTTTTACCCTTTGTATTCAGTATCATCACAGTTCAACCTTTTGCTCACGTGTCCTATTCTCTTTCCATCTCTCTGTCAATCTTTTCTACTCTAATTACCCTCTTCTATGGTAAAACCGCCCCCTGCAATGACAGACATCCAAGATATCTACTGCAAACCCTTGGGAAATAAAGTAGACTATAAATAAACATTTTGTTCTTGCCACAAACTATGGGTGACCTAAAAAGACCTGCATTAGTTACCTAACAGGTTAAAAAAGAAAAGTTTGGTATTTTAACACTGATCAACACATTACATCTCAAATTGTTATACATGGTATGTGTTTTTAAAAGTTTCAAAATACAAAATTAAAATATTATTTCATCTACTTTGGTATGGTATATTTTGCAGAGAATTCTTCCTGGCAGGTCTATTTAGATAGTACATGTCTGTTTTGTAATGTAGAACTCTGAGATCTCTTTTTTAAAGTTTCTGTTTAACTCCTTTAGCAAATTCAAAATTCATATTTGAGAGACAGTGTGATTTGCCCTTAGATCCATCTCCACACCGAAGTGGAATGTCTCTCAAAGTAATAATACAAGTTGAGTATACCTTATCCAAAATTGCATCAGATCAGATGTGTTTTGCATTTTATGTTTTCAGATTTTTAAATATTTGCATTATACTTCTTGAGCATCCCTAATTTGAAAATCCAAAATCTGAAATGCTCCATTGAGCATTTCCTTTGAGTGTCATGTTAGTGTTCAGAAAGCTCAAGATTTTGGAGTATTTCAGAGTTCAAATTTTCAGATTTAGGATGATCACCCTATATACATCAGGAATAGTGACACTTCAGATATACCTGAAACCAATTATAAATTTATTTTACTCAGCATGTACATCAACAGACATCTTGTGAATCCAATAATGTATTTTCTTGGAATTGGACATGTGGTACCATAACAGTTACAGCCCTATAATAAAATTATATCTGCTTTTTAAGGTTTTATGCTGTGAAAGAGCATAAACCATGACCTGTTTGTGTTAACATAGTTTTGTGTAGACACTTTTGAAACCATTGGCACTTCCTGCTGTGGATTATAATCCAACACAATGATTATTTCCCCCAAAATCACTTGCTAGACTTTGTAATACCTTATATAAACTCGAATCACGTTTCCTGATCATTAGTCCTTTTAGCCCCAAAAAAGGCAAAAGGAGGCTGGGCGCAGGAGCTCACACCTATAATCCTAGCACTTTGGGAGGCCAAGGCAGGAGGATTGCTTGAGCTCAGGAATTTGAGTCCAGCCTGGGCATCACGGCAAGACTGTCTCTACAAAAAATACCAAAATTAGCCAGGTGTGGTGTACACCTATGGTCCCAGTTACTAGGAAGGCTGAGGTGAGAGGATTGTACTCCAACCTGGGTGACAGAGCCAGACCTTGTCTTTTTAAAAAAAAAAAAAAAGCAAAAAGGTTAGTCTCCTCTAACCAGATTAAAGTCTAAAATTTATGCAGTAGTACCATCTAGTGGCAAAAGGGGATACTGCAGTGCTATTTGATTACATGGCATTTTGTGTCTTTGTAGCAGTCAGGAAAATAAGTATTTAAGGGTTGGGGAAATGTGAACACTGTATATTAAGGAAATATTTATTTTTAAGTATAATGATATTATTGTGTTTGTGTTTAGAAAGAATCCTTGTTTCAACATACGTACTGAAATATTTATCAAAGAAGTTGCATGATGTCTGAGATTTACTTTCAAAATAAGTCCAGGGCAGAGAGATGGAAATAGAGGAAGTGGATATGGGTGTAGATGAGACACAACTGACCATAAATTGATAATTATTGATGTGAAGTATGAAGTTACATGAGGGTTTGTTATAATTTTCTCCATACTTAGGTATATGTTTGAAATTTTTTCAATGAAAATAAAAAGAGATTACATGGAATTTAGATGATATGAAATCAGATAAATGCAGAATTGTAGCTGGACTTTAAAAAAAAATTGTGTGGTGGTGTCTTTTACTCCAGGGCTAGAGCTCTCCCCACAACCCCTTTTTCTTTTAGACAGTTTTGTTCTTGTCATGCAGGCTGGAGTGCCGTGGCACCATTTCGGCTCACTGTAACCTCTACCTCCTAGGCTAAAGTGATTCTCCTGCTTCAGCCTCTGGAGTAGCTGGGATTACAAGTGCCTGCCACCATGCCTGGCTAATATTTGTATTTTTAGTAGAGACAGAGTTTTGCCATGTTGGCCAGGCTGGTCTCAAACTCCTGATCTCAGGTAATCCACCTGCCTCGGCCTCTCACATTGCTGGAATTATAGGCATGAGCACTGTGCCTGGCCTCCTTAGACCTCTTTAATTGACTTTAAAATGCTGAGCATAGCAACAAGGTAAATATGGCATTATAGAGCTAAAAAGCTGAAAGATGGCATGGTATAGGCATTTATCTGTAGGCAAATTATTAGTGTAGCATTTACATCTTTATTGTACTTTGACAAAATTTAATATTTATAAATTGGTCTGTAAGCTGTAAAACCATGTACATGTAAAGTATATCTTTTCAGAAAGTAAGAAAAAACAAAAATTCAGATCAACATTTCAGAATGTATCTTGAAAATGTATTTATCCAGTATACTTTTATTTGGTAATGAAAAGCATCTATAGAAAACAGCTGGAAGATGGCCAAAAGGAAACTTCTCCAGAGTGTAACTACCACCGAGTGAGATAGAACCAGAGCGAGATCTGCTTCTCCAAGTGAGGTACCAGTTTTGTTTTAAAGGTGCTGGTTGAACAGAGGGATTAACCCCCAAAAAAGGCAGCGAAAGCAGCCAAAGGCCTTGAGCCGAGGCAAGGTGGGGCACTGCCCCTCCTGGAAAGTGTATCAGGCATGGAGGATCAGGGGGCATCATCTCCTTGGTTCTCTGAATCAGATACAGCAATTCACTCTGAGACTTCGGCAGCACACAGACCAGGAAAACACCAACTTGCTGAGAACCACTCGGAGTGACACCCCAGGCCGGCAGCCCCGGCCAGTCCGGTACCTTGTTAGCGCAGACCAGGGCAGAGATTTGGACTAATACTGAGAAAGCTTGCGAAAAGGAACTGCCTGTCTCACAGAAGGGAGAGTTGAAAGCGGGAAGGGGGATACAACCAGCCAGGCCCCTTTCCCACAAGATCCAGCAACTAGAGTTCCTCTCCTAGGAGAGTTTCGCAGTTAACACATCCTCCACCTGGCAACAGAGGGCTCAGCAGAGGGAAAGAGCCCACCGTTGGGAAGGCGGGCCTAACCCCAGCAGTACAGAAACCAGGTGAAGAATAAACAGCAGCCTGGCTGAAACCAAGGCAGCCCAGCAGCACCTCCACAGGCAGGCAATGGACAGACTATCTCAAGTGGCACACTGACACCTGTGTTAAAAAAAACAGCCTCATACAGGAGAAATAACCCCAACTTTAACAGAAAGGATGTCCACTCAGAGAAGATGGGAAGAAACCAGCATAAAAAGGACGAAAACATCAAAGATCAGAATGCTGCTCCTCTCCAGAGAGATCACAACAACTCACCAGCATGGCAACAAAACAGGTCAGAAAAAGATTTTGATGACCTGACAGAAGCAGACTTCAGAAGATGGGTAATAACAAACTTGTCTGAGCTAAAATGACATGTTTTAACTCAATGCAAAGAAACTAAGAACCTTGAGAAAAGATTAGATGAAATGCTAACTAGAATAACCAGCCTAGAGAAGAATATAAATGGCTTGATGGAGCTGAAAAACACAATGCAAGAACTTGGTGAAGCATACACAAGTTTCAATAGCCAAATCAACCAAGCAGAAGAAAGGATATCAGAGATCGAAGATCAACTCAATGAAATTAAAAAAGGCAAGAAAAGAGAAAAAAGAGTGAAAAGAAATGAACAAAGCCTCCAAGAAGTATGGGATTATGTGAAAAGACCTAATCTACACTTCATTGATGTACCTGAAGAGGACAGCAAAAATGAATCCAACTGGAAAACGCACTTCAAAATATTATCTAGGAGAACTTCCCAAACCTAGCAAAGCCGGCCAACAGGAGCTCAAATATAGGATATACAAAGAATACCACAGAAATATTCCTCAAGAAGAGCAACCCCAAGGCACATAATTGTCAGATTCACCAGGGTTGAAATGAAGGAAAAAACGGTAAGGGCAGCCAGAGAGAAAATTAGGGTCACCCACAAAGGAAAGCCCATCAGACTCACAGCAGATCTCTCAGCAGAAACCCTACAAGCCAGACGAGAGTGGGGACCAATATTCAACATCCTTAAAAAAAAGTACTTTACCCAGAAACTCATATCCCGCCAAAGTAAGCTTCATTAGCGAAGTAGAAATTAAATCCTTTATGGACAAGCAATTACTGAGAGATTTCATCACCACTAGACTGGCACTGCAAGAGCTCCTGAAGGAAGCACTAAAAACAGGAAAAAAAACATCCGGTACCAGCCACTGCAAAAACGAACTCAGTGGTAAAGACTAACGATGCAGTGAGGAAACTGCATCGACCAATGTGCAAAACAAACAAGTAACAAAAAGGCAGGATCAAATTCATACATAACAATATTAACGTTAAATATAAATGGCCTAAATGGCCTAAATGCCCCAATCAAAAGACACAGACTGGCAAACTGGGTAAAAAGTCAAAACCCATCAGGGTGCTATATTCAGGAGACCCATCTCACAAGCAGACGCACATAGACTCAAAATAAAGGGATGGAAGAAGATCTACCAAACAAATGGAGAGCACAAAAAAAACAGGGGTTGCAGTTTTAGTCTCAGATGAAATCAACTTTAAACCAGCAAAGATCAAAAGAGACAAAGAAGGACACTACATAATGGTGAAATTATCAAAACAAGAAGAGCTAACTATCCTAAATATATATGCACCCAATACAGGAGTGCCCAGATACATAAAGCAAGTTCTTAATGACCTACAAAGAGACTTAGACTCCCATGCAATAATAGTGGGAAACTTTAACACTCCACTGTCAACATTAGACAGATCAACAAGACAGAAAATCAACAAGGATATACACAACTTGAATGCAGAACTGGAACAAGTGTACCTAATAGACATCTCCAGGACTCCTCACCCTACAGCCACAGAATATAATTCTTTTCAGCAACACATTGCACTTCCTCTAAAATTGACCACATAGGTAGAAGTAAATCACTCCTCAGCAAATGCATAAAAATGGGAATCATAACAAACAGTCTCTGAGACCACAGTGCAATCAAATTAGATCTCAGGATTAAGAAACTAACTTAAAACCTCATAACTTCATGGAAACTGAACAACTGGCTCCTGAATGGTGACTGGATAAACAATGAAATGAAGGCAGAAATAAAGATGTTCTTCAAAACAACGAGAACAAAGACACAACATAGCAGAATATCTGGGGCACATTTAAAGCAGTGTCTAAAGGGAAATTTATAACAATAAATGCGCACATGAGAAACGAGGAAGGATCTAAAACCAACACCCTATCATCAAAATGAAAAGAGCTAGAGGAGCAAGATAAAAAAAAAAACTCAAAAGCTAGCAGAAGACAAGAAATAACTAAGATCAGAGCAGAAATGAAGGAGATAGAGGCATAAAAGTCCCTTCAAAAATATCAATAAATCCAGGAGTTTTTTTTGAAAAGATCAACAAAATAGATAGACCACTAGCCAGATTAATAAAAAAGAAAAGAGAGAAGAATCAAATAGATGCAATAAAAAATGATAAACGGGATATCACCACTGATCCCACAGAAATACAAACTACCATCAAAGATTACTACAGACAGCCTATGCACATAAACCAGTAAACCTGGAAGAAATGGATAAATTCATGGACACTTGCACCCTACCAAAACTAAACCAGGAAGAAGTTGAAACCCTAAATAGACCAATAACAAGTGCTGAAGTTGAGGCAGCAATTAATAGCCTACCAACCAAAAAAAGGCCAGGTCCAGACAGGTTCCCAGCCAAAGTCTACCAGACATACAAAAAGGAGCTGGTACCAATCATTCTGAAACTATTCCGAACAATCCAAAAAGAGGGAATCCTCTCCCACTCATTTCAGGAGACCAACATCATCTTGATACCAAAACCCGGCAGAGACTCAACAAAAAAAGAAAACTTCAGGCCAGTCTCCATGATGAACATAGATGCAAAAATCTTCAATAAAATACTGGCAAACCGACTGCAACAGCACATCAAAAAGCTTATCCATCATGATCAAGTAGGCTTCATCCCAGGAATGCAAGACTGGTTCAACATACGCAAGTCCATAAATATAATCCACCACATAAATAGAACCAAAGACAAAACCACATGATTATCTCAGTAGATGCAGAGAAGGCTTTTGACAAAATTCAACAGCCCTTTATGCTAAAAACTTTCAATAAACTAGGTATCAATGGAACTTATTAAAAGGTATTTACGAGAAACCTACAGCCAGTATCATACTGAATGTGTAAAAACTGGAAGCATTCCCTTTGAAATCTGGCACTAGACAAGGATGCCCTCTCTCTCCACTCTTATTGAATATAGTGTTGGAAGTTTTAGCCAGAGCAATCAGGCAAGAAAAAGAAATAAAGGGTATTCAGTTAGGAAAGGAGGAAGTTAAATTGTCTCTATTCGCAGATGACATGATTGTATATTTAGAAGACCCAGTCACCTCAGCCCAAACTCTCCTTAAACTGATAAGCAACTTCAGCAAAGTCTCAGGATACAAAATCAATGTGCAGAAATCACAAACATTCCTATACACCAATAACAGACTTAAAGAGAGCCAAATCAAGAGCAAACTGCCATTCACAATTGCTACAAAGAGAATAAAATACCTAGGAATACAACTAACAAAGGAGGTAAAGGACATCTTTAAGGAGAACTACAAACCACCACTCAAGGAAATAAGAGAAGTCACAAACAGATGGCAAAGCATTCAATGCTCATGGTTAGAAAGAATCAATATTGTGAAAATGGCCATACTGCCCAAAGTAATTTATAGATTTAACGCTATCCCCATCAAATTACCAATGACTTTCTTCACGGAACTGGAAAAAACCACTTTAAACTTCATATGGAACCAAAAGAGAGCCTGCATAGCCAAAACAATCCTAAGCAAAAAGAACAAAGCTGGAGGCATCACGCTACCTGACTTCAAGCTATACTACAAGGCAACAGTAATCAAACAGCATGGTACTGGTATCAAAACAGAGACATATACCAGTGGAACAGAATAGAGGCCTCCAGAGCAATACCTCACATCTACAACCATCTGATCTTTGACAAACCTGGCAAAAACAAGCAATGGGGAATAGATCCCCTGTTTAATAAATGGTGTTGGGAAAATTGGCTAGCAATGTGCAGAAAGCAGAAACTGGACCCCTTCCTGACACCTTACACTGAAAATTAACTCCAGATGGATTAAGGGCTTAAACATAAGACCTAACACCATAAACACCCTAGGAGAAAACCTAGGCAAAACCATTCAGGACATGGGCATAGTCAAGGACTTCATGACTAAAACACCTAAAGCATTGGCAACAAAAGCCAAAATAGACAAATGGTATCTAATTAAACTTCAGAGCTTCTGTACAGCAAAAGAAACAGTCATTAGAGTGAACCAGCAACCAACAGAATGGGAAAAAATGTTTGCAATCTACCTATCTGACAAAGGGCTAATACCCAGAATCTACAAAGAACTGAAACAGATTTACAAGAAAAAAACAAACAAACCCATCCAAAAGTGAGCGTAGGATATGAACAGACACTTTTCAAAAGAAGACATATATGAAACCAACAAACATGAAAAAATACTTATCATCACTGGTCATTAGAAAAATGCAAATCAAAACCACATTGAGATACCATCTTGTACCAGTTAGAGTGGCAATCATTAAAAAATCTGGAGACAACAGATGCTAGAGAGGATGTGGAGAATCACTTTTACACTGTTGGTGGGAGTGTAAATTAATTCAACCATTGTGGAAGACAGTGTGGCAATTCCTAAAGGATCTAGAAATAGAAATTCCATTTGACCCAGCAATTCCATTACTGGGTATATACCCAAAGGACTATAAATCGTTCTGTTATAAAGACACATGCACACGCATGGTCATCGCGGCACTGTTTACAATAGCAAAGACCTGGAACCAATGCAAATGCCCATCAGTAATAGACTGGACAAAGAAAATGTGGTACATATACACCATGGAATACTATGCAGCCATAAAAAACAATGAGTTTGTGTGCTTTGTAGGGACATGGATGAACCTGGAAACCATCATTCTCAGCAAACTGACACAAGAACAGAAAATCTAGCACCGCATGTTCACCACATGTTCTCACTCATAGGTGGGTGTTGATCATTGAGAACACTTGGACACAGAGGGGAGCATCACAGACTGTGGTCCATTGCGGGGGCCTATGGGAGGGATAGTGGGGGAGGGATAACGTGGGGAGGAATATCAGGTATACATGATGGGGGATGGTAGGGGGATGGTGGCAACAAACCACCTTGCCATGAATGTACCTTTACAACAATCTTGTGTGATCTGCACATGTACCCCAGAATCTAAAGTACAATTAAAAAAAAGAAAGAAAAGTGTCTGTGACTATGATAAACTGAAATAAATAGAAGTGGTACAAGTAGCAGCCTCACTGAAATGACACAGTTGCTCATATTACCGGTATAACTACACTGTATTTCATCTTTGATGAATAATTTTTTTTCTTCTTTTTTTGAGATGGAGTCTCAGTCTATTGCGAGGCTGGAGTACAGTGACATGATCTCAGCTTACTGCTACCTCCACAATTCTCCTGCCTCAGCAATTCTCCTGCCTCAGCCTCCCAAGCGGCTGGGACTATAGGTTCAAGCAATTCTCCTGCCTCAGCCTCCCAAGCGGCTGGGACTATAGGCTGGCACCACCACACCCAGCTAATTTTTGTATTTTTAGTAGAGATGGGGTTTCACCATGTTGGCCACAGTGGTCTCAATCTCTTGACCTCGTGATCCGCCCACCTCAGCCTCCCAAAGTGCTGGAATTACAGGCATGAGCCACCGCGCCAGGCCTAATGAATAATTTTCTAATGTTTCTAAAATGTTGAAATACTTTTAAGACAATGTGTGATTATATAATGTAATTAATCTTTAAAACTGAGTTTCCAGAATTTTAAAATACAAATGAATATTCTCTCCTTCAAAATGATGTATGTATTTAAAAAGCTGCCATTATTCAAAGAACTTTTTAAAACATTATCTTTGGAACTACTTTGCAGTTGTGTTGCATTTTCTTTTAAAAACTCTTCAAAATCAGGGACGTTTTCTAGGTTGTATGCAGTATGCAGCCCCCTGGGCAATCTGTCCCACTCAACAACTAAAAAACACTGGATAAAATACAAAAATCATGCTTTTAAGGACAGTGAAGAACTATGGAACCATCAAACTCTGTATAAACTAAAATTCCTAAGAGGAAAGAACCCATTCTAGATAAGCTGAGATGACTGGTAATTTTCTTCTGTGGGGTACAGATTTGGGTACAGATTGAGATTGATCATTGGCACAAGCAGAAGGACTCCACTGGGAGAAACAAACTCTTGAGGTCTTTCTGTGGGACTAGGTGTGAAAGAAAAAGAAAATGAAATTGTTGGTGGCTTTAACAAACCTGAGGGTAGATGTAGAGATATTAGCATTAAGAGGGGCTCTAAATGCATGTCTCGATTTTGCCATGAGATATTGATTAAGTCTTGTAGTGCGTGAGGCCTTGGATAGACTAGAAAGGCAGAATGTTAGCAGGCTAAGTCCTGCTAGAGGGTGAGACATGTTACTTTCATACCACAGGTCTCCTCAAGACATTTTGAATTTTGTGGAGCAGGAGTTTAAAGACCTGAGTTCACAGCCTCCTAAGACAGAGCATTTAGGGCTAGAGAGATAAGTACTGCCAGAGAATAAGGCTGACCTGCAAAGGCAAAGTGAAATATCCCATATTCCTACAATGCTTAGAAAAGACCTGTTAGGGGGAGACCTACCTGCTATATAAATATGACTGGTTTTCCATTCAAGACAAATGTCAGATTTTGATACTCTATAGGGTAAGAAATTAACTGCTGAGGAGATGGAGACTTTTCATATTTTCTGTCTGAATATGGAGGGACACACTCAAGGAACTGGGAAAAACAAATCAGTTGCGAACTTAAAATTTCAACTAGGTCCCAGTCCATTTTTAGTTGTTGATTGGATTGTGGAGATCAGACCCCAACAATGGCAAAGGCAAACTCTCCAGGGAAAAATACTGCCAATCATCTGAAGTCTCTTTTGTTTTCATATATACAATTGGCATACAGTCAAAAGTTATAAGAAATGCAAAGAAATTGGAAAATTACTGATAATCTAGAGAATAAATAGATAATAGGAGCAAACTCAGATCATCCAGATGTTGCAGTTAGTAGTCAAGGATTTTAACGTGAGTATTATACATGTCTTGGGAAAAAAAAGAAAAATGTATGAATAGATAGAAAATTTTGACAGAGAGTTGGAGTCTACAATTAAAAGAAATAAAATAGATACTATAGAACTGAAAAATGTATTTGAAATTAACATTGGATGGGCTTGACAGCAGGTTGAACACAGAATTAGTGAACTAGTGAAAAGACAGAATTAGTGAACTTGAAAAAAGATTAGTAGAAAATATTCAAACTGAAATACAGAGAAAAAAATGGAAACAGCAAAAAGAATACAAAACAGTGGCTTCTGCAAGAAATCATAGGTAATAGCTTCTTCTCCTGGGAGTAGGCAAAGATTTCTTAAACAGAATGCCAAAGCACCATAAATGGAAAAAAATTCGATGGACTTCATTAAAGAACAACTAAGAACTGTTGTTCATCGAAAGACTCGAATGTGCTTCTAGAAGAAATCATAGGATATTCTTATCTTTGGCCTTGGGTGGGCAAAATTTCTTAGGATACATAAAGGACTAAACATAAAAATGTGTAAGGTAAACTTTATCAAAATTATAAACCTATGCTTTTCAGAAGACTTCGTTAGGAAAATGAAAAAGTAAGCGATAGAGGAGAAAATATTTACACATATATCCAACCAAAGACTCAGTTCAGAACATATAAATAATTCCTTCAGAATATATGCATAATTTCTACAAACCAGTAACAAAAAGATAATCCAGTTTTTAAAATGTGACCCAGGGACTTGAAAAGACAATTCAAAAAGAAAGATAAATGACAGATTAGTCCATGAAAAGGGATTCAGCATCATTTGTCATTAGGGAAATGCAAAGACTATTTCACTCCTACTCAGATGACTGATGTTAAGACTGATCATACCAAATGTGGAGCATGTGTCCACCTAAAGGTGCAAGAATGTTCATAGTGGCATTCTAAATAATAGTCTCCAGACTGGTAACAAACCCAAATGCTCCATTAAGAGGAGAAAGGATAGATAAATTGGGCTGAATTTATACAGTGTACTACTATATACTACACAACATTTAAAAATAATGAACTGATAATGCAATAGCATAGGCAAATTTCACAGATACTATGTTGAACAAAAACCATAATACACAAAAGACTTGTAAAGACTTAGGTACTGTATGATTCCATTTATATGAAGCTCAAGAGCATGCCAAACTCTTCTGATAAAGAAGCCAGAATAGTGGTTACCTCTAGGAAACGAAGATTGGTAAAAGAAGCTTGAGAGAACCCTCTGGGGTGCTAGAAATGTTCCATATCTTCACCTGGATAGTGATATATGTGTGTGAAAATTCACTGGATATTTAGGATTAGTGTATTTTACATGCGTATGTTGTGCCTCAGTAAAACAAGAAAAAAAATTGCTTGAGGTTGATCTTTATTGTGGAATAGCCATAAACTATTCACAGCAAACTAGTGAGTAATGTAGGTCATATTGGATGATGTCATCTTAATTGTGACTGTAAATGTATACAGATTTTGTTGATGAGGTTCGTAACTCAAAGCACTTAAAAAAATAATTTAACGAACACATTATTGGAGTAAGTTAGTAGCTTTCCAAGGTGACTGCTTTGAGAATCTTTTAAAAAATAATTTACCTTAAATCTTATTTACCTTTATGCTTATAGCTATCAATAGATTTCTAACAATGTGTACAGAAACTTTTTAAAATCGAACTTTATTACAAGCGGAGTATATTTACTATTTTATTAAATTAGGAAATGCAGACAAAACCCTTTCAAAAGGTTGCTCTGACATCTCTGTGCAAGGTTGAGCTGTTTAGGAAATTATTTTAATAGTTTAAGTAGGGTTGATACCAGGATAGGGACAGGAAGAATATGAAGGGAGATAATAGAGGTAGAATCACCGGAAATCCATAACTAACTGGAAATGTGAAGGAGGAGGTGCTAAGGATTTGCACTGGAGGAGAAAGAAGGCTAATGCCATTTAACTGAGAGAATACAAAGAACACGTTTTATAGGCATAAAATGCCAGTTCAGTTCTGGACATTTAGATGTAAGGTGCCCATTATACAGATGTAAAGCATCCATCATTTGATTGAAAAAGTGAGTTTGAAGTTTGCAAGTGAGGTTAGAATTCGAGATGTTAATTGGAAATTAACTGCTCAAGGGCAGTTGTTGAATTGTGAGACTGGACGCATAAGAAGCAGGGATACAATTAAAAGGATTATTAAAGGACTGAAACAGTAGCAGTGGATGGAAAGATAATTGGAATCTTGAAAAAGTCACAGGTAGCCTTGAGTGAAAGTTCCTAAATGGAAGAGATGGTGTCCCAAAGTTTATAGTAGACATTTTGGTGGGTGTACTTGACATTCACTGAAGGAAGTTATCCCTGTGCAAATTTGTTTTCTGTTCCAAAAATGTAAAACACTCTGGAATATTTGAATATAATAGTCACCTTCATGTCCCCACATCTACTTACCTAAGCCTTTCAAACTCTAATATTGTCTATTATTTGAATGTCAGATCCTAAGGCTGTTTATTGTTAACATAGGAATTCTGGGGTTTTGGGGGGATTTCCTTGTTTTTGTTTTTTATCTGGAGTCTCACTCTGTCACCCAGGCTGGAGTACAGTAGTGAGACTGTGGCTCACTTCTGGACTCAAGTGATCCTCCTGCCTTAGCCTCCCAAGTAGCTGGGACTACAAGCACATCCTACCATGCCTGGTTGTTTTTTAAATTTTGTAGGGACAGAGTCTTGCTTTGTTGCCCAGGCTGCTCTCGAACTCCTGCACTCAAGTGACCTTTGCCTCCCAAAGCATTGGAGTTACAGACATGAGCCGCCATGAATGCTTACAACGTCACTGTCAAGATAAATCAGTGAAACTGTCTTTGCTCCATTAACTCAGTTTTTGGCAGGTTTTGCTTTTAATGCATTTACAGATTACTTTTCATATAGGGGAACACTCCATTTAGTTAAAAAATTGCAAATGTTCAAATACTTTGTCTTGCATTGGGGAAACCTGGTTTGGCCAAAGAACCATGCTAGGAGCTAGAGTGGAATGCCTCAGTAAATGGAAAATAAGATAAATTATTATTAAGTAGCATGTAATAAGAGCCAAAGTTCACAAATGTAATGGCAGAAAAATTGGTAGAAAATGAGTGTCCAGCATTCTTTGAGAAAAATTTATCCAGAAAGGGTTTACATGGGAAAGAAGAAAAGCATCAAAAATCAGGAAACAGTGAACACACATCATTTGAATATCTGCTAATTGTAAATTAGTATACTAGCAGAATATACTTAAATATGGTATATAAAAGCTGGAATGTTTAAGTTGTTAAATAGATTATATGTTAATTTGGTGTTTTTCATGGTCATGTTGGCGCATGTTGAAGAGACATGGATTCTAAACACATAAGTAGCTTTTGTAACTTGAGCAAGTCTCTGGGTCTCACTTGGTTTATCTGAAAAATGAGAATAATTTGCATTGTTGGGTTTTTTTAAGTTAGAAATAATGTGTCTTAAGTGTGTTTATAATGCTTTGCATGGAGACTCCCCATAATCATCATTATCACTGAATACCACTGTTATTTTTATTATTTGGCCATAATTTATTTATTAATAATGAATAATAGGTAATATAGGTAAGGTGGATGTTTTCAGAGTGATCTGAATTTTTTTCTCAGCATACTTAAATACAGAATCATGTCTTGAAGTTATTTAGAATTTCATATTAATCTATTGTGTTCTTTTCAACAGGAAGTACTTAAACAACTACAAGGAAGTATTGAAGATGAAACTATGACTTCTTCTGGACAGATTGATTTATTAGAGCGTCTTAAAGGTAGATTTTAAAAAGGTGTTTTGAAATAATTTTTTAAGCTTAAATTGTCATCTTTAGGTGTGTAGAGCCAAGTACAGCTTCTCTTGATTTGGGTCTTGGTATCAGTTTTCGTGGTGTATCTGCCTTACCATCAGTATGTAATTTTTAAAGTACAAATATATAAAAAATGTATTTGTGTGTCATTTCTTCAGTTAAACATTTAACTGGCTTTGAATTAACTATTTTAAATTCCTTCCTTGAATAATTTTCAGTTCTTTTTAAAGCGCATTGCTATTCTGCCTGCCACTAAGTAGTATTTAGTATTCTATATGTCATAGACTTGAGCCCACTGTCTCATTGGAAGAAGTATTGTCTTCTTCGTGGGACAGAAATACTTTACCTTTTCACATATATAAGTTGATTGTAAGTCATTTTTAGCAGTTTTAAAAGGATGTCTTTCTGATTTTGTTGCTTGAAAATTCCAATGTCAGAACAGAGGAAGTGCTTGATAATAATTGAAGCCAGACAGAAAAATTACTTTTGGATTCCAAAATACTGTTCAGAGGGAGTCCAAAGAAGTACATTTTATCTAATTTTCCTTTAACATACTCCTTATTTTTATACTGACCCAAGTGGACTTTGCAGGGAAAGTCCTAAATAATTTTTTATTCAGTCATGTATATTTGTGGCTAAAATATGAACCTAAGATTTCACTTTAAAATAGTATAATAACATTAAGAATATTTTAGATTGCTTAAAGCAATTGTTGTATAAAAACTTGTCTCTGTTTTATTTAGAGCTTAACTTAGATAGCAGTAATTTCCCTGGAGTAAAACTACGGTCAAAAATGTCCCTTCGTTCTTATGGAAGCCGGGAAGGATCTGTATCAAGCCGTTCAGGAGAGTGCAGTCCCGTTCCTATGGGTTCATTTCCAAGAAGAGGGTTTGTAAACGGAAGCAGAGAAAGTACTGGATATTTAGAAGAACTTGAGAAAGAGAGGTAACTTTTCTTCGTATAGTAAATATTGCCTTGTACACTCCAGTTTATTATTGTTATTTTGCAGGATTCTAAAGACCTATTTTGTCACTTAAATACTTTTTGTTTGGTTTTATTTTTCTGTTTGTTTTGGGGGGGGGTTATTTTGAGACAGGGTCTCACTCTGTCTACCAGGCTGGAGTGTGGTGGCACGATCTCCGCTCCCGCAACCTCTACCTCCTGGTTTCAAGTGATTCTCATGCCTTAGCCACCCGAATAGCTGGGACTACAGACGCCCACCACCATGCCCAGCTAATTTTTGTATTTTTGGTAGAGTCTGGGTTTCTCTATGTTGGCCAGGATGGTTGTCACTTCAGTATTTTGACTACTCTACACATTAATACGCATAATTATAATATTTATATCTAGTTAAAATGTGTAACTTGCCAGATACTTTGGCTCACGCCTGTAACCCCAGCTACTCTGGAGGTTGAGGCGGTAGGATTGCTTGAGGCTAGGAGTTCAGGACTAGCCTGGGCAACATAGTAAAACTCTTTTTTTTGAGATGGAGTTTCGTTTTTGTTGCTCAGGCTGGAGTACAATGGCGCAGTCTCAGCTCGCTTGCAACCTCTGCCTCTCAGGTTCAAGTGATTCTCCTGCCTCAGCCTCTCAAGTAACAGGAATTGCAGACATGTGCCACTATGCCCAGCTAATCTTGTGTTTTCAGTAGAGACAGGGTTTCACCATGTTGGTCAGGCTAGTCTCAAACTCCTGACCTCAAGTGATCCCTTGCCTCAGCCTTCCAAAGTGCTGGGATTACAGGTCTCAGCCACTGCGCCTGGCCAGGACTCTGTCTCATTACACACACAAAAGAGTAGTAACTGATTTTTATTGAATTTCTGGTTATCTATTGAAGTATATTCAGTAACTACTAGATTCAATAAAAGATGACTCTTTTCATTATGGAAGGCCCACTACAAGTGGCCACAAATGAAATATTTCTTTTTTTTTTTTAATTTATAAGTAATAATTGTACATTTCATGGAATACATAGTGATGTTTCTATGCGTATAATTTATGGTGATCAGATTAGGGCAGGCGTCCCCAAACTTTTTACACAGGGGGCCGGTTCACTGTCCCTCAGACCGTTGGAGGGCCGCCACATACTGTGCTTCTCTCACTGACCACCAATGAAAGAGGTGCCCCTTCCTGAAGTGTGGCAGGGGGCTGGATAAATGGCCTCAAGGGGCCGCATGCGGGCCGTAGTTTGGGGACGCCTGGATTAGGGTAATTAGTGTATCTGTCATCTCAGGCATTTATCATTTCTTTGTGTTGGAAACATTCACTATCAACTGTGGTCATCCTGTAGTAGTATAGAACACTAGAACTTTATTCCTCCTATCTAGCTGTAATTTTATATTCTTTAACAAATCTCTCTTTATCTTTTCTTTCCCTCTGTGCTTCCTAGCCTCTAGTATTTTCTGTGAGAAATTACTTCTGTGAGATTAAATTACTTCTGTGAGAAATTTTACTTCTGTGGGATTAACAAAACATTTCTTTTTTTTTTTTTTTGAGACAAAATCTCACTCAAAACTGTGCAACTACATGGAAACTGAACAACCTGCTCCTGAATGATTACTGGTTAATGTCCTTGCATTTTTATAGAATATCTCTAGACATACACATAAGACAATGTAATAGTGATAGTTCTGGAAAACAGCCATGTGAAAGAGATAGATTATATACTTTTTGTACCTCTTGAGTTTTATCCCCATAACACACTTACTGTGCATTTGTGTTTATAATGCTCAGGTATACAATATCTTAATACAGATTACTATGGAAAACACCATCATTTGGTGTTCAAATTCAAACTAAGAAGTTTCCCTCCCTTGTAATAACTTCCTCTTATTTCAAAATGACAGTAGATTATTTTGGTTGCTGAGAAGCTGAAAGCCACATCAGTATGCAAGGTAGTAGCTTCCTGTATTCCAGGTTTGTTTTCTGCCATCATTGCTGCTTTTCTTAATTCCTTTACTATACTTTTTATTCTTATACTAATTTTGAGTTTGTTTATCTGTACCTTTTACCTATCATTATCTCCTTAAGACTATACATATGAAGAAAGCCTTTAGTGAAGTGTAACTGTTCTTTTAAAGATGATTACCAGTTTATTTAGAAAAATGTTCTTTTTAATACTCAAAATTTTGATTACTGTAAATATTCTAAGTCCTATCTTTAAAAATTGAAATCAGTTTAAGTATTTTGAGTAATTCATTATTGATACATTTTAAGTAGAGAAGTTTGCAGTAACAACTGGTATAAGTATTGCTCTTATGCAGTCTTTATTAGCATTGTTTAAACTTACCTTTTTTAAAAAAAATAGGTCATTGCTTCTTGCTGATCTTGATAAAGAAGAAAAGGAAAAAGACTGGTATTATGCTCAACTTCAGAATCTCACTAAAAGAATAGATAGTCTTCCTTTAACTGAAAATGTAAGTAACATGGCAGTACAACTTATTTTAAACCCGAGTAACTTGATATTTTAAAGTACCTAGGTAATCCGTTAAAATTCAGGATAACTGAACTTACAGTTATTTGTAAATTGTAATAGGTTTTACCCAATTTTTTAAGCCTGAATATGTAATAATTATTGAATTTTTGTTTTTAAAGATGGGAGAATTTATTGTGCTCAAATATTTATTTAAAGCTCTTATTTAGAAAATCTGTAAAGTTTGAATTCTAGAGGACCTCAGGGTTCAACTAGGCAACTATCTTTTTAATTCTGTGTATTGAATTGCCAAACATACTCTAGAAATATTTACCGTCTGCCTATTTTTTGTACCATGTTACAGGAATTGTGCCAGATGGTTTTTGCAATAAAAATATCTCTGAAAATATTCCAGATATAAATGCCAATAGTTATAACATGGATCTCAGTATTTTTGCAAACACTAAAGTTGGTTTGTTTTGCAAATATAACTATGTTTTTAAAAAAAATTGTAAGGGATATAAAACTATTGACCACTGTTCACCGGTATTCACAATAAATTAAGAGTATATAGTTGAATAACATTCTGATTTACTACAAAAGGTTCTTTTTCTTGGCTACTGCTGAACTACTAAAGCATATACTGAAAAGATCAAACCTACATATAATGAATGTGTTGGAGTAAAAAAAAAAAAAACATGTAGGTCAATAGTTTAGATTATAGAAGCTTATTCACCCATTTATGACAGCAGATCCTAAACTGCCACCATCTTTAACCACCTGGTTAGGTTTCCATGAGTCAAGTATTAGACATTCCATGAATCATGACCTTTTAGTCAATGTAACACAGAGATTTCAACTTTTTGTTAAGAAATGACTCACCATGGCCAAATGTGGAGGCTCACTCCTGTAAACCCACCACTTTGGGAGGCTAAGGAAGGTGGATCACTTGAGGCCAGGAGTTCAAGACCAATCTGGTCAACATGGTGAAACTCTGACTCTATTAAAGTAAATACAAAAATTAGCCAGGTGTGGTGGTACATGCCTATAGTTTCAGCTAGTCAGGAGGTTGAGGCAAGAGAATCTCTTGAATGTGGGAGGCTGAGGTTGCAGTGATTGAAGATCACGCCACTCCACTCCAGCCTGGGCAACAGAGCGAGGCTCCATCTCAGCAAAAAAAGGAAAAAAGAAAAAAAAAAAAGAAATGACTCACCAGAGGAATCTTTAAGTGTCCGTTTAACTGTCTTGTTTAGCTAATTAAAATACACCAGGATTTGTCTAGTCTCCTCATCTAGATGTTATTGGCAATGGTAAAATTTTTCATTTTCGAAATTTTGCAAGCCATTGCATTTATAGATATGAATTTTGATATAGCTGTTTTTAAATTATCCAATTTAAATTGTCCATTTAATTAAAATCATTTATTTAACTTGAAATGTATGACTTCAGGAAATTTTCCAATTTAACCTGAAGTGATTTATTTCTTGGATTGCTCAGAATGATGGCATTTCAGAAACACTGTAATGACTATGGAAATTTCCCCTAATGTATTTAGAAAAGCTGTTCTGTCATGCAGTGGACATAATATACCATGGTATCAAATTTTGTTTTCTGATGAAGGAAGCAACTACAGAAAGCTATTATTTATTTGTTCAAAGTAACCAGTGCTATTACTGCAAAAGAAAACCCCAGCAACTCTCCCAATACTACTTTCAAAACGAACATACCAAACTTGATTTCTATTAAAATGTAGTTATTTCTTCACACTAATAAATAAAAAATCAAGACCTGTATAAAACAATGTGAACAATTACTGTGCTTCATCTTCTGGACAGGAATGCCAAGTTAGTTTCTCTTTATAAAAAGCAGTTAAAATTTGAGGACTATTTGTATTTGCCTCTTTCGGCAGCACCAACTGCCCAATTGGAATCCTTTTATTTCATCAGAAACATCTATTCTCCACTGCTGTCTGTGGCACCATTTACTCTTTCAGGAAAGACTTCTGGCAAAGCCTTATGGTTTGTCAGCTGCATACCTTTGCTTCTTTGATTTGCTGTCGCAAGATTCACTGTCAGATAAAGATTTTATTTTTGTACCATCTTTTTCTTGACTAGTTTTTTTAGAATTAAAAAATGTTTCAATTAACCCTGAACAATCTCAATTTTCTTTAGGTTCCCAAGTGGTGTCAGCATATATGAATCCCTTCCACTTACTCTACTTTCGCATTCACTACATGTCACTCAAGTACTTTTTCCACCATAGATTATTTAGGCTCTGCCTCTTCATCTTTTTTACTCTTTCCATCCTGTTTGTTTCCTATTTTTGGCAGTGTAGTTTTATTGGAGGCCATTTTATATTGCAGACTTGAGGAACTGATATTCACCACCTCCAGGCTGCTCCAGTTTATAGGTCTGTAGTGTTCTGTCAAAAAAGTTCTAATTCTGTCAGCCTCTCTCTCTCCATGTTAGTGATTTTATTCATGGGATGGCACATGTAAGATTGTTTCTCAAATACATTTATAGAGGCTGCTTCAGTAGCACGTATCCTAAAACTGGAACAATGCAGAGAAGATTAGCATGGCCTCTGTCCAAGAATGGCATGAAAATTCACAAAGTACTCTTATTTTTGTTTTTAATTGTACTTTAGGTTCTGGGATACATGGGCAGATCATGCACTATTGTTGCATAGGTACATACATGGCATAGTGGTTTGCTGCCCCCATTCCCCCATCACCTATATCTGACATTTCTCCCCATGTTATCCCTCCCCACCCCCCGCTGTCCCTCCCCTAGCCCCCACCAAAAGACCCCAGTGTGTGATGCTACCCTCTCTGGGTCCATGTGTTCTCATTGTTCACCACCCACCTATGAGTGAGAACATGCAGTGTTTGATTTTCTGTTCTTGTGTCAGTTTTCTGAGAATGATGGTTTCCAGATTTATCCATGTCCCTACAAAGGACACAAACTCATTGTTTTTTATGGCAGCATAGTATTCCATGGTGTATATGTGCCACATTTACCTTGTCCATTCTGTCATTGATGGGCATTTGGGTTGGTTCCAGGTCTTTGCTATTGTAAACAGTGCCACGATGAACATATGTGTGCAAGTGTCTTTATAATAGAACGATGTATAACCCTTTAGGTATATACCCAGTAATGAGATTGCTGGGTCAAATGGAATTTCTATTTATAGATCCTTGAGGAATCGCCACACTGTCTTCCACAATGGTTGAACTAATTTACACTCCCACCAACAGTATAAAAGTGTTCCTATTTCTCCACATCCTCTCCAGCATCTGTTGTCTCCAGATTTTTTGATGATTGCCATTCTAACTGTCATGATATGCTATCTCAATGTGATTTTGATTTGCATTTCTCTGATGATCAGTGATGATGAGCATCTTTTCATGTTTCTTTATATATGTGTTCTTTTGAAAAATGTCTGTTCATAGCCTTCACCTACTTTTGAATGGGTTGTTTGTTTTTGTTTTTTTCTTGTAAATCTGTTTTAGTTCTTTGTAGATTCTGGATATTAGCCCTTTGTAGATTCTGGATATTAGTCATATGGGTAGATTGCAAACTTTTTACCCGTTCTGTTGGTTGTCGGTTCACTAATGATTGTTTCTTTCGCTGTACAGAAGCTCTGGAGTTTAATTAGATCTATTTTGGCTTTTGTTGCCAATGCTTTTGGTGTTTTAGTCATGAAGTGCTTGCTTGTGCTTATATCCTGAATGGTTTTGCCTAGGTTTTCTTCTAGAGTCTTTAAGGTATTAGGTCTTACGTTTAAGTCCTTACCTTAGTGTAAGGTGTCAGGAAGGGGTCCAGTTTCTGCTTTCTGCACATGGCTAGCCAGCTTTCCCACCACCACTTATTAAACAGGGAATCCTTTCCCCATTGCTTGTTTTGTCAGCTTTGTCAAAGATCATATGGTTGTAGATGTGTGGCCTCCGAAGTCTCTGTTCTGTTCCATTGGTCTATATCTCTGTTTTGGTATCAGTACCATGCTGTTTTGATTACTGTAGCCTTGTAGTATAGTTTGAAGTCCAGTAGCATGATGCCTCCAGCTTTGTTCTTTTTGCTTAGGATTGTCTTGGCTATGCAGGCTCTCTTTTGGTTCCATATGAAGTTTAAGGTCGTTTTTCCCAGTTCTGTGAAGGTCAATATTAGCCTGATGGGGATAGCGGTGAATCTATAAATTACTTTGGGCAGTATGGCCATTTTCACAATATTGATTCTTCCTAACCATGAGCATGGAATGTTTTTCCATCTGTTTGTGTCCTCTCTTATTTCCTTGAGCAGTGGTTTGTAGTTCTCCTTGAAGAGGTCCTTTACATCCTTTGTTAGTTGTATTCCTAGGTATTTTATTCTCTTTGTAGCAGTTGTGAATGGGAGTTCACTCATGATTTGGCTATTAGACTGTTACTGGTGTATAGGAATGCTTGTGATTTTTGCACATTGATTTTGCATCCTGAGACTATGCTGAAATTGCTCATCAGCTTAAGGAGATTTTGGGCTGAGGTGATGGGATCTTCTAAATATACAATCATGTCGTCTGCAAATAGAGGCAATTTGACTTCCTACTCTATCTTTTTGACAAAAAGAAAAGAAAAAATATAATCTCAAGACTATGTATTTTAACTATTATCCATAAATACTTCATGTAATTTTTTAAAGGAAAATACGCTAATTAAAATATAACTTACTCTCTTAGCTTAGATTTTTCATTTTCTAATACTACTTTGAGAGCCCGCAATAGACAAAAAGGCAAAAGTTGAAAGAGAGAAAACCTTTTTGAAAACATTTAGCTAGCCAGGTTTCCTGAATGGACATTGGCTGACAGGAGATGGAACTGGGAATTTAAATGCTCACTCTCCTAGAAAAATTCAGGGTTTTGAGAGAGAGAGAAAGGATCCCTTTTTTTGATAGTGCCCTTAACATATTAATACTTACCAGTACTCCTGGGAATTAAGGAGCACAGATAGTGAGAGAACAGTTATTGGAGAATTGTTAGCATATGAGGATTACGAATTTTGGAGGATTTGTTGGGACTATTACTTTTATAAAGAAAAAAGCCAAAGTGTGGTTTTGCTTACCATTAACTTTGGAAATTAGAGAATATACAAAATCTAGAATCCAACTGTCTGCATGAAGTCAGGTTCAGGAAAAGGCTTAGATGTATAAGACAACTCAAGAGTATTTAGTTATTACCTGAAACAATGATCAGTTGTCAAGTTAATTTTTGTCTACTAATTTATTAAATTATCATGTTTATTTAATATGATTTATAAGACATTATTAGGAACCATTGACAACATGAGCAAATTTAAACTCTGCTTGTATTTTGTAACTTTTTTAATTTGACAGATTTTCCATTTATATTGGGAAGCCAAGTTAATGAACACTTTCATGTGGAAATATCTACTTATCAAAATATTAAACATTACTGAAAACATCAGATCTAAACCACATTATTGCAACACACTGTGTCATGTTCCGTGGTTTTTTGTTTTTTGGGTTTTTTTTGCAGAATGGGTTAGGGAAGTGGAGGACTAATGAGTGGACTTAGAACTGGCTCAATAGGAATAAGAAATAACATGCATACTATTTCATCTCTGTTGCAGCCCATAATTTGGGTATGCCTAAGGGAATACATTCTGCATATGAATGTTATCTGTATGTTGCAAAAGTAGAAGGGGTGAGAACAATCTAACTTGCTAAACTGACAACATAATTTGGAGTTCTTGGACCAGAATGCTGTTCTGAGTCAGATATATGTCATACACAGTTTTCTATGGGCATACAGAAAATCCGTAGCGTTTTCTTATTCCCTTCATGGCCCATTGTAAGTCTGTTACCTATCATTTTATTTAATCATTTTTTTTAGCTTTTATTACCTCTTGGGCATGGGTTTATAAGTTTCTTTACCTTTTCCTTTTAAAAATCCTATTGCATGCTTGGTAGTTATCACAGTCTTTGGAATTTTAATTAGAGGGTTAATAAATTTGTAAATGAGTCATCACTCATTCTGAGGAAGTACCTCTTTTTATTTGTTTCAACTTTTCTTTACTTTACCAAAGTCTGTGTTAACTTTGTCCACTCTATTTATGATTTTCTTTGTTACATACAGGCTTTTTCTTATCCCATATTCTTCATTTGATTAATGGAAAAGTTATCTCTATTTAGTCTGTATGTATGTAGTAATCCTTACCTTAAGTTGAAGTATAAGCTTAAGAACGACGGACTTGTTTCTTGATATCTCTATGTTGTCCACATTAATATACTAGTATTTAATAATTAAGAGTACTGTCTCTTCAGTGGAGAAGAGTCCTAAGGGAACTGAAGGTAGCCTAACTCTAACTGGACCAATTACATATTTTAAGTGAAATAGGCCAGTCTTAATAAAGCCACTTGTGACTTTCCCACAATAAGTGTTTAAATTCCACATCACATCAGGGATGTAGATTGAGTCTGACACCTATAATCAAATTTAAACACTCCTTGGAGTAAAAAATAATTTTCTCATGTACCATGACTGACATCTTGCTTATTCATTTTCTTTATTGGTACTTATATACTTTTTTGCTTTTACTGATGAACATAAATATAAAATATTAATATTTTTATATTATTTGTGGTTTTAGTTTTCCTTACAAACAGATATGACCAGAAGGCAATTAGAATATGAAGCGAGGCAAATCAGAGTTGCAATGGAAGAGCAACTAGGCACTTGCCAAGATATGGAAAAACGAGCACAGGTAAGTTATTTGTTTCTAAGTGATAAAACAGCCAAGAGTTACTAGGAATAAAATGAATTACAGCTCTGTTAATATTGATTTAATTTTATTGTTAAAGATATTTATAAGACTGTCTTTACTTTGGCTCTATTTCAAAATAAGGTTTATCATGGCTACTGAGCAACATAATCAATATTCATATGATAATTTTGTCTTTACCATATTCATTTCCCCTGATACTGTTTTGTTCTGCTCTGCCTTGGAATTATAAGGGAGAGAAAGAGTTAGGTGGTGGTCTTCTAGTAGCTAATAACTGGCTGCAGTTCTCCTTTGAGGTTCTTAATTCTTGTGATCTGAGACTGTGTAATGGCATTCAGAACATGTCACTGCTCTTCAAATTGTGCCGTTAAAAAAAAAAAAGTAAGCCCTCATTCAAGGATAGTAGGAAGGAAACATAAAGAGAATTTTAGGAGAGATGAAGTAAGTTGTGTCAAGAATATTCCCATATTTCTATCCTCAATGTCAAAAAAAAATATTAGCTAGTGTTGCCATTAAGTATTTTTATATATTATTGAATGTAGCTTTTTTATATTCAAACAAGTTTATGACTGACTAATGTTTTTAAGCCATGAAGAGTCTTTGCCAGTTGCTTTGGCTGTTTCAAAACTAGCATGGGTTGTTGTTCTCTTTTATAACTTTTGGGATAAATTGGGAAGAAAACATTTAAAGATTTAAGTAAATATTAATAGCAAATAAAAGGAAAAACCAACATTTACATGGTAGTGGCACAAATACTTTTTTATTCTATAAAACATATTAAATAGTTTCAAAATGGCTACTGTAGGGTATTTTACATTCTTTGAAGTATAGTCTTTATTTTTTATGTGAAGCTTTGTAAACATAATGTGTTTTTTGTTGTTGTTGTTGTTGTTGTTGTTTTTGAGAAGGAGTCTCATCCTGTTGCCCAGGCTGGAGTGCAGTGGCATGATTTCACCTCACTGCAACTTCTGCCTCCCAGGCTCAAGCAATCCTCCTACCTTTGCCACCTGAGTAACTGGGGTTATAGGCATGTGCCACCATGTCCAGCTAATTTTTGTATTTTTAGTAGAGACGGGGTTTCACTGTGTTGGCCAGACTGGTCTTGAACTCCTGACCTCAAGTGATCCACCTGCCTCGGCCTCCTACAGTGCTGGGATTTAAAGCGATCATGCCCACTTTATCATTTTCAGGCTGCTAATAAAGATATACTTGAGACTGGGCAATTTACAAAAGAAAGAGGTTTAAGGAACTTACAGTTCCATGTGACTGGGAAGCCTCACAATCATGGTGGAAGGCAAGGAGGAACAAGTTATGTCTTACATGGGTGGCAGCAGGCAAAAAGAGATTGGAAAGGAACACTCCCATTTTGAAAACATCAGGTCTCATGAGACTCATTCACTATCAGGAGAACAGCACAGGAAAGACCCACTCCCATGATTCAGTTGTCTCCCACTGACTCCCTCCCACAATACATGGGAACTACCACATGAGATTTGGGTGGGAACACAGAGCCTAACCATATCGCCCAGCCTAAACATAATATATATTCTGTCTGTTTTGGAGTATGGTGGTAGGCAAAGGTGCTACTAAAACACCAGTACCATGCTGCATTTCATAGTCCATACATATTAGTTTCATAATAAAGCTGAGGACTTAACTATTGTGTATGTGCATGTGCGTGTATGTGTACATGTTAGTTATAATACATGTATATAATATATTGTTTTTTCTTACCTTCCCTCTTGTCCCCATCCCATTCAGAAAGATTCATGACTTAAATGTCAAAAATAAAACTTTCAGTCTTTCAGTAGAAAATATACATGTTTCTGATGTTAGAGTAGGAAAGTATTTCTTAAGCAAGACTTAAAACACTAATGATAAAAGATCAATAATTTTACTGTATTAAAATTAAGAATTTGTCTTCAATAGGTACCTTAAAGAAAGTGAGAAGATAAGTTACAGATTGGGAGAAGATATATGACTGACAAAGAATTAAAATCAAGACTATAATAAATAGTTTGTAAAAATATATTCCATTTTACATGTAAATTTAAATTTGAGATTTTCAGGCATTATTTTAAAATGTTAGGATTGTTTCAAAAAAAAACTGAAACATATTACTTTGGTTTATATGAATTTGCATTTTTTAAATGTGAATTTATGGGATACTGTGAACAGAAGTAAGTTTTTCTGTATCTGTTAATGTGACTTTTTTTTTTTTTTTAGGAGATCCTTAAAGAACAAGATGAGTGGTAGTTGTAAATATTCTTGTGCTATATAAATATAAGTAGGTGTACTCCAGGCAGCTTATAACCCTGAAGAGAAGTTTACATGAGTTCTTCCTTGGCCATTTTGTTCACATAAGTGCTGATATAATCATTTTATTCTGAAATGCAATATTCTTCATTTTGGTAGTTAATATTCTAATTAAATTTTATTCTGTATTTTGAGAAACATAAGCATTCATTTATTCTGGAAATAGTTATATGAAGGTTAGGGTTAAAAAATACTGTGAAAAAGCTAACAAGGCAAATAATGGAAATGTTGGTAGAATATATAAGAAAGTTAATATCCCTACTCTATAAGGATCACCTATAAATCAATTGAAGATGGTCAACCATGCCAGGCATGGTGGCTCAAACCTGTAATTCCAGTACTTTGAGAGGCTGAGGTAGAAGGATCACTTGAGCCCAGGAGTTCGAGACCAACCTGAGCAACATAACAAGACCCTACCTCTACCAAAAAAAAAAAAAAAAAAAAACCATTTAGCTGAGCATGGTGGTGCACATCCATAGCCCTAGCTACTTGGGAGGCTGACATGGGAGGATCTCTTCAGCCCAGGAGTTCAAGTCTGCAGTTAGCTATGATCTCACCACTGCACTCAGAGAGAGAGAGAGAGAGAGAGAGAGAGAGAGAGAAGGAAACAGATAATCAAATAGAAGAAAGAAAACAGATAACCAAATAGAGAAAAAGAAAGAAAATAGATAACCAGAAAGAGAGAGAGAGAGAGAAAAGAAAGAAAACAGAACCAAATAGAAAAAGAGAGAGAGGGAGGGAGGGAGGGAGAAGGAAGGAGGGAAGGAAGGAAGATAACCAAATAGCAAAATAGTCAGAAGATGTGAATAGTTCCATCACAAAATTAAGTTCAAGTGTCTAGTAAGCAGTTGTGATAAGATGCTTAAATATCACTAGACATCAGGGAAATGTAACATAAAATAAGGTACTATATTTTTTGCCTCTCAGACTGCCTGAAACTTTAGAATTTGATGGCATGTAGTATTAGTGAGGGTGTGGAAGTAAGAAACATTGTCAACACTGTTTTAAATCTTTTTTTTTTTTTTTTGAAACAGTCTTGCTGTGTCACACAGGACGGAGTGCAGTGGCGCGATTTCACCTTACTGCAACCTCCACCTCCTGGCTTCAAGCAATTCTCATCCCTCTTAGACTCCTGAGTAGCTGGGACTATAGTTGTGTGTCACTATACCTGGATAATTTTTTGTATTTTTAGTAGAGACAGGATTTCACTGTCCTGGTCAGGCTGGTCTTAAACTCTTGGCTTCAAGTGATCCACCTGCCTTGGTCTTCCAGAGTGCTGGGATTATAGGTGTGAGCCACCAGGCCCAGCCAACGTTGTCAACCCTGTTGTTTCCAAGAATAAATTGATATTTTTGGAGGACAGTTTGATATTATTTGCCAATATTAAAATGCCTATGCTCTATGACTTTGTGACTCTATAGGACTTATAGGAATATGTTCTACAGAAATATTTACTTTAGGGGAGAAGAATATAGATACATATTTTAATTATTAAATGAGTAGTATGCAACCTATTATAAAAAGTTACTGAGTATAGTGGGAATATGGTAGCCAGAGCACTCCTTTCCCTCCTAATGATTGAACAAGTGAAACAAGAATGGCCCTGGAAGGGGAGAGAGATCTCAGGAGGATCTGAGGCTATCAGAAAAAATATTGAATCTCATTTGCAAGGGGAAGGAATAAATAAGAATTCCAAATAAAATAAGAATAGAATGAAAGTTATTAAACATAAGTATTACCAGAAACCAGAAGCAATCCTTATATTAAGAAAATAGTGACTGGGTGAAATAGCTTAGGGTTGTAATCCCAGCACTTTGAGAGGCCGAGGCAAGAGGATTGCTTGAGGCCAGAAGTTTGAGACCAGCCTGGGCAGTGTAGCAACCTTGTCTCTGCTGAACATTTTTTAAAAGTTAGCAGTTGTGTTGGCACTGAAATCCCACCTGCCTTAGGGAATGTTGAGGTGGTAGGATTGCTTGAGCTTAGGAATTAGAGCTATGATCATGCCACTATACTCCAACCCGGGTGACAGAGCAAGACCCTGTCTTAAGAAAAAAAAAAAAGAAAAGAAAAAATAATGAGGCGATTATCATTGCTATCATTAACATGTTTGAAAAGCTTGCTGTCATCGCTATTATTTGACTTTGTTTGAGAAACTTGACTAATGCAAATAGAAAAACAAAATAATGAATCCTACACTATTTTTGAACTAGAAAGGAAGAGATTAAATAATTATTTGTAAGTGATGTGATTGTTCACCTAGAAAAGCTATACAAAATGAAACAAAAAAATATTTAAACTAGTTAGAGAATCTGGTAAGGTATTTGGAGTTAAGATACATACAAAAATCAGCAATGACTACCAGTTAAAACTGGAAATGGGGATAGAGGACCTGTTCACAATAAGAGGAAATTAACTAGAAAAAGCCTGCATAAAGAAAAATACAAAACTGTTGAAGGACACTAAATTTTTTGGAACCTGGAAAAATGATTCTAAAGTTTATAATGCAAGAATTTCTAAAACATTTATTAAAGAATGCATCATTGAAAATTTACTTTAGCATTTGTTAAAATTTACTGTAAAGATGTTGGAATAATCACGTATGATAATAGAATAAATTTAGGCAAATGATACAGAGTAGAGACTACAAAGAGGTACAAGAATATTTAAAATCTTTACATGACAGAAGTTACATTAAAAACTTTGGAGAAAATAGTAAATTACTCAGAAAATTATATAGGTACAACTAATGACCTGTTTGAAAGATGAGAAATTAAATTAAACCCTTTCCTCACATCTTAAGAAAAGTTACAGGTTGATTAAATATTCAAATGTGAAAAATCTAAAATTAATAGAAGAAAATACAGGCAAGAGACCTTCTTAAATATGAACGGAAAATCAAAAGAAGTGAAGGGGAAGGAACGTTGGGATTTATCTCATAACATTTTAAGTCATTCATTGCCCCAAAGATATGATAAGAGAAAAATATTTATAGCACATAAAAGGGGAAAATGTTAATATCCCTAAAATATAGGAATTACTGCACATTAATAAGAAAAAGACAGCCCTATGTTTTTATTTTGTTCAGAGAGGGGGGTTTTGCTAGTTGCCCAAGCTGGAGTGCAGTGACCATTCACAGGAGCAACCATAATACACTGCAGCCTCAAATGGCTCTAGCAATCCTCCTTCCTCAGCCTCCTACATAGTTGGGACTTTAGATGTGTACCATTGCACCTGCCTAACCCATGTTTTTTGATGGGCAGAGGATGTAATAAGGCAATTTGTTAGAAAGATGCAAATGACCAGTAAAACACATACAAATGACTAGTAAATAATTTAGGAAAACTCAAAATCCACTCTTGCCTACATCTGTCAGACTATAAGTGTCCGGGTACCTCTTAACTGCATGGATATTGATTTGGTTCACCTGGTGTGGTGTTCAGTGCGTATTTGGTCACCTGGTGTGGTGGTACTTACTCTTCCATAGACATGTAAGCAAAGGTTAGAAAGTCCACATCAATTTGTTAATAGAGCTTAGTACTGAGATGTGGGAATTGGTGGGGTGAAGGTGTAGGTACACCTCTATATTGCCATAATTTTTTACAGTTCTACAGATACTGTTTAATGTAGTTTATCTCCTCCCTAGTTGATGGACACTTAAGTTGATTATAATTTTTCAGTTAAAAACAGCTCTGATGCCGGGCGCGGTGGCTCAAGCCTGTAATCCCAGCACTTTGGGAGGCTGAGGCGGGTGGATCACGAGGTCAAGAGATCAAGACCAACCTGGTCAACATGGTGAAACCCTGTCTCTACTGAAAATACAAAAAATTAGCTGGGCATGGTGGCGCGTGCCTATAATCCCAGCTACTCAGGAGGCTGAGGCAGGAGAATTGCCTGAACCCAGGAGGTGGAGGTTGTGGTGAGCCGAGATCGTGCCATTGCACTCCAGCCTGGGTAACAAGAGCGAAACTCCGTCTCAAAAAAAAAAAACAGCTCTGATAAACATACTTATTCATGTCTTGTAAACAAACATGCAAGAGTTTCTCTAGGTCAGGAGTCAGCAGTCTTTTTCTTAGAGGTCCACATAGTAAATATTTAGGTTTCGTGGTAGTCTCTTTTGCAGCTCAATCCTGCCTTTTTCTTTTTTTTTTTTTTTTGAGCCAGAGTCTCACTCTGTCGCCCAGGCTGGAGTGCATTGGTGAAATTTCAGCTCACTGCAACCTCCACCTGTAAGGTTCAAGGTATTCTTGTGCCTCAGCCTCCCAAGTTGCTGGAATTACAGGCATGCACCACTACGCCTGGCTAATTTTTGTATTCTTAGTAGAGACAGGGTTTCACCATGTTGCCCAGTCTGGCCTCAAACTCCTGACCTCAGGTGATCCGCCCACCTAGGCTTCCCAAAGTGCTGGGATTACAGGCGTGAGCCACCACTCCCTGCCTTTTAACAGGAAAACCACCGTAGACAATATATGAACAAATGGGCATGGCTGTGTTTCAGTAAAACGTAATTTACAAAAACAGATGGCTAGTGGCCCTAGTTTGTGGACCTTTGCCTTAGAATATATATCTTAAAAGCTTACGAGTGTTTTGAATTAGTTTTTGCCAAATTGCTCTTAAAATGTTCTTTTTAGTTTACATTCCTCCTAGTAGTATGTGAGAATTCTTGTTTCTGTGTGTCTTCTCCATCACTTGTGAGTCAGAATTTGTAATTAACAATCAGTGGGCAGTGAAACATTTTGTCATCTTAACCTTGAATATATTTATTAGATTTTGGGGTTTTCTTTCTAAGTTACTTCTTCATATCCCTTGATCATTCCCTATTTTAATCTCATGTTTTTATGTATTCAAGAGATATTTTAGTATTCTCTTGATACCAATCCTTTGTAGATAATATACATCTCAATTCCTCCGTGTCAAATCTGTTATCTATATTAGCTTCATGATAACAAAAATAAGCTTTTATGATAAAGCTAAATTAATTATATTGCCAGATTTATGCTTTCTGTGACCTATTTATACATCCTTTTCCTGTACTGAAGTCATAAAGGTAACTTCCTGTTAGCTCCTTAATTCATCGTGAGTTTGGTATTATGTATGTTGTGGAGGCAGGGCTCTATGTATATTACATACATATGTGTGTATGTGTATTACATATAAATATATATTTAATATATGTACATGTATAAATTCATGTGTATAAATATATATTAAATATATACATATTATATATATAATATATACATGTGTATAGTCACACATACATATGTATACATACATTTATGTTGTAAATTGAATTTCTCATTATCATTTATTGGATACAGCACTAGTTGCTCATCAACAATTGGTCATCTGTATGATATACCAAGTTTATATATGCTGGATGTTTCTGATACCTCATTTTTTGTTTGCTGCAGTTTTATAAATCTTGATACCCAGTTAGGTGAATCCTTCTCTGTTTAAAAATGTAATATTCTGCCTCATTACTCTGCCATTTATACTTTAGTATCAGCTTCTAACTGAAATGAAAAACTTCATGGGCTTTTGATTACAGTTACATTCAATTTATAGATTAAGGAGAAGTCACATCTTCATAATATTTAGTCTTCTTGGTTGAAAGGATGGACTCTGGAACCAGACCTCCTATATTCGGATCCCAGACCAACCTGCCGCTTAGCTACACTGTGATCATGGGTAGACTCTCTGCCTCAGTTTTCTTGTCATTACAACATAGATAGTGATAAACTGTAACATGTGAGGAATAAATGAGTTTATGTATGTCAAAACACTCAGAACTCGGCACATAGTAAACAAATTATTAGGTATTGTTATTAACTTTATATCTGTCTATTCATTTAGGCTTTATTTTATATCCTTAAATAAGGTTTTGTCAGATTCTCCACAGGGATCTTACACATCATTAAAAAAAAGTTATTCCTAGATATGTTACAGTTTTTGTTGCTATTATAAATGGGAATTTCTTTAATTATATTACTAAATTGCATTTAAGTAAAAAGTATCCAGCTGTCTTCCTGAAATCTTTTATTATGTCATCTCCAGTTTAAGATTCTATACACTGTGATATTGTTTGCAAATAATGACAATTTGTTTATCCTTTCCAGTACTTACAGCTTTTTTTCTTTTGTTGTATAAGAACACTAATATATCTTTGAAAGGAAACAGTGATAGTGGTCTTCTTTTTCTTGTCTTGACTTTAAAGGGAATTCTTCTAAAATTTCACAGTTAAGTGTGTTGTTTACTCAGGGTTTTTGATAGGTGCCCTTTATCAAGTCAAGGGATTTACTTTCTATTCTAATTTGTGGAGAGTTATCCTGAATTTGTATTACTATTGCAGTTTTTTTTAATTACTTTTTTCTAAAGTCATATCAGGTTCATACTCCTGAACAGTTTGTCATTAAACATAATTTCATAAATATTCTTATATAGAAAAAGGAAAAAATTACTTAGTGGTTAAGCATCCCTAATCCAAAAATCCAAAATGTGAAATGCTACAGTGAGCATTTCCTTTGCACGTTTTGGGTACTTCAGAAGTTTCCTGTTTTGGAGCATTTGGGGTTTGGGATTTTTATATTAGGGATAGAGATTAGGAATACTCAAGATGTCCTGGCTTCTTCTATTTTCATATTAGAAACAGAAGCACAAGAAATGTCATGTCTGAAACCATCCACCTCAGTGGACATCAAGATGTAGACATTACTGCAGTCTTGAGTGAGATACTGGCAATGTATTGTAAAATGGAGAGGAGCGGGAGATGCAGTTTCCTATTTTCATCCTCTAAATACTACATTCTTTAATTTAGGACTTTATTGATGGAGGGGAGCTAATTATATAGAAACTGATTATACAGAAGGGAGGAAACAATCAAATTTAGAAATCTAGTAATTGTGTATAGTTTGGATGTTTCTCTAAAGCTAGGAAGTATTTACCACCTCGTTGTAGAAATGATCACTCATTTTTGCAGTATCTTTAGAAAACTACCAAAAGTACAGGTATTTCCTCTTCAGACGGTTTTCATGAATTGGACATGGTAAGATTTGTTAATTAAAGAATTTTTTTTTCCTGTTTTTTGAGACAGTCTGACTGTGTCTCCCAGGCTGGAGTGCAGTGGTGAGATCTCAGCTCACTACAACCTCCGAGCCTCCTAGGCTCAAACCATCCTCCCACCTCAACTTCCCAAGTAGCTGGGACTACAGGTGCATGCCATTACACTCAACAAATTTTTGTATTTTTTATAGAGACACGGTTTCACCAGGTTCCCTAGGCTGGTCTCAAACTCCTGAGCTCAAGCAGTCTGCCTACCTTTGCCTCCCAAAGTGCTGGGATTACAGGCCTCAGCCACTGTGCCTGGCCTGAGAATATTTTTTACCTTAAGTTTACTATTTTCAGAATCATGATCAAGAATCAGCATAGTTATATTGTTAGAAAGAAAAAAGGGAGAAAATTAAGATAGATTAATTTGGGACAGTGAGTACAACTTCTTTGAGTTTTTCTTTTCTTTGTTTATCATAAGACTGTATAATAGCAATAAGCATTTTTTACTATGGTAGTAATAAAAGCATGAAGACATTGTATTTGAGTAAAACTAGATGTCATCAAAGAGTAACTTTTATATGAACATTTTTAAACTATGTATTTAAAGCTAATTGCTATAGTACTTTTATTATTTATCTGTTGGGAATGATATTTGTTTAGAAATCTTCTATTGATGGAGAATGTAAGTGAACAATGTTTAGAAACTATTCCATCTAGTTTCTAACACTGCTCCCCCCCTTACTGAAACAGTGTACTTTTATAATATCACTTTTGATTTCTTAATAATACGATGTTAATAACTATAGAATTACTACAGAAAATGGTACAGCATTGTCAGTACTTGTTTTTAAAACCTATGTTTTTGATCTCTCTTAACTAGCTTTATGAGAGATTTGCAAGGTCTTTATTAATAAGTGACTTGTTTTTTCTATTTCTACTAGTATTCATAAAAGTTAAAATGAAGTCTAGCTTTAAAACGTGCGCGCGCGCACACACACACACACACACACACACACACACACACACACACACACCCCTTTTCCTCACATCATTTCCATTCCATGTGGTTCAATCTGTAGTTACGGCTTTGTGGCCACTTGATGGTCTCTGTATATTGGAAAAGCAAAAGCTCAAGCTCTATCCTTTTTGTGATCCTGGTTTAGGAGATAAAAATAATGTTTAGCCACAGTTAGGTACTTGGAAAGGCTGAAAAATACTACTAACTTATGACAGAAGTAACTTTTGGGAGAGTTGGGCCTACTGTTTAAACCAGGAGTCCCCATCCCCTGGACCATGAGCGAGCATTACCAACTGAGCCCTGCCTCTTGTCGACATCAGTGGCTGCATTAGACTGTCACAGGAGAATGAACTCTCTTGTGAACTGTAGGAGTGAGTAGGTTCCTTATGATAATCTGTCTAATGCCTGAGGACCTGAGGTGGAGCAGTTTTATCCTGAGACCATCCCCTGCCCCAGTCAGTAGAGAAATTTCTTCCATGAAACCAGTCCCTGGTGCCAAAAAGGTTGGGGACCCTGATACTTAACAAAACAAATCAGCTGTTCTTTCCCTGTTTATATAAATTGATTATATTGTATTAATGTCTGGATTAATATAAAAGATTAAATGTGGTAAAATGTTCTCTATTGAAATATTTTTTGAGAATAAATTTTTGCAATGTGTATTCTATCAATTTTCGTAATTCATGCAACATAAAATGAATATGATATATGACTTGTATTTCTCCAGTTTTACTAAACAGGTATAGAAATCTGTAGAATAAAGTCAGAACTATTTTTAAAAATTGAACTGACCCCAGTTTGTTATTAAAGGGTGAATATATTTATATGTCTAGCTTTTTAAATAAGAATGGTTTGGCATAACCCTGAGCTGTTAAGTGGTAGCCATAGTACGATTATTTATATTAATGTTATTAATAAAAACATAACTAATTAGGTTTCTTGTTTTATTTTAGCGAAGAATAGCCAGAATTCAGCAAATCGAGAAAGACATACTTCGTATAAGACAGCTTTTACAGTCCCAAGCAACAGAAGCAGAGGTTAGTAAATTGCGTTTCTTGTTTGTAGGTATAAAAATATGTAGTTATTCTAAGAAAAGAAAATATGTATAATTTAATATGGCACCATTAAAATATAGGTGTTCTTTCAGAGAATTTAAATACCATAACTTTTTTCATGAAATTAAATTAACAAAAGTTTTGACTATTTTGATTTTATCTAACTTTTGGGCAGTTAAAATGTATAGAGCTGTAAATATAGATACCTTACTTTAGCTGTCAGTTTACATATAATCAGATAGTTAATTAATTTGGCTATTATCAATCAGTAAGTAAAACTTTTTTGTAGATAATCCATAGTAAGAATTGATAATAGACATTTACCTGTGCTTACTCCACAAACCCCATTAAAATGATAGTAAAAGGATACAATGAAAAGAGCATAATGACCAGGGAAGGTGATGACCACAATAAAATTTGGGGAGCTGTAAAACAGGTAAACAAGTGATAACATTCTAGCATATCAGAGAGGGTTGACCCATGAGGCAGCAATAGGAGTGCAAAGTCATGAAGCAACTAGATACCTCTGGATATGAGAATAAATAAGGGTTAAAAGCAGGAGGATATTTGAAAATTTGTTAAGAAGCAGATGGAGTTTCCACAACCTCCCTACAACTCTGTACAGCTAGGTGACTGCTCCTTTCTAATCCCAACAAAAGATGAGAGCTTTTTCTTTTGGAGAGGTGGAGAGAGTAAACAAAGGGTCTTTGGTTAGAGGGTAAGCCTCGTTTAATAGAAGGTGAGGGTATCATGCAAAAACCTGAATTACATGAAAATTTACCTACTGAATGCTGAAATCCCCACTAGCATCCAGGCTTATAATCTCCAGGCAAGTTCCTGAAAAGAACTTCTATAAGAAATGTGACTAACCCTGATTCTGCTGAGAGAGCATTAAAAAAGGGGGGAAAAATGAGAAGAAATGTGACTAACCCAAGAAAATAAACTTAAAGAGACTTAAATGAAAAAATTCATCAGCAAAACAACCCACCAAGATCACTCTACAGAGTAGCTATAGTTGACAAAATCCATTCTTCAGGCATAGAGCTTCATTTAGCTTTTTCATAGATAGCCCACTCTTAAATTTGAGTGGACACTAACAACTACTAGACATTATAGATCATTCTAGAAGGGTTCAATACCCAAATAAAAGGAGTTCCAAAAAGAAAATAGAGAAACTAGACAGGAAATCAGAGAAATAAATCAAAATTTCCCAGAAATTTTAACAAGGGTCTTAGTTTTCAAAATAAATTGGTATCTCCAGTATCTGACATCATGTATGAGAATAATCTCACACTAAGGCACATCATGAGGAAATTTCAGATCACTGTGGATAAAGAGAATAGTCTAAAAACCTGGAGAAAGAAGAGAAAACAAGTTTTACATAAAGGAATAGGAATACAAATACCTTTATATTTCTAAAGAACACTGGAAGCTGGGAAGTAGGGTAGCAGTGTCTTAAAACTTTTTTTTAAAAAGAGACTTACATGGAACTAAGACTCTTTTTAAAAATGTGGGATGATCTAGCTGGGTTATTTTGTTAGTGAATCCTTCCATTTAAGTGAATCTTTTTAAAACGTCTCTGTCGCCCAGGCTAGAGTGCAGTGACACAATCGTGGATCACTGCAACCTCTGCCTCCTGGGTTCGAGTGATCCTCCCAACTCAACCTCCCAAATAGCTCATGTGCCACCATGCCTGGCTAATTTTTGCATTTTTTGTAGAGACAAGGTTTCGCCATATTGGTCATGCTGGACTCGAGCTCCTGAGCTCAAGCAGTCTGCCTGCCTTAGCCTCCCAAAGTGCTGGGAGTACAGGCATGAGCCACCGTACCTGACCCCTCTTAAAACTTTTGAAAGAAAATATGTGCAGTTTAAAAAAAAAAAAAAAAGGGAGTTGGGGAGGGGGTCAGTAAAAATAAAGAAAGAAAGAAAATATTTGCAGCTATGTTTTGACACCAGTTCTTTGACACTACTGGGTATTCTACAGTTGGGTTCAATTTTGATCCTAACTACCCAGTGTTAGAGTCAACTCCACAAGTAAAGGACAAAGTTGATCCCAAGACTGTCTACTTCAGACACCAGCCACAAGTTTTGGGTGTCCCCAAGCCACCAGGACTGCTGCCAAGCTGTCTATAAATTCCGCCCCATGTGAGTGTGCTGTATGTAGTACAATACCATTCTGACGCTAACTACCCAGAGTTAGCACAGCCCCAACAGGTTAAGAGCAGAGTACTTCACAAGACTGCTCTCACCTCAGATGCCAGCCACTAATGCTGGGTATCTCCAAGCCACTCAAACTTCTGCCCAGTAGGTTACAAATTCCAGGCTTCCCACAACCCCTTCACATTCAATAATTCATTGAAAGGACTCACAACTCACTGAAAGTGCTATACTTAGGATTAACAGTTTTATTATAGGAATACAGATCAAGAATGGCCAAATGAAGAGACATATGGGGCAAGGTCTAGGGAAATGGGTAGGGATGGGGATGCGGGTGCAGAGATTTCATGCCTTCTCCTAGTGGAATCTAGGCATGTCACCCTTCCAGCACTTCAGTGTATTCACAAACCAGAAAGCTGCACTGAGTTTTGACATCCATAATTTTTACTGGAATTTTATTCTGTAGGCATGATTAATAATTGGCCACATGAGGATTAAACTCAATGTTGAGCCGCCTATCCTTCCGGGAGATCAGTCTGGCCCAAAGTGCTAACCCTCTAACATGTTGACAGCCATCCATCCTGATGCTATCTGGTAGCTTGCCCTGAGTTGCCTCATTAGTGTAGCACACCCCCCATCACTCAAAAAATTCCAAAGGTATTTGAAGCTCTCTGCCAGGTACAAATGAACAAAGACCAGATGTATTTTTATTATACCATTCTAGCCTTTAGTCAAAGTGTTAAATTTGAGAGTGGAATAAAGACACTTAGATAGGTGAAGTCAAAAATATGTTTTTCTCATGCACCCTTTTCTGGAACCCATTGAAGGATATATTCAAGTGAAATGAAAGTGTAAAGCAAGAAAAATGAATTCTGGGGACTCAAGACCGAGGGCATATAATACAAGAGAAAGAGATGAGCAAAACTCCAGAGTAAAGATGAGGGGCCATCCTGAGATAAATGGTAAAGAAAGCAGTCAGTCCGTATTGGAACTATTGAGAGCATTCCAGGAGAGATTAAGTCCAAGAAGATGAAATCAGTAGAATACCTGCTGTTTCTGATGTATTGAAAGGAAAGGAAATTTACACAGTAGGGGAGAAACTGAGGATAAGTCATATGTACCCAGATAATCAAATAAACAGGACAATAAAGATAACCTTTAACTCCATGGACAAGAATTTATAAAGGAAAATAATCATAGTATACCACCTGCCAGCTATAATTAGAACTTAATAGTCAAAGTAATATAAATAGTAAAAAAATTTATGTAACAATTAAGTGGAACTGAAAGCATTAAACTGAAAAATGCAGAACTAGCCATTGAAGCAGGTTATTTGGAAATATGGGGGTAAGTATACCCCCTTCCCCAAAAAATTAGCTGAAAGAGATTACAAAGAAATAGTTTTTTAAAAACCATTTTCATCTATGTCTGGCTTTTTTAATACGTGAGGAACTTTGGATTTAGTACATCTAAATTTGAAGTATCTATTTGCTAAGTAGACAGTTTAGATACAGTGCGATAGTCATAATCCTAAAAACAGTTTAACATGACTGTCTTAAGCCAATATAAGTCAAATATTTGCAATTTAAAGAATGTGTTCATTTTTGCAGTGGACCCTTTTTTCCTGGCCCTTTGTAAGGACCAGAAAAAAAGCAGTATTTTTTGTTCCTTTTCAGTTCTGTTGGTATTGATGTATTTAGCATTCTACTTGTTATGACCCTTTTGGCTTTCTACTGTAGTTTTTATGTGTCTTTTTTCCTTAAGCAAATTCGTTATGGTCTATTTTTTAAATGATTTCTAAATAGGCAGTGTTTTGTTTTTAATTGAATAGCTTTAGTTACAATTAGTTCTTCCCCCTCCATCTTTCTTATATTCTGATTATTACTGTTTTGCGGCATCTAACAGGTTTTGATATTTCTAAATCACTAGTCACATTTTTTCTAGTTGATTGAATCTTTTATTTATATAATATAAAATAGCCCTCTATTTTATTTTATTTAATGCTGTTAACCTTGAATTTCATTTTGTTTGCTGTTAATGTTCCTACACTGGCTTTCTTTTTCTTAGCATTTACTCAATATATTATTTTATCTGCCTTTACTTCCAAATAATATTACTCAATGTATTATTTTCTCTGCCTTTACTTCCAAATTTTACCCACTAAGTGCCACTGTCTCACACTTACATTAATACATTAGCTCCTAACTGGTCTTTCCTGTGTTTCCTCCCTACTTAGACCATTTAAAATTTGTCTTAAAAATAAATAAATTTACATGCAAGGTTTTCCATTACTGTATTAGTAGTATGTGGGGCAATCATGCAGTGGCCTCACTATAACTTACAAGTAGAAAAGGCAAGAATGCCATCTAAGAATTACAGAAAAAGCAGCAAAATCAGAATTTTTTTTTTTTTTACCGTATTCTTTTTGTCCTACTTTCCTCCTTGTTTTTGATGCTTCAGCCACACCATGATTCTTTGATGTGCTAAAACAAGCCATGCTCAATCCTACCTTGGGTTCCTCTGCATGTGATCTGTTTTACCCAGAACGCTCATCTTCCACCCCTGTCATTTGCTTAGTTTACTCCCATTTATTCTTCAAGTCTTCACTCAGACAGCACTTCCTAAGAGAGCTCTTCCCCAAACCTCCAGACTATATCATATCCCTCTGTTATATATGCTTATAGCACCTTGTATCCTTTGTTCATAGCATTTGTCAGTTTTACCTTTGTTATTTCTGTCATTATTTGACAGTGTCCCTGACTAAACTGCAAAGTCCAAGACAGCATAGAACGATGTCTAGTTTTGCTGGCACTGTATTCCCCAGCAACTAATGCAAGTAACTAACATAGTAGATGGTCAGTAATTTTCTCTAATATATTGACATCTTCACTTATGTTAGTGTCAAATCTTTGTGGTCTTAAATTTATTTTGTCTCTAGGTTGACTTTGTGTCTTTTCTTATGGATTTCACTGAATTTTATAGCATGATTTTCACATAGTACTATATTATTCTATTTCTGAATTACTGAGTGCTACCTCACTTTTGCCAGCATATAACTAATAATATTTATTGATGGAAATGTGTATAAATTAATTTTTAAGTCACATTTTAAAAATTATCTAGGAAAGCTTGATGTTTAAAGAAATTCCATTAGGAATCATTTTGTAATTTAATTACCTACTGTTAGGTCAGATTTTTAATGTATAATTTTTATTTTAGGATATTGTTTTCCTAGAACAAGCACATAGGTATTTCTATAAAAGACAGTGAGAAATTCTTTTATTTCTTTAATTTTATGTTGGTATTTTTATAAAGTGACTGCTTTGTACTAGAGATAATCTATCTTGAAATGACTGCTTTTACTGGATATAATCTGTCATTTTAATTTCCTGTTGACAGATGGTGGTTGCATTAGAAAAGGCTTTGGGTTTTATTCATATCAGAATCTAAGAGCCTATCATTTTATTTCACCTAACTTTTATTAGAAGATATATATATATATATATATATATATATATATATATATATATATATATTTTCTGTGTGTAAATATACCTAAGTAGAAGATATTTGTACGCTTAGGTAATAGTTTAACTGTTTTATTTGCAGCTCCATTAAATGCCAGAATCATGTGACCTTACAGAAAAGATAGTTATTTGTTATACTTGGGTTATATTCCTAATAGTAATGTGAGCACAGCTGGTGGAGGATAACATTCCTGTGAGTCTCAGAAAATCCTTTGTCTTGTGCAGCTCTAATGCTCAAGGGACACACTTCACTTTCCTCTTACTGAGATAGTCGACTGCTAACCATACTGGAGGTTATGAAGTGTAACATGCAGTTCCATGCCTTTATTAGTCTGTATAATTGATGCATTTAGCACTTTAAAACAAAAAAGAGAAAAAGCTGTGGGCTTAAGAAAGCACACATCATTTTTGTATGTAATGATGTTAACTCCATGTTAACAGAGGTCATCTCAGAACAAGCATGAAACTGGCTCACATGAAGCTGAGCGGCAGAATGAAGGTCAAGGAGTGGCAGAAATCAGCATGGCAACTTCTGGTAATGGTCAGGTAAATAAATTATTTTACCGAATTTTAAAAAATTATTTAAATATTCAGAAAAGTGTGAAGTGGGATGGTTCTCAGAGTGATCTATAAATCTTACCTGTTTTCTTAGTCCTGAATGAATATTTCCAGAAGCATTCAGTACCAGTGTGCTGTCATTTCTCGTTATTATATCAACAATAATGCTGTAAAGATTTCTAGATCTATTTCTATAGCTATAGATTGTGTGTTTATGTTTTAGTCTGAAATGATTAATGTATTTTTTTTAAAAATAACTCTAAGCTGTATTTTGATTATATATATGATTTGACCCAGTTATTTTTGCTTCTCTTGAATAGGTTTGCTCTTTCACTAAGACATTCAGTACAAAGACATTTTTATGATTTTTTTCTTAATTATCATAAATACTTTGTTCTGTTCCATTGTACTTAAAGATTACATAAATCTAGAAATCCAAATCTTACTGAAAAAGATAATTGGTAATTGTCTTTAAATGAATTACTTTTTAAAAACAGAATTTCACTAAGTTGTTCTTAAAGGTAATTTTTCTACTGTTGATACAGAAAATTTTCTTAGTCTCTCCAGGTTACTTTTGATAGTATTGTTTGTAAAAAGAATGTGCTTCTATTATTTCATTAAAATGTAAAGCTTAAAATGCCTTATACTTAAGTATTTTAATTTATTTTACTGAGTTACACATACTTTATTCAGTGTTACTAGTTAGCATTCATTATACTGGAAAATAAGTGGTGAATTAAGACAAAGGCAATTACATTTAAACAACACATTTGAGTTATTTCTCTGTCTTTTGTTTAGGGAATTAGTTGGAATGTTTATATATTCCTACAGATATGTAGAATAAAGAAAAATTCAATCTTATATGACAGAAAACAATATTTACTTAGGAATAAACCTACTCTTAGTACTTTGGTTCATCTTCCAATTATTATGTACTTTGGAAACCTTACCTGTCCAGTAAGCTGGCTATGATAATTGGATCCTTATTACATTTACTACATCAAAACAAATTATAGGTAGATTAGATTTAATGTCAAGATGAAAACTATTAAAAATGTAAAAAGAAGAAAATGTGGGTAGCATTTTTATAATCATGTTGTAGGTGGGAGACCCATAAAGAAAGGATTAATAGATTTCACATTACAGCATGAGACTTCTTTATGTCAGAAAATCATAGCGAGATTACAAAACAACCAACCAAGATCATGTTATTTGCAAACATTTATAATGTCTAAAAAGTTAAAATTAAAGATGCAAAAAACGGTATTTATAAACCAACTATTTAAAGACTGTCTTAAAATGGTTCCAAGCAATCGTGGAAGAAAAAAATAAAATAAAATTTAAAAAATAAAATTAAAATGGGCAAAGGACATGAACAGGAAATAAAAGAAGAAATTAAAATGACTCATAAACATATGGAAAGATGATGATCAACTTTACTAATAATGATATATAAATACAAATTAAAACTAAAGTGAGCCGGGCACGGTGGCTCAAGCCTGTAATCCCAGCACTTTGGGAGGCCGAGGCGGGCGGATCACAAGGTCAAGAGATCGAGACCATCCTGGTCAACATGGTGAAACCCCGTCTCTACTAAAAATACAAAAAAATTAGCTGGGCATGGTGGCGCATGCCTGTAATCCCAGCTACTCAGGAGGCTGAGGCAGGAGAATTGCCTGAACCCAGGGGGCGGAGGTTGCGGTGAGCCGAGATCGCGCCATTGCACTCCAGCCTGGGTAACAAGAGCGAAACTCCGTCTCACAAAAAAAAAAAAAAAAAAAAAAAACACTAAAGTGAGATTTCGTGTGGGGCCATTGGGTTGGCAAAGATCAGTAACACTCGGTAATGGTGAGCAAACAGGCATTCTCATATATTGCTTTTAATTGTATGACATGAAACAACCTTTCTGGAGAGGAATTTTGTCAAATGCCTCTAACATTACATATAATGTGCCTGTTGTAAAGCTCATCATTGCAACAGCTAAGATTTTATGCTAATGAGATAATCAGTCAAGAGTGATCAGACATGTTTGAAGAGATTTGCTATAATATTAACAATAGCAAAAACTTAGGAATAACCTAAGTGGACATTTGTCATAAATTGGTTAAATTACTAGTCAGCTGTAGATTAGTTGTTAAGTGGCTCTGGAGTCACCAAACCTAGGAAATCACACTCCCTTGCTAACAACCTTAGTAACAAAAACTCTCTGAACTTGAGTTCATTTCCTCTTTAGTAACATAAGATGATGGTAAAACCTCTACTTCATAGAACAGTTGGGAGAGTTAAATGCAAGACACATTTAACACTGTCCTTGGCATATAGTCAGTGTTTAGTAAAAGGTAACAAATGCTTTTGTTAACAGCTATTAATAATTGTCTTTAAATTAACAAATATGTATTATATGTCAGATACTGTGTTGGACTCCGGAATTGAGAATTGAAGACAGACAGTCCCTGTCCTCATGGAACCTATATGGTACATCCATGCAAATATTTAAAATGATAAATCACATCTCTATTTATGTAAAGATTTAACTTTTAGCCTTCAGCCTTGCCTTTTCAAGTATATCCTTCATATTATAATCAGTTATTTTTCTATACACAAATCTGATTATATCACTTATTTGTTTAAACCTTTCAGTGGCTACTCACTTCCCATATCCTAGAATCCAGATTCTTGACGTTGCTTTCTCTTCCAAGAGTATCTCACAATATGTGCCCTTATCTCTCACCACTCCCTCAACTTCAGCTTCTTTAGTTCCTTGAGTATGTCCAGGCCTTCCACAGGAGATTCTTTTTGTCTAGAACTCACTTCTGCTTCAGTTCATTGTGTATGTTTTACTCATCTTTCCTCTCAGTTTAAATATCACTACTTCCTAGACATTTTCCTTCTCTCCACCTACCAGGAATAAATAAAGTACTCTTTGATACTATTCCTGCTCTCAGAGTGCTTAGCACAATTTACCATTGGTTTAATTGTCTTCCTCCCTTTTTTAAGTCCTTTAAGCCACACCTGTTCCCCACTATATACCAGACAACTAGTATGTACCTGGCAGAGAGTGAACATTTATGTTGAATATTAATAAATATTACTGAGTTAGGTAATTATAACTTTTTTTTTGAGACATAGTCTCACTCTTGCCACGCTGGAGTGCAGTGGTGCGATCTCGACTCACTGCAACCTCTGCCTCCTGGGTTCAAGTGATTCTCCTACCTTAGCCTTCTGAGTAGCTGGGACTACAGACTTGTGCCACCATGCCCAACTAATTTTTGTATTTTTATTTGATACAGGGTTTCACCATGTTGGCCAGAGTGGTCTCCATCTCTTCACCTTGTGATCCGCCCATGTCAGCCTCCTAAAGTGCTGGGATTACAGGCGTGAGCCACCGCACCCTGCCAATTACCATTTTTTTCAGTTTTAAAAAAGCAAATATGCTAGGCATGGTGGCTCACACTTAACAATCCCAACACTTAGGGAGGCCAAGTGGGGAGGATTGCTTGCAGGTAGAAGTTTAAGACCAGCCTGGGCAACATAGGAAGACCTCTTCTCTACAAAAATAAAATAAAAATTAGCCAGAAGTGGTAGTCTCAGCTACTTGGGAGGCTGTGGTAAGAGGATCACTTGAGCCCAGGAGGTTAAGGCCGCAGTGGGCTGTGATCGCACCACTGCATTCCAACCTGGGTGACAGGGCAAAAAAAAAAAATTTTTTTTTTTTTAAATTTTTTAGACAATTTTTTATTTGTCTAAAAAATAAAAATAAAATGTTAACAAGTATGTATGATCTCATTATGTATATATATATATATGTAATGTGTGTATATGCATAGAGAAATGTTCAGGAAAATGTTCTTTAAAATGTTAACGATAATTATCTCTGAGTGTTGGGATTTTTGTGGTTTTTTACTTATTTATTCTTTTGTGTATTGTTTTATTTTTTGTAATGAACATGTATTATTTTTATAATAACTAAGAACTATTTTCATTTTGGGAAAATAGAAGAAAGCACAGTTCCGTTTTGTGGTAGTTTAGGTTAAGACTGTGAAGTCTTACTTCAGAATCCTGCCATGACATACATCATGTTATTTATGTCAGTATAAGGATGGCAGAGGAGAAGACCTATTGAAAATAGTAAATCAGGGCCCAGTATCATTCCTTCTTCAAGTGACGAACTCTAATAGTGCTGTGGATTCAGATGTAAACATAACAAGTATGTTTGTTTAGCAGTAGCAATCATAGACTTGCCCACCAAATAGGTGTTTGTATGGCACTAATGCTGCTAATACTGTTTGGTGACTTTCAGTCACTGTTTTAAAACAATATTACAGGTATTCTGAGATCCTGATTGCTATCTGTGTCTGTGGGACCATGATTTGTTATGCCAGTAATCCTTTCATCTATCTTAATAGGATCTATACACATGACCACCTCTTGGGGTTTATTATTTTGTTTTATTATTTGCTCAAAAGACAAAAGCCACCGACATCAATTGAAAATGAAGATCAGTCTCTTTGACTTTCTCAGGATCAGAGTACCGTGCTCTGCCAAAGTTCCCGTCCTAGAGTGATTCTGTTCACCACCATGTGAGAATTTCTTCTACCCCTTCTCTTACCTGGTTTCCTGCCCACAATCATTCTGTTTGTAAAATCCTTCATTGGCTTCCCTTGATTCTTAAAAAATGGTAACCATTTATTGTGACCATATAACCTGGCCCCTACCTATCTTGTCAGCTTTGTGTCACATCTTGCTGTCGCCACTTCCACACTGGCCTTCTCTCAGTACCTCATATTTACTGGGCGTTCTCCTACCACAGCCTGTGCACATCTGTACCTGTTCCATGTAGTGCCCATTTTAACTCATTTTGCTCAATTAACACCAGTTCATGTGTGTCTGAGCGTACGCACCAGAGAGGCTCATATAGATGAAATCTCAGTATTATAGGCTGTTACAGCATGTTCCTCGCCTTTAAATACTGCTACATTTGCAGTTTTACATTAATTTGTGTGATGACTTGATTAATATTTGTGTTTCCCCCACTCAACTGTAAGCTCCAGGTAGGCAAGGATTCTATCTAGTTTTGTTCATTTTCATGCCCCTATAATTCCTGATAAATAATAGGTAACAATAAATATTTGGTGGTTGGAAGGCCGACTAACATCCCTGCTAATAAATAAATAAATGTTTGAAAAGGGGTTTCTTGATCTGTTTTTAATCTCTCATGGAAGTTAAATGGAAGGAAAAGCTTAGGAGTAAATTATACAGGCCAGATCCCTGCTTGCTTAGCATACAACTATGTGTATAATTTATTAGTTGGTTCTCAACTTTTCTTTTCCTTTCTTTTTTTTTTTTTTTTCCTTCTTTTTTGAGACAGAGTCTCACTCTGTCACCCAGACTGGAATACAGTGGTACAGTCTCAGCTTATTGCAACCTCTGCCTCCCAGGCTCAAGCAGTTCTTCTACCTCAGCCTCCTGGATAGTGGGGCCACAGGTGCACACCACTGCACCTGGCTAATTTTTTTATTTTTTGTAGAGGCAGGATCTCACTGTGTTTCCCAGGCTGGTTTTGAATTCCCAAGCTCAAGCAGTCCTCCAGTGTTGGCCTCCCAAAGTGCGGGGATTGGCCGGGCACAGTGCTCACACATGTAATCCCAGCCCCTTGGTAGGCTGAGATCACTTGAGGTCAGGAGTTCAACCTTGCCAACATGGTGAAACCCCATTTCTACTAAAAATACAAAAATTAGCTGGGCGTGGTGGTGTGTGCCTGTAATCTCAGGTACTTGGGAGGCTGAGGCAGGAAAATCACTTTGACCCAGGAGGCAGAGGTTGCAGTGAGCTGAGATTGTGCCACTGCACTCCAGTCTGAGTGACGGAGCAAGACTCTGTCTCAAGGGGAAAAGAAAAAAAAAAAAGAAAGATAAAGTCAAAGTGCTAGGACTACAGGCATGCACCACCATGCCCAGTCCATAGAAAGTTTTGACCGAGTAGCTTCTATATATCAAAGTGTTTTATGGCAATTACAATTTGACAGTTTACTGTGGTAATTGTATGTTAGGGAGTTCTGGGGTTTTGTAACTTGAAGAATTTAAGAAATTAGTTTTTCCAGTATCCTTTATTCTTTTTATAAGTTACATTGCTACTTTTGATTCAATCACATATATATAATGTTTTTATATAAACAATATTTTATGTGCTATACTACAACTTGCTCTTGCCATTTAATAATACTTCTGAGATATCTTTTCATATCTGTAGATGGTTTATACATATGGAAGTTTTTAATCTATTTTCTTCCACAATTTTTTTCTTTTTTTCAAGCAACTCCAGCTTTTCTATTTGAAATTTAGAACCAGATCTCTGGTAATAGCCAGTATATAATAATAAAGTTCAATCAAAAGTTGGAAAGAGATGGAATGATAGAAAAACTCACTCTACTGCTACTAGTTTTTAAAACTTTGTCTTATGGAAAATTTAAACATATACAAAGACAATAATATGATTAATATCCACATGTACCCCATTCACCTTAAACTCCCATTTTATTTTTTAAGAAGATTCCAGGCATCATCACCACTTCTTCCCTATTTCACTGTTTATTCACAAAACATAAAAGTGCTTATTAAAAATACGTAACTAGCCAGGCGTGGTGGCTGACGCCTATAATCCCAGCACTTTGGTAGGCCAAGGTTCACCTGAGGTCAGGAGTTCAAGACCAGCCTGGCCAACATGGTGAAACCCCATCTCTACTAAAAATACAAAAATTAACCGAGTGTGGCGGCGCACACCCTTAGTCCCAGCTACTCTGGAGGCTGAGGCAGGAGAATTGCTTGAATCTTAGAGATGGAGGTTGCAGTGAGCCAGGGTCGTGTCATTGCACTCTGGCCTGGGACGTGAATGAAGCTGGAAACCATCATTCTCAGCAAACTAACACAAGAACAGAAAACCAAATACCACATGTTCTCACTCATAAGTGGGAACTGAACAATGAGAACACATGGGAGTGGAATATTCCACAGGGAGTGGAACATCACACACAGGGCTTGTCTGGGGGTGGAGGGCTAGGGGAGGGATAGGAGATACATTAGGAGAGATACCTAATGTAGATGACGTAGTAATGGATGCAGCAAACCACCATGGCACATGTATGCCTATGTAACAAACCTGCATGTTCTACACATGTACCCCAGAACTTAAAATATAATAATAAAAAATAAATGCTGCAGTGCCGTTATTGCATCTCCAAAGACTCTAATAGTAATTGCTTAATAGCCTCACGTATCCAGTCAGTATTCAAACGTGCAGTTTTTCCATAAATGTCTTTTTCCCTGTTTATTTGCCTCAGGCTCCCTATAAGGTCCATTGAATATGAATTCATTGTTATAACTCTGATTTCTCTACTAATCTGTAGGTTCCTTCTTTTTGTTTTCTTGCCATTTATTAAAGAACTAAAGTGGTTTTTCTTTTTTCTTTATGGTTTTCTGGGGATTTTTTTGTTTTTGTTTTTGTTTCTGTTTTTAGTCAGGACCTCACCGTGTCACCCAGGCTAGAGTGCAGTGGCACAAACACGGCTTACTGCAACCTTGAATTACTGGTCCTAAGCAATCCTCCTGAGTAGCTGGTACTATAGGTGCTCACCACCATGCCCTAGGCCTCCCTCTGTTCCCCAGGCTAGTACTGAACTCGAACTGGTCTCAAGTAGTCCTGCCTCAGCCTCTTGAGTTGCTGGGATTACAGGTGTGCCACATTTCTGCTTTGATGTCTTCAGACCTAACATTTTTAAATTTAAACAACATTTTTTCAAAACTAGCCTCATTATTTTCTCTCACAAACTTCCTTCTCATCTAGTGCTTTTACTAAATTGCATCACCACCCTTCTAGCTGCCTAACAGAAACACGAGAGTAATACTTGACTTCTCCGTCCCCTTAATACTCTCAAATCCAATCCTTAAGCATGACAGATTCTACTTGTTAAATAGTTGAAGATCCCTAAAAACAAAGAGAAATGGGGAGAGAAAGGATCCAGAACACGTGTAAAGGGATGGACCTTAGATAGGTGGAGGGTAACTCCAATGTCTCAGCGAAAGATGGAGCTGTATATGCAGGTAATTTTATGGGTCTGGTTAGCAAGAAGTTGAGGAAATTTTTTTTTTTTTTTTTTTTTTTTTTTTTTTTAGACAGAGTCTAGCTCTGCCTCCCGGATTTAAGCAGTTGAACTTCTGAATTTGTGATTCACCTGCCTCGGCCTCCCAAAGTGCTGGGATTACAGGTGTGAGCCACCATGCCCGGCAAAGTTGAGGAAATTTTATCTGTTGGCTTCTATTTTTCTATAAAGTAGAAGGTAAAGTTATATGTAGTAAGAGAAGAGCCACAGTTTTATATAATGAGGCATATCAAAAATAGCTGAAGGAAAGCTAACAAGGGAAACAAAAAGATGGCAGTAATAGCACGGAGGGTCCAGGTGTCCTGGTGACCATAAATGTAAATGGACAGCAACCTAAAGACTTACATGAGTTTCTCACATGCTCAGATTTCTCAAATGCTGCCCAACACTTCATGTTAGGGTGTAGAGAAAACAGACATTTGGATTCATCTGTGTTTGCAGTGTTTCCAGACAAGTGGGATGGAATAACTTCAGGAAAAGGCTGTTGAAAACTAGCAAGAGAATTATGAAAGTGATAACCACAAGAAATCTAACCTGCAATACATAGAAATAGATATGCTAGTCTTTTCAAAGAAGCAATGTCTTACTTGAGGTCAGGAGTTTGAGACTAGCCTGACCAACATGGTGAAACCCTGTCTCTACTAAAAATACAAAAATTAGCCAGGCGTGGTGGCACATGCCTGTCCTCCCAGCTACTCGGAAGGCTGAGGCAGGAGAATCACTTGAACCTGGGAGCTGGAGTTTGCAGCGAGCTGAGATCATGCCACTGCACTCCAGCTTGGGCAAAAGAGCAAGATTCCATCTTAACAACAACAACAAAAAAAAAAGCGGCAGCAGCAATGTCTTAGAGTTGAAGGCCAGGAAATAAAAGGAGGATGAAGTAAAAAGTTGAAGATATATGGGTATTTATAAAGCATTGAACGTGGATTCTATTGGCAGGTTGGATAGGAAGGAGGACTGTGGGAAATAGGATCTCACACAGTTTGACACTGAGAGTCAGGAATGATATAGCGAGTGCTTCTGTCTTTGGACAGTGAGCAAGGCTGATTCAAGGGATGTGCAATCATGGCTGACTTAGCAGATCTTGAGGTTGTGAGAAAGTTCATCACATTTAAGTTTCGTCAGAATTTAGTTATGAGTTGGGTGAGAATTCTTAGGAAGTTACTATACCGTTTCTTGTGGATAGAGAGACTTTGGTCCCTCTGAAAGAAGTTGGCTCAGGTCTAGCCTTAATAAAAGGCCCAAGAAAGACTCTCATGGACCAAAGTCTAGGCTCAAAGAGAATACAGGTATGTATACCTCTTGGTATCTCCTAATAATAAATACATCTAAATTTCTACTGAGATGGATTAAGGGAATGAGGAATGTCTCAAAATTGAGGTGCTGTATAGGAAGATACTAAGACTGAAGCTTAGAAGAAATTTGGTGTCTACATTGAAGTGAATGTCAGAAACATGTTTTAATTGTGGAAACAGATTTTCCCTTGTTTCATAATTAAACCTCCTGTTTTCTTTTGTTTCAAGTAGTACATTAGTTACCTATTACTGCATAACAAATTGCCCCCAAAACTTAGTGGCATTCGTAGACATTTTGTTTCTATGGATCAGAAATCCTGTTGCATCTGAGCTGCCTGCCTATGGTTCAGGGTCTCTCACAAGACTTGAAGGTGTTGACTGGGGCTGCAGTCATCTCAGGGCATAGCTAGGGTAGGATCTGCTTCTAAGCTCACTTATGGTTATTGAAGGCCTCAGACCCTCATGGGCTGTCAGCCAGAGAGACATCAGTTCCTTACATGGGCCTCACCGCAGGGCAGTTCACAGCATAGTAACTGGCTTCCTTCAGAGGGAAGAAGAGAGGGTCCCTAAGATGGAAGTCACAGTCTTTGTAACCTTATCTTGGGAGTGCTTCTCATCACCTCTAGCGTTTTATTCACTAGAAGCAAGTCACTGAATCTAGCCAGGACTAAAGGGGAAGGAATTACAAAAGGACAGGAGTACCAGGAGGCAAAGATCTATCTTAGAGGCCTCCTACAAACAGTAAAAATATTTAGATATCTTCAAAGATTGTGTGTTTGCTTCAGAACAAATACATGTTTCCCTTCTGCTATAGACTAAGAAAAAAGGTCGCTTGTCTGAATTTACTGAAAAAAAAAGCCCCAACTATCCTCGTTAGCCTGAGTCTCAGTCCCTCAGATCTATCCTCTATTCGATACAACCAGAGAGAGCTCCTTATTTATCTTCAGATTTATTTGTAGTTCTCCCTCCCCTTCCTCTCCACACACACACAAACACAAACATACCGTGTTCGTTCTTATCCTTGCTTATGCCTCTGCCTCTGCCTGGGCTGCCCTGTGGCTAATCCCCCTCATTCTTTTTATTAACTAAATTCCTCCTCATAATTCAAGTTCAGATTTAGATGCCACTTTTTCAGGAAGTCTTTCCTGTACTGCCGAGACTGAATTGTGTGTCTTCCTGTGTGTTCATACAGTCTCTGTCAAAGCACTTACCCACACATGTTTTCATGTTCAGCTCCTCGTCTAGATTCTGTGTGTAGTGTGGGTGACAGTGTCTTATTCAGTTATATCCTTAGTGACTAGCATACTGCCTGGTAAGTAGTAGGGGCTCAGGCAATATTTGTTGCTTGGTTACATGTGGATTTAAAGGTCATTCCAGAAGCAGTCAGTAGCTGGTGGCAGTGGAAAAAGACGTAAGATGAGTCTTGCTGCCTCTTTTCCCTTCCCTAAGGAGGCATACTAATTAGCTGTGTCCTAGAAGTGTCCCTGAAGGACTAATCAGGCATAAAGAGTCCAGACCCACAAAGGAAGTAGCCACTGGAAAGGGGAGGCACTCTGGACTCTGAACTGGTATTCTCAGTCCAACCCCAGACTTCCCTGTGTGAGTATGAGTAAGTAGATTTTCTTGCTTTTATATGGGGACACATTTTTAAAAACCTCTTAAGTTTGGATTTTTTTAAAGATCACTTTTGTTGAAGAAAGATTAGCTTGCAATAAAATGCACCCATTTTAAGTGTATGGTTGAATGAGTTTTGACAAATGTAGTTTTCTCTTTAAAAATGCTCATCTGAAATAGCTAATTATTGTGACTTATGATCTAAAACAGTTTTGTGTACTAGTTAGGAAAACCTAACCTTGGCTTATAGCATGACTTACACAGAAGTTCTAAGCAGCCCTCATAAAAATTAACTCTGGAGTATTACCTATTTAAGGACTTTATAACAAATTTATAACAAATTTGAACAAGGAATTTATAATGAATTCAGAAATCTCTGGTTGAGCACTTAATTATTACTTATTAGAATCCTGACGAATCACTTAGAAATGCATTGTTAACAGTTTTCTGTGAAATGTTCCTAACACGTCACCATAGCTAGGTTCATTGGCTCACGTTTATAGTCTCAGCTACTCTGGAGTCTGAAATGAGAGGATCACTTGAGCCCAAGAGTTCAAAGCCAGCCTGGGCAACATAGTGAAACCTCGTCTCTTAAAAAAAAAAAAATCACCAAAAGTGAAATTTATGCACAAAAAGAAATTATAAAGTGTGTTGGTTCCAAAATTCTACCCCTTGTACTCTCTAGAGTGGGAGGTGCCATCTCACAGTCCTCAAAACCTATTACTTCCATTGTGGTTTTCTCCTTCCCTCCTCCAGTTAGCCAAAGCATCTATACCTAAAAGACAATTAGAATGATGTCCTGCATCTTGACATTCTTACGAATTTTACTGATAGCTCCCCATTTATTCATAATTCAACAAATATCAAATATTTTGTGGATACCTACTAAGCCTAAGACCATCCTTGGCACTAAGAATGCAGCAGTGAACAGAATAAAGTTTCTGTCCTCAGATAACTTAACATTTTAGCTTTTCATTTTCCAAGGTTGAGAACTGTAAAACAGTGCCTGCAAATATTGCTGATACTTCTTATAGTCATTTCCTTAATTATTAATGAATGGATTTAGGTATGGCTTATATTTTGATAGGTCTCAGATATTTATCTCAGATTTTTTTTTTTTTTTTTTTGAGATAGAGTTTTGCTCTTGTTGCCCAGGCTGGAGTGCGATGGCATGATCTTGGCTCACCACAACCTCTGCCTCCTGGGTTCAAGCAATTCTCCTGCCTCAGCCTCCCAAGTAAATGGGATTACAGATATGCACCACCACACCCAGCTAATTTTGTATTTTTAGTAAAGATGGGGTTTCTCCATGTTGGTCAAGCTAGTCTGGAACTCCCAACCTCAGGTGATCTGCCCACCTTGGCCTCCCAAAGTTCTGGAATTACAGCCATGAGCTACCTCACCTGGCTGATTCCCAACCTCTCTATTCACCAATCAAGTTATTCAAACCAATTAATTTGACCCCGTAAGTATCCTTCAGGGGCATTCCCACTTCTCTATTCTCACTGCCTTAGTTTGTGCCCTCAGAACCACTCAGCTACTGAAAATACCCTCTCCCTCATTACCTTCCTGTGATTTCTCCATCCTTTTTTTTTTTTTTTAAAGAAAGAAAGAGGGAGAGAGAACGGGAGTCTTGCTGCATTGCCCAAGCTGGAATGCAGTCAAAAAATGGGTATTAAAAACCTCTTTTATGCCAATAATTGTGCTTGACAATGGAGACAGGAAGGAATAAGGGAGGAAGATAACAAACAAGCAATCAACCAATATTTCACGTAAACCTGTGAAATGCTATGCATTTGCTGAGGAGCGATTTACTTCCAATTATGTGGTCACTTAAAGAGTAGGTGTGATGTGGTGCTGAGAAGAATGTATATTCTGTGGATTTGGGGTAGAGAGTTCTGTAAATGTCTATTAGGTTTGCTTGTTCCAGGTCTGAATTCGAGTCCTGGATATCCTTGTTGATTTTCTGTCTGGTTGATCTGTCTAATATTGACAATGGGGTGTTAAAGTCTCCCACTATTATTGTGTGGGAGTCTAAGTCTCTTTGTAAGTCATTAAGAACTTGCCTTATGTATCTGGGTGCTCCTGTATTGGGTGTGTTTGTATTTAGGATTCTTAGCTCTTCTTGTTGCATTGATCCTTTTACCGTTATGTAATGTCTTTCTTTGTCTCTTTTGATCTTTGTTGCTTTAAAGTCTATTCAGAGACGAGAATTACAACTCCTTTTTTTTTGCTCTCCATTCGGTTGGTGAATCTTCCTCCATCCCTTTATTTTGAGCCTTTGTGTAACCTTGCATGTGAGATGGGTTTCCTGGATATGGCACACCGATGGGTTTTCGCTTTTTATCCAATTTGCCTGTTTGTGTCTTTTGATTGGGGCATTTAGTCCATTTAAATTTACGGTTAATATTGATATGTGTGAATTTAATACTGCCATTTAATGCTAGCTGGCTGTTTTGCCCATTAGTTGATGCAGATTCTTCATTATGTTGATGCTCTTTACTTTTTGGTATGTTTTTGGAATGGCTGATACTGGTTGTTCCTTTCTATGTGTAGTGCTTCTTTCAGAAGCTCTTGTAAAGCAGGCCTGGTGGTGATGAAATCTCTTGAGTACTTGCTTATTCACAAAGGATTTTATTTTTCCTTCACTTCTGAAGCTTAGTTTGGCTAGATATGAAATTCTGGGTTGCAAGTTCTCTTCTTTAAGGATGTTGAATATTGGCCCCCACTCTCTTCTGGCTTGTAAGGTTTCTGCTGAGAGATCTGCTGTGAGTCTGATGGGCTTCCCTTTGTGGGTAACCTGACTTTTCTCCCTGGCTGCCCTTAGCATTTTCTTCTTCATTTCAACCCTGGTGAATCTGATGATTATGTGCCTTGGGGTTGCTTTTCTTGAGGAATATCTTTGTGGTGTTCTCTGTATTACCTGGAGTTGAATATTGGCCTGCCTTGCTAGGTTGGGGAAGTTTTCCTGGATAATATCCTGAAGAGTATTTTCCAGCTTGGATTCAGTCTCTTCGTCACATTCAGGTACACCTATCAGACGTAGATTAGGTCTTTCTTTTCACATAGTCCCATATTTCTTGGAGACTTTGCTCATTCCTTTTTACCCTTTTTTCTCTATTCTTGCCTTCTCATTTTATTTCATTGAGTTGACCTTCGACCTCTGATATCCTTTCTTCTGCTTGGTCAATTTGACTGTTAAAACTTGTGCATACTTCGCGAAGTTCTTGTGTGGTGTCTTTTAGCTCCATCAATTCACTTATATTCCTCTCTAAATTGTCTGTTCTCATTAGCATTTCATCAAATCTTTTTTCAAGGTTCTTAATTTCTTTGCATTGTGTTAGAACATGTTCTTTTAGCTCACAGAAGTTTCTTCTTATCCACCTTCTGAAGCCTGATTCTGTCAGTTCATCACACTCGTTCTCCATCAGGCCTTGTTGCCTTGCTGGTGAGGAGTTGTGATCCCTTGTAGGAGGAGAGGCATTCTGATTTCGGGTGTTTTCAGCCTTTTTGCATTGGTTTCTTCCCATCTTTGTGGATTTATCCACCTGTCATCTTTGTAGTTGCTGACTTTCAGATTGGGTCTCTGAGTGGACGTCCAGTTTGTTGGTGATGAAGTTATTTCTGTTTCTTAGTTTTCCTTCGGCAGATGCCCCTCCCCCACAAATCTGGGCCTTCCCGGTTCAGCTGTGCTTGCTGTGAAACTCTCAACTCACAGCATTTCCAATTGCTGTTTTTTTTGTGGGGGTGGGACCCACTGAGCCTGATCACCTGGCTCCCTGCCTCAGAGCTTTTTTTTTTTTAGTTGAATGGTCAACTCTCTCCCAGGTATTCCAGTCACCTGTTGAAAAGGCACCGGGATCTGTGTGATATCCCATGCGGTGACCCACTGCGCCGGCTGAAACAGCGGCATTGAGATTCGTGGTACTTTTTTGCCTGGGAATCTTTGGGCCTGGTTCCCTGTTTCAGTCCCCTTTTTAATCAGCTGAATGGGTGACTCTGCCTTCCTGGAGCTCCAATCGCCAACTAAAAGGGCACCCAGTCCCATTTATTTTGTACTGAGAACGGCCTTGCCAGGGTGCCGGCAAAACAGCCGAGCCAGCCAAAAGAGTCGCACTGGCTACCCGTGGGGCTCCTTCGCCTGGGAATCTCCTGGTCTGTAAGCAATAAAAATCCATCTGGAAATGTGGCGTCCACTCACTGTCTGCACTTTCACTGGGAGCTGCAATTCTGAGCTGCTCCTAATCAGCCATCTTGGATCTCTCTCCATCCTGTTTTTTGAGACATAATCCTGATTGTCCCATTCTCCTGCCTCCTGAGCACCTGGGATTACAGGCTTGAGCCACCATGCCCGGCTGCAGTCATTTATGTCTTCATGTCTTTCTCCAGTAAAAGTTTCAAACAGTCCTTTCTAAACTGTGAGATCTTGGAGAACTTGGACTGTAGCTAAATTCATACTTAGTTTTCTGGCAATTTGGAGCATTTTGTAATTTGAACATTCCTTCATTGCTTCCCATCAGTCAACTTATATTTATCTGAATGTCGTTTTCTTCCTTTTTATCTATGAAAAATTACTACCCTAGAATTTCTTCAGTCTTTGGTTAGGTTCATACTGGAGTTTAATGCTTATATGCATGAAATCCTCTTTAGTTTTTCTCTAAAATATGCTTAGTAAGTTTATAGGTAAAAAATATTTTGAACAGTTAAAATGGTCATACTTCTTCTGATGTATTTGTTTATCCTAAAGACGTTTCATTTGGTATACCGTAACATGAAGTTATCTGTATTTACTTATAGTCTAAATTACACTATCCATAATTTGCTTAATTTTTAGGGTTCAACTACACGAATGGACCACGAAACAGCCAGTGTTTTGAGTTCTAGTAGCACGCACTCTGCACCTCGAAGGCTGACAAGTCATCTGGGAACCAAGGTAACAGAAGATTACAAACCCTGGTCACTAATGCTATGAATACTTTGCTAAGATGTTCTTGGCCAGGCGTGGTGGCTCACACCTGTAATCCCAGCACTTTGGGAGGCCAAGACAGGTGGATCACTTGAGGCCAGGAGTTCTAGACCAGCCGGGGCAACATGGCAAAACCCCATCTCTACTAAAAATACAAGAATTAGCCAGTGTGGTGGCACACACCTGTGGTCTCAGCTACTCGGGAGGCTGAGGCATGAGAATAGCTTGAACCCAGGAGGCAGAGGTTGCAGCGAATGAGATTGCACCACTTTGTAGTGGAGAATTCTGATTTACAGTCTCTTAAAGAAATGACATCTTTTTATACAAAGAAGCATAAACAAAGGGAAAATGAGGATTATAAAAAGTGTCAGATCCGCTAATGTTTCTTTTTCAGTCTTTCCATCCGCTTTTCTGCCAGAATACTGAGCTCTAGCCGAACTGGCCCACTTCCTTCTTCCTGAACACTCCCTGTGACTTTCTGTCTCCATTCCTTGCCTGCAATGGTAGGGACCACCATAAATGTCTGTCAGAAACCTAGCGAGCCTTCAAAACTCTTCTTGGGCTTTGCTTTTTTACAGAACATTTTCTAATTCCCAAGGTCCTCTTACCTCCCCATGTGATCCATCTGCGTCATTTGAATCACTAACAATTTACATGAAACTGTCTTAGAAAGTAAGAACTGTTTTTTTACTTGCCTTTTGCTGTGTCTAACACAGTGCCTGCACATATGTATTGAGGTAGATGGAAAAATTGTTGAAGTTGAGTGTTATTTCATGCTGATAAATGAACTTTCTTAGAGTATCTTTCATAGATGTTAGCAAATATTTTAGGATTTGGGAATAATATTTGAAAAGAAAATAGTTACTTTAGGCCAGGCCTGGTGGCTCATACCTGTAATCCCAGCACTTTGGTAGGCCGAAGTCAGTGGATCACTTGAGGTCAGGAGTTTGAAACCAGCCTGACCAACATGGTAAAACCCCATCTCTACTGAAAATACAAAATTAGCGGGGCGCAGTGGCACATGGCTGTAATTCCAGCTACTCAAGAGGCTGAGGCAGGAGAATCGTTTGAACTCTGGAGGCAGAGGTTGCAGTGAGCCGAGATCACACCATTGCATTCAGGCCTGGGCAACAAGAGTGAAACTCCATTTCAAAAACAAAGAAAAGGAAAGTAGTTACTTTGTTATTATTTTAAAGTCAGAGATTTTATTTGTTATTATTTTTTGAAGCGGAGTTTTTTTCTTGCACAGGCCGGAATGCAGTGGTGCGATCTTGGCTCACTGCAACCTCCACCTCCCCGGTTCAAGCAATTCTCCTGCCTCAGCCTCCTGATTAGCTGGGTTTACAGGCACATGCCACCGCACCCAGCTAATTTTTTGAATTTTTAGTAGAGCTGTGGTTTCACCATGTTGGCCAGGCTGGTCTCGAACTCCTGACCTCAGGTGATCCACCTGCCTTGGCCTCCCAAAGTGCTGAGATTACAGGTGTGAGTGACTGCATCTGGCCCATCAGAGATTTTAATATTAACAAAGATGAAATTCTAATATTACTAAACAATGTATTTTCAGTTAATACTAAATAATTCCATTAATTGTTTTCACAACATGCTCTATATACTCTTTCTTTACTGTAAATAATATAATAGCTCTGGGGAAATGTATTACTGAAATAACTAATGTTGATTTTAGTAATGAATTTTAAAATAATCAATAATTCCCTTACTGTATGAAGCTTAATCCTTTTTATAATTCACTTCATATAAGAGGTCCCAAGTAGTTACTTCTTGGGACCTCTTACATGCCAGTAACTGTGCTAAGAGTTATATGTACATTATCTCTGGTCACCTCAAAAATCCTGTGAAGTGTTGATACTCCTCTAAATGAGAAAACTGAAGCAAAAAAAATTTTAGGCATGTCAATTTAATTCCAGATTTAACCTCAACATGTAGTTTATACTATAAAGAAAATCTCGAATCTTTAAGAGTACTGTTGTATGAAAACTGGCAATTAGAATTGTTTCCTTTTGAAGTGATTTATGCATGATAATATTAAGACCCTACTATGTGTTTTGAATGCCAGCTACTATCCTATACATGTATTAATTTATTTCATCTTAATGGAAACAATCTTGTTACGTAGGTAAATTTCTCCATTTTGCAGCTTAGAAAACTGAGACTCAGAGAAATCAAATAGCTTAACTATAATAGCATCACACAGCTTGCTCCTAAGAGGTAAAGCCAAAATTTGAACCTTGCTCTAATGAAAACCCGTTTGTCCATAGTCCTATACTGCTTTCTGAAAACTTTCATATCTTGAAGTATGTGTGTCTTTACATATTTAAGGCAGCACTTCTAAACCTCAGCACTATTGGCCAGATAATTCTTTGTTGCATTGTAGAATGTATAGTAGCATCCCTGGTCTCTACCTACTAGATTCCCTTAAAATACCCACCCTGCAATTGTGACAACCAAAAACGTCTCTAAGACATTGTCAAATGTGTCCTGATGGGGGCAAAATTGCCCCCAATTGAGAACCACTGAACTATAGAGATGATGCATTTTTTATATACTAGTCTCTGCTTTTATATAATATCCTCTGTCTTTGAAATGAGTGGATCATGGTCCAGGATAACTGGGCTCCTGTTTCTAATCTGCTCTAAGTAAATACTTAGAATTTATTGTCAGAGAGTAATTTAGAACAGTTGCTTTTTAAAAAATTGACTACAAATCTTGGCTCTCACTCTCAGTATGATCATGGCATTTTCCTTTTTATGACAAAATAGTTTAAAATTTTTAATCGTATAGTTTTAACATTATTATCTGACAAGAATTAGTGATAGCTGAGAATTAGTACTTATAGTTTTCTATTTATTGCTTATAGGTATAGATTAAAAGAAGTAAGATAAAATTTTAAACTATGTAAAGAATTTAGATAAACTGCATTCTGTGTGTGTATGAAATCAGTTGTTTTTCACTGATTATGGTCAATGTGATTAGCACCAACTGATCTAGGCAGACAGCACTAACAGTTTGTTAGTGAGTATGCAAGAACCTACTTTTCCTTTTAATACTGTATATTACCACTCATATTATTTACTCACATAAACAAATTGGTGATGATACATAGATTTTGAAATAACACTGTTTTCTTCATCCTGGTTTTTTTTTTTTTTTTTTTTTTTTTTTTTTTTGTCTGGGGGGCAAGGATTGTTGGTTTTTTTTCTTTTTTCTTTCTTTTTTCTTTTTTTGAGTTAGAGTAAATATCCCATTCATCACTTAATCGGTTTTGGCTTTTGGATATTAAAGTCATAATTTTGTTTCTAAACTCATTTGGCCCACAGGTGGAAATGGTGTATTCATTGTTGTCAATGCTTGGTACTCATGATAAGGATGATATGTCGCGAACTTTGCTAGCTATGTCTAGCTCCCAAGACAGCTGTATATCCATGCGACAGTCTGGATGTCTTCCTCTCCTCATCCAGCTTTTACATGGCAATGACAAAGACTCTGTATTGTTGGGAAATTCCCGGGGCAGTAAAGAGGCTCGGGCCAGGGCCAGTGCAGCTCTCCACAACATCATTCACTCACAGCCTGATGACAAGAGAGGCAGGCGTGAAATCCGAGTCCTTCATCTTTTGGAACAGATACGCGCTTACTGTGAAACCTGTTGGGAGTGGCAGGAAGCCCATGAACAAGGCATGGACCAGGACAAAAATCCAAGTATGTTCTCTATAGTGTACATCATAGTGCATGTTTGAAAGCAAATGTGAAATTTTTGAATAGAAAATATTTTTAGTTAGTATGTTGTCTTTGTGACTAAGAGAAGGAAATTCATATCTGCCATTTATGCTACTGTCATATTTAAAAGCTTAAGTTTGTATTTCCCTAGAAAAATTTAGCCAAGGAAAATGTTATGTACACTACTATAAGAACAGCAAGTCAAGAGAAATTTATACAGTCATAGCATGTAGGACCTTAGTAGAGCTAGAAAGAATCTGAGCAATTATGTTGCCATCTTTCACTTCATAGCTGAAGCTCATTTCATAGATGAAAGCGACTTTACATAAGTTCCTTCAAGTATTAGTGTCCAAACCGTAATCTTTTACATTTGTATATCATTATATTCAGGAGACACAGAGTAGCATTACATCTGTTATGTTATTTGCTCCTCACAATAACCTAGTGAAATAGGAAGGGAAGGTATTATCTCCATTTTACAGATGAAGAAACTGAGGCTTACAAGAGCTAAAGGACCTCACACCTAGTAAGTGGTAGAACCAGAAACAGAACCCATACCTCCTGACTCTCAGGTCAGTGCTCTTCCTAGTAAACCATCCAGCTGTAGAAAATGGGCCCCACTTGCTGGGAGTGATAATCCACCTAGCTCTTCACTCAGGAAGGGACCTGTAGAAACTGGCCCCACTCCTGAGGAGCAGCATGAAGTTAGGACCTATGAGGATGTAACTTATTTCATTCCTGTAGCCAAGAACCAAAAGCAGTAAGTATGTAAGGTAAGACCTTCCTTTCACCTGGTAAAAACTGACACACACACACACACACACACACACACACACACGTACATGCACAAGTAGATGATTCTACTGTATCAGCCTATTGATGTGAGGAGTAGAAGAGATGATACAGACATGACTTATGAAGCTGTAGCAGATTTTTGTTAAGCTTAAGTATGAAGGAGAATTTATTTGAAATTTAAAAATGTTCAAGAACAAGAAAGGCCAGGTGTGGTGTTCATGCCTGTAATCCCAGCACTTTGGGAGGCTGAGACAGGAGGATTGCTTGAGCCCAGGAATTCCAGACCAGCTGGATAGCATAATGAGACCCTCTCTCTATTTTTAAAAATTTAAAAAGAAGAATAAACAAGCAGGGATTGCCTTTTTAATATCTGTTTGTCCTGGGGTGAGGAGAGCTATTAAGATTTTACTGGGGCCGGGCGCGGTGGCTCAAGCCTGTAATCCCAGCACTTTGGGAGGCCGAGGCGGGTGGATCATGAGGTCAAGAGATCGAGACCATCCTGGTCAACATGGTGAAACCCCGTCTCTACTAAAAATACAAAAATTAGCTGGGCATGGTGGCGTGTGCCTGTAATCCCAGCTACTCAGGAGGCTGAGGCAGGAGAATTGCCTGAACCCAGGAGGCAGAGGTTGCAGTGAGCCGAGATCACGCCATTGCACTCCAGCCTGGGTAACAAGAGTGAAACTCCTCCTCAAAAAAAAAAGATTTTACTGGGAGAACATTGCCTTTCTGGATCATTTTCTTTGGCTGTCCACAATTATGTAATGACGCACGTTTTTGTATGCTTGATATAAATAGAATAAAATAATATTTCTTTTGAGAAGTTTTTTTTAAAAGTCTTGGACACCCTTTTTTAAAATTTCTGTTTATTGTCTAACTTTTTGTATTAGAGACCACATTTGTACACAGCCATGTGCTTTTTGTTGGTTTGTTTGTATTGAGACACAGTCTCACAAGTGCCCAGACTGTAATGCAGTGGTGTGATCATGGCTCACTCCTGAGGGTAGCTGGGACTACAAGCCTGCAGCACCACAACTCACTAATTTTTTTTTTTTTTTCTAGGAGAGATGAGATTTTGCCAGGCTCCCCAGGCTGGTCTGGAACTCCTACTGCCCACCTTAGCCTCCCAAAGTGCTGGGCTTACAGGTGTAAGCCACTGCACCCAGCACCATGTGCTTTTAACCTACACTCATGGCAGTAGTTTAAATAGAATGATAAACTGGGCTAAGCACAGTGGCTTGTGCCTGTATTTCTAGCACTTTGGGAGGCCCAGGCAGAACCAGCACTTGAGGCCAAGAGTTTGAGACTACCCTAGGCAACATAAGAAGACCCTACCTCTACACAAAATTTTAAAAATTAGCTAGTGGTTGTGGGATATGCCTGTAGTCCTAGCTGCTCTGGAGCCTGAGGCAGGAGGGGCACTTGAACCCAGGAATACAAGGCTGCAGTGGAAGCTGTGATCACTGCACTGAAGCCTGGGCCTGTGCAACAGAGCAAGACCCCATTTTAAAAAAAAAGAAGAAAGAAAAGAAAGACATTATAAGCAAAATTAAGCCATTTTTTACCAAGATGTTTTTATTCTTTTATATACTGAACATAATTTTAAATTATCAGGTACGTGAGTAATATCATAAACCTACAAGACTTATTCTAAGAGACTTAGTCAAGGGCAGATGAGTGGTAAACATTTTTGTGGAAACAAAGCCCTTTATTCCTATTTTTTGTTCCACATTTGTTGTATTTATTTGTCCTTTCAGCAAATATTTGTTGATCCACTAAAATTCTGTGGATTAGGGGTGTATTAGTGATCCCTGCATATTTTTAAAATACAGTAAACATCATTGCTTTTCAAATAACAAAGCATTATGGTTTATGTTGATTTTATTTTTCAGTGCCAGCTCCTGTTGAACATCAGATCTGTCCTGCTGTGTGTGTTCTAATGAAACTTTCATTTGACGAAGAGCATAGACATGCAATGAATGAACTAGGTAAGACAAAAATGTTTTTTAATGCCATAGACAATTGCTGGTGGATTTTAAAATCATGGTAGAAATTCAGTATGGTAAATGAAGATTTTTAATCATTGATGAATTAGGATATAAGACCACCAGCTTCTGTTATCGGCTGTTTCCTCTGTGCAGCAAAAAAATTGTACCCTGGTGTCCAGGGGAGAAAGGATCCTGAATCACAGAACCTGCTACCCTGTCATAAACTAACTTTTTCAAAATCGAAGCCAAAGATTGAAAAAAAGTAACAAAATGGGTCACTCTTTGTCCCGTTTGCCAAAAGTAGACTCTGTGTGCCAGCTGATGAGGAGGGCAATTTGAATTATTTTAAAATGTGGAGCTACTGTATTATGGTTGAACTCAGTCATTTTTGATGAGCATCGGAAGGAATTATTACTAAGATTTTCATTTATTTTCATGGTTATCAGCACTTTATGGGACTTTCTTCATAAGCAGCCTGGTATCTTTGAAATTGGTAAATAGAGGAAAGTATTATGCTTTAAGTCAGAAACATTTCATTAATTTTGGAATGATACTCCTTTAGGTATGTATTATCACACACTTAACCTTATATAACCAACAATGTACTCATTTTTTATGTAACAATTTTTCTTTGATTTCTAGGTTCTTTTTGTACATGTGGTATTTATAAATTACATCATGCTGAACCATCTCATGTGAACTGGATCTCTCTAGTCATGCCACAAGCAAGAACCATGCACTTAGTTCCCATTTTAGTGTAACTGTGCCCTTGCTTTTTGTGCTGTTTATGTTACATTATGTTCCAACCCCACTTTGTAGTCATACCTTCTCATCATTTCATTTGTCATTTATCTTAAAAGTGATAAAGTCGTGAGACTCTTATACAGAGAACCTGAACAGCCAAAAATGAATATTGTCTCCTTCAGAGTCATCACTTTGGGAGGCTCTGTACCTTAAGATTTCAGGCCTGCCCTCCGGCCATGCTTTCCTTCCTAGTGGCCTAGCCATTGGCCTACCTGATTCTCTTTTTCTCCCCCTGGTCTCTTGTGGAATCTCAGTTAATCTTATGAATTCTCCCCTCCTAAGTGCAATCTCAGCATTTGTGAACATTTTTAATTTTTTTAAATGTTAATCATAACAGGAAGGGGATTTAAAAAATGAGTAAATAGGAAAACATTTAATTTTAAGATACCACAAAAGTTATTCTATAAGTGTTCCGGTGCTCCAATGGACTGTAGACTAGGACTAAGACATTAATCATCTGGATTTCAAAATAAAACCTAGACTCAGTATTTGTTCCTCTTCCTTCTTCAGGTAGGAAGGCTACCCGGGGCATTTCATCACAGGAGCTAGGGCAGGGGCTTTCAGGTGAGGAGCAGGATGGGGCCTCTGGGGGTGTGACTGCTGGGGTTATAGCCACAGGGGATTACCTTCTTCTCACTCCTCACCTCCAGATTTGCACGGGGCAAAAGGAGGATTAGGGTTTGTGGATTGCGGGAGAAATAGTACAAGACTGCACAAGGTTTTGGCAGTAAGTAATAAGGGGAAAAGAAATCTCAAGTAGATGAAGTCCTTAGTTCTGTCAGCTGGGGTGGTTATTTGTACGTATATGAAGATTTACAACTATAGGTAATTTAACTTTGCACTTATTAGTATTAGAAGTTTTAGAATATAATTTGCATGATATATGTTTATTGATTTCCAAATCTGTCCCAGAAACTGTGCTAGGCACTAGATTTTTATAATGATTAAGACCTGGTTCTGGCTTTCAGGAAACCCACGGTTTATTTGCATTAGTGTTCCACAAAATATCTAGATTATAATGATCACCCGGAGGCACTTGTCAAACTAGGGATTATCTGACCCTGTAGCAAATCGAATCTCCAGAATAAGGTCCTAGGCATCAATGCGACAAGTGGCCTGGCTGATTCTTATGTTCAGGAAATTCTGTGAAACACCAATAGAATATTCTTGCTGAGCCTCTGATATTTATTTTAGAACAAGGCATTTTATGCTAACGGTAACTATCTAAATCAAATAAAACAAAAATAATATACGCTTTAAAGTTGTCAATCTATCTTTTGTTAATAAGAGTCTAAATTAGGATTCTGTTGAATGTCACCTGAGTCTGTTGGTGCTCTGTTATTGGTAGTATTACTCTATTGGGCAATGCTATAGTCTGTTTAGACCACTGTTTTCTAACAGGCACCAAGAAAAATGTGGAAGGACATGTTCATCATCTTTGCATTACTGTGAAACATCCTGATTTTTCTTAGAGCAACCAGGTTTTAATTGTATCAATCCAGTCATGAATTTGCATGTTTTAGTGAATCAATTTGTAGTTTTAACCTATGAATTCTATGTCTCAAAAATTTCTGAAATCTTTTCATTTGCCTGAAATCTAAAAGCACTTCCTCTTTTATCTGATAGTCTAAATTTTTTTGAATGTTATTTTTTTATTAGCCATGTTTTTCCTGGATCTGTTGGTATCCACCACATTCCTATTTAATCTTTATTTTCAGTATCAAGTTCTAAGATTTTTAGTTTTTCCATACAAGTATACTCAACTCTTTGATCATGTATTGCCTTTTTGGCAACTTCTTTAGGTGTATTTTATCTTTCTTGAGAAAGTATCCCAATTATTGTCACACCAGACAAGATTTTATACAGACGAAAGGCATAGTTTATTTTGTTTTGGTATTGATCCTCTGCTTTAAAATACTCAATATCTTAGGGATCTCATCAGTATATCAGGCCACAGTCTTAAGGTCGTTCATGTCAATTTCATGGGTTAAAATTCTAAATTCTTTTACAGGATCCTTTTCTTTTACCCAAGTATAAAATGGTAGAATTCCTTGAAGCTCTGCCCTAGGCTTTCTTCCTTTCTCTCTACACTTCAGTTATAGTTTTTGTTTTCAAATGTACAGTTCAGTCTGAGTCCTCGCTCTGAGTTTTAGACACATTATTTAACTGGTTATGTGACATCTTATCTTCCCTTAGGTGGTATTTTAGACACTTCTAACTCAACCGTCACAAACTAAATTCATAATCTTCCCTCATCCCTGAATCTCTATCTTTTCCCAGTTTCCTTTTCTCAGAAATTCCAACCCAGTTGCTCAAACAAAAATCTTGGAAAGCATTCATGATTTCATCCTTATCTCCTGCAAATAGCAACTGACTGCTTTAATTCTGCTACTTAAAAATATCTTAAGTCATCGCTCTTCTCTTCATCTCTAGTTCAAGCCACCATCGTCTCTCCTGTTCTGAAATACTTCATCTTACTTCTCTTCCCATTTCTACTCACAGTGCATTTTGTTCACTGAAACCATAATAATCTGTTTAGAATGTGCACCTAATTATTCCTTTTTCTGCATAAAATCTTTAATGTGGCACATAAAGTCTTATATGATCTGGCATCTACCCATATTTATAGCCTTATTTTATGGCCCTCTCCTTGCTGCTGTGTATTTCAGGCCCAGGGGCCCTTTCACATTCTGTTTCCTTTGCCTAGAATGCGTCTTTCTTCTTCTTGCCCCGCCCTTGTTAAATACACATTCATCTGGCCTGACCTGGTGGCTCATGACTGTAATCCCAGCACTTTGGTAGACCAAGACAGGAGAATCACTTGAACCTAGGAGTTTGCAACCAGCTTGGGCAACACAGTGGTACCGTCTCTATCAAAAAATATATATATGTATACACACACACACACACACACACACACACACACACACATTTTCACACACTCACTCACTCACTCATCCTTTAATCCCAGGTCTAGGTTAAGTTCACCTATTGTATCACCTTGTGCTTCTGCATAGTTTAACTGTCTTTGCTCCAATCTGTGCTCTCTCCATAAAGACAGTGACTGATTTTTGTTCACTCTCTATGGTATTTTGCCACTGTTGCAGGTGAGTGGAGGAAAATTTTCCTAAATATGATTTGGATTTTCTTTAACCAAATTAATTCTCATTTACCTACATTCAAATATATCTATCATTCCTGCTGGTCATAAAGATTTGCATAAATCTTCCTACAGTTAAATCCCTTGGCTTAGGATTCTTGAGCCAAGTCAGAACTTTGTTTTATAAACTTGCAGATTCTTCTGTATATTGATCTTTCCAGATCACTTTAAAAATATTAATGCACTGGCTCTCTTTCCAATGAATGACCTATTTAGACTTGTAGGGTCTAAGAATTGCCTACTTATATTCATCTTTTTCTTTTTGAGTCCCATGATGATTAGTATTTGATGAATTATATTTTGAATAGTCTCCATATACATTTTTCTCTTTTGTTCACTTTTGCTTCACTTTTTTTTTAGCTGCTTCCTTTGTGTCTTTCCCTTTCCTTTGCCTTTGTTTTCTCCTGTACTTCCTAGTGTTGGCCATTGAGGGCATTATTGAGCGTTTTCAGTAGAGAGAATCAGGGGAAAGAAAATACTAAATCTTACTGTAGTTGTATTTGATACTACCAAAGAGAAGTAAGAAATGTTTTTAAAAACAGAAATAAGTAGTTTTATATAACAATAAATTGAACAGACAATCATTTTTCATAGAAAAAAGTTTTTCTTCATGCACAGTTTCATTTAAAGGCATCAGTATTCCTAAGGGTAATTATTTGCCAAAAAAAAAAAAAAAAGTAATTAGGCCATAGTATGTGACAATAAAGAGTGTTTATAAAGCCCTAGTAATAAGAAGTAGTTACCTTTTTCTGCTTATGTTCAGGAAGAACTAGTGTTAGGAAATAGCCTTCTTTACTGTTGGCAAAGTGTAGTGTATATGCAGTAAATAGAAAATAATTATTATTTCACTCAGTAAGATAAGGGGCTGGAGGGTGGAGAAGCTTGCATAAATGGAATAGGTGTCAGTTGTACTTTATAAATATATTACACAAAAGTCCTTTATAACAGGTTTTATGGCTTAAAATTCTAAAGATGAATTTAAACCATATATTCTCATTTGTTGAGATTTTTTTTCTAATATTTAAGTTACCAACTTGGTACCAGTTTGTTTTATTTTAGATGATTGTCTTTTTCCTCTTGCCCTTTTTAAATTAGGGGGACTACAGGCCATTGCAGAGTTATTGCAAGTGGACTGTGAAATGTATGGGCTTACTAATGACCACTACAGTATTACACTAAGACGATATGCTGGAATGGCTTTGACAAACTTGACTTTCGGAGATGTAGCCAACAAGGTATATTTTTATAACATACATTTCTTAAGATAGTTCAGTTAATTTGCTTTCATACAAACACATTTTACTGATTTTGTTTTTGTCACTCTCCTCATTAAACCTAACAACTAATAAAAACCTGTGCTTCATATCTGCTTATCTTTACTCATTGGGTTGTCTTCTGCCTAAACAATGGCAAACGGTGTATCTGCAGATGGAACACAGCAGTGAATTTATGTAATTTTATTAAAAACATTGTTCATAAAAATATAATTGTAGGGGTCATTTCTGTGACCCATTACTAGAGAATTTTGTCTGACTGTGTAGAATTAAAAAATAAAAGATAAAACATTTCCTAGGAATGAGATTAAAAAAATCTGAAAATTCTTATAACCAAGGCAAGTGTTACACATAACACATTGATTCCATCCAAATAAGAGACTTTACTCTAAAACCTGTTGCTTATCATTTCTTACCATTTATTCACTTTATTTCTCCAGTTTGGCAAAGGAAGAACAGATAGCAAAGAATTGGGGAATATTTGTCTCTTATTTAGGTAATCTTATTCTAGATTTTTTATGGGTAAAATATCTGTTACGATTAAAACAAAATAAAGAAAACTGAATTTGACATTTAGTAGCCAAAAATAAAGCTTGGCTTCAAGTTGTCTTTTTGATGATCCTCTGCTCTGTATCTAATTTGCAGGCTACGCTATGCTCTATGAAAGGCTGCATGAGAGCACTTGTGGCCCAACTAAAATCTGAAAGTGAAGACTTACAGCAGGTACTGTTTAGAATTTCAACTGTTTTTCTTTTTCTTTGAGGCAAGGTCTCATGCTGTTGCCCAGGCTAGAGGGCAGTGGTACAATCTCAGCTCACTGCAACCTCTGCCTCCTGGGTTCAAGCAGTTCTTCTACTTTATCCTCTTGAGGCTGAACCCACAGGTGTATACCAGCATGCCTAATGAATTTTTGTGTTTTTTGTAGAGACAGGGTTTCACCACTCCTGGACCAAGCAATCTGCCCACTTCAGGAGCATCCCGAAGTACTGGGATTACAGGCGTGTGCTACCACACCCAGCTAATATCCTGATATAGACTGTCGCTCAGTATTTAGTATCTCATGTTTAAAACATAGTTCCATTAACACTAGAAAAAGAAAACTAGTTATATTGTAGTTACACAGTAGAAATTCTTTTTGGCACTCTAGTAGCTTTTAGGAGGAATTTTTTTTTTTTTAAACAGGGTCTCCCTCTCTTGTCCAGGTTGGAATGTAGTGGTGTGATTATGGCTCACAGTAACCTCAAGCTCCTAGGATCCTCCTGCCTCAGCCTCCCAAGTAGCTAGGATTACTGCAGGTGCATGCCACTACCCCCAGCTAATTTTTAAAAAGTTTTTGTAGAGACAGGGTCTCACTGTGTTACCCAGGAAGGTCTTGAACTCCTGGTCTCGGGAGATCCTCCTGCCTCATCCTCCCAAAGTGTTGGGATTACAGGTGTGAGCCACTACACCTAGCCAGAATTTCTTTCTTAACCGATTTCTATTCTTACCTCTAGCATTAGAAACAAAAAAACAAGTAGTATGAATTATTTTATGTATAAATTAATCTAAAATTGATTAATTTGCAGGTTATTGCAAGTGTTTTGAGGAATTTGTCTTGGCGAGCAGATGTAAATAGTAAAAAGACATTGCGGGAAGTTGGAAGTGTGAAAGCATTGATGGAATGTGCTTTGGAAGTTAAAAAGGTACCTTCGAAAGCATTTAGTACTATATGAATATCATGTTTGGCTTTTTTTGCTGCCTTCTTTTAGCCATTAGATTCCCTAATTTCTTACCTGTTTATCTCACCAGTCCATAGTTTTACAGTACTACAGACTCCTAAAGTACTAAGGTAGGAAAGATTATACAAGGGGATTTCATGTATATCAGGGTTTCTCAGCTCAGCAAAATAGACATTTTTGACCAGATAGTTGTTTGTTTTGCTGGGGCTGACTTGTGCATTGTAGATTGTTTAGCAGCATCCCTGGCCTTCGCCAACTGGCTGCCAATAAACCCTCCCCACCAGTTATGATTATCAGATTGTCTCCAGATATTGTCAGATATCCCTGGGAGGGAGGGAGGACAATGTCACTGCTAATTAAGAACCACTGGCATAAGCATTACTTTTGTGCTCTCCAAATCTCAATTCCCTCAAATTTTGATGGTCAACTTATCAAGAGGTGATCAGAGCCAAGGGTGAGGAATCACCAAATAATAATTTGTTTACAGAAGGAAGTATCTCCAGGCAGTCCATCTGCTTCAGAAACTAGGTCAAATTTAAAAAGAAAAATAAAGTGAACTTGAAATCTGAGAGGGACCAAGTAAGTCGCCTTAGCTAGTCTAGGCCTCCCTTGACCCAACTAGTCTTCCTACACCCACAGCCTACATTTTCTTCTTCAAAACTTTCCTCTTCAGAAAAGGCAAAAGATTTTGTTTTTTCGTTTGTTTAGTTATACAATTTTGGTAAAATATATTATTTTATTCCTGGGAAATCCTTGAAAATTTATTGGATAGAAAAGTACTCAGCTGAATTATTAGTTATAAAGATAATATTCAGATAGACTTAGCATCTGCATAAAAACACCTGTAACACTGTTAAATGGATAGAAGACATTTCAGAAAAGAATATGGCCAATAAGCCCTTGAAAAGATACTTAATATCATTAATCATCAGTGAATGCAAATTAAAACTACAATGAGATACCGTTACACATACCATATTGGTTAAAATTTAAAGATTGACTCATGCATCGTCAAGGCTGTTGAGCAGCTAGAAATCATGTATTCTGCTGGTGGGAGTGTAAAATGGTGTGATCACTTTGGAGAACATTTGGCAGTGTTTTTAAGTTAAACATACACCTACCATATGATCCATCCATTCCACTTCTAAGGGTTTACCTAAGAGGAACAAAAAACTTTACACTGTCACGTAGACTTACACACAAATATCCACAATAATTTCATTTATGCTAGCCAAAAACTAGAAATAACTGTGTCTGTCAGTAGGTGAATGATAAGCAGATTGTAGAAGATTTGTACAAAGCAGTATGACTTGGCTATGAAAAAGAATAACTATTGATACATGCGATAATGTGTAGTGACAGAAAACAGATCACTGGTGGCCTGGGGTTGGGAGTTGAAGGGAAGAGGAGGATTATGAGAGAGTACTAGGAAACTTTTGAGGATGTTATAAATGTTCATTATCTTCATTGGACTGGCGGTTTTGTGGGTATATACATGCATGAAAAATGATCAAATTGTAAACTTGAAATGTATGCAGTTTTTTATACTTCAACTATATTTCAATAAAGTTCAAAAAAATAGTGCTTACACACTTAAATACTACTAATCTAATAACCTGTATATTTTCAGAAAGATTTCATGTGTGTGTACATATTATGAGAATTTGTACTGCTGCTAACTGGTTCATGATTTAATTCTCCCTCAGGGATCTAAACTTATCTATAAATTTTTAATTCATGGTCAATCTTGGAAAAACTAGCTGTCAGAAATTTATAATATCCAGTTCTGATTTGGGTCTAATTTAATTCTGGTTAGCAGTATTAGAATTTATTTATTTTTTCCCTCTTTTTCTACATTTAGTGCAACAGTAATGAACATTCTCTTTTTCCCTTTTTCATTCAATATCAGTTCCCTCTCAACTTCAGCTACTAATGAGCAAGAGACTCAGAACTACCTTCCAGCCCTCATGCATGTTCCACATCACTTTAACTCACTCAGAGCTCTTACTCTAGAGCCTTCCCTTTACCAGCACTCAGCTCTGTTCACGTAAAGCCGTTGGTTCCTTACTCTTGTCTTCTACATCTTCTCTACTGGATCCTTCTTTTTTATATTTCACCTCTCTAGAAGAAGCCCACTATTTTGAAAACAAAAATATAATTATCTGTGGCTTCTTCTATTAGTGTTTCTCTTTTCCAGTAACAACCAAAGTCCTAAACAAGTCACTTGCTTCGTTTCTAAACTGGCTATACCAACTTTGGTTCCTCCTAATTTTGCTTCTGACACAATCCTTCTCTTTGATCACAGAATCTAGATTTGTAGATTTATTTTTTTCTATTTTACCTTCACCTGCATTTTATGCTTTGTGGTCACTTTTGCTTTTACTACTTATATTAATAATCTCTAATTATTTATTTTATGTCTTCTTATTTGCACTATAAAAACATTTTTTGAAACAAAACCCCTGGCCCTTGACATGTAGTCTCACAAAGAGGAACTTTTGTATTTTTCTATCTCCAAGTTAGTTCTGGGCCAGTTGCAGCTTAACTCAGTTATTTAAATTCTTGCTTTTTTTTCTGTTCTCAGGATACTTGGAGTGCCCCATCTTTATCTCAGTCACAATGTAATTAAAATTGAGCTCTTTCCTTCTCACATCAACCAAGGTGTGAAAAGGATAAAAGCGCTTATCACATAAAAGCACTTCCTACCTGCCTCCTACCACGTACCTGGCAAATTATGTCTAAACCTGTTTCTAGATTGTTTTGTTCACTTAATTTCTTGATGTAGAGAATGAAGTAGCTTGCTATTTATTGGGTTAGAGCCAAAATCTTTGCTGTGACTTTCAAGGACTGCCTTTTGTCTCTGAGCTTACTTCCCACTGTTCCCCATCATGGATTATGATCTCCTTTGCGTCTTCTTTCTGGTTCATCCCTGCTCTGATGCTGATTCCCACTTCCCTGCCAGCAGCAACTGGCTTCTCTTCTCTCTATATGTACAGTTCTTATCCTCCTAAAGAGATGTTCTCCTCTATGAAGTATTTTATTTATTTGACCAGATTCAGGCTGTAATAATTTTTTCTTTGGAGCACTTCAGTTCATGTATGTTTTTGCATCTTTTTTCCCCTAAAGCAAATTGCTAGCACCTTCAATCACAGGTATCAGTTTGCTGTGTTTGTATCCTTTGGAGTGCCTCTCATTGCTATAGGCACAGAGTTGAATTCTAATTAATGTTCATTTCCTGATTGATACATAGTAAGAAGACAGATTGACATCACCATCATGGCAAGTTTTGGATTTGGTTTTTTGTTTTGTTTTGTTTTGTTTTTGCTTTTGCTTGAGACAGGGTCTCACTCTGCCACACAGCCTTGACCTCCTAGGTTCAAGCTATCCTCCTACCTCAGCCTCTCAAACAGCTGGACCTATAGGTGCATACCACCATGCCTGGCTAATTTTTGTATTTTTTGCAGAGATTGGGTATTGCCATGTTGCCCAGGCTGGTTTTGAACTCCTGGGCTTCAGCGATTCGCCCACCTCAGCCTCCCAAAGTGCTGGGCCAGAAGGCATGAGCCACCACACCCAGCACATGGCAAGTTTTGACCAAATACTTTCAATTGTATATCAGAGTGTTTGGCAATTACAATTTGACAGTTTACTTTGATAATCGTATGTTAGAGAGTTCTGGGTTTTTGTAATTTGTTATTTTTGGGAATTTTCAGAAATTACAGCTTTTTCTGGTACCCTTTATTCTTTTTATAAGTTACATTGTTAATTCTGAATCAACCATGTATATATAATGCTTTTTATATAAACAGAATATTGTATATACTACACTACACTGCAGCTTGCTCTTGCTCTTGTCATTTATACTTCCAAGGTATCTTTCCATATCTATGTGTGGTTTATAGAATATTTTAAATCTACTTTTTTTTTGGAGACAGGGTCTCACTCTGTTGACCAGGCTTGAGTGCAGTGACACAGTCATGGCTCACTGAAGCCTTGACCGCCTCCCATCCTCAAGTGATCCTCTCACCTCAGCCTCCCAAGTAGCTGTGACTGCAGGTGCATGCCACCATACCCAGCTAATTTGTGTGTGTGTGTGTGTGTGTGTGTGTGTGTGTGTGTGTGTGTATATGTATATAGACAAGATTTCGCCATGTTGCCCAGGCTGGTTTCAGACTCCTAAACTCAAGCAGTCATGCCTCTTGGCCTTCCAGAGTGCTGAGATTATAGGATTTACAGGGATGAGCCACCATGCCAGCCCTTCTTTTTTTTTTTTTTTTAATTGGGATGGAGTCTTGCTCTGTCGCCCAGGCTGGAGTGCAGTGGCGTGATCTCAGCTCACTGCAACCTCCACCTTCTAGGTTCAAGCAATTCTCCCACCTCAGCCTCCTGAATAGGTGTGTTACAGGCACCCACCATTGTGCCCAGCTAGTTATATATATATATATATATATATATATATATATATATATATTTTTTTTTTTTTTTTTTTTTTTTTTTTTTTTTTTTGTGTAGAGATGGGATTTCACCATGTTGGCCAGGCTGATCTCGAACTCCTGACCTCAGGTGATCCACCCACCTCAGACTGCCAAAGTGCTGGGATTACAGGCATGAGCCACTGTGCCCAGCCACACACTGGGCCTTAATCTACTTCCTTTTCACTTTTTTCTTCTTTTTTTCAAGCAACCCCAGCCTGAGAATAATCCACATTCTGTTCTGAAAATGTTATCTTTTCATAATGCACATCAATTGTGCTTCATATTCTAAGTTATGTGTGCTATCTAAGCACTTAGAATAAAGTTTATAAAAGTCATTAGTTTAATATTGTGTACTGCTTGTTTTATAGAGATATCACTGATGTAAATACCATTTGGTATCTTATGAACATTCTTCTAAATGGAAAGTTCTTAATAATTTACCAGTGAGGGGCGGGCAAAAGGATACATTAAAAAAATAGCTTTTATTCAATATAAGTAATATAGAAGTTAATAAGAGACAAATTCCAACTCTAATTAGATGACCCATATTCTGTTTCTTAATAGGAATCAACCCTCAAAAGCGTACTGAGTGCCTTATGGAATTTGTCAGCACATTGCACTGAGAATAAAGCTGACATATGTGCCGTAGATGGTGCACTTGCATTTTTGGTTGGCACTCTTACTTACCGGAGCCAGACAAACACTTTAGCCATTATTGAAAGTGGAGGTGGGATATTACGGAATGTGTCCAGCTTGATAGCTACAAATGAGGACCACAGGTATATACAGAGTTTTATATTACTTTTAAAATATATAATTTGTACTCTCAAAAAGACTTAATTGTAAGCAGTTTTTTATATAATCATAAAAGTTTTAAGCCAAAATATATTTATTACTGTGAAAAGATAACTACTATTAGTTTAACTCATTAGTGTACTTAATTTATAACAGTTTATAGTATCATAAAGGAGACTGAGCAAACGATAGTTGAGAGGTATAGCCCATATGTGGAGGAAAAAATAGTCACAAATATTAGAACAAAATAATCACTTTCTATTAGTATAGTATAAAAGAACAGGAAAACAAAATTTAAAACAAGACAAAAACTATGAGCATGATCCAGAGAATATAAAGGTTCACATTTTTCTAATGCTGTCTTAGTATCAATAATCATAATTTTTTTTTTTTTTTTGAGACAGTGTCTCACTCTGTCACCTAGGCCAGAGAACAGTGTTGCGATCTCGGCTCACTGCAGCCTCCATCTCTTGAGTTCAAGTGATTCTCCCACCTTAGCCTCTCAACTAGCTGGAACTACAGATGCACGCCACCACGCCCGGCTAATTTTTCTATTTAGGTAGAGATGGGATTTCACCATGTTGTTCAGCTGGTCTTGAGTTCCTGGCCTCAAGTGACTCACCCGCCTCAGCCTCTCTAAGTGCTGGGATTACAAGCGTGAGCCACCGTGTCCAGCTAATAATCATAGTATTATTTCGCTAACAGCCATTCATCCAATCTGCTAGAGCTGGAGAATCTAAGAGAGTGCCTCAGATACAGGGCACACATTTTCGGAACTCTGACTTTGTATTATGTCAACAAAAATACAACTGTCTTTTTTGTTTGTTTTTGGAGATGGAGTATCGCTCTTTTGCCCAAGCTGGAGTGTAGTGGTGCAATCTCTGCTTACTGCAGCCTCTGCCTCTGGGGTTCAAGTGATTCTCCTGATCACAGAATCTAGATTTGTAGATTTATTTTTCTACTCTACCTTCACCTGTATTTTATACTTTTGGTCCCTCACTTTTGCTTTTACTACTCCCGAGTTGCTGGGATTACAGGTACCCACCACCATGCCTGGCTAATTTTTGTATTTTTAATAGAGATGGGATTTCACCATGTGAGCCAGGCTGGCCTTGAACTCCTGACCTTAGGTGATCCGCCCACCTTGTCCTTCCAAAGTGCTGGGATTATAGGCATGGGCAGCTGGCCAAAAATATGGGTATCTTTTTTTATTTTTTTTTTGAGATGGAGTTTTGGTCTTATTACCCAGGCTGGAGTGCAATGGTGCGATCTCGGCTCACCGCAACCTCTGCCTCCTGGGTTCAGGCAATTCTGCCTCAGCCTCCTGAGTAGCTGGGATTACAGGCACGCGCCACCATGCCCAGCTAATTTTTTGTATTTTTAGTAGGGACAGGGTTTCATCTTGTTGACCAGGATGGTCTCAATCTCTTGACCTCATGATCCACCTGCCTCGGCCTCCCAAAGTGCTGCGATTACAGGCGTGAGCCACCGCGCCCGGCAAATATGGGTATCTTTTATAGCTTATTCACTTTTAAGTTTTTGATGCAAAAACTACAAGCCTAGTCTCCTTTTCTGCTATGCAAAGAAGATTTCTTAAGTCTAGTAACTACTGACTGGACTGCTGAGAGAAGACCACCATGTTAAAGCTTGTTGTGTACCCTTGTCAGTCAGTTTTAAAGCCCACTAAAGTTGAATATGCTGTCATTAATCTTCAGTTTGCCTGCGTTAAACAAGCTCTTGCTCTTTCAAGTCTCAGAGTTAATTATGCTGATTCTCACTTTTTGTTTTTATATGCCTTAAATGTTTTTGAAAACTTTAACTTACTTTATTTAAAAAATAAATAAATAAGCACACAGTCTGCCAAAGAGCCCTTTTTTTTTTTTTTTTTTTTTTTTTTTTTGAGATGCATTCTCATTCTGTTGCCCAGGCTGGAGTGCAGTGGTTTGATCTCAGCTTATTACATCTCTGCCTCCCAAGTAATTTCTCTTTGCTCAGCCTCCTGAGTAGCTGGGACTACAGGCATGTGCCACCATATTCGGCTAATTTTTGTATTTGTAGTAGAGACAGGGTTTTACCATGTTGCCCAGGCTGGCCTCAAACGCCTAACCTCAGGTGATCTGCCCACCTCAGCCTCCCAGAGTGCCGGAATTACAGGGTTGAGACACTGTGCCCGGCCAAGAGCACTTGTAAGAGGGATAGTAGTATCACAAAATCAAGGCAGAGATACAGAGATTACTCTAAAATATAAGTGTGCTAATCTAAGAGCTTATAATGTGCTGACTGCAGAAAGATCTTCAATCAATTCTATCTACCTCTTCCAAGTTGTCTCAATATCAATATCAGAGTGACACCCAACCATAGATGAAGTTACCAGAAAGTCCCTGTTCAACATAGGATTTCATGATTTATTTATAGTTTTTAAATGGGGAAACTGTTACCATATGAACAGAATAAATGTATTTGCCCTACCCCCTGCAACTGTTTTAAGCTATTGAGTCAGAATAGGAAGTGTAGAATTGATAAAAAAAAAAAAAACTTCTACTTTTTTTCGTGTGACAGATTAGTACTTTAAAACAGTAAACGTTACATGAAATAAGAAAGAAAAAAGGAGATGTGGAATACTTGGAATTTATAGGATAATTGGTACAATCATACTATGCCTATTGTTTTCTCTCCTTTTATTTGTTGTTACTGCATACACATTTTGACGTTAATTTTGTGATCTCTTATTTCAGGCAAATCCTAAGAGAGAACAACTGTCTACAGACTTTATTACAACACTTAAAATCTCATAGTTTGACAATAGTCAGTAATGCATGTGGAACTTTGTGGAATCTCTCAGCAAGAAATCCTAAAGACCAGGAAGCATTATGGGACATGGGGGCAGTTAGCATGCTCAAGAACCTCATTCATTCAAAGCACAAAATGATTGCTATGGGAAGTGCTGCAGCTTTAAGGAATCTCATGGCAAATAGGCCTGCAAAGTATAAAGATGCCAATATTATGTCTCCTGGTTCAAGCTTGCCATCTCTTCATGTCAGGAAACAGAAAGCCCTAGAAGCAGAATTAGATGCTCAGCATTTATCAGAAACTTTTGACAATATAGACAATTTAAGTCCCAAGGCATCTCATCGCAGTAAGCAGAGACACAAGCAAAGTCTCTATGGTGATTATGTTTTTGACACCAATCGACATGATGATAATAGATCAGAAAATTTTAATACTGGCAACATGACTGTCCTTTCACCATATTTGAATACTACAGTGTTACCCAGTTCCTCTTCATCAAGAGGAAGCTTAGATAGTTCTCGTTCTGAAAAAGATAGAAGTTTGGAGAGAGAACGAGGAGTTGGCCTAGGCAACTACCATCCAGCAACAGAAAATCCAGGAACCTCTTCAAAGCGAGGTTTGCAGATCTCCACCACTGCAGCCCAGATTGCCAAAGTCATGGAAGAGGTGTCAGCCATTCATACCTCTCAAGAAGACAGAAGTTCTGGGTCTACCACTGAATTACATTGTGTGACAGATGAGAGAAATGCACTTAGAAGAAATTCTACTGCCCATACACATTCAAACACTTACAATTTCACCAAGTCAGAAAATTCAAACAGGACATGTTCTATGCCTTATGCCAAATTAGAATACAAGAGATCTTCGAATGATAGTTTAAATAGTGTCAGTAGTAGTGATGGTTATGGTAAAAGAGGTCAAATGAAACCCTCAATTGAATCCTATTCTGAAGATGATGAAAGTAAGTTTTGCAGTTATGGTCAATACCCAGCTGACCTAGCCCATAAAATACATAGTGCAAATCATATGGATGATAATGATGGAGAACTAGATACACCAATAAATTACAGTCTGAAATATTCAGATGAGCAGTTGAACTCTGGAAGGCAAAGTCCTTCACAGAATGAAAGATGGGCAAGACCCAAACACATAATAGAAGATGAAATGAAACAAAGTGAGCAAAGACAATCAAGGAGTCAAAGTACAACTTATCCTGTGTATACTGAGACCACTGATGATAAACACCTCAAGTTCCAACCACATTTTGGACAGCAGGAATGTGTTTCCCCATACAGGTCACGGGGAGCCAATGGTTCAGAAACAAATCGAGTAGGTTCTAATCATGGGATTAATCAAAATGTAAGCCAGTCTTTGTGTCAAGAAGATGACTATGAAGATGATAAGCCAACCAACTATAGTGAACGTTACTCTGAGGAAGAACAGCATGAAGAAGAAGAGAGACCAACAAATTATAGCATAAAATATAATGAAGAGAAACATCTTGTGGATCAGCCTATTGATTATAGTTTAAAATATTCTACAGATATTCCTTCATCACAGAAACAGTCATTTTCATTCTCAAAGAGTTCATCTGGCCAGAGCACTAAAACTGAACACATCTCTTCAAGCAGTGAGAATACATCCACACCTTCATCTACTGCCAAGAGGCAGAATCAGCTTCATCCAAGTTCTGCACAGAACAGAAGTGGTCAGACTCAAAAGGCTGCCACTTGCAAAGTTTCTTCTATTAACCAAGAAACAATACAGACTTACTGTGTAGAAGATACCCCAATATGTTTTTCAAGATGTAGTTCATTATCATCTTTGTCATCAGCTGAAGATGAAATAGGATGTGATCAGACGACACAGGAAGCAGATTCTGCTAATACTCTGCAAATAGCAGAAATAAAAGAAAATAATGGAACTAGGTCAACTGAAGATCCTGTGAGCGAAGTTCCAGCAGTGTCGCAGCACACTAGAACCAAATCCAGCAGACTGCAGGGTTCTAGTTTATCTTCAGAATCGACCAGACACAAAGCTGTTGAATTTTCTTCAGGAGCAAAATCCCCCTCCAAAAGTGGTGCTCAGACACCCAAAAGTCCTCCTGAACACTATGTGCAGGAGACTCCACTCATGTTTAGCAGATGTACTTCTGTCAGTTCACTTGATAGTTTCGAGAGTCGTTCAATTGCTAGTTCTGTTCAGAGTGAACCATGCAGTGGAATGGTAAGTGGCATTATAAGCCCCAGTGATCTCCCAGATAGCCCTGGACAAACCATGCCACCAAGCAGAAGTAAAACCCCTCCACCTCCTCCCCAAACAGCTCAGACCAAGCGAGAAGTACCTAAAAGTAAAGCACCTAGTGCTGAAAAGAGAGAGAGTGGACCTAAGCAAGCTGCAGTAAACGCTGCAGTTCAGAGGGTCCAGGTTCTTCCAGATGCTGATACTTTATTACATTTTGCCACGGAAAGTACTCCAGATGGATTTTCTTGTTCATCTAGCCTGAGTGCTCTGAGCCTCGATGAGCCATTTATACAGAAAGATGTGGAATTAAGAATAATGCCTCCCGTTCAGGAAAATGACAATGGGAATGAAACAGAATCAGAGCAGCCTAAAGAATCAAATGAAAACCAGGAGAAAGAGGTAGAAAAAACTGTTGATTCTGAAAAGGACCTATTAGATGATTCAGATGATGATGATATTGAAATACTAGAAGAATGTATTATTTCTGCTATGCCGACAAAGTCATCACATAAAGCAAAAAAGCCAGCCCAGACTGCTTCAAAATTACCTCCACCTGTGGCAAGGAAACCAAGTCAGCTGCCTGTGTACAAACTTCTACCATCACAAAACAGGTTGCAACCCCAAAAGCATGTTAGTTTTACACCGGGAGATGATATGCCACGTGTATATTGTGTAGAAGGGACACCTATAAACTTTTCCACAGCTACATCTTTAAGTGATCTAACAATAGAATCCCCTCCAAATGAGTTAGCTGCTGGAGAAGGAGTTAGAGCAGGGGCACAGTCAGGTGAATTTGAAAAACGAGATACCATTCCTACAGAAGGCAGAAGTACAGAGGAGGCTCAAGGAGGAAAAAACTCATCTGTAACCATACCTGAATTGGATGACAATAAAGCAGAAGAAGGTGATATTCTTGCAGAATGCATTAATTCCGCTATGCCCAAAGGGAAAAGTCACAAGCCTTTCCGTGTGAAGAAGATAATGGACCAGGTCCAGCAAGCATCTGCGTCTTCATCTGCAACCAACAAAAATCAGTTAGATGGTAAGAAAAAGAAACCTACTTCACCAGTAAAACCTATACCACAAAATACTGAATATAGGACACGTGTAAGAAAAAATGTAGACTCAAAAAATAATTTAAATGCTGAGAGAGCTTTCTCAGACAACAAAGATTCAAAGAAACAGAACTTGAAAAATAATTCCAAGGACTTCAATGATAAGCTCCCTAATAATGAAGATAGAGTCAGAGGAAGTTTTGCTTTTGATTCACCTCATCATTATACACCTATTGAAGGAACTCCTTACTGTTTTTCACGAAATGATTCTTTGAGTTCCCTAGATTTTGATGATGATGATGTTGACCTTTCCAGAGAAAAGGCTGAATTAAGAAAGGGGAAAGAAAATAAGGAATCAGAAGCTAAAGTTACCAGCCACACAGAACTAACCTCCAACCAACAATCAGCTAATAAGACACAAGCTATTACAAAGCAGCCAATAAATCGAGGTCAGCCAAAACCCGTACTGCAGAAACAATCCACTTTTCCCCAGTCATCCAAAGATATACCAGACAGAGGGGCAGCAACTGATGAAAAATTACAGAATTTTGCTATTGAAAATACTCCAGTTTGCTTTTCTCATAATTCCTCTCTGAGTTCTCTCAGTGACATTGACCAAGAAAACAACAACAATAAAGAAAATGAACCTATCAAAGGGACTGAGCCCCCTGACTCACAGGGAGAACCAAGTAAACCTCAAGCATCAGGCTATGCTCCTAAATCGTTTCATGTTGAAGATACCCCCGTTTGTTTCTCAAGAAACAGTTCTCTCAGTTCTCTTAGTATTGATTCTGAAGATGACCTGCTGCAGGAATGTATAAGTTCCGCGATGCCAAAAAAGAAAAAGCCTTCAAGACTCAAGGGTGATAATGAAAAACATAGCCCCAGAAATATGGGTGGCATATTAGCTGAAGATCTGACACTTGATTTGAAAGATATACAGAGACCAGATTCAGAACATGGTTTATCCCCTGATTCAGAAAATTTTGATTGGAAAGCTATTCAGGAAGGTGCAAATTCCATAGTGAGTAGTTTACATCAAGCTGCTGCTGCTGCCTGTTTATCTAGACAAGCTTCATCTGATTCCGATTCCATCCTTTCCTTGAAATCAGGAATCTCTCTGGGGTCACCATTTCATCTTACACCTGATCAAGAAGAAAAACCCTTTACAAGTAATAAAGGCCCACGAATTCTAAAACCAGGGGAGAAAAGTACCTTGGAAACTAAAAAGATAGAATCTGAAAGTAAAGGAATCAAAGGAGGAAAAAAAGTTTATAGAAGTTTGATTACTGGAAAGGTTCGATCTAATTCAGAAATTTCAGGCCAAATGAAACAGCCTCTTCAAGCAAACATGCCTTCAATCTCTCGAGGCAGGACAATGATTCATATTCCAGGAGTTCGAAATAGCTCCTCAAGTACAAGTCCTGTTTCTAAAAAAGGCCCCCCACTTAAGACCCAAGCCTCCAAAAGCCCTAGTGAAGGTCAGACAGCCACCACTTCTCCTAGAGGAGCCAAGCCATCTGTGAAATCAGAATTAAGCCCTGTTGCCAGGCAGACATCCCAAATAGGTGGGTCAAGTAAAGCGCCTTCTAGATCAGGATCTAGAGATTCGACCCCGTCAAGACCAGCCCAGCAACCATTAAGTAGACCTATACAGTCTCCTGGGCGAAACTCTATTTCCCCTGGTAGAAATGGAATAAGTCCTCCTAACAAATTATCTCAGCTTCCAAGGACATCTTCCCCCAGTACTGCTTCAACTAAGTCCTCAGGTTCTGGAAAAATGTCGTATACATCTCCAGGCAGACAGATGAGCCAACAGAACCTTACCAAACAAACAGGTTTATCCAAGAATGCCAGTAGTATTCCAAGAAGTGAGTCTGCCTCCAAAGGACTAAATCAGATGAATAATGGCAATGGAGCCAATAAAAAGGTAGAACTTTCTAGAATGTCTTCAACTAAATCAAGTGGAAGTGAATCTGATAGATCAGAAAGACCTGTATTAGTACGCCAGTCAACTTTCATCAAAGAAGCTCCAAGCCCAACCTTACGAAGAAAATTGGAGGAATCTGCTTCATTTGAATCTCTTTCTCCATCGTCTAGACCAGCTTCTCCCACTAGGTCCCAGGCACAAACTCCAGTTTTAAGTCCTTCCCTTCCTGATATGTCTCTATCCACACATTCATCTGTTCAGCCTGGTGGATGGCGAAAACTCCCACCTAATCTCAGCCCCACTATAGAGTATAATGATGGAAGACCAGCAAAGCGGCATGATATTGCACGGTCTCATTCTGAAAGTCCTTCTAGACTGCCAATCAATAGGTCAGGAACCTGGAAACGTGAGCACAGCAAACATTCATCATCCCTTCCCCGAGTAAGCACTTGGAGAAGAACTGGAAGTTCATCTTCAATTCTTTCTGCTTCATCAGAATCCAGTGAAAAAGCAAAAAGTGAGGATGAAAAACATGTGAACTCTATTTCAGGAACCAAACAAAATAAAGAAAACCAAGTATCCGCAAAGGGAACATGGAGAAAAATAAAAGAAAATGAAATTTCTCCCACAAATAGTACTTCTCAGACTGTTTCCTCAGGTGCTACCAATGGTGCTGAATCAAAGACCCTAATTTATCAAATGGCACCTGCTGTTTCTAAAACAGAGGATGTTTGGGTGAGAATTGAGGACTGTCCCATTAACAACCCTAGATCTGGTAGATCTCCCACAGGTAATACTCCCCCAGTGATTGACAGTGTTTCAGAAAAGGGAAATCCAAACATTAAAGATGCAAAAGATAATCAGGCAAAACAAAATGTGGGTAATGGCAGTGTTCCCATGCGTATCGTGGGTTTGGAAAATCGCCTGAACTCCTTCATTCAGGTAGATGCCCCTGACCAAAAAGGAACTGAGACAAAACCAGGACAAAATAATCCTGTCCCTGCATCAGAGACTAATGAAAGTTCTATAGTGGAACGTACCCCATTTAGTTCTAGCAGCTCAAGCAAACACAGTTCACCTAGTGGGACTGTTGCTGCCAGAGTGACTCCTTTTAATTACAACCCAAGCCCCAGGAAAAGCAGTGCAGATAGCACTTCAGCCCGGCCATCTCAGATCCCAACTCCAGTGAATAACACAAAGAAGCGAGATTCAAAAACTGACAGCACAGATTCCAGTGGAACCCAAAGTCCTAAGCGCCATTCTGGGTCTTACCTTGTGACATCTGTTTAAAAGAGCTGGAAGAATGAAACTAAGATAATTATATGTTAATTACAACTGCTATATAGATATTTTGTTTCAAATGAAACTTTAAAAGACTAAACAATTTTGTAAATAGGTTGGATTCTTGTTAGAGGGTTTTTGTTCTGGAAGCCATATTTGATAGTATACTTTGTCTTCACTGGTCTTATTTTGGGAAGCACTCTTGATGGTTAGGAAAAAAAATAGTAAAGCCAAGTATGTTTGTACAGTATGTTTTACATATGTTTAAGTAGCATCCCATCCCAATTTCCTTTAATTATTGCTTGTCTTAATGAACACTACAGATAGAAAATATGATATATTGCTGTTATCAATCATTTCTAGATTATAAACTGACTAAACTTACATCAGGGAAAAATTGGTATTTATGCAAAAAAAGAAAATGTTTTTGTCTTTGTGAGTCCATCTAACATCATAATTAATCATGTGGCTGTGAAATTCACAGTAATATGGTTCCCAATGAACAAGTTTACCCAGCCTGCTTTGCTTTACTGCATGAATGAAACCGATGGTTCAATTTCAGAGGTAATGATTAACAGTTACGTGGTCACATGATGTGCATAGAGATAGCTACAGTGTAATAATTTACACTATTTTGTGCTCAAAAGAAAACAAAAATCTGTGTAACTGTACAACATTGAATGAAACTATTTTACCTGAACTAGATTTTATCTGAAAGTAGGTAGAATTTTTGCTATGCTGTAATTTGTTGTATATTCTGGTATTTGAGGTGAGATGGCTGCTCTTTTATTAATGAGACATGAATTGTGTCTCAACAGAAACTAAATGAACATTTCAGAATAAATTATTGCTGTATGTAAACTATTACTGAAATTGGTATTTGTTTGAAGGGTCTTGTTTCACATTTGTATTAATAATTGTTAAAAAGGCCTCTTTTAAAGCTTATATAATTTTTTTCTTCAGATTCTATGCATTAAGAGTAAAATTCCTCTTACTGTAATAAAAATAATTGAAAAAGACTATTGCCACTTAACCACTCCATGCATTGGCACTTAGCCATTCCTGAAATTTCTTTTATGTAATTAGCTCTTCTTAATTTTTAATATTTTTCCACTTAAACTTTTTTTTTCTTATTCTACTGGAGCTCAGTAAAAATAAATTCATTATAATAGCAATGTAAACAGCCTAGCACAGACTAAGCATTGAACATAATAGGCCCACATAGATTATTTCCTTTTTCTTAATATTAAAGAATTCTGTACTTGAAATTGGTTATTCTTAGGTACAGGTAGTCTCTTTGAAGCTTTACAGTGTAAACTGTCTTGACCCTTCATCTTCTTGTTGCAGCTGGGTCTGACATGAACACTTTTTATCACCCTGTATGATAGGGCAAAATTTCAGCATCAAGTATAATCAACACTTAGCCATGCTCAGAAAATTCAAATCACATGGAACTTCAAAGGTATATTTAATAGCATTAAGATATTCAGAAGTATATTTTAAAATTCCTGACTGTAAAGGAAACTTGGTTTTGATGGGTACAGTTCTGGGGTACATGTTAAGTACCCCCTTATACAAGGGAGGGAAGTCCTTCCTGAAGGAAAATAAACTGACACTTATTAACTAAGGTAATTTACTTAATACATCCTGATTTGTTCTGAAAGATCAGAGGGTGACTGGTGATACATGTACACATATTTGTTAAATAAATAATTTATTTTTAGTGATAATCATAAACTCTATTTGGGGAAGGGAAAAGATTTTTAAGCATGGTGGGGCACTCAGAAGAGGAGGTAGGAGTAAACCTACCTGGTGCCTTGAAAATCACATCAAGTACTTAATTATCTACCCCTCACCTGTGGTTATAACTTACAGGTAATGAAGATGATTTTTTTAAAGCTAAAATGCCAGTTAAGTGCTATGACTTGAGCTAAGGTATTTGACTCCAATGCCTATACTGTGTGTACTGCACCACTTTGTAAACACCTCAGTTTACTATCTTTGAAATAATTGACATTTAAATTTTTGCCAAATGTTATCTGAAATTGTCTATGAATACTATCTATTTCTGTTGTTCTCCAAGGCTTCCATAAACAATGGAGATACATGCATATAGGTCATAGTTGTTTCATTTTCTGATTTTCTAATTTTTTTGAATTACTGCTTGCCAGTTTTTGCAAACCACTTCAAGTATTTTTATGGAAAGAGATGGGATATTAATCAAGAGATGGGATGTTAATCACAGATAAAATTGCCTTTTAATTCAAGTACGGAGGAAAACATCAATGCTGAAAATGAAGAGTTCATTCCACATGCCAGAAAAGTGGAATTTTTGTAGGCAACACTTAACACTAACACTGACTGGGAGGAGGGCTAGTCTCTAGCACCCATTGAAGTAAAGGTAGCTGGATGAGGCCCTCTATTTAGAGATAGTGGTTCTGAATTAGTAAAGGGGCAAATCTCAATTCTAATTATAAATGTTCACAGGGTGCTGCTATAATTGATACCAGACCAAATATTCCCAGTTTATGTTTGTTAACAAATGGCATACTAAGCCCAGTGTTGGGAATTAGTCAAGAGTTAGGATGCCTGTTTAGAGAAGAGTGGGGGAAGGAGAGTTCGTTATGGTAAAGCACTTCAAACAAGTATATTGGGATCACCAGGAGTGCTTACCAAGACTTAGCTGGGCCATACCCCCAGTTTGATTCAGGAGGTTTGGAATGGGGCCCAAGAACTTGCCTCTCTAACAAGTTCAAAGGTGAGGCGAGTGCTGCTGGTCTGGAGACCACACTTTGAGAATTACTGTCCTAAGTTACCACAGTGAAGTTCCTTGAGTGATTGCCTTCAGCTCTAGCGATTCCTTCCAACAACTGGATCTTTCATCTGACAAGGTATACAACAAATAAACTCTGCTTCCCTTAGGCATAAAAGACTTGAATATTGAGCCATCCAATCTGATAATGTCCATCTCAACTCCTGACAGCAGACAAACTTAACCAGATGTCAATGAACAAGTAATTCTAAAAACAATTATATCTGAAGGATCAGTTAATGTTCCCTTTGAGACTGTTACTATAAAAGGCAATAACTAAAGCAAAGATGTAATTTGAATTTTCAGTAAGATTAAAAGAGACTATAAAAATAACTTTGAGATGAGAAACAGTTTATTTCAGATGAAAATGTATCCAGTTTTTGAATACACAGTGGAAGTGCTTAATAGCAAGTTAGATTGCTTGAGGACAACTTTACAAATTACCAGGGTAATGAAAAGGAAGTAATCAAAGATAAGCCCCATAAGGATTAAATAGCACTGTAAGTACAATAAAACGTTTCTGGATTAAGTAAAATATGGATTATGTTCCCACAAGGTTAATTATGTGAAAGGATGAATCTTGAGGATGGGAGCCAGTTGCACAGTATCTGAATATATGTTGTCACAGGGTCTCTTGGAATCTAAGGAAGAAAGAAAGCACCAGAAATGCAAAAAGTAAATTGCCCACAGCTAAAGAAACATCTGAGTAGTCAGATCACTAACATTTATGAAATTATTTTTCAAGTCATGGTGGCTGAAGTAGAGTGTATAATTTTTTTTCCTTTCTAATAAGCATATTTTCCTATTATGCTGACATTAAAATTTATTTTTTTTTTACTTTAAAATTTAAAAACTACTTTGTAATATTGAAACCTATGGACTGTGGCTCCTGTAAACCCCAGGTCATTCTCCTGCCATTCTTACAACTCTGTGATCTATAAAAGTATATTCTGCTTTTTGTTAGGCCATTGATGCTTTTTTTCAACCTGTACTTTCTATGTATATAATATTGTTATTGGTGCTAAATACACTCTTTCCTCTGATATTCAGGATAATTTTCTCTATATTTGTGACTTATTTTCTTGAAGTTATGTGATTTTTTTTAATTAAAAATAATTCAACATAATGTATACTACTGAAGGTGACCACTGAATATAAAGCAACATTAGTGAAAAATAACTATTGAAAGAAATGCCAAACATTAACTGCCCTACTCACACCACCTTTTAGAATCCAGACCCTTAGCCTCACTGATTGGTCACTGAACCAAGTACCCAGTCTTTCTCCCTGACCTTGGCTGTTTGTGCTGGAGTTAGATATCTGACCTAGAAGAAATTCATCATCAGCTAGTAGTGACCAAAGACTTGTTTATCACTGCTTGGAAAGAAAAAAAAATGATTAGGTCAATCAATTTGAAATAAGCATCACAAAGGAAATTTCTGGCCGGTTCTTGAGTGCTGGAACTGAAAAAGCATGCACAGTTAAGGCTCAAATTGCTATGACTGGCATCATGAAGCTTAAACTAAGAGGAAACCACCTAGTGGAGAAAGAGGAGGAGGGAACAGATACTGGGAGGATGCATAGAAAGCAAGAAGAGACAAGAGTCACAAGCTCAAGACCAGCCTGGGCAACAAAGCAAGACCCTGTCTCTACCGAAAAAAAAAAAAAGGCGGGGGGGGGCCTGATGGTGCATACCTGTAGTCCCAGCTACACAGAGGCTGAGGCCATCAGTTCAAGACTGCAGTGAGCTGTGGGCACTCCAGCCTGGGTGACAAAACGAGACCCTGTCTCTTAAAACAAAAGAAAACAAAACAAAACAAAAAAACAAAGACTGGGTGCAGTGGCTCATGCCTATAATCCCAGCACTTTGTGAGGCTGAGGTGGGAGGATTGCTGGAGTCCAGGAGTTTAAGACCAACCTAGAGGTTAACAGTGAGACCTCGCCTCTACAAAAAATTAGAAATTAGATGGGCATGGTGTTGCACACCTGTATTCCCCTCTACTTGGGAGGATGAGGTGGGAGGATCGTTCTTGCCACTGCACTCCAGCCTTGGTGACAAAATGAGATCCTGTCTCAAAAAAAGAGTCCCTAGCTCCTGGAGTCACTCCAGTCCCTGCCATTTCTGAGACCTTGTTCTACTTTTCCTGGTTTGGGGAATACTTGTGGGAAGCCAAGAAGTCTCCTCCAAGCCGATTTGCAAAAAACCTTCCATTTGTAAAAAGACAGTATCTGCTCAGGGCAGCAAAGCGAAGTGCAATAATGAAGTATGCCTGTAGTGATGGCTACTTCAAGCTCCTGAAGTAACTTGAAACTAACAGAAAACTATATTTAGACATACAGTAAGTTCTAAAATTTCCAAGATTAAGACTTTATTTAAAAATATCAGTGGAGCCGGGATTGGTGGTTCATGCTTGCCATCTCAACAGTTTGGGAGGCCGAGGTGAGTGGATCACAAGGTCAGGAGTTCAAGACCATATTAGCCAATATAGTGAAACCCTGTCTCTACTAAATATACAAAACTTAGCCGGGTGTGGTGCCGCATGCCTGTAATCCCAGCTACTCGAGGCTGAGGCAGGAGAACTGCTTGAACCCGGGAGGTAGAGGTTGCAGTGAGCCAGGATCACACCACTGCACCGCAGCCTGGGCGGCAGAGCAAGACTACGTTTTGTGGGGGGAAAAAAAGTCAATGGGAAGAGAAGAATAGGTTGCCTCCAAAGGAGAAAAAAACTTATGTTGGCATCAATTATCTCTGCAACACTAAATGTTAAAGAACAAAACACCACGAAACAATGGAACTATATGCAGCATTTTGAAGGAAACAGAAATATTACCTAAGAATTCTGAAGCCAACCATACTAACATTTCATTTATCAACCTTTGGGATTCTTGTTTTAATTAAAAACAAGACCTCTTAACGACAGGATGTTTATTTAAAGAATATGAGGTATCTCACAGGATCTGTATGAGGACTAAAAAATCAGTGTTGGAAACTACACAGTAGAAACAATATCAAAACCATGCTGTGAGACTGCAGTAAAGACCCAGATGCTACCCCTAATGCTGGAATCCTCTGACACCATCACCATAAATTAAGATTACATGTGGCACTCACTTCACACTGCTTGCTTCTGAATTGAAGTCTTGCTTGGGTGGACGTGGTTGGCAGAGGATGTGTTACATGCCTGTAGCATCTGGGAAAGCTCACTTTTTTGTTTCTCCATTGAGGAGGCTGGATTCATAAAAATGAATTCCTCAAATGTCTATGAGAGATACTGCAAAAACACCTGGAGGCCAGAAACCATGACAATATTCCAGCTGCCCCAGTAATTAACTTTGAAGCTTTGAAGCCAGGCATTGACTTCTTCTCTCAAAGGAGTTCTATCGAAGTCCTAGATGGCATCTTTTTCCAGTATGCTGTTTTGTCTACATTGAAAAATCCACTGTTTAGTGTAACCACTAAATGATATTAGCTAATCATTGATCATTATCAATGGCATTAGCTACATTTACATTTTCTGGATAACTTGCTGCAGCTTCTCTATCAGCACTTGCCGCTTCACCTTACACATGACGTTATGGAGATGGCTTCATTCTTAAACCTCCTGAACCACTCTCTACTAGCATCCCACTTCTTCTGCAGCTTCCTCATCTTTCTTCAGCCTTCCCAGAAATGAAGGGAGTTAGGGCCTTGCTCTGGATTAGGCTTTGGGTTAAAGGAATGTTGTGGCTGGTTTAATCTTCTATCTAAACCCCTAAAACTTTCTCTGTATCAGCAATAAGGTTGTTCTGCTTTCTGATCATTTGTGTGTTTATTGAAGTAAGTTCCTTTTAATTTCCTTCAAGAATTTTGTCTTTGTATTTACAACTTGGCTAACTGTTAAGATGCCAAGAGACCCAGCTTTCAGCCTATCTTGGCGTACACATGCCTTCCTCACTTAGCTTAATCATTTCCAGCTTTTGACTGAAAGTGAGACATGTGACTCTTCCTTTCACTTGAACATTTAGAGGCCATTGTAGGGTTATTAATTGGCCTCATTCAATGCTGTTGTGTCTTGGGGAATAGAGGCTCCAGGAGAGGGAGAGATGGGAAATGGCTAGTTGGCCGAACAGTCAAAACATATACAACATTTATCCAATAAGTTCCCCCATCTTATCTGGGCACGGTTCATGGCACCCCAAAACTACTACAATAGTAACAGCGAACATCACTGATTACAGATCACCATAACAGAAATAATGAAAAGGTTTGAAATATTGCAAGAATTACCAAAATATGACACAAAGCTACCCTGCTGGAAAAATGGCGCCAAGAGACTTCCTCCAAGCTGATTTGCAAAAAACCTTCCATTTGTTAAAAAGGCAGTATCTGCTCAGAGCAGCAAAGCAAAGTGCAATGATCAAGTATTGCCTGTTTGCAATAATCAAGATGGCACATGGTATTCTTCAGAAGTTTTTTTTTTTTTTTTTTTTTTTTGTAGTCGTTTTTTGTTTGTTTGACAGAGTCTCACTCTGTTGCCCAGACTGAAGTGCAGTGGTAGGATCCTGGTTCACTGCAACCTCCACCTCCCAAGTTCAAACGATTTTCCTACCTCACCCTCCTGAGTAGCGGGGATACAGGCACCTCCCACCACGCCTAGCTAATTTTTGCGTTTTTTAGTAGAGACTGGGTTTTGCCATGTTGGCCAGGCTTGTCTTGAATTCCTGTCCTCACGTGATCCGCCTGCCTCGGCCTCCCAAAGTGCTGAGATTACAGGCGTGGACCACCACGCCCGGCTAATTTTAGTATTTTTAGTAGAGATGGGGTTTTACCATGTTTGCCATGCTGGTCTGAACTCCTGACCTCGTGGTCCGCCTGCCTTGGTTTTACCATGTTTGCCAGGCTGGTCTCAACTCCTGACCCAGTGATCTGCCTGGCCTCCCAAAGTGCTGGGATTACAGGCGTGAGCCACGGTGCACAGCCTAAAAGGTGAATAGTTAAGTTTCTAACACTTACACAGCATACTGAAACACAGTGTCTTTAACTTCGCTAGTTCTACCGCTATAAAAATCCATTTTGCCAAATTGAAAGCAAGCTCTAGGGCCCAGGAACAGCTACAAATTAAACATAAGGAGCATTTTCTTGCTTCCTCTAATGTATATTTGCACCCTGAACCACACAGATCCTCCTCAGTGCACAGTCTCGCCCCTAAACAGCTAGTACCATTCATACTCGCTGAGAAAGTGGAAATGAGGAAGGGTCGAAGTTAACCCCTTTTTTAGTGGCGATGCATGCGTCCCACGTGCGCTTCCCGGCGAGACTTGGGAAAGGAGTGAGCAGCTTTCTTGATCCTCTCGCGAGAGGGGAAGTAGTCACGCCACGTCGGAGACTAGCAATCCCGCGGCCGAGCGACAGGTGCCGGAACAAATAGGAGGTGAGAAATCGCGGACGCGGAACCATTTGGTGGGCAGGACTTCCGGCGGAATATCGCACTGTCTGGGAAACTCAGAGCTGTCCTGGTGGTCGCTGTTCAGAGTTTTGTGAAGATGGCTTGTGCTGCCGCGCGCTCCCCGGCCGACCAGGACAGGTGGGTCCTGGGGAGGTGGGTCCTGAGAAAGGAAGGGGCTTGCTGTGGTGCCGCGGGTGCTGCGCTTCCTTACGCCGCGTCGCGGCATCGTGAATGGCCTAGCGAGACGATCCAGCTTGGCCTGGACGGGCTCTGCGCCCCTCCCAGACGGCTCGTTTTTCCGAGAATCCTGCAGCAGCCACTAGGCTCTTGGCAGGGCTTCTGAAATTCCTACCGTAGGTATCCTAGTGTTTACCTTTACGCGACACAAGTATTTTGGGTGCTACCTGGACATGATATATCTTATTGTTGAGCTCAGAAAGGCTCGTTTGTGAATTTTTAAGGTTTTTAATACCTTGGACACTGTTTTTTATATGAGGGCTGGCCCCATTCGCAGGAACTTTTGACACACTGCTCTGTCTAATGTAACAGTTAACAAGTTTTGTTTCTGTTCGTGTTGTTCTTTTCCATCTAACGTAGTGGATAAAGTTTAAGTAAGGTAAGTAAAAGAAAGGTAATTTAACGAAAAAGCATTAAGCAAATAATAGCATAGGTGTACCAGCAGTGATGACAAGGACTATCTCGGACTGACACAATAAATATTATTATTATTATTGAGACACAGTCTCACTCTGTGGCCAGGCTGGAGTGCAGTGGTGCCATCTAGGCTCACTGCAACATCTGACTCCCGGGTTCGAGCTATTCTCCTGCCTCAGCTTCCTGAGTAGCTGGGATTACAGGCACGCACCACCAAGCCCAGCTAATTTTTTTTTTTTTTTTTGAGACGGAGTTTCGCTCTTGTTAACCCAGGCTGGAGTGCAATGGCACGATCTCGGCTCACCGCAACCTCCGCCTCCTGGGTTCAGGCAATTCTCCTGCCTCAGCCTCCTGAGTAGCTGGGATTACAGGCACACGCCACCATGCCCAGTTAATTTTTTGTATTTTTAGTAGAGACGGGGTTTCACCATGTTGACCAGGCTGGTCTCGATCTCTTGACCTCGTGATCCACCCGCCTCGGCCTCCCAAAGTGCTGGGATTACAGGCTTGAGCCACCGCGCCTGGCCAAATTTTTATATTTTTCGTAGAGACGAGGTTTCACCATCTTGGCCAGGATGTTCTCCATCTCCTGACCTTGTGATCCACCCGCCTCGGCCTCCCAAAGTGCTGGGATTACAGGCGTTGTCCATGTTCTTGGCGTTTTGAATAAAGAATTGAGCAGAACACACAAGGCAGTGAAAGCAGGTTTATTTTAAACAAAAGTACACTCCACAGAGTGGGAGCTGGCTCCAGCAAGCCACCCAACAGCTGTTGGTTATGGCATATTTGCAGGTAACGAAATTTTGGGGGGGTTAAATACTTCCTGAAGGTTTCCCATTGGCCAGTGCTAGTCTGATTGGTTGCCGGAGAGAGCCCGAGGTACTTTGATTTTTTAACTGCCATGCAGAAAAAAAGACAGTTGAAAAGAGAGTAGCCATCTGATACCTAGTCAGCATGAATTGGCCTTCCGTTATCTCCCTCCCGACCCTGTTCTTCTGCCTCATACTGCTGTAGTGATACCAGTTGTGCTCTTGTCTATGGCAGGTTTATTTGTATCTATCCTGCTTATTTAAATAATAAGAAGACCATTGCAGAGGGAAGGCGAATCCCCATAAGTAAGGTAAGCAGGTGGCTGGCGCCTTGGTCCTCAAGGGAATGGGGCATGTCATCCTGGTCGGGCCACGTCATCTTGTTAGAGCCGCAGGGGCTTCTCTTCACTGCATTTATTTAGGGCTTGAGGAGAACAACCAAGAATTGGGGTGTGTTCCTTGGTGAAACCAGAAAGGCATTAATTCATAGCTGAGGGGATTTTTTTTTAATGGCTCCTAATGAGCCTGTGCTTGTAAATAAGTATATAGAGAGTCTGTAGAGTTTACATGATTTTTTTTGTTTTGTTTTGTATTTTGTTTGACTAGATAGAGTCTTGCTCTGTCACGAGGCTAGAGTGTAGTGGCGTGATCTCTGCTCACCGCAATCTTCGGCTTTTGGTTCAGGCAGTTCCCCTGCCTCAGCCTCCCAAGTAGCTGGGACTATAGGCGTGCACCACCATGCCTGGCTAATTTTTTGTGTTTTAGTGGAGACGGAGTTTCACCATGTTGGCCACCATGGTCTTGATCTCCTGACGTCGTCATCCGCCTGCCTTGGCCTCCCAATACACGTTTTTTTTTTTTAAAGTTTATGACAATATTCCCCTTGGTACAGAAAAACAAAATTATGACATTCTATGATACATTAAAAATGTTCAGAATGTAGTTGAGATTTTTTTAATTATGTAAGAAAGACTTGCAAAAAGTTCATCCGTGATGTGTTTTATTAGAGAGTCATTTGTATTTTGTAATGTGACAGATTTAAGGCACTTAGGTTTGATGCAGTGAATTGTCATATGATGAGTACATCTGAGTGGTAACAAGCACTCAAAAAAGAAAACATTGCAAGCATCCAGGAACATTCCTTTATGTTCCCTACCAACCACTGTCGCCTACGCATATGCTCAAAAATACCAGGATAGCCACTGTCATGACTTCAACACAATAGATTACTTTTGCTTTTTTTGAATTTTCTGTAAATGGAATTACACACTATGTACTTTTGCATCTTTTTTCACTGAACTTTAAGCTTATGAGATTTATCCACATATTTGAATATAGTTGAATTTTTATTGCTCTGTGACAGGGTTTGTCAATAGCAGCACCATTGCCAGTTTGAGCCAGATAGTTGTTGTATGGGGGTTGTTATGTGCATTTTAAGATGTTCAGCAGTATCCCTGGCCTCTACCCACTAGATGACAGATTATCCCCCTCCACCCTCCCATCCCTTAGTTGTGACCATCAGAAATGTCCCCCTCCACCTTCCCATCCCCTAGTTGTGACCATCAGAAATGTCTTCAGGCATTGCCAGGTGTCTTTTGTGTGTGGACAGGGGTAGGGAGGCTGAGGACAGAATTTCCCTGTTGGAAACTACTGCCCTGTTTGCTCTAGTATTGCACTGTGTGCATGTACCAAAGTCTTTTCGACCTCCTTTTTCGACCTCCTTTTTCTTTTTTTTTTTGAGGTGGAGTTTCGCTCTTGTTACCCAGGCTGGAGTGCAATGGCGCGATCTCGGCTCACCGCAACCTCCGCCTCCTGGGTTCAGGCAATTCTCCTGCCTCAGCCTCCTGAGTAGCTGGGATTATAGGCACACGCCACCATGCCCAGCTAATTTTTTGTATTTTTAGTAGAGACAGGGTTTCACCATGTTGACCAGGATGGTCTCGATCTCTCGACCTCGTGATCCACCCGCCTCGGCCTCCCAAAGTGCTGGGATTACAGGCTTGAGCCACCGTGCCCGCCCTCCTTTTTCTTTTTAAGAGAGAGATCTGGCTCTGTCACCCAAGCTGGAGTACACCAGTATAGTCTCAGCTCACTGACGCCTCCACCTCCCGGACTCAAGCCATCCTCCAACCTCAGCCTTCTGAGTAGCTGGGACTACAGGCACACGCCACCATGTGGCTATTTTTTTTTTCTTTTTTTTTTTTTTTTGTATTGATGGCATTTCTCCATGTTGTCCAGGGTGGTCTCAGACTCCTGTGCTGAGCAATCTGCCTGACTTGGTTCCCAAAGTGCTGGGATTACAGGTGTGAGCCACCACACCTGGCCCTTTGTATTTGGGATGAAAAATTGGATTATTTCTATTAATAGTTTGAGGCTATTATAAATAGTTGTCTTTTAGTGAACCTATTTTTGCTTTTTTGTAGAACACATCTGGAAATGGAATTGCCGGGCCATAGGGAATGCATATATTCAGTTTTAGTAGATACTAGCGGACGGTTTTCTAAAGTGTTTGTATGTGTAATTGTTTAAGCAGTGAATAATCGTTGACCACCTACTATGTTCAAAGTACCATGCTAGGTGCAGGGGAACACACTGGTTAACAAAACAAAGTCCTTGCCCTTAGAAGATTATGTTTTGTTGGAGTGGAGGCGGACACACAGGTATGCATTAGTGTTATTCCTAGGAATTTTTAAAATTATAATGGAAGCATCTGTACTTAGGGAAAAAGGACACCTATGGTTTTGGTACTTGTTTGATTATAGTATTTGAAATTATTTACCCAACACTATGGCAGTGTTCACTTAAAGCAAATGTATTTAGTGTTTATGTTTTTAACTGTTCAGGCTGTTGAAAATCCTACAGCTACAGAGATTCAAGATGTATGTTCAGCAGTTGGACTTAACGTATTTCTTGAGGTATGACATGGTTCTTTACTATTTTCCATACTCATCTAATTGATGTAATAACTTGCTTAAGCCCTGTTTTTCTTTTGTTTCGTTTATGTTAGAAAAATAAAATGTACTCTAGAGAATGGAATCGTGATGTCCAATACAGAGGCAGAGTCCGGGTCCAGCTCAAACAGGAAGATGGCAGTCTCTGCCTTGTGCAGTTCCCATCACGTAAGCTTTTTTAAGTGAATCAGTAGGATTCAGGGATAGGTTTCTCCTACACAACACAATTTCTAAAACTGAAAGGTGAAAATCAGAATTTGCATTCTAAAGAATAATTTAAAGACAGGACTACTTCTCATGGAGACAGGTAAGCAGTAGTTCTATTTCTTTGAGGCGAAAGACCTCTTTGAAAGTGTAATGAGACCTACTAAACATTTATCAAAAAATTGTGTGAATATTTATAAACCTCTAGAAGTCTGTCATTTCTCCCAGATTAAGAATATAAAGTTATTAAATCATGGGATGTTAAATGCCATTTCAGATCCTAGAGGTTTGTTAATATCTAATTATTCTATTAATAAATCTAAAAAGCAATATTGACTGAAAAAAGCAAGAGATATGCACAGTGTGGTACCACTTATGTAAATTTAAATACAAAATATTACTATTTATTGATAGATCCATATATAATGTTGCTTATTGGTTTTTTTTTTTTTTGAAATGATCTGTAAGGAAACACCGACTCTTAAGACAGTAGTCACCTAATGGCTAGTGGGATAGAAAGTAGAGACATGGGGATTGATGATCGTAGAAGACTGTTTCATCACCTCTAATGTTTCCTTTCATGAAAACAATAACGACAAAACTAGAAATCAATATAACAGAATGTTGGTTCTGAGTATTAATAAGTCTTTGTTTTCATGTTATTTTTCTGAATTTTTATCTCTGAAAATTTTAATTTTTTAAAACAGAGCTATTAATTTTTTGTTTCAGTTTAATAACCCCCCTAAGTTTAATTAAACTCTTCCATTAAATTTACTTAAAAACAATGAAATTGTCAAACTGACAACTTCGTTTGATTTTTTTTTTTTTTTTTAATAGACAAGGATCTCACTGTGTTGCCCAGGCTAGTCTCAAACTCCTGGCCTCAAGCAATCTCCCACCTTGGGGAGATCCCAAATGCCAAGATCACAGGCATGAGCCACCATGCCCAGCCAGCATATTTAAACTTTTTTTTTTTTTTTTTTTAAAGACAGTGTCTTACTCTGCCATCCAGGTTGAGTGCAGTGGTACAATTATGGCACATTGCAGTCTTGACCTCCTGGACTCAAGCAACACTTCCACCTCAGCCTCCCAAGCAGCTGGGAATACAGGTGCACACCGCCACACCTGCCTAATTTTTCATTTTTTCTAGAGATGGGGTTTTGCAATGTTTCCTAGGCCAGTCTCGAACTCCTGGATACAAGTGATCCTCCTGCCTCAGCCTCCAAAAGTGCTGAGATTACAGACGTGAGGCACCGGGCTCAGCCTAAAGTAGATTGTTTTTTATATATGAAAACCCATCAGGATTGGTAGGTATTGCTAAGTGCTTCAGGTTGTGATTAAGGAGTGACAGATAGTATATTCTCATATGTATTTTTTTCCTCTTCAACATCTTCCTATACTATATCTCAAAAGACCAAAACAAAAAAAATTTTTTAATTAACTAGTAGATAAAATAGGGATAGAAATTCTGGTAAAAAGATGTCACTTCCTATTTCCACTAAGATCCAAGTGAGTAAGATAGTAAAAAGAAAGCAGAGCTGAGGAGCTTGGTCTCTTGGGGTGAAGGTAGCTGGTTGTGGGTATGCAGAGCAGGGATGCCCATAAGGGTAGATCATCTGATCTTACCTATCAGATCTCTTGTAACTTGATACTATTTTTGTTATAAGACTCAGAAAACCCTGTGTTTCAGTGTCTTAAGATACAATGATATTCTGACTCTGTTTCCTACCTGAGATATATTTAGATAAATACTCCTTAGATCTTTAAGCTAGGACCAAGGTCAGAATTTTTGTTTCATACTCTTTTGATTTTATTCATTTAAATATTTTCAGCATTATTCTTACTCTCAGTACATTTCCCCACACTTGAGCCGGTGAGTGTCTTCACAGTCATTTGATTTTTTATTTTTTTAAAAAATTGTTTTCCATTTTCTTGATGTGATAGTTTCTTACGCTTTGTGATATTCAAGTTAATGACTTTTTATGTCTTACTTCTCAGATTGTACACTAAGCCTAACTTCTGGTTCCTAGGTAAGTCAGTAATGTTGTATGCAGCAGAAATGATACCTAAACTAAAAACAAGGACACAAAAAACAGGAGGTGGTGACCCAAGTCTTCAACAAGGAGAGGGAAGTAAAAAAGGGAAAGGAAAGAAAAAGAAGTAACCTAGTATCAACATCAAGTATGTGGTACTACTGTAAGAGGTATGAATGGAAGCTTCTAATTTGTATTGGAGGAAACCAGAAGCTTTTTGTTTGCATCATTTAACTGAACTGTGAATCCTTGTGCCTCTCATCTTTATCATCGGAGTTGACATTGAAACAAATTCACATCAGAAGTTTGCATCTCGCTTTTATGCACTGTAAAATACTTTTTTTTTGTCTTTTCAGTGCAGTTTTTTTGGAAGAAAGAATATTTTTAAATGGACAGTGGACCGTACAATAAGTTACTTGAAATAAGTTACTTGTTTCAGATGAATTTCAATTAGATTTGAAATAAACATTTTTGTCCACCTTTTAAGTTAATGAAATAAAATTTGAAACTGACTTTTACAGCTTTTGCCTATGAACTAATGCTAGGAGAGGAGGAGGTATTTAAGAATAAAATAGGTAGTGAAAGTTTCCACCCTGTGAGCCTAAAACTGGAAGAAAGTGGTAGATCTGGGGGTAGTTGACGGGGAAGTCTGTAAACAGTCTGTAGATCATATTTTAATCTTATTGTAAACAAATTGTTCAATTGTTAGTTTTTTTATATGGAAAGTCCTAGATTTTAAGCTTTAAATTTGCTTATTTTGTAGGTTGAAGAGCATGGTTTTCATGGGAGTTCTAAAATTAACTGTGCTTTAGCACCTTGAGGTATACTTTGCTTCAAGAAACTAAATTGGATTGGTGCTCCTGAATTTATTTCAGAGCAGTTTCTGAAAGTGGTGATTCTGAGCTATCCTGATTCCTGTTTCTCCTGAGGCCTGGTTTAGCTTTTCCTTAAGTTCTGCAAGCTACCTCATGTTTTCAGTAAATTACATATTCTTTATATTTTTATTGCTCACAGTTAAACAATTCTATTGATTGTAAAATAAGCAAACCCAGAAATGTGGAGATTGATTTGTATTTATTTAATTTATTTAAATTGAGACAGGGTCTTGCACTCCCAAGCTCAAGTGATCCTCCTGCCTCGACCTCTCAAAGTGCTGGGATTATTAGGTGTGAACCAGTTGGCCAGTTGACTTATTTTTTTTTACTCTTACAATTTCTGTTTTAGAGTGAACATTATAGTATAAGAGTTTATATATTTAACTTACAAATAAATACTGGGGAAATTATGTGTAAAACATAATTCAAAGCAGCCTTCTTTGAGAAAATGGGTGTGTTTGGCTGTGTAACAAAACGATGCAGGACTTAAGCAGGAGATTTTTGTCTTATATGTTAAAATCCAAGTGAGGATGCAGTAGTTGTTGGCTTAGCTCTCAGTGATGCTTCTTTTGTATTTTTCCACTCCACTCTCCATGGCATATTTCTAACACCTTTATGGATTGTTGTTCATGCTTGTGAAAGGGCTGACATTTACATGAGTTCAAAGCAGGAAGAAAAGATAGCTGTGCCAGCCACTTCTGGCAAGCATGCCTCCCACCTCAGCCTCCCAATTAGCTGAGACCGTAGGCATGAGATTTCTCAAAATTCCTCCAGGAAAGGTAAAGCAAGAGATTTATTAGAATTCCTCCCAGCAGGCTTTCACTTGGTTTCATTGTTGAGAACCATGACATATGTCCATCTCTAGCTGCAGAGGCTGAGAAAGTGAATACAGTAGTCCTCCTAATTCTCAGGGGATGCATTCCAAGACTGTGAGTGGATCCCCAAAACCGTAGGTAGTACTGAACCCCGTGTGTGTGTGTGTGTATATATGTATATATATACACATACGTATACACATATATATACACACACACATATATATATACACATATATATACACACACATATATATACACACACATATATATATACATATATATACACACACACACACACATATACATACATACATATATACATATACACATAAATATATATACTGTTTTTGCCTATGCATGTATACCTGATGTAGTTTGGCTGTGACCCCACCCAAAATCTCATCTTGAATTATAATCCCCAAATTCCTATGTGTAAAGGGTGGGACTAGGTAGAGATAATTGTATCATGGGGTGGTTTCCACCATGCTGTTCTTATAATAATGAGTGAATCTCATGAGATCTGATGGTAAAAGCATCTGGTATTTCCCCTGCTTGAACTCACTCCATCTTGCCACCCTGTGAAGAAGGTGCCTGCTTCTCCTTTGCCTTCCACCATGATTGTAAGTTTCCTGAGGCCTCCCCAGCAATGAGGAACTGTGAGTTAATTAGACCTGTTTTCTTTATAAATTCCCCAGTTTTGGATATTTCTTCATAGCAGTGTGAGAATGGGCTAATACTTACCTATTATAAAGTTTATAGATTGGACACAGTAACAGATTAACAGTAAAATAGAAAAATTATAACAATTACTGTAATAAAAAGTATGTGGTAGTGGTCAGCCTCTCTCAAAATATTGTGTTGTACTCACCTGTTTTTGGACCAAGGTAACTGAAACCACAGATGAGGGGTGACTACGTGGCTTTTTTAGTCCTGACAGCCAAAGCAGCTAAGGAAGAAAGTAGTTGAGAATGTATACTGGGCCAGGTGCAGTAGCTCACACCTGTAATCCCGGCACATTGGGAGGCTGAGGGAGGAGGATCACTGGAGTCCAGGAACTCAAGACCAACCTGGGCAACATAGTGAGACCCTGTCTCTACAAAAAAGAAAAATAGCTGGGCATGGTGCCCATAGTCCCAGCTACTTGGGAGGTTGGGGTGGGAAGAGTCTTGAGCCCTGTAGGTGAGGCTGCAGTGAGCCATGATTGTGCTACTGCACTCACTTCAAAGAGAGCTGTCTCAAAAAAAAAAGCATATTGTGGTAGCCAACTTAAAAGAATTGCCAACAGAAAGATGGTTGAAATCTGGAAGTGATTTAGTTATGGGACAATAAGGATTGTCAGTGCTGTTTTGAATGTCCCCTCCAAAATGTATGTTGAAATTTAATTGCCATTGTGATATTGAGAGGTGGAACCTTTGGGAGGTGATTGGGCTGTGGGGGCTCCGCCCTCAAGAATGGATTAATGTTACTATCTCAGGAGTGGGTTTGTCATAAAATGGAGTTTAGCCAAATCTTTATTTTGCTTTCCTGAGCACACCCTCTTTGCCCTCTCACCTTCCACCATGGGATCACAAAACAACAAAGACCCTTGCCACACACTGATGTCATGCTCTTAGATTTCCCAGCTGCTAATCATGAGCCAAATACATTTCTATTATTATTTTTTTTTTTTTTTGAGACTCTGTTGCCTAGTCTGGAGTGCAGTGGCACCATCTTGGCTCTCTGCAACCTCCACCACACAGGTTCAAGCAGTTATCCTGCCTCAGCCTTCCGAGTAGCTGGAATTACAAGTGCCTGCCACCGCGCCCGGCTAATTTTTGTAGTTTTTAGTAGAGGTGGGTTTTCACCTTCTTGGCTGGTCTTAAACTCCTGACCTCATGTTCCACCTGCCTCAGCCTCCTAGAGTGCTGAGATTACAGGCATGAGCCATTGTGCCTGGCCAATTTCTATTCATTTTTAAGTTACCCAGTCTGTGGTATTCTGTTACAACATAAAACACTAAGATTTCGTAACTATTGCTGTAACAGTATATTGCTGTTTCTTTACGTTATTGCAATTGGTGCAATCAGCGAACTCTTCTTTTTTGCCAGTTGCTAAGTGATAAGTGTAATCTTTTTAAAACAACCAAAAAAATTTTTTTGAGACAGGGCTCTCTTTTTCACACGGACTAAAGTGCAGTGGCACGATCACGGCTCACTGCAGCTTCAACCCCCCAGTTTCAAGTGATCCTCCCATCTCAGCCTCCTGAGTATAAAAATTTGTAATTAAAAAAAACTTTTTAGAGGCCAAGTGTGGTAGCCCACACCTGTAATCCCAGCACTTTGGGAGGCTGGGATGGGCAGATCACTTGAGGTCAGGAGTTCAAGACCAACTTGGCCAACATGGTGAAACCCTGCCTGTACTAAAACTACAAAATTAGCCAGGCATGGTAGCAGTTGCCTGTAATCCCAGCTGCTCAGAAGGCTGAGGCAGGAGAATCACTTGAACCCCAGGAAATGGAGGTTGCAGTGAGCCATTGTACTCCAGTCTGGGTGACAGAGTGAAACAACATCTCAAAAAAAAAAAAATGTTTTTAGAGGTGAGATCTCACCCAGGCTGTACTCATACTTCTGGGCTCAAGCAAGCTTCCCAAGTGGCTGGGACTACAGGGGCTTGCCACTACACCTACCTTAACAAAGGAATCTTAATGAGACAGTAGAGTATGTAGCTGTTGAAGTGCTTTTTGTATTTATGAACTGTGTTCACGTCCTCTGCCTACTTCTTAAGGACTCTGTTGTTATCAAAATTATATATGATTTTTAAAGCCAGCAGTTTTAAGTATGTTTCTGTTTGAGGCATTAACTTCTCTGTAGAAGAGAAGGATCTAGTTTTCCTTCCTTCTCTACCATACACTTGCATATTTCCCATCTTCCCTGCCTATCAATACATTTCATAATTTAACCACTATTCAGAGTTTACATTATTATACATTCTGTTTATAGCTCAGCCATGTAGTACATTTGTTACTGAAAGTGTGGTTGAAGGACCAGAATTCAGATATTTTTAATGAGATCCCCAGATGATTCGGCTTTTTTTTTTTTGAGAGGGAGTCTCGTTCTTGTTGCCCAAGCTGGAGTGCAGTGGCACAGTCTCGGCTCACTGCAACCTCTCTGCCTCCTGGGTTCAAGTGACTAATTTTCTGGACTTCTTTGGAACTAAATGTTATTTTCTTTCATTTGCTTTATTTTCTAAATATCACTGATTCAGCCACAAACTATCAGTTGTCAAAATGTCTTTTCAAAAAGTTCACATCAAATCATTTATTAATTCCATTATTTTATTCTTCAAGACAGATTTTCATTCTGTCACCCAGGCTGGAGTGCAGTGGTGCAATCTTGGCTCACTGCAACTTCTGCTTCCAAGGCTTAAGCAGTTCTTGTGCCTCAGCCTCCCAAGTAGCTGGGATTACAGGCATGTGCCACCATGCCCAGCTAAGTTTTGTATTTTTAGTAGAGATGAGGTTTCACCATGTTTGCCAGGCTGCTATCAAACTCCTGGCCTTAAGTAATCCGCCTGCCATGGCCTCCTAAAGTGCTAGGATTAGGTATGAGCCATTGTGCCTAGCCTTATGTAAAAATCTCTTCTGGAGTCCTTTGCCTGGCTCTGATCTCTTACCCTTTAGACATAGTGCACAGCTTCACTCTGGGTTCTTCCCACCATTGTTTGGAGTGACTCAAGCCACTGCTTTGCTGTTTTGGGGGTCCTCTGTTGTGTATCCCGTGTATTCCTTTTTTTTGTGTTACCCCTTTGTTTTGTGTAGCTCGTTCTCAGGATCTTGAGAAAAGGTGCAAGAGAGGAAACTTCTTAGATCTCGAATATTTGGAAATGTCATCATTCTGCCTTTACACTATTTCGCTGAATATAGAATTAGCTTTGGAAGTCATTTTGTTTGAGGGGTTCAAGGGAATTGCTTCTTAGTCATCTGTCCTCTTGTAGCTGAAGGGAAGTTCTAGCCATTCTAGTTTATATATTATCGTGATCCTGGTTGCAGTATTCTGAAATATCACAGTTGTGTGCTTTGTGTGGGTCTTCCCCACCCACCCCCATTGTTTTGGGCAGCTAAGTGGGCTTTCAGTCTGGGAACTTGTGTTTTGAGTTCTGGAAATTTTTTTTGAAAATTTCATTGATGATTTTTCTCCCCTTTCTGACCTTTCTTGGAAGTCTATTTGAATATTAGACCCGATGGGCTAGTCCCTAGATTTTCTCATCTTTTTTTTCTTTTTTGCCTTTATATTCTACTTCTTAGATCTGCTCAGCTTTATTTTCTAACCTTTCCTATTGACTTTTTAATCTTTTTTAAGTTCTTTTGTCATCTGCATGTTTGTTTTTTCCAGCATTCTATTCTTAGTTCATGGATGTAATTTATTTCTCAGGAGGTGATATTTATAGTCCTACTGTTTCCAACTTCCTTTTTTTTTTTTCTTCTGTTTTTATTTTGATCCTTGTCATGTTAGGTAGCCTTATTTTGGTTGCTGGTTTTTAAGATGGAAGAACCAAAAGATTGATTGTAAGTTGAGATCTTGCCTAGGTGCCATGGCTCATACCTGTAATCCCAGCACTTTGGGAGGCTGAGGCAGGAAGATCACTTGATCCTAAGAGTTCAAGACCAGCCTGGACAACATAGGGAGACTCCCTGTCTACAAAAAGTAAACAATTAGATGGGCCTGGTGGCACATAACTGTAGCCCTAGCTACTCTGGATAATCAGGTAGGACAATCGCTTGAGCCCAGGAGATTGAGGCTACAGAGGGTTGTGATCACGCCACTGCACTCCAGCCTGGACAGAATAAGTCCCTCTCTCAAAAAACAAAAAACCACAAAAGTTCAGAGTGGCTAGGTATGATGGCTCATGCCTGGAATCCCAGCACTTTGGGCGACCAAGGCAGGAGGATCACTTGAGCCTAGGAGTTCGAGACTAGCCTGGCCAACAAAGGAAGACTCTGTGTGTACAAAAATAGAAATTAAAAAATTAGCCAGATGTCATGATATGTGCTTGTAGTCCCAGCTACTTGGGAGGCTGCAGTAGGAGGCTTGCTGGAGCCCAGGAATTTGAGGCTACAGTGAGCCGTGATCATAGGACTGCACTCCAGCCCCTGTGACAGAGACTGCATCTCAAAAAAAAAAAAGTTCTGAGTTCTCCCAGAAGGCACCGTTCTTCCTCTTTCCCTAAGCGGCCTGAGGTAATCTGTGAAAATGGTTCGCTATTCACTTGATGCAGAGAACCCCACAAAGTCACCCAAATCAAGAGGTTCCAATCTTCGTGTTCACTTTAAGAACACACATGAAACTGCTCAGGCCATCAAGGGTATGCGTATACGAAAAGCCACGAAGTATCTGAAAGATGTCACTTTAGAGAAACAGTGTGTACCATTCCTACGTTACAATGGTGGAATTGGCAGGTGTGCCCAGGCCAAGCAGTGGGGCTGGACACAAGGTCGGTGGCCCAAAAAGAGTGCTGAATTTTTGCTGCACATGCTTAAAAATGCAGAGAGTATTGCTGAACTTGAGGGTTTAGATGTAGATTCTCTGGTCATTGAGCATATCCAAGTGAACAAAGCACCCAAGATGCACCGCCGGAACTACAGAGCTCATGGTCGGCTTAACACATAAATGAGTTCTCCCTGCCACATTGAGATGATCTTTACTGAAAAGGAACAGATTGTTCCTAAACCAGAAGAGGAGGTTGCCCAGAAGAAGATGTCCCAGAAGAAACTGAAGAAACAAAAACTTAGGGCACGGGAGTAAATTCAGCCTTAAAATAAATGCAACTAAAAGGGAAAAAAAAAAGTTCTAAACACATAAAAAGGGTGTGCAGCCTGTGAGCTTCATCAAAGGAAATCTGGCTGGGAAACCTTTGGTATGCTGACATCAGAGGTGGTCAGCTTCTTCAGAGAGGAGCCTTAACATATTCCAAGTTGATAAAGTCAGCTTGTCAGGGTTCTGGGATCCTAGTGGGAGAATTCAAGGTGGAGGAAGTTTGTCTCAGCGTTTAGTCATCCCATCCTGTTTTTAATACAGTTACCTCTCAGCTCTGCCTGTGTCTCCCACTCCAGTCTCTTAAAATCCAGAGGATAAACTAGTCTTTGGGCGGGAATAGGGTAGTTTTTTACCCCTCCCGCTTATTTTAGCTCCCTCCCAACATGAAGGTTGCTCTTTGCAGTGATTTTCTGATGTTGGATGTGACTGTATACCCAAAGAGAGGCCAGGCCTGGAAGGCAGAATAATGCCTTCCACAAAGATGTCCAAATCCTAATCCCCCAAACCTGTAAATATGTTAACCTTACCTGGCAAAAGGAGCTTCGCAGATGTGATTAAGAATCTTGAAGAGAGTCTCCTGTAATATCCATCCAGGTGGGGCCCATTTCACAAGGATCCTTAGAAGAGGGAGGCAGGAAAGTCAGCACTGGAGATAGCTGTGCTGTCAGAAGCAGAGGTTGGAGGAATGGGAGCCACAAGCTAAGGAATGCAGGCAGTGTCTAAAAGGTGCAAAAGGCAAGCGTGTTGTCTCCTGGAGTCTCCACAAGGAATTCAGCCCAGCCAACTCATTTTGGACGTCTGACCTCCAGAACAGTAAGATGATATATATTTGCCTGGTTTTTAAGCAGCTAAACCTGTGATTTGTTGTAGGAGCAATAGGCACTGATACACTCGGTGAATTAACTCTAAGACAAACTCTTCAGACTTTGGGATTCTTGCCCTCATTAGTAGTCCCTACAAGTGGTTCTCAACCCTGGCTCCATACTAGGATCACCTAAAGAATTTTTAAAGCATACTAGCACCTGGGTACCATAGTAGACTAATTAAATCAGCACTTTTGTTAGAGGCAGATATCCGTATTTTAGAAAAGGTCCTCAGATGATTCCAATGTGCATCCAGGTCTGAAAACTTCTGTGTATTAAGATATAAAGAGCATTTACCTAACCCAGTGGTTTTATCTCAAAGTGCAGTTCCTGGACAGTCAACATCGCCTGGGCTGTTTAAAAATGCAAAACAGTCTGGCCCACCCCAGACTTCCTGAATCAGAATCTTTGAGGATAGAGCCTAGCAATCTATTTTAACAACACTCCTCTTCATCCCTGTCCTCCATCAGTTCTGATGCACAGCAAATTTTTTTTTTTTGAGATGGAGTTTTGCTCTTGCTGCCCAGGCTGGAGTGCAATGGCACGATCTCGGCTCACTGCAAACTCTGCCTCGTGAGTTCAAACAATTTTCCTGCCTCAGCCTCCCGAGTAGCTGGGATTACAGGAATGCACCACTGTGCCTGGCTGATTTTTTTGTATTTAGTAGAGATAGGGTTTCACCATGTTGGCCACGCTGGTCTTGAACTCCTGGCCTCAAGTGATCCACCTGCCTTAGCCTCCCAAAGTGCTGGGATTACAGATGTGAGCCACCGTGCCCGGCCTACACCAAAGTTTTTGGGAAGCGTTGTTTAACCAAGGAAACTCCTTAGTTGTGTGTGTTGTAAGATTTTAAGAGTTTTCTAGCAAAGAGCCAGGAAAACTTTTAATGTCATTCTCAAATATGTTTACTCTCCAGCCATGCTATGTAGTTAGCATATAACTATAATATTTGATGGCTAAAGATCTGAATTGTACCTGTGTTATTCTAAACTCTATGATTCTAGACATACAGACATCAAAAAGCAGATGTAGGAGACCTTACTGACCAACGCATACCTTCAGAAAAAGTTTTGTGTGTTTTCGTAATTTTTTTTCCCCCTTTTGAGACAGGGTCTGGCCTGTTGCCCAGGTTGGAGTGCACTGGCACCATCTTGGCTCGCTGAAGCCTTGACCTCCCAGGCTCAAGTCCTCCCACTTCACCCTCCTGAGTAGTGGAGACTACAGGCACACTCCACCATGCCCAGCTAATTTTTTTGTATTTTTTGTAGAGATGGGGGTCTCACCATGTGGCCCAGTCTAGTCTTGAATTCATGTACTCAAGCAGTCTGCTCACCACAGCCTCCCAAAGTGCTGGGATTACAGATCCGCTAGGCCAGAAGTAGGTATTTTTATCAAAATTCTCAAGTCCTCCTTTTCCTGATCTTTTCTGAAAACAAAGTACAACATAATTTGGAGGCACATATAAAAAGTTTACTACATCAAGATGCATGCATTACATTGTCTTAAGTCATAGGAGACTTCGTGTGTAATGCAATATGCAGGTAAAAAGTGGATTAAGTTTCCTTTCAATGTAGTGATAATTATTGGTAGAAACTTTTTTAGTTGTTATGTTTTCTTTAGGGCAAGTCTTTTCCTCTGGTAGACAGGAATCACCAGGGGAAAACTACAAGCCATGTGAGGAATAGAGTTAATAAACAGCAGTGTTTATGGCTCATTTATCTGTATTTACTTAAAACTTTGCTTAAATAATTCTGGGTTGGAAAAAACTCCCACAAAATAAAATGAAATATTGCAGTTAAATGAGAACTGAATTTTATTTACATCTATTTCCATTCAGTGTATCACATCTTCAGGATAGGCGATAACTTATGTGAAGGGTGTGCTCGTTTTTCTTCAGCTGTGGGTAGAAGACTCCCCAGAGTAGCAGTTGTTGATCCAAATTGAAGTCTTCAGGTAAGGGAATAACTGCTGTAGGAATTCTTTCTTGAAGAATTTAAGCTGTTTAGTAGGTATATAGTTACAGACTTGAAACAGTATTCACATTCAAATAAATGCTTGTTTTCTAGCCAGACACAGGCTCAATTAGTTTTTTCAAACTCTAGCCATGGCAGCATTTCATTTGGGAAATCATGGACAGAACTGCTCAATTCATAACTTCCGCTATTAACATTTACACTTAGACTGCCAACAACAGTTAAATTTTGGTCTTAAGGAAACAAAAAAAAAAAAATTGCATTCAGAATTTATTTTAATATAAACTAATTTTAGCCTGTAAGTCATTATGAGCAATAGTAACTTATACCTCCTCATCTTGTCTGATAATATATTCTATATGCTAACAATCTGATTATATATACTGTGTGCTAGAAGTTGCTAATTTTCATTCTGCCACCAAGAAAATTGTACTTTTATTTATGGGAGAAAGATTTAAAAACTCCTAGATACTTAAAAAAAAATTTTTTTTTTTAATCTAAAACTTGATTTTCTCCCAAGAACAATTTTCTTTGCTTTCTACAAAGCTTTTTTTAGGTTTAATAAAATGCCAATAATCACCGTTTTCCTCTCCAAAATAAATGCTCTGATCCATATTATTAGAGTGATACTGTCCCATAGTACTGACATCTTTAATATTTTTTTACATCATGACACATCATTATGATCTTACCTGATTGTTATTTCAAGATGAGCTAATCATCTTTATTTGCCTTAAAAAATACTTTACCGGCTGAATATTTAATCTTGTTATTTTGGTTATACACTTGTTTTAGTCTACTTTAATTCAAAAGGACTCTTAACAGTATAGTGTAAAACTCAGATTTTCTAGTCCAGACAAATTGCTCTCTCTAATGATTTGGCAGATCAATGGAGGCATCCATTTTAACTTTATTGTTACTATACTTATGTAGCCATGTGCAGTTTATCAACACAAAGAATATAGATGAAGGAATTTAAATGGACCATAAGTGACTCTGACTTGTAAACTAGGGGAGCCTCTTGTGTTTGACCTTTAAGGCCATAGGAAAACTGAAGGTAGACTGACTTAACTACTGCCAAGCAGATTATGGGTTATCTTATACTTCCTTTCATTCTCCCAGAATTGATCTCAGAGCTAGGTGTCATTAGCATGTTGTTGCTAATGATATAAACAAGAAAATACATGTAATCAGAGGTGGGCAAGTCTTCAGAAATTCCTTAAACTGGTTTAAAAAAGAAGATTGGGAAAGACTAAATCAACAAGTTTCTCTGCTTTGAAGATAAAACCAGAAATGGTTTCCATTTTAGCATCTTAACAATAGACAAAAATGTAAAGTTTATAAGCAGATAAGACAGTATTACTAGTTCTACAGGGAATTGAGAGTTACAGATTACTGATGTTTGTGTAAATTTCCCTGTTCATCATTATAGTGACTATTTTATAAAGCTATCCTGGTATTCATGTGCCACATACTAGGGAAACAACCAAGCCAATCTCCATTAGATTTCATTTCTCACTTTGTTCATTTGCATCTTAATCACATATTAATTTTCTAAAGTATTATTTAGCAGACCACACCAGCACAACGGTTTCTCTAGCTTTTGGCAGGTGGTCTTACTGTACAGAAGTTATAAATGGCATACACACCCTTCCCCTGCTTCCTCCCCATGAGCATGATGCATGTTGTAGTCAGACAGTAACATTTCTGTATGTACACGTGCACAAATACTTAAAAACATTTCAGAATTATATAAAATTGTACATTACATGGAGTAGAACCATAAAGATTATTTTAAGTGTAACTACAGAGAAAATGCATGCAGGGAGAGCTCAGTAAAGTACACAGCCTGTGGGGTGTATAATTTTATTTTAAGTTTATATTTCCTGCAGGATAGTAACATACATTTTTTCCTACCCAGAGGCAAAATACATTTTCCAAAAACTTGCACACTGCCCACTGCATTAAGTTTAAAATAATCCCTATGTATACAGACAGTAGAAGTAAGCAAAGAAACTTACAACACATTCCAATCTTTAATATATCAAAAATGTTTCCAAGGCAACATTATTAAAATAATTATACCACAGTCCCTAATATAACATCAGGCTCTAGTAGGAAGATAAAGAGAGGGCAGGAAGTTTTCATCCAGTCTGGTTTAGGTGCTCTTCTTTTCTTCACCCAGTAAATTCACGGTAGCTTTCTTGGCTGTTAGGAGGGAAAGAAGAATATATCAAAGCTCTTTGGAATGCAAGCTTTGTGCCTACTGTAACTACTAGATAACAAAACTTGGATTACTCATGTTCAGGTGCGATCATGTTGGGGTTTGTGGTCCGCGCTAAGAGAGTTTCCAGGAAATGGAGAAGGTACCTCTTTTAGAGCACAAATCCTAATGAGCAAAATACTTAAAGGTCATCTAGCCTAGCCCCTTGTTATGACAGTGTCACCTAAACTATCTGTCCTCCTTTAAGCATCAAAAGAAGTAGAGATTCAGGCTGGGCGCAGTGGCTCACACCTATAATCCCAGCACTTGAGGAGGCCAAGGCGGGTGGATCACCTGAGGTCAGGAGTTAGAGACCATCCTGGCTAACATAGTGAAACTCCGTCTCTACTTTAAAATATCCAAAAAATTAGCTGGGCATTGTGGCGCACACCCGTAGTCCCAGCCACTCAGGAGGCTGAGGCAGGAGAATCGCTTGAACCTGGAAGGCGGATGTTGCAGTGAACCCAGATCGCACCACTGCACTCTAGCCTTGGCAGCAGAGTGAGACTCCGTCTCAAAAAAAAAAAAAAAGAAGCAGAGATTCCTTAAGAGTAATGTTCAAATTCTAGTTTGTATCTGTGTGCTTGCCTGTAAGATTTCACTTATCAATATATTATCAATCTTACGACAACTATCCCATGGTGACAAAAATCAGAGAAAAGTCCTCATTCCTTCCCAGCACTATAAATTCAGTCATCCTTTGATGTATGTGTGTTGGGGAGAGGGGATTAGTTCTAGGACTCCTACAGATACCAAAATCTGTGAGTGCTCAAGCCCTTAAAGTGAATGGAATACATAGTATTTCCATATAACCTATGTGCTTCCATATACTTTAAATCTCTGCCAGGCATAATGACTGACTCATGCCTCTAATCCCAGCACTTTGGGAGGTTGAGGGTGGGAAGATCACTTGAGGCCAGGAGTTTGAGACCAGCCTGGGCAACATAAATGGTGAGATCCCCCCAACCCCCACCTCTATTTAAAAAAAAATTTTAAAGCCCATCTCTAGTTAAAATACCTAATGCAACCCAGCATGGTGGCTCATGCCTGTAATCCCAGCACTTTGGGAGGCTGAGGTGGGTGGATCACGAGGTCAGGAGTTCAAAACCAGCCTGGCCAAGATGATGAACCTCATGTCTACTAAAAATACAAAAAAATTAGCTGGGTGTGATGGTGGATGCCTGTAATCCCAGCTACTCAGGAGACCAAGGCAGAGAATTGCTTGAACCCAGGAGGCAGAGGTTGCAGTGAGTCAAGATCGCACCATTGCACTCCAGCCTGGGTGACAGAGCGGGATGCTGTCTCAAAAATAAAAAGAAACAAAACCTAATGTAACATGAATGCTATATAAAGTGTTAGGGCTGGGCACAGTGGCTCATGCCTGTAATCTGAGCACTTTAGGAGGCCAAGCCTCGCAGATCACCTGATGTCAGGAGTTCGAGACCAGCCTGACCAATATGGAGAAACCCCATCTCTACTAAAAATAAAAAATTAGCTGGGCATGATGGTACATGCCTATACTCCTAGCTACTCAGGAGGCTGAGGCAGGAGAATTACTGGAACCTGGGAGACGGAGGTTATGGTGAGCCAGGATTGCACCATTGCACTCTAACCTGGGCAACAAGAACAAAACTCTTGTCTCTAGAAATAAGAATTGTTACACTAATTTTTTTTTTTTTTTAAATGGAGTTTCGCTCTTGTTACCCAGGCTGGAGTGCAATGGCACAATCTCGGCTCACCACAACCTCTGCCTCCTGGGTTCAGGCAATTCTCCTGCCTCAGCCTCCTGAGTAGCTGGGATTACAGGCACACGCCACTATGCCCAGCTAATTTTTTGTATTTTTAGTAGAGATGGGGTTTCACCATGTTGACCAGGATGGTCTCGATCTCCTGACCTCATGATCCACCCGCCTCAGCCTCCCAAAGTGCTGGGATTACAGGCTTGAGCCACTGTGCCTGGCCTTACACTAAATATTTTTTTAATCTGTATTTATACTCTCACTGTGCATCATTCTCTCCTATAATGCAAAGAGTTTGCTCTAAGTCTTTGAGTTGGTGACAAGACACTACATTCATCAAGAAAATACTCTGTCCAAGTGTGATGGCTTGAGGCTGAGGCAGGAGTATTGCTTGAAACCAGGAGTTTGACAGCACCCTGGCCAAACACAGTGAAAGCCTGTCTCTATAGAAAAACAAAGAAACTATTTTCTTACATCTGCAGGAGACCAAGCCTTCCACTTTCTTATTACCAAGTGGCTGGGAATGTGCTGTAAGAACCAGTACAGTGTGTGAGGTGGAGGGGAAAGGGGTTGTCTAGAAGCCTCCAGGACCTCCTGTGAGATTTTACAGTCTGCAGCTGTTCTTGATGGATCCCCAAGTCTTAGTGATGAGAGAGCCAAGGAGTCCTCTTTTGTCCACCAGCTGCCTTACAGCTGCTCTCAATTAAAATTGCTGAACCAAGTTCACAACAAAGGAGAAACTGTAGTCCTTCCCTTAACTAACTCTTTGTAAAAATTCCTAGTGAATCCAAAAGCTTTGAGAAAATTCCTCCTATCTTAATTCTCGTGCCCCTGTTTAGGGATGTTTCAAATCAAAATAACATTGGATTTTAAGTATTGATATCTAAGAGAAAAAAATAGGCTAAGAAATGTGAGTTAAGTAAACAGAAGTGACATCACCATAGGTTGCTGGTTAGGCTAAGAGAAGGGAGAAGAAAAGATAGCTCTTTTTTTTTTTTGAGACGGAGTTTCGCTCTTGTTACCCAGGCTGGAGTGTCATGGCGCGATCTCGGCTCACCGCAACCTCCGCCTCCTGGGTTCAGGCAATTCTCCTGCCTCAGCCTCCTAAGTAGCTGGGATTACAGGCACGTGCCACCATGCCCAGCTAATTTTTTGTATTTTTAGTAGAGACGGGATTTCACCATGTTGACCAGGATGGTCTCGATCTCTTGACCTCGTGATCCACCCGCCTCGGCCTCCCAAAGTGCTGGGATTACAGGCTTGAGCCACCGCGCCCGGCCAAAAAGATAGCTCTTAAAAAGAAGCTGGCAATTCTGGCTGGGCATGGTGGCTTATGTCTGTAATCCCAACACTTTGGGAGGCCGAGGTGGGTGGATCGCTTGAGGCCAGGAGTTTGAAACCAACCTGGACAACATGGCATAACCCTGTCTCTAGTAAAAATACAAAAATCAGCTAGGCATGGTGGTGGGTGCCTGTAATCACAGCTACTTGGGAGGCCGAGGCAGGAGAATCCCTTGAACCTGGAAGGCAGAGGCTGCTGAGTGGAGATTGTGCCACTGCACTCCAGCCTGGGCAAGAGTGAGACTCTGTCTCAGAAAAGAAAAAAAAAAAAAAAGCAATCCTAAAGTGGGAGGAGGTTAAGGCTACAAGTTAGAAAACACCTAAAACTGCAGAAAAACATGCTGACATAGACTGGATATGTATGCCCAGAAATGAATCCAGAGGAGAAAGGTCTGTGAGGGAGAAATGGGGAACATATCACCTCTGGGGCATTAGTGTTGCTGGAGAACTGTCTTAGGATTTTACTTCTCCAGTGGTCAGGCCACCTCACAACTCCCACATCTACTACAGTGCTGTAAAAAAAAACCAAAAAAACAAACAAGAACGTGTTCTGTGTCCACTGCCCACCTTTCTCCAATTTCTAAAACCCTGAGTCTCTTGGAACTCAAGACCCATCATCAGCAAAATCTATATCCTCACCCATTCCTCCGAATATTTCCTTTCCTTTCTTGCTCTTAGAGAATCTGGCTGTGCCCTGAGGACATTGCTTTCTCAAGTGGTGGCTGTTTCTTTACTCCCAGAATCTCATGTCATCAGATTATATCATCCATTAGCCTTCCTTTTCCCTGTCATCCCTGACTCTTGGTCTGTCCTGCCTATTTCTTGAAGATTTTAGCTCCTATTAATGTTCCTTTCTAACACTACTTGTATTTTATTGATTGATTGGTAGAGACAGGGTCTCACTCTGTCACCCAGGCTGGAGTGCAGTGATGCCATCTCAACTCACTGCAGCCTCGACCTCCCAGGCTTAGGAGATCCTCCCCACTTAGCTTCCTGAGTAGCTGGGACTATGGGTGTGCACCACCACATCTGGCTAATTTTTGTATTTTTTGTAGAGGTTGGGTTTCACCATGTTGCCTAGGCTGGTCTCAAACTCCTGAGCTCAAGCAATCCCCCCACCTCAGCTCTCAAAAGTGTTGGGATTACAGGCGTGAGCCACTGCACCTGCCCTACTACTCCTATTTTAATATCCATGTAGACATACATGATCTAATATCCTGACATCTTAGTCCCTTCCCTTCAATAACCTTTGTATTCCACCCTACATATATGACACTGACTCCCAGGATCCTTGTTACCACCAATACTGTAGTCCATCCGTAATCTTGTATTAAGCGTCCCACTCTCCCGCCGTCACCTTTTAACTTTGTAGTGCACTCCCCAACCCCCGTTTTTGCTCATTGTAGATGATGACGGAGTATTCCCGCTATTATCCTGATACAGAGTTCTTCCTCCACCACTTCCCACCTTACTCAGGTTACATTCCATTGTCAAGCATTAATCACTCCACAGTCCCACGCTGACTTCACAGTTCTTGCTGGAAATCACAACCTTGATACAACTCTTCACCTACTCTGCAGCTATACTCATGTAGGTGAGTATGGCTGGAGGAAAACACACGCAAGAACTAGCTTCACTATAAATTCATGAACACAAATCTCAAGCATGCCTTTAACACTGCCTAGCAGTCACAGGACATTGTCCCAGTCCATTTACTCTCTCACTGTCCTAGAAGGGCCAGCACACTGCAGCCACACTCCCTTCTGCGTTGCCCATGGCTGCTTTCACACTACAATGGCAGAGGACAGTAGCTGCAACAGAGACCTGATGGCCCACAAAATTTAAAACATTTGTTATCTGGCCTTTTACAGAAAAAGTTGAGCAGACTCTTCTCAGATATTTCATACCTTCTCTTTCCATTGTCTCCTTCCCCATCCTCTCTCAATTGGCCTTTCTTCTTACTTTACTGAGAAATTTGAAGCAATCAGAAAATCACTTCTGTGGGTTCCCATAGTCACATGTGCTCATGTACAGCACATGTGATAAACCTTGATTTCCCTACTGTTATCATAAACTTCCAGCTCCTCTGACCAATCGCTCTACTGTTTACTAGATCCTTCACTGGTCAAGGACAGAGCTCCAGCAGTTCACCCTCACTCCTCTCATCATTTCTTGCTCTGTTGAATTATTCCCATTAATTTTCAAACAGACTTTGTTTCTCCTACCTTAACAAAAAAAAACTTTTAAAATTTCAGGACCCTAATTCCTTCTTCCAGTTATAGCTCCATTCTTCTGCTCTCCTTTGCAGGAAATTTCTCAAAAGAAATATCTATATTTTCTGATCTCTTTTCTCTCATTTGCTCAAATCCATTGCAATCAGGAGTTTGCTACCACTCCACAAAATCTGTGTCTTCAAAATTACTAGTACCTTCCTCATTGTTAAATCTGCTCAGTTCTCAGTCCTTATCTTACTTGACCTGTCAGCAGCATGTGACATGATGGATCACTTGTCCTCTTTGAAACACACTTTCTGTTCTTGGCCCAAGGATACCATGCTCATGATTTTCTTGCTACCTCAATTGACCACTCCTTATCAGTCTGCTTTGCGGGTTGCTTCTCATCTCTCCAGTCTCTACACATTAGACTCCCCAGGGTTCAGTCTTTGGACCTCCTCTTTCCTAACTACACTATCTTCATGATCTCATCCAGTCTCATGCTTAATATTTATAAGCTTGTGGTCCCCAAATTTATATCTCCAGTCCAGACCTGTTTCCTGAACTCTTGACACCTATATCCAACCAGCTATTTGACTAATCCTTGTAGTTATCTAACAGACATCTCAAGTGAATGTCCAGAACTGAATTCCATATCTCCCCCCACAACCCTCTACCCCTAAAAAACCTGTTCTACGCAGTCTTCTCCAGCTCAGTGGCAGTTTTATCCTTCCATTTGTTCAGGCTAAAAAGCTTGTCCTTGACCCCTCAGACCTATGCCCAATCCATAAGCAAATGCCGGTAGTTCTACCTTTGAAATACATCAAGAATATGCTACTTCTTACCCCCTGCTGCTACAGAAGGAACCAAGCCACCACCATCACCTTTAGTCAGTTCACTGCAGGAACCTTTTTTCTGTTCTCCCAGTTTCCTCCCTTATCCCTATTCAGTCTGTTCTTAATATAGTGGCCACAGGCATCTTGTTAAAACACAGTACAGATCATTTCAATCATCTGGTTAAAATTTTCCAGCACCTCCACAAAGAGTAGAAGCCAAAATTTTTACAATGGCCTATAAGGCCTTATGTGATCTGTCTTCCAGCCTCCACCCCCAGCCTCTCTCACCTCATCTCCTGCACCCCTCTAGGTCACTTCTGTTGCTCCCACCTCATTCGACTTCTACACATGCAGCTCTTTCTGGAGTGTGATTCCCCATGGTTCCTTCCTTTGCCATTTTCTCTCTCTTATTTTTTAGGGAGAAAGGGTTTTGCTTTGTCACCCAGGCTAGAGTGGCATGGCTCACTTGCAGCCTTGACCTCCTAGGCCCAAGTGATCCTCCTACCTCAGCCTCCTGTGTAGCTGGGACCACAGGCTTGCATCACAATGCCCGGCTAATTTTTTAATTTTTCTAGAGAGCAGGTTTCCATAGGAAACCCATCACAAATGAGCTGGTCTCAAACTCCTGGCCTCAAGTGATCTTCCTGCCTTGGCCTCCCAAATGTTGGGATTACAGGCTGAGTCAGTGTCCCTGATTCCTTTGCTGCTTTCGAGTCTGATTCAATAGAGCCTTCTGGTATAGATTTCCTAAATGTCTCTATTTAAAATTGTAACCATCCCTCCAGTCCTTGGCCCTCCCTATCTTTCTACTTGCTTTATTTTTTCCCTGTATCATCTGCTAAATATACCATCCAATTTTCAATTTTACTGCCCATCTCTCAACAAGACTGAAAGTTTCATGAATTCATGGAGTATGGTCTCTGATTTGCTAGTTCACTGCCAGTGTTAGGAACATGCTTGGCACATATTAAACACCTCAATAAGTAAGTACTTACTGAGTGAATGAATCAGGAGAGCTGAGAGAGGACATTCTTTTGTACCCATAACAAAAATTGAACAGCATACTGAATGAACTGAATTAGGCGAGCCATCAGGGCCCCCAAAGTACTGCTTCTGTCTAGTCAGCCTGCTGCTACAGCCCTGGCCAGCTAAATACTGTTGCATGGTGCCAGCCAGGAGATGGTGAGTAGTGTGGGGGTGGGGAGCCCCAAGGAGAATATGCTGAGGAGGAAACTGAAAAACAGGGTAGCAGCTCAGACTGCCAGAGACAGAAAGCAAGCTCAAATGAAACAGCAAGTGGTAGATTTAGAACAGAACCAAAAACTTCTACCAGAAAATCAGCTTTTATGAGAGAAAATGCGTGGACTGTAGTTGAGAACCATGAGTGAAGACAGCACTTAGGGATGGTTGCCCTGGTTACTGAAGAAGAGGCGGAAGCCAAGTTAATTCCATCTATTTGATGCTTCACATCCCTAACTAGGCAGATGAGGGTAGAAATTAGTTTTGGTGGGGTTGGAAGTAAACATCAACTATCTTCTTAGTTCCAGTATGATGTCCTGTTGGGCATTCTGGGCAACTTGGACCCAGTAGTGTTCTTCAGATGTCCTTCCCCAGAGTCTCCCAGCCTGGAGCAGCTCCCAGAGGTCCACTCAGAAAGACCCATCTAAGCAGCTTCCCTTCTCTGTCAGTGGAGACATTATCAGCCAGGCTCAAAGCTACTAATCAACTCATTCATTTTGACTACATATATGCCAAGCCCGTAGTCTGAGACAGAGAGACAAGCTAATGTGGTAGTGAAAATCAAGGAAGCACCTCTCAGCCTCTCAGAGAATGATCACCCAGAAGTCATTGTCTGAGTGAAGGAAGCCCCTGTAGATGATTTCATTCCAGACCTGGGTATCTCAGATCTACTTTCATCCAGCCATTGCCTGAAGCCATCTTCCTGTCTACTGGATGTTTATAGTGACTGTGGGTATAAGGGCTTCCCTTTCCCCTGCAGCAACATGTCCTCTCTGCTTGTTGCAAACCATTCTAAGGAGGAGAATGGCCAATGAACTCTTTCCCCAGCTGGTTAGTGTCTAAGGAGTGAGCCAATACTGTTGCCCTTTTCCTTGACTATTAAACTGCTTGGAGGATAACAGAGAAGCCTGCCTGTGCTTCATTCAGAAAGCCAGAACAGAGAGTGTACAGTCTTAGAGAATTCTCAAGTATTCATCTGTTCAGACCTCACAGATAACCCTAAGTATTGTCTTTTGGCATCCAGCAGTCCAAGGTATTCAAGATGTTACTGTAATTCAGAACTACAGCTTTTGAGGTTGTACTTTTTTCTAAAGAGTGGTACTTTGACCGAAATATTTATTATGTTAGGGTGATTAGACAAGTGTCTTAGAAGAGACAGAGAATTCACGAATGGCTCTTTATCATTTCTCCTCCCCGCTTCTTGGTATCCCAGGCTTGCCTCTAGTTTCAGGCCCTTTAGTTAGCTTCTGCAAGCAGAGAGAACACCAACCTGAGGGGCTCTTTTCCCCTTATGTACACAGTTCAAGTAAAGATCAATAATCTTTTTTAAAACTATAGAAATTTACTATGTAAATGCTTTATGGAATTTTTCCTGAGTATAGTTTCTGAAAGGTGCTTTCTCCATTTATTTAAAACCACCTATGCAATTAAAAAGTATAACGCAAAAAAAAAATTAAATAAACAATTAGAAGAGATGTACATGAATGGGAATATAGATGATTCTCTAAAATTGCTGGCTACCAAGGAAACTCATTTTTCCTAATGTTCTGACTGAATGCTCATTAAATGTGGCATGGAGGAAGTGTCTTGGAAAAAGTGAAGGGCAATAGGCAAAGACTTTGTAAAGAAATCCCAGAGTAATGTTGGCATTTGGCTGAGGGATGCTGATGAGACAAGAAGGCCAGGAAGCCTGTCATTTGAGCCTAGTGTATCACATCTCTCACATGTGGAGCCATGTTGTTCCCAAGTCTTACCTTCTTTAGTGATGGCATCTGCAGTCTCCTTGGCTTTGTCTTTTAGGTCCTTGACCACACTGTCCAGCTGGGACTCATGCTTCAGGAAGAAAGGACGGATGATGCGCTTGTAGAGCAGTTCAGCCCCATTAGAAGGGCTTGGGGCCATGCACCACAACAGGAAGCCACACTGCACAGAATAAGAGCCAGCATGGGTAACAGGAGGGTGGAGGGGGTGCATTCTGACAATACACACTGCCTTTCACTACTATGGGGGTGAGAAATGCCTCTGTTATTTTCTCCAAAGGCATTACCAGTGTTTGCTGCAGGTTAAAGGTGGGCTTTCTTTAGATGGAAAAAACATGATGAGTAATGAGCTGGTAAGGAAAAGCTGAGACTAAAAAATTAAAGTTCAATCACAGCAAGTGCAGGAGCTTAACGATCTTCCTAACTTGGACCACTTTTTAGTATATAGCTGTAAGAGGTTTTTATTAATCATAACCCTTAGGAATCAATTTAAGAAAATACAGTACTTATCTGCATGTATAAAGCCCTGTACAGATAAGCCTAATATATAGAAGGCCTCGTGCTTGGTAGGCTTACCTTGGTAAGTTTATCCCATTTATTCCTCCTATTATAGTAAAACTACCTTGTCCATTCTTGAATTCTTCCCTTGGTGGAACCTCAGTTTTGGGTAGATCTTTAGCCTTTAACGAATCTTTGTAGCTGTTCTTCATCTTCCATCTTGAACACAGTTATTATTCCTTACTTTTTCTTCACAGCTCTACTTTGCCATTGAGATTATTTTAAAAATTGACAATAATTCTACCCTAATAACTTAAATAAGGATTTTTACACTATGTCCAAAAAATTTTTATTGTTTATTCAAATAATAAATACCAACTTGCCACTTCAAGTCATCCATGCAATTTACTCCTTTTTAAGATTAAAAAAAAAAAAAGAAAGAAAGAAAAGGGAATATTCAGAGTAATCTACTCATTTCCCTAGAAAGTTTAATAAACAACATACTGGCTTATTTTAGTTGAAAAGATTCTAACCACATTGTATTCTACACAGCCTAGGTGGGTCTACAAAAATACAGAAGTCCCTTACAGAGATTCCAAATCAGTGTTTTTTACAACTTCTCCTAAAAGTAAAAACATCTCAATTTCTCCTGCTTTAAATTTAACTGTGAAATACTTTGTCCTTTTTATTCCAAACCAAGGGATGTGCTCTAATAATCCTTTTTATTCCAAACCAAGGGATGTACTCTAATATATGCCTTTCTAAGACAGTCTTTCAAGTACTTTAGAGATGCAAAGCTGATAAAGGGCTAACACTGACAGAGTTTCAGTTTAAAATGCACAAATAGCTCACTCTAGCAGCACCATGTTGGCTCTGAGAAACATACTACACTTTGAACTTGTATTACACTCAAAATACAAAACAAAACTCAAATTCTCAACAAAACTCAAATTCTTTGAGAATACTGATAATTATCAGTATCTCCAGATAATTATTTTTGAGAGTCTTACTCTGTCACCCAGGCTGGAGTGCAGTGGCATGAACATGGCTTACTGCAGCCTTGAACTCCTGGGTTCAATCTTCCCACCTCAGCCTCCCAAGTAGCTGAGACTGCTGCAGGTACAAACCACCATGCCTGGCTAAGTTTTTATAACTTTTTTTTGTAGAGACCAGGTCTTAAAATGTTGCCCAGGCTCCCCTTACCTCAACTACAGTAACAAGTAACTACCAAAAAGTAACCTTTGTGAATTAAAATTTGCTACAGATGCACAGAGATTTTAAAAGACAGAGACTTGCATGGCATGGTGATGTGCACCTGTAGTTCCAGTGACTTGGGAGGCCAAGGTGGGAGGATTGCTTGAGCCCAGGAGTTGGAGACTGACATGATTGGGCTGTGTCCCCACCCAAATCTCATCTCGAACTGTAGCTCTCATAATTCCCATGTGTTATGGGAAGGACTGTGTGAGAGATAACTGAATCATGGTGTTGTTTCCCACCATACTGTTCTCTTAGTAGTGAGTAAGTCTCATGAGATCTGATGGTTTCATATGGGGTTTCTCCTTCTGCTTGGCTCTCATCTCTCTTGTCTGCCTCCATGAAAGACATTTCTTTGCTTTTCCTTAAGCCTCCCCAGCCATGTGGAACCGTGAGTCAATTAAACCTCTTTCCTTTATAAATTGCTCAGTCTAAGGTATGTCTTTATTAACAGCATGAGAACAGACTAACACAGAGACCATTCTGGGCAACACAGCAAGAGCTCATCTCAAAAACAACAAAACCCAGAAACTACAGGACTGAATTTCTTAGAAAACCCCCAAACTATAGCTGTATGCTTAAGAAACATACCTACAACAAAATCAAATAGGAACACTGAAAATAAAGTTATGGGAAAGAAATATCAGACAAACACTAACTCCCAAAATAGCTCATTAATAATAGTAATACACATTATTTAATGCAAAATAAATAAATAGAATGATCATAAGGAAAGCAATTCACCAAAAATATTAAAATTCCTGAACTTGTATATACTTTTGAAATATGTAAATTATATATAGCTTTGTATCTATTTATATATATACATATAGTTTTGTATATATATTTTTAAATCATTTTTTATTAAAAATTATATATTTTATATATAGCTATAGACAACTTTCCAATATGGCTTTGAAATATGTAAATGTAAAAGTCAGAATTATATAGAAAAATGGACAAAATCTGTAATAATAGATTTTAACATTTCCATCAGTAATTTATATACTGGCCATGATCAAGCCTGTAATCCCAGCACTTTGGGAGGCTGAGGTGGGAAGATCACTTGAGCCCAGGAGTTCTGAGACTAGCCTGGGTAACACAGGGAGAACCCATCTCTAAAAAAAATTTTTTTAATTAGCCAGAGTTGGTGGCATGTGCCTGTAGTCCTCCCTAGAGGCTGAGACAGGAGGGTGGCTTGAGCTTGGGAGGTTGAGGCTGCAGTGAGCTGTGTTAGCACTACTGCAATACAGACTTGGTGAGAGAGCAAGACCCTGTCTCAAAAAGACAACAACAACAAAAAATTGATATATAAAACCTAGAAATTAGTAAAAATACAGAACAAAGAACATAAAATTTAAGTCTTTTTTTTTTGAGACAGGGTCTCACTTTGTCACCCAGGCAGCAATGCAATGGCACAAACACAGCTCACTATAGCCTCAACTTCCTAGGCTCAAGTGATCCTCCCACCTCAGCCCCCACCAGTAGCTAGGACCACAGGCATGCAGGCACGCACTATCACATCCAGCTAATTTTTGTGTTTTTTGTAGAGATGGGGTTTCACTATGTTGCTCAGGGTGGCCTCAAACTCCCGGGCTCAATCGATCTGCCTAACTCAGCCTCCCAAAGTATTAGGGATTACAGGTGTGAGCCACTGCACGCAGCGTAAAATCCCAATCTAAATATATATATAGATCTCTCAACCCAACAAACAGGGATTCGAATAGTTAGCCTAGGTATATAGAGGGTAACAGGATGGGCTCAAAGAAACTAACTTCCAATCCTGGTTCTACCACTTACTAGCTGAGCAGACCTTGTTCAAGTTACTTAATCACTTAATTCTGTTTTTTCCTCTATAAAATAGGTATTAATTTAAAAATCTACCCCTATAATTTTGTAAGAAAAGAAAATTACTGAGCATAGCAAGGACTTTCTCTGACCCAAGAATACTGTCTTTTCTACCAACATCCATGAAACATTACTAACAGGATAATGTATTAGCTTTAAGTGGGGGAAAGCAAATCCTAGAACCAAAAACATTTAATCAGATATTTATTTTTATTATTTTTATTTTTTATTTTTGAGATAGAGTCTGTCTCACTCTGTCACCCAGGCTGGAGTGCAGTGGTGTGATCTTGGCTCACTGCAACCTCTGCCTCCTGGGTTCAGGTGATTCTCCTGCCTCAGCCTCCTGAGTAGCTGGGATTACAGACACGTGCCACCATGCCAGGCTAATTTTTTTATTTTTAGTAGAGACGGGGTTTTGCCATGTTGGCCAGGATGGTCTTGAACTCCTGGCCTCAGTTGATCCGTCTGCCTTGGCCTCCCAAAGTACTGGGATTACAGGCATGAGCCACCATGCCTGGCCACAAACAAATATTTTAGAACTCTCCCTTTAGTACATGAAATGAAATTCAAATTTATGATATACTTAATTACAAAAAAAAGTCTAACTGCAATATAAAGGAGAAACAAAATGAAAGTAATTTGTAATATATATAAGTGTACGAACAAAACAATACTAGAATACATCATAAGATACTCATAAGTAGAATCAGTGACAGTTGCAGCTATAAACAAAATCTTCCAAGTGTGGACTAAGCCAGGCATGGTGGCTCACACCTGTAATCCCAGCACTTGGGGAGGCCAAGGCGCGTGGATCACTTGAGGTCTGGAGTTCAAGACCAGCCTGGCCAACATGGCAAAACCTCAACTATCAATAGAGAGACAGATGTCCATATTAAAACCAGAGGCATTAAGGTGAACTGAAAATGATTCATTGGATTAAGAATCAGAAGAGGTAAGGTGTGTTTTATGACTTTAGGCAAATCAACCTAAGAGACAGTTTTCTCTTCTGCAGGGTTTTAGGAAAGTCACAAATTAATGTACTTGAAGAAGTATACAAGACAGTAGTCGTATTACCAAATCCTAAAGTTCTTATTGTAGAAAATATCTGAAATATTACCTGCCTATGTAAATACCAACACTTGAGCAATCCAGACAAGCTGATTATTCTTTCTGTTTGAATTAAGTCAAGTGTCTACAGTTTTGTACCTCATCATTGTGATTATTTCATAGGCTAGACTGCAGACTGTTAATTTACTAGTTTCTGGTACCCTCTAGCTATTGTCTTGAGACAGTAAAGTAATTACTGCTCTCTAGCTACATCCTTAGCATTTTCCAGTTCTCAAATGAAATCATTTTCTTATATTAAAAATAAAGTTAATTACTGTTCAACTCTCAAGGTGATATTCAGCTGCTGCCTCTTACAACCCCCTCTTCTTAATCTATGTAACTATTCTACAGCCCAGGAATACCCTGAGTTTATTAAAATCACTCACACAGATCTGGCCGTCTTTTCAATTAAGCTGCCCTCAAAGTGCTAGCTGATTATACTCCCAAGGAGACCCACAAGCCCACTGCTGCCTGTAGTTCAGACAGAGTCCATACTATTTTAACTGAACTCTTGGCACTATTAGCACTGACACAGTGACTCTAAATTACAAATTATAACAGGCCATTCTATTCCACCTGTGCTTCTAATGCTGTCACCATCTGAGTTTCCCCCAGAAGAGGTATTTCCCAGGTAGGGGTATGGTTAACATGCAGTTAGGGAACTGAGAGTTAATGTCAGAAAAAATGTACTTTAATACTGACTTCCTGATTGCTACAGTGACTTGATCAGAAACAGAAATCTAAGAAAGCCTCTGCAATGTAGCTACAGAATAGTTACAAGCTAAATTTAAAAGCTTAAAAATAACATGTTAAAGGAAATAAAACATGTTACTGCTCAGCGTGCACAAATAAAAGCTTAAAAGTAACAATGTTAAAGCAAAGATTTTCCTGTCTTTTTGGCCTCCTAAAAAGATTAAGAAGAAAAATGTTGCCAGGCATGGTGGCTCATACCTGTAAACCTAGCACTTTGGGAGGCCAAGGCGGGTGGATCACCTGAGGTCAGGAGTTCAAGACCAGCCTGGCCAACATGGTGAAACCCCATCTCTACTAAAAAAAAAAAAACAAAAATTAGCTGGTGTGGTGGCAGGTGCCTGTGATTCCAGCTGCTCGGGAGGCTGAGGTAGGAGAATTGCTTGAACCTGGGAGGCAGAGGTTGCAGTGGGCTGAGATTACACCACTTCACTCCAGCCTGGGCAAAAGAGCTCAGGGTGGTCTCAAACTCCTGGGCTCAAAAAAAAAAAAAAAAAGAAAACTGTTATATTCTCTGTCAATGGGTGAAATACCACAGGTGACATACTGTGTCAGGTCTTTATCCTGCCAGAGTTTAATCGTATGACAAATGTCCTAAATGTCTTTCAATTGGGAAATGGGTAAATTATTGATAATAGATTAGACAGCTGTGTCAAAGGATATTTAATAACGTGAGAAAATACTCATAATGCTGTGTTAATTGAAAAAAGCAAGACACAGAATTACATGTGGTCTCAACCACACATATATGGTTAAGATACCAATACATACATACGTACATATAGATATACACACACACATACACAGAGTTCTGTTTGTATTTATACACATAGACCAAAATATTTGCACATTTTAAAAAATGGGAAAGCTACTCTAAGATGTAGGATTACAAATGTTATTTTCTTCCCTACATAAAACACATCCCAACACACACTCACAAATGTAAACAGTAGGACAGCAAGGACTTTGTTTTAATCACCAAAGTATCTCCTAGACATAGAACAGAATCTGGTACATGGGGGTTCTAAATATCTGCTGAATAAAGGAATGAGCATATGTAAATTTCATAATCAAGGAAAAAAGATTTTAAATTTATTTTTAAACCCTCTTTCTCAAGGCCAGATGTCAGAGCAAAGCTCAGTACATGTGTGATCCAATTTCTACCTAAGTGCATCATGTATTATCTTCTCAGCTAAGCTTTGATGCCTAGCCATTGGCTCTTTTTATTTTCCTTCAATCTTATAAGCTGCTTTAGAAAAATGAAAATACAGCCAACAATTTTAACTCTGCAAAATATATATATATATTAAACATGTCCTTGGGCCAGGAGTGGTGGCTCACGCCTGTAATCCCAGCACTTTGGGACACCAAGGCAGGCACATCGCTTGAGGTCAGGAGTTTGAGACCAGCCTGGCAAACATGACAAAACCCCACCTCTACTAAAAATACAAAAATTTGCCAGGTGTGGTGGTGCGTGCCTGTATTCCCAGATACTTGGGAGGCTGTGGTGGGAGTATCACTTGAACTCCAGAGGCGGTGGTTGCAGTGAGTCGTGATGGTGCCACTGCACTCTAGCCTAGAGGACAGAGTGAAACTCTGTCTCAAACCACACCCCCCCCAAAAAAAATGTCCTTACTTGTAAATTTCTTTTCCACACCCAGTCAGCATACGATTCCAACAGCATAGGTAAGATAGATTCTACTTAAAATTTGATACTCTCCTGAACCTTCTCTGCAGTTCAGAGGTTTTTTCTCAGTCTGTTTACTAAGTCATTCAGAATATGCTACTAATGCAGGAAGAAAGCATTTTTATTGACAGCATCATGAATTTTTAATCCTTTCAAGTATATTATCTATTTGGAACATAGGCAGTAAATTCACTCCCATGAACACAATGCCATGCAGCTGGAGACTACTAATGGATACACATTCATTTTAACATTAGGGAAGAAAATTTGCTGCAAAGCAGTATTTTAAATGAACTTCAAAACCAAATATAAATGATTCAGTGACTATCATTTATTTTGGATCCTCTCTCTACCCCTGTGGCCTCCATTAGCAGAGGTGATTAGGAGCAGGCTAGAAGTCAAGCTTGCTCACATTTTGGAAGTTTGAGGTCAGGTACTACTGCAAGTAGTTCTTCTCACAAGATACTATTCACTGCCAGAAGCAGGTGGGCCCAAAGCAAATGCCAAGTTTCTTTCCACTAGGGACTGCACTGTGAAGTCCCTACCATTAGATGAATCTTATTAAAGGCTTTAAAATTATTTGAAGTTTAAATTATGTCATGTCCAAATTAAAGATTATAAAACATTTTTATAAATGTTAAATGTCTTCAAATAATACAAATTTTAAAAATCCAATCTTTGAAAAAAATTTTTTTTTTTTTTTTTTTGAGACAGAGTTTTGCTCTTGTTACCCAGGCTGGAGTGCAATGGCGTGATCTCAGCTCACCGCAGCCTCCGCCTCCTGGGTTCAGGCAATTCTCCTGCCTCAGCCTCCTGAGTAGCTGGGATTACAGGCACGTGCCACCATGCCCAGCTAATTTTTTGTATTTTTAGTCAAGACGGGGTTTCACCATGTTGACCAGGATGGTCTCAATCTCTTGACCTCGTAATCCACCCGCCTCGGCCTCCCAAAGTGCTGGGATTACAGGCTTGAGCCACTGAGCCTGGCCCAATCTTTGAAATCTTAAATCTTTTCACAGACCAATTTTTATGTTCTTCCATCAGTTTTGAAAGGAAAATTCTTAATTGCCTTACAAGGCATTCTGTGGTGATGTCATTCAACAACAGAAAATAATCTATATATACTAAGCATATTTTCATTTAATCTTTTAAACTTTAAAAGACAAGACACTATATAAAGTGTCTTTTTTGACCATAAATGGTGTCATACTGTATTTAATGTTCTATAACGTTTTTTCTTTTTTGAGAAAGGGTCTCACTCTGTCACCCAGGCTACAGTGCAGTGGTATGATCGTAGCTTACTCTGGCCTTGAACTCCTGGGCTCAAACCATCCTCCCACCTCAGCCTCCTGAGTAGATGGGACCACAGGCATGCACCACCATGCCTGGCTTTTGTTTGTTTGTTTTTGGTCATCATGCTGTGATCTGAGAGCCTGGCTAATTTTTCAATTTGTATGTGTAGAAACAGGATCTCACCATGTTGCCCAGGCTGGTGTCAAAGTTCTGGCCTCAAGCAATCTTTCTGCCTTGGCCTTCGAGTATGCTGGGATTATAGGCAAAAGCTAGCACACCTGTCCTCTATACCTTTTCATAATTACTAAATTATGCAAAAATTTCTGGGTCTGCACATAGGGATCTATTTCATTCCATTTAACTGTATGGATATGCCATTAATTCATTTAACCATTTACCTGCTGATGGACATTTCAGTTATAATGTTTACATTATGCAGTTCATATTATATACAGTTTACGACAAAAAATGCTGCTATGAATATCTTTATGTAGCTCTTTAATGCACGGTGACTATTTTCTTAAAATTGTTAGAGTATCTTTCAATTTAATAAGAAATTGTTAAAAGGTCCCTTAAAAAGGTTATTCCAATTTATACCACTACTCTGTTAATATGCCTTATCTGAAATGTTTGGGACTAAAAGTATTTTGGATTTCACATTTATTGATATTTTGGAATATGTATATTATACTAACTGAGCATACCAAATCAGAAACTCTAAAATTTAAATGCTCCAGTGGGCATTTCCTTTGATCACCATGTGGGCACTCAAAAAGTTTGGGATTTTTAAGCATTTAGGATTTCAGATTTCAGATGTTCATCCTGTTCCATCACATGTCCATTTCCCTATACATTCACCAATACCAGATGTTTGCAATCTTTGAAATCTCTGCTAGTTTAATGAACAAAATATGGGATTTCACTATTTTAACTCACATTTCCCAGATAACTGGTGAGCTGTTTACTAGCCATTCATTTTTTTTCTCTTCTGTGAAATACATATTTAGAACCTTTTCCCATTTTTCTTTTTACTTATAGAAATTGTTACGTATTCTGGTTATTCCTTAAATATTGTAAATCTGTCTTCTTAATCTGTCATTATTTTAACTTTGTTTATACTGCCTACTGTCATATAGAAATTTAATTTTTAGACATTTTATTTAGTTGAATTTATCAAGCCTTTTTCTTTGTGACTTTCGTATTTTGTCTTGCTTCTATACCTCAAAATTAAGAAATACTGTCCTCTACTTTTTTCTAAAACAGAGGTTTTGGCATAAAAGTCCTGTCTTTGCAAGTCACTGAGGAAAACAGATGGACACTAATTAAGGGCAGTTACTTCCCTACTCCTCCTGCTTCAATCCCTGAAGCTGTGAACTGTAACCCAGAATCACTTTCTTTTGATGCTGCTTTGCTGGCATGGAGGGGGTCGGTACGGTGAAACTTTGACCTGAGGAGCTGTTTTGTAGGTAAAGACTGGTTAACTATGGTTCCTCTGTGCCTGGGGCCCCCCACTCCTAGGTCTCATCCACCGCCTACCCAGAACTAACTAGTACTAGCATGGACTGCGGCCGTCTCCATTCTAGTGCCTGACAGGATAGCTGATACTCATGGATGAAAAGGAGTTTGTAGACAAAAATAACAATATATTTTAAGAGTACATTTCTTTCTTTTTTTTTTTTTTAAGAAATGGAGTCTTCCACTTTTGCCCAGGCGGGAGTGCAGTGGTACAAACTCGGCTCACTGCAACCTCTGCCTCTCAGGTTCCAAGCAGTTCTCCTGCCTTAGCCTCCTGAGTAGCTGGGACTACAGGGGCACACTGCCATGTCTGGCCAATTTCTTTGGTATTTTAGTAGAGACAGGGTTTCACCGTGTCGCCCAGGCTGGTATCGAATTCCTAACCTCAGGCAATTTGCCTGCCTTAGCCTCCCAAAGCACTAGGATTGCAGGTGTGAGCCACCACGCTCAGCCAAGAGTACATTTTAAAAGAAAAACAACACAGTCAGCTACAGATTTTTGTCAGGAGCAAAAATATTAGAAGTGCTGACCAAGAATTTTAAACTAGGAAGCAGTAACCATACTAAAAGAAATGAGAAAATATTAGCAATATGAAACAAGAACAAGAAAATAGAATAGAGTCAAGAAAAACATTAGGTATCAACAATATGATAGTTGAAATGAAGAATACAATATATAGCAGGAATAGCAGCATGGATATAATATAATCAAGGAATACAGTTGAAAATTAGAAGGTCAGATTGAGGCGGAGCACGGTGGCGTGTACCTGTAATCCTAGCACTTTGGGAGGCTGAGGTGGATAAATTGCTTAAGGTCAAGAGTTTAAGAGCAGCCTGGCCAACGTGGTGAAACTCCATCTCTATTAAAAAATACAAAAATTGGGAAGGCATGATGGCATATGCCCATAATGACAGCTACTTGAGAGGCTGAGACAGGACAGTCACTTGAACTTGGGAGGCAGAGGTTACAATGAACAGAGATGGTGCCACTGCACTCCAGCCTGGGCAAAAGAGCAAAACTCCATCTCAAAAAAAAAAAAAGAAAAGGAGGTTAGATTGAGAAATCTCTCGGGAAGAAGTACAAATAAAAGATTAAAAAAAAAAAAAAAAAAAAAAAAGGGCTAAGACCAAAGAAAAAGAAATATATATCCATAATTATCCAGAACTAAAACTCAAGATTCTACCATTTGTGATGGTGGTTGGGGTGATGGAGCTTCCTTTATTTAATATCTTTTATTTATATTTCTTTAGATAAAAATGTTTAAAAGAGTAGCCAGCTACAGTGGCGTGGCATGTACCTATTTAGTCCCAGCTACTCAGGAGGCCGAGGCAAGTGGCTTGCTTGAGCCCAAGAGTTCAAGTCTAGCCTGGACAACAAAGTTAGCCCTCCTCTCCATAAAAATGTACATTTTTAAAAAAGTAAATAAAAATTTAAAAGGAAAGTACACAGAAATGTAGAATAAGTAGGACAAACTGAAATAAGCATGCTACAAATAGATCTGAATATACAAATAACAATTATTAATTCCAGGGGAAATAAAAACCTTCAAGAATAAGTATACTGTAAAGTTCAACTGAAGAGCATTTTTTTTTTTTTTTGAGACAGGGTCTTGCTCTGTCGCCCAGGCCTGTTTTCTTCGTAATCTGAGACAGAGTCACAGATGTACAACATTCAAGCATTTATTCCTACTTCTTCTACCCAGGTCCTGAGATGGAGTTTTAGTGGTAAGGAAAACCAACATACCTTCAGCATGTAGTAGAAGGGGAACCATGACAGGAAGAGATCAGAGAAGAATTCAGCAATGCTGAACACACCATACACTACCCAGTAGGTCAGCCACTGGGTATCGTCTTCTTTGTTGGGACTCTCTATAGCTTTAATTCTGAAAGGCAGTACAAAAGAAAGTATGCCATTTAGTAAGATATCAATGAAACATTTTCAAACACACTTTCATAGCCTGTCCTCCGATACCACTGAGAAACTCAGGTACATGTAGGCACTGTGTCACTAGATGCAAGAGTACAGCTTAAAGACTCAAAGCAATGTGGATATCAGGACAAGCCATTATAACCACTTGTTTCTAGTCTCCTGGTCACCAGAGAAACCAGCACTAGCTGTCACTGCCCTGTGTCTCCATCCTGCTAAGGCCTCCCCCAAAGACCTAGAATACACCACCAGTGATTGGAAACTAGAGCAATTTCCACTCTCAAGCTGGGTCCTGCCACCAGGGATATATCAGGAAGAATTCTCTTACGATAACCAAGTTCTTATGTGCTTTTAAGAATTGAATGTAATAAGAATTTCCCATAAAGCAACATTTGGTACATAGGTTAGGCACTGCCAAAAATCCATGGCATATTTCATAGTAAGTGAGTGAAAATAAACATCATGGTGTTCATTTACCTCAGAATGTCTTTATCTGATCCACAGGCTGTGGACTTCCTCCCCTCCTCAGTTAATAACAGGACTTTCCCAACCCTAACTATTGCTTAAACAAAATTCATTCTGCAAATGGATGGAAATAAATTTAAAATCATTCTCTCTTCTAAATCACAGACATTTCCTTCAGTCCTAGGAATCTCATTATTCTAAACCTGAAGCTCTACAATTTCTTATCCTATACTAACAGATCTAGATGTTTATCATAACTGAGCTGGACTGAAAGAGTAAACTAAAAGAACTCCGAATCTTGTTTAGCCTATGAGACAGGTTAATGACTGAAAATACATTGTCAGGGAGCTAAGCTATGAGGACGCAAAGGCATAGGAATGATAGAACGGACTTTGGGGATTCAGGGGAAAGGGTGGGAGTGGGGTGAGGGATAAAAGAACTACACATTGGGTATCGTGTACCCTGCTTGGTTGATGGATGCACCAAAATCTCAGAAATTGCCACCAGAAAACTTAACCATGTAACCAAACACCACCTGTTCCCCAAAAACCTATTGAAATAAAAAATTTTCAAAAAACAAATACATTGGCTGCTCCATAAAATCAGCTACCCAAAAAGACTGCTAAATCATGCTGAGTCACTCACTAAGAAAGCCCTTATACAGTTAATTGGAAGCAGCTTTGTGAGTTTTAAAAAATAACCAAAGGGGAAAAATAGCTCAATAAGATTACTAATGAGGAAAACACAGGCACAAGTGATAAAGTGAATGTTGCTTTGAACTTCAAGACTAGGCAAAATTTTTATTTTTTTGAGACAGGGTCTCTTTGTTCAGGCTGGAATGCAGTTCTACAATCATAGTTCATTGCAACCTACAACTTCTGTGCTCATGTAATTCCCCCTCACCTCAACCTCCCAAGTAGCTGGGACTACAGGTGCATACCACCACACCTAGTTACTTTCTAAATTTTTAGTAGAGACAAGGTCTCACTATGTTGCCAGGCTGGTCTCGAACTCTTAGCCTCAAGCAATCCTGCCTCAGCCTCCCAAAATGCCATGTGGTGGCTCCCACACCTGGTCACAAATTTTACAAAGTACAAGAATCATATAAAATGAATTTAAGAGAGCTGATTATTAAAAAATGGCTTGTACCAGGAGGCAGAGGTTGCGGTGAGCCGAGATCGCGCCATTGCACTCCAGCCTGGGTAACAAGAGCGAAACTCCGTCTCAAAAAAAAAAAAAAAAAAGGCTTGTAATGTATGCACATAGTCTGTCTTTTTTCAGCTTCCTTCAGATAGAAGCTGGCTAATAGAAGGCCAAAGGAAAAGTGTAGGCAAGCATGTTAACCAAAGAACACAGTATACCCTTTATGTATACGATTTCTTCCCCACTGTGTTTCATTTGGTATAGTATGGCTTATCCATATTTAAGTGGATTTATTTAGTTATTAGTTAATAAGAATTTTCTTCCTGTACATTCATTCTGGACAGAGGAGATACATAGTTATGTTTCACGTAAGGTCTTAGTTTTGTGAACCAAAGCATTTTACGACTAAAAAACCTACTATGTACTTCCAAAGGAAGGAACTCTCAGGATATACCTGGGAATTAAAGTCTTTTCTAGAATATGACATGAAAACTCAAAATGTGATGGGACTGTCATTATTACTTAATTCAGTATCTTTTAAATTCTTTTAGCCACAACCCTCAATAAGTGATCCAGTGAACATCGTGATCCAGTAAACATACATCTTCACATAAAAATATAAACTGAAATAGATGTTTCCTGAAACCATTCTGCTATTTTAAATTTCATTCATTTCATTATTTTTTAAATGTTAGTCAGGTTCCACAGATTGAAAAACAGAAAACCTAACAGTTCAGCTCTTTTAGGAATAAAAAAAAATTTTAAATTCCTATCTACAATATGAATTCAAAAGTCCCCATGTTAATATAGTAGAAAACCGTATAGTAACATTGAAAGGTAGAAATGAAAGAACTCCAAATTGAATGCATACATTGATCACAACTTTGGAGAAGACCAAGGCACATGAAGGAAGCCAGGAAAAGAACCACAGTCTATTAAGCTGAAGAGATTTTTTTAAATAGGTCTTCTCATATTATTGAAGCCATTTAGTTATTGTTTTAAAATAGCACAATGTTCATTTTAAAAAATGTCTTTATGTGTCATAACAATCATAAACTACCCAAAACAAGAAAAAAGGGAACAAACAGATGGTTTAGCTCACTCAGGAACCTGAGGTTCAAAAAGGTGAAGTGCCCAATGTAGTCATGGTGAAAGAAGAAAAAAGCTTAAAAAACTGAGGTTTTCTGAATGCTATTTACTTATATATCTTTTTAAAAAATATTGATTGATTGATTGAGACAGGGTCTTGCTCTGTTACCCAGGCTGGAGCACAGTGGCATGATCACACCTCAGTGTAGCCTCAACCTCCTGGACTCAAGCCATCCTCCCACATCAGCCTCTCCAGTAGCTGGGACTACAGGTGCACACCATCATGACTGGCTAACTTTTGTACTTTTTTATAGAGACAGGGTTTTGCCACATTGCTCAGGCTGGTCTCAAATTCATGGGCTCAAGTGATCCTCCTGCCTTAGCCTCCAAAGTGCTAGGATTACAGGCATGAGCCACCATGCGCAGGCTAGTTATATACCTTCTGAATAGACTTCCTTGTCAAGTTCAGTGATTCTCCAACAATACACTCTATTGCCTTTTACATTTATGAATCATATTCCAACTCGGTGTATCAGAATAAAGAGGTAGCATAGAGGATTTATGAAACCATAAGATACGGTCTATGCTCTTAAGTCCCTTGAAGCCTAGCCAAAATGGCCAAGCCATAGAATGGAGAGGTAGAAACCTAATAATTTTATTATTTAATTTAATCTTCATCATAGCTGTGAGGGATAGGTACTGTTCCTGCATTTGAGAGGAAGAAACAGGCTTAGTGAAGAGAAGTAACATGAGCAGGGCACCCAGCTACAAGTAGCAAGGATTGGACTTACACCTAAAACTAACTCCAAAGCCTGCGCTTTGTTCACTATTCTATGTTGTTTTCCTAAGAGAACAATTCAGTGGCAAGCTGGATAGCATTTAGCAAAATGTCTGGTACAAAGTAGGAATTTAATATTTATTGAATTAATATAAATACAATAGGAGGTCACAATCTTTTTGGAGGGGACCCCGGAGAAAGGTTAAACTCGTCACAGAGCAGAAAAATAGGAGGAAGGGTCATAGTCTTAATGTCTAGATCCCTGGAGCTCCGGTCTACCCTCCACCCTACTCACCTGGGTGTGTAGCAGGGAACTATCAGAAGTGAACAGGATGGTGTTCTGATTGCTGTCCTAGTCCACTGGTCCTCAGACTTGGATGATCATCCACATCCATCTAGAGAACTTATTAAAAATACACATGCCTGGGTTCTTCTTCAGACTTAGTAATTCAGCTGCTCTTACAAGGCTGTGCAGGTGATCATAATGCAGAACTGTGTTTGGAAACCAGCTCAAAGTTCCAGTCTTCACAGCACCTCCCCTACTTGTTCTAAGAGGAAATCTAAATGGCCAGTTTGGGAATAATCAGCTGTAGCCAGAGGGCAGCTACCCCTTTCCAGTAATGAGTAAGAGGCCAAAAGAGAAGAAAAGTTGGACATAGAAGGCAAACTGAATAAAGTCTGTAGTAAAATTAGAATAAGTCAATTCTAATGATCTAGAACCCTCATCTGAATATTCTCAAATTTGTAAAAAGATTCAAGATAACGATACTAAAATAAAACTGGTCACTAAGATTTCGAGAACTGCATCTAAAAGCCCTGTAACCGTCTAGCTGGAACATCAACCTGCACAGTTCATTTCATCCCTAGCTGACCCCCAGAGGAGTTCTGAAATGACCCCATGGCAACTGGCAACAATTCCTACCACTCTCTTCACCGGCCTGGTCCACTGTTTTGCAGACTCCTCTCTAGTACCGCCTCATCCTCTGGCAGACACACTGACCCTGGGTTCAGAACTTCCAGAAGACACACCCACATAACTGCTTCTGTGGACAGACACCACAGTCTTACTGCTCTCTGCACCCCTTACTGTCATATTCTCACCACTGTTCTAAAACCTGGCCACCTAGGCCCAGTGCTGTGGCTTCCTTATTCTCTCTCCTGAGCCACCTACCATGTTCTGGGGCAGCACTTTGCTTCCCCCAAGCAGATATCAAGAGAAGCCAGGGCTGGGTAAGCAGCAGAGGCACGACTACGGTGCAGAGGATGGTTGGCACAACTGTGGGAGCAGCTGGCAGCTCTAAAATTAATTGAGCAGAATTAGGATTCACCATGTGTAGAGTTGGAAGGCATCTCAGAGATGAACTAGTTTAAATTCTACATTTTATAGACAAAATGAAATGTAAAGAAAGGAGTTATATTTAAATGAATTTTAACTCATTAAACTAAAAGGTTACAGAGCATGTATATATAAAGGGCAGTAGACTATTTACAGTTTGACATATCCATATAATGAAATACTCTGAAGCCTTTAGAAAGGGTATTAATAGGGAAAGATGTCCAAGATACAGTGTTGAGTGTAAAAAGTGAATTCTAATTTTTTGTTTAAAAAAAGATGTTTTTAGTGGGTGTGGTGGCTCACGCCTGTAATCCCAGCACTTTGGGAGGCGGAGGCAGGTGGATCACTTGAGGTCGTGAGTTCAAGACCAGCCTGGCAAACATGGAAAAACCTCATCTCTACTAAAAATGCAAAAATTAGCCAGGCATAGTGGTGCATGCTTGTAGTCCGAGCTACTAGGGAGGCTGAGGCAGGAGAACTGCTTGAATCCAGGAGGCAGAGGTTGCAGTGAGCCAAGATCGCACCACTGCACTCCACTCTGGGTGACAGAGCAAGACTCCATCTCAAAAAAACATACCACTCTGATAGGGGATGTTGATGGTAGAGGAGGCTGTGTACGTGTAGGCATAGTGGGTATGTGGGAAATCTTTGTATCTTCTGCTCAATTTCACTGTGAACCTAAAATTTTTCTAAAAAATAAGATCCATTTAAAAACAAAAAACAGGAAAAAAATTCACTTACCACCTAGGCATTCTGTAATACCAGATTTTAAAAACTATTTTATTACCATCATGCCATTTTGGTTGTTTTGATCTGAAGAGAGTATCTGTCCCCACAAATTTAGATACCATGTATATGCTAGTAACTTCCAAATTTGTATCTGTAGCTCAATCTCACCATTGTACACTACCTGACAGTTAACTATTCACTGTTGAATGATGGTCACCAGCATCATCAGATTTTCACAATAACACTGCTGCTTCAGAAATCCTATTATAGCAACGGGTCACTATCACTGATTAAGGAAACGGCAGACATTGTTCCTTGCCCATCAGTTAGCCAGTCCTTCCTCTTTCTACTCACCCACAGAGCCCTGATTTTATATATATGTACCTGGGAGATCTGCCTTGACTCTGGGAAGCCAGACGCCTGCCTCAGGCCTAGGGGATAAAAACCCACCATGGTAATCCCATTGCCTTTTGTTAGATACGAACTTTCTTAGCACCCTTGGAATTAAGGGCATCCACACAGTTCTGAACAATGAAACAGAAAATGAAAAATGATAGAAGGCTTTGGGACAAAATTTTCCTCTGTTGATAAAATAAGAGAGGCTCACAAATAAAAGGTCTTGATAAAATAAGAGATGCTCACAAATAAAAGGTCTTGCAACTTCCTGCTCTTGAAGACCTTAGCAATATATGGCAACAATCTTGCTGTATGTTGAGGAAACAGGCAGGGGCAAAAAATATTATACTCCAAGGTCACTGGAAAAAAGCATAAATTTCTGCTGTACTGCCTTGAAATTTCAACCTCCAGACTTTTTACATGAGATAATTCAAGGTCACTATTGTTCAGGCCACTGTAAGTGGTGCAGCAACACCAAAAGCTTTCTAAGCTAAGCTTAGATTAGTTATCTTGATACTGGTCAAAAACTGCTCTTCTCTTGCTGAGGTTTCATCTATCAATTAATATTTCAAAATACTTACAGCTAATGCTTACTTGGAGGGAGACAGGAAAGATATAACCTTCCATACTATTTTTCAAATTATTTCAGACACAATAAATCATTTGGGAAAACATCCACTTTTACATGTTTTTAATTCATATCTATTTTGTTCTTACTATGCAAAATAGATCAAAATGCCTTTCTTTCTTTTTTTTTTCTTTTTTGAGACAGTTTCACTCTTGTTGCCCAGGCTGGAGTACAATGGCACGATCTTGGCTCAACACAACATCTGCTTCCCAGGTTCAAGTGATTCTTTGGTCTCAGCCTCCCGAGTAGCTGGGATTACAGGCATGTGATGCCACACCTGGCTAATTTTTTTGTATTTTTAATAGAGACAAGGATTTTCCCATGTTGGTCAGGCTGGTCTCAAACTCCCCACCTCAGGTGATCCGCCTGCCTCAGCCTCCCAGAGTGCTAGGATTGCACCACACCCAGCCAAAACGCTTTTTTATATGTAAACTGTACAACCTATTTATATTTCTGATTTGAGTCTTACCTTTTTTAGGACCAAGTTCATATTTCTTGTGCATAAGATTTAATTTAATATTAAAAAAACTGTTAGTCTGCTGGGTGTGGTAGTTCACGCCTGTAATCCCAGCACTTTGGGATGCTGAGGCTGATGTATCACCTGAGGTCGGAGTTCAAGACCAGCCTGACCAACATGGAGAAACCCCCTCTCTACTAAAAATACAAAATTAGCTAGGCATTGCAGCGCATGCCTGTAATACCAGCTACTCAGGAGGTTGAGGCAATTGTGGTGAGCCAGATCATGCCATTGCACTCCAGCCTGGGAAACAAGAGTAAAACTCTGTCTCAAAAAAAAGAAAAAAAAAATTGTTAGTCCATATTATACTCAATGCTTAGGAACATATATACCATTGTACCAATACAGAAGAAAACCACTGGCCATATCACATATTTATAACTTGGAAGAACAAAACTTTATTGTGTTTTATTGTTGTTTAAATAATGATGTCTTCAGCTGATTTAAGTACAGGAAAAAAATAATACAAGGAACAAAAAATAAAAGTGAAAAGCTAAATGAAAGAAAATACTATTTGGAAGGTTTTTCCTTAAATCAATTAAAAGCTTAATGACACAAAGTTAAAGAACTATGACTATCATTAAGTCAGTTTTCCTCTATGTTAATGAAACTAACTGCCCTTAATTAAGCACTTACAGACTACCTGATCTGTGCTAAACATTTGACATGTTATCCCAACTCTCCCGTACCCTATCCCCACCTTTTACATATGAGAAAATTTAATTTTGTAAAAGTTTAGCTGTTTGCTCAAGAGGTAATAATCAGCTCCATATACACATGCGTATGACTACTCAATCCCAAGACACTTAAGTATATACTACCTATACTGTACATGGTTCATAAGTAACTCAGTTGCTACAATTCAAACTAGCCAAATGACATAAAATTAAGTAATAGTATGTCTTCACAGCATTGGCTTTATTATTCAAACAAGTTGTACCAATATCAACTGTATTACCAGAGACTGACAGTGTTTAAAAAAAAAAAAAGTTCACTAAAATATATATATGGATATATCCATTTATATCCATATATATTTTAATTTTATCCATATTTATGGATAAAAAGCTTTATGATGTGCTATTGGTAAAGAACAGAAGGGAATCATCTTCTGGTCCATCTGCTTTATATTTTACTTTTAATTTGGTAACTTATGTTTAATAGCAAATATTTGAGGTCAAGATAGATTCTTTGAAAATTCAATATGAAGAACGTGGACCATAATGTTTATAATTCTTTTTGTTATGGCAAATACATAACTTGACCATCCTCCATGCCCACTGTGCATGGGATTGTTTTTGGCTGTATTTATCAGAGAGTTTGATACAGGAATTCCTAGTAATTCAAAATGGTTTTCCTATGATCAGTACCTCAAATAAGAAGGAAAAAAAATCAGACATTTTAAGACAAATGCTAGTTTGTTTCCATGTCAATAAGGAAAAGATTTTTCTCCTTCATAGAAAAAAAGAAGGTAGGAAACTATGGGTGATCAGAAAGTTACGTATCTTTTTCACTGCAAGTATGTGAGTAACTTTTTAAAGCAAGAGAGACAACCAACAAACAGAACAAGAAAGACTTATAAAAGATTGGCTGGAGGTGATGGCTCACGCCTTTAATCCCAGCACTTTGGGAAGCCAAGGCGGGTGGATCACCTGAGATCAGTAGTTCATGCGACCAGCCTGGCCAACATGGTGAAGCCTTGTCTCTACTAAAAATACAAACATTAGCCAGGCACGGTGGCAGATGCCTATAATCCCAGCTATTTGGGAGGCTGAGGCAGGAGAATTGCTTGAACCCCGGAGGCAGAGGTTGCGGTGAGCTGAGATTGCACCATCGCACTCCAGCCTGGGCAACAAGAGAGAAACTCTGTCTCAAAAAGAAAAAAGGAAAAGAAAAAGAAAGACTACAGAGGCTGTGGCGTGAGGATAGCTTGAGCCCGGGAGGTCCAGGTTGCAATGTGCCATGCCTGCACCACTGCACTCCAGCCTGGGTGACAGAGTGTGACCCTGTCTCAAAACAAAACAAAAAAAGTTTAAGATGAGTCTATAGAATACCTATAATGGAGGATGAAGTGTATATATATACACACACATATATATATACGCATATATATATATGTATATATATATGCGTATATATATATGCAGTCATTCAGTGGTCAAATCTTTTGGTGTTTAATTATAGTAATCTCATTTACCACTGTCTACCATTTTGTTTTTAAATGCAAAATGGAAGAATTGGTCACAGTCAAATATAACAACATGGAATGTTGACAGGACACAGGCCAGGGGACTCAGACATCCCTACACTTAGGACTGAATTGGTTAACACACTTGTGATCTGTGTTTGTGGCCTTGATTTCCACATCTGTTAAAGGTGGCTATCATCCCAGCAGCTTAGTCTCTAAGACCCCTTTTAACTAACATTTCATGACTCAAAACTGAATGCATACAACTGTTTTATTTTTAAAAACTTTGTTTTCTCATGTGTGTGTTTTTGAGACAGTAAGTGCAGTGGCATGAGTGCAGTCTGTCACCCAGGCTGAGTGCAGTGGCATGAACACAGCTCACTGCAGCCTTGACTTTCTCAGGTTCAGGTGATTCTCTCACTTGAGCTTCTCCGATAGCTGGAACTACAGGCATGTGCTAATATTTTGTATTTTTTGTAGAGATGGGGTTTCGCCATGTTGCCCAGGCTAGTTTGAAACTCCTGGACTCAAGTAATCCACCCATCTCAGCCTCTCCACCAGCCCCCCTAAAAAAAACTGTTTTATAGATCAATGGTAAAAAAGATTAGCACACGTATGTTCATTGCAGCACTGTTAACAATAGCAAAGACCTGGAACCAACCCAAATGCCCATCAGTAATAGACTGGACAAGGAAAATGCAGCATATATATACCATGGAATACTATGCAGCCATAAAAAAACGTTGAGTTCACGTTCTTTGTAGGGACATGGATGAATCTGGAAACCATCATTCTCAGCAAACTCACACAAGACCAGAAAATCAAACACCACATGTTGAACAGTGAAAACACATGGACACAGGGAGGGCAGCATCATACACTAGGGTCTGTTGTGGGGAGCTAGGGGAGGGACAGCAGTGGGTGGGGAGGTTGGGGAGGGATAACATGGGAGAAATGCCAGATATAGGTGACAGGGGGATGGAGGCAGCAAACCACATTGCCATGTATGTACCTATGCAACAATCCTGCATGATCTGTTCATGTACCCCAGAACCTAAAGTACAACTTTTAAAAAAAAGATTAATGCCAGAAGCAATAAAGGAGCATATCCTACTGGGACAACCCTTTGTCAATAAAATTAGTGGTTCTACAAATATCTGTGCAGATTGGTATCATAAAGTTTAACTTAACCTCAAGTACCCTCACAACTTACATGGGGAACAACCTATGCTGCCTTTTCGTAGGTAAAGGAGGGCCACCTTAGATGTGGACAGCAGTCTAGAGTTACCTCTGACATGTAAGTGGTCCCTTAACTAGATCACCAGGTCTATCAGAGGCTGCAGGATATATATAGCAGTCACGTGACTCGGGGTGACTGATAAGTTCCACTCCCAGGAATCAGGAAAGTGTGCAAGTGACAGGATGAAGTCAGGGTACATTTCTACAGCCCCCACTTATATTCCAGCTACTACAAAAAGTAATTGCATTCATAATTTTGAAATTGTTTTAAAACTTCTGCCATGTTAATTCATATTTCTCCAAAATTAATTATTAATGTTATGAATCACCACTAAATACCTTAACATGCTGCATTTGTATTTATACTTGTTTTAAAGCCATGTGAAAAAATTAGGTTGAAAACTGAGTCCTCATTCAAAGTCTGTCCTGAAAAAGAAAAGTCCAGGTCAGAGGGAGGCTATGACAAAAAGAAGGACAAATAGACTAAATCTCTAGGGCCTTCATAAAGAGAAAAAAAAAGTTCATAAGGAACATTCCAGAACAGAGTATTAGAAATGAGATCCTTCTCTACAACTCCTTTAGAGCCTAGAAACTCAGATTACGCATAAATAATTTAAATCATTCATGTTACTTGATTTTCAAAACTTTGTATTTTCTTTATGACACAGGCAAGGGAGGGGTTAACTGAAATGCTGGCTGTCATTCTATAAAATAGTCACACAAATTGTTATAAGGCTATTTTTGTTACTTTTTCATTTCTTCACAACACTTTCATCTTAAAGGAGTTCAGCCTCTTAGCAGTAATGTTAAGTAAAAACAAGGACATTTAAAAAGTTGACAAAGATTAAATGTTTAAATTCTTAAGATTTCAGATTTAAATTAAGTAAATTAAAGATTTAAATATTTCAGTAAATTACATAAGGGATAACTTGCAGAATGCCAGTTATATTTTTTATCCAAGTCCAGATTGGCCAGAGGGCCACATTGGCTTGTGCTTCATACTACTACAGAAGGCAATGCACAGGCATGCATTGCTCTGCTCTTAAACACTTTAACGAAGAACATATAGATGCAGACAGAAAAGCTAGTGTAATGGGAACATAAGCAGCTTAGTAGAAAATATATCTGCTCCGAGGTTCCCATGAGTGAAAAAGAACAAAACAATTACAAGTTCTCAAAAAAAAAAAGACACACACACACACACACAAAACAACAACAAGAAAACAAATACACCCCTTACTAATGAGTTCAAGAAGAAAACTATACAAGTACACATTCTCCAGTACTGTTAAGGAAACTTAGCTCCACTTCCAATGACTGGCTACTTCCAATGACAAAGTGTTCACAATTGTCATTCACACCATGGCGACTTTCTCAAAGTCTCTTCTGGGTAATAAACCTCTTTAGGAGTCTGTCATTGCATACCTTATGCAAGTAGACAGAACTCTTTTTCATCTTTTTTCCCCAGAATGTGTCCTCCCTTTGTGTGCTGTGCATCATTAGCTAAGAGGATGCTATTGCTTACTTGTGGTTAACTGTGTTACAATTCTTGCAGATCTTTTCATTGTTTCTTTTTTTTCTTCAAATTTACCCCCTCATCATCCTTTTCTGATCTGACCTCCATAGGGGTCATCCCCAAACATCTCCCCTTGAGATACAGGGCCTCTTGAAACAGAACTAAAGGCAACGCTGCATTCCCCTGGGAAATCCAGTTCAGTGTGCCATTTTCAGGTGGCCTTGTGCTAATAAAACAGAGCAAGCCTCCACTGTCATAAGTCAAAGCTACATAACAGATAACAAGATAAAGAAATTGTTAGCAACATATTCTAACTAATGTCTACAAAACACAGTCAAAGCCTATGTGTGCAGATACATGATTTGGGATGGCAGTACCTTATTTAAGAGGAGAAAAATACACTGCACAAAGGTAATGTATTGACAGGGTCACATTGATTTTTTAAAAAACCCACATCAATAGTTCAATTTTCCTCTCTACATAAGGTTATGGTGTGTATCTGTGGGACATTCAAAGAGCCACAAGGGAGGCAGTATAACATAATCATTAAAAGCATGAGCTTCAGAGCCAGTTCATGCTGGGGTTTAAATACGTTTCATCGCCTGCTAGTTGTGAGACCTTGATCAAGTTACTCAAATTCTCCTGTGTTTCCTCATCTGTAAAAATGGGAATAATCATAGCATTGACATAATAGGTTTGTTATGAGGATTAAATGAGCTATATTTGCAAAGCACTTAGATATGTATGTATCTGTTAAATAAAATGCTGTGCAAATTTCAGGAGCCATGCAAAGAGCTAAATGCAATATAACTCTACACCAGCAGCAAAAGCTTCAAATGGCTGGTGAGGACACACAGAAAATAAAATGACACATCAGTGAACTGGGCATGAGATTTCTAAAGTGTTGATTTCAAAAGATTAAATTTATAGTGCTGGACTCTAAACATACTCAATTCAGTTCATATATATATAAATTTGTTAGGTTTATTTAAAGAGAGAGAGAAACAGGAGAAGGAGAAAGAAACAGCTAACTATCACACTGAACGAGAGAACCCAGAAAGATGGAATGCAGGAGAGGAAAGCAGCTTCCACACTGAATGGAAGGGAATAGAGAGAGATGGAGTTTAGGAGGGGAAGACAGGCTTCCACGAGAGTGTGTGGAAGGGGACTCCAGAGGGGAAATCCAGGAGTGAGAAAGACAGCTTCCAAAAAGGGAATGTTCGTGGAAAAGGACCCAAACATAGAGTCCTCAGTTCTTTTTTTTTTTTTTTTTTTTTTGAGATGGGGTTTCACCATATTGGTCAGGCTGGTCTCAAACTCTGAACCTCAGGTGATCCACCTGCCTCGGCCTCCCAAAGTGCTGGGATTACAGGCGTGAGCCACGGTGACTGGCCCTTCAATTCAGTTCTTGAAAAACTTTTGAGACAGGGTCTTACCTGTTGCCCAGGGTGGGGTGCAGTGGTGTGATCATAGCTCACTGCAGCCTCCAACTCCTAAGCTCAAGGAATCTTCCAACCTCAGCCTCCCAAGTACTACAGGTGCATGCCACTACACCTGGCTAATTTTTAAATGTTTTAGAGAAATGAGGTCTGGCTATGTTGCCCAGGCTTGTCTTGAACTCCTGGCCTCAAGCAATCCTTCTGCCTTAGCACCCCAAAGTTTTGAGATTACAGATGTAAACCATCATGCCCAGCCCCCTAAATATATTTAATCTTTCCAAGATTGGCACTAAAATATGCCTAAATGTACTTTACATTCCTGTGTACTAACAGGGTTCCAGACCAAGCCTGGCCTCTGTGTGACCTTGAGAAACACACTCCACCTTTCTCTGTCCCTGAATTGTCAGTTTAAAACTAAAGGAACTGTACTACCTGTTTGATCTCTAAGGCCCAACTCAGTGGCAGCCCCCAAATCTTAAGGAAAATATGAAATAAAGGGAGAAAAGTAATAGACATTTTTATAGAATTTTAAACAAAAAGGTTGCTGGGTAGGACAGAAAGCAAACCTTCCCCCTTTCCTTAAATAGAGGATAAAGTCATTAGAGTTTGCCTCACAATTCTATTTGTACAAAGGAGCAAGTACAGGACTAGGGCCCTGAGTCACGAGTGCCCACAGTGGAGGGACTGCACCAGGAGGACTCGCTCACATATGACGGTGCAGCACAGCATATACCCTCCAGAGGACTCTTGTGAAATCCCATTAAAAGCAGGGCCGCAGCAGACATTGAAGGCCCTAGATTATATGATTCCATCTACCTGAAATGCTTAGAATAGGCAAACTTGGAGAAACAGAATGCCGATTAGTGGTTCCCAGGAGCTGGGTAGGAGAAAGAGGGAGTGATTGGTAATGGTTTCCCTTTGGGGTGATAAAAATGTCTTGGAATTAGACAGTGGTGATGGTTACCCAACTCTGTGAACATACTAGCCACTGAACTGTATACTTTAAAGGTGTACAATATATAAGTATCTAAGTTGTATCTTAGCAATGGGGGGAGGTCTATCTTTATAATAGAGATTTCTATTATTATCTATTGGTCTGCCTCCTGTTATCAGTAATAGAGGAAACTAAGGAGATTAAGGTAATCATATCAACAGTTCTTGATAAAAGGAAGGCTGGAATTAGATTCTGAATTGCCTATATAGGGTGGCCAAAAATTCTGGAAACTAGAAGTCAGAGATTAAAGGCCTTGTTCTCAAAGAGCTCAAAGGGAAATTATGCACACAGAAAGAATAACCAGTAGGAAGGGGAGTATACAATAAGGTGGTACTGGTTGCTCCCCAGTGAGCACTGGCCAAGCCTTCAACCATCTACCTGCTCCAGCGTCCCTCAGACCCTGACCAGGAGCCAGGTGCACCTGAGCTTCACTCGCCTACTTCCAAAGGGAGTGAGTCATAAGAAAAGCTAGGAAGCCCAGTGGGCTTTTCCAAATTTCTTCTTTGCATCCTGCAGTCTCTTGACCCAATACTACCCTTCCCGTGATGGCCCAAAAAGAGGAAACGGCAAGAGCAAAAGCTGAAAGGTGAGAAAGGAAGGAAATTTCTGGCAATAGTTTGGCAAGATCGCCAACTCCTTCCAGAGGTCACAGCAGCCAAAGTGACCTTAAAACATAAATTGTATTGTGTCATCCCCTATTTAAAGCCCATCTAAGGCAATCAAAAAATGCAAACTCCCTAACAACCATCTGGAATGAAATGCACACTTCCACCACCGGCCCGGCCTGCTGGTACCTGCACCTCTCTGGTGCCTCCCCCACCACTGGCTTACACAGAGCTAAGTTGTCTGCTGCCTCAGGGCCTGACACATTCTCCTCCCCCTGCCTGGCTCTGCTCTTGCCTGGCCCCTTCTCATTCCTTAAGTCCTAGTATCTCAGATGAATAGCTAAAGAGGCTCTTTCCTGTTATTCTCTAGCAGAGCTGTTTATTTACTTTAGAGGGCTTACCACACACTCACTACTTTGCCTATTTCTTGCCTGGGTAGACTGCTCATTCAAAAAGGACAGAAGCTGGGCACAGTGGCTCATGCCTGTAATCCCATGACTTTGGGAGGCGGAGGTGAATGAATCACCTGAGGTCGGGAGTTTGAGACCAGCCTGACTAACATGGAGAAACCATGTTGGTCTCTAGTAAAAATATAAAATTAGCTGGGCATGGTGGTGCACGCCTGTAATACCAGCTACCCGGTAGGCTGAAGCAGGAGACTCGCTTGAACCTGGGAGGCAGAGGTTGCAGTGAGCCAGTATGGTGCCATTGCACTCCAGCCTGGGCAACAAAAGTGATACTCTTTCTCAAAAAAACAAACAAAAAGGACAGAGAGCAAGTCTACCTTATTTCTTGCCATATCTAAAGTGCTACCACATTGCCCTGCATGTGACTGGCATTTAATTTTTGCTAAATAGATTAACCTGTATTTTAAAAAATAACTGGCTGGGGAGCATAAGAGTTACAAGAGGTATGGAGAATAATTAAAACAAAGATGACTGCTATGGTTTGAATGTTGTGTTCCCCCAACAACCATATGTTGGGACCTATTACCCAATGTTACTAGAATTAAATAGTGGGGCCTTTAGGAGGCAATTAAGACATGAAGGCTCGGCCAGGATCCCAGTACTTGGTGGATCACTTGAAGTCAGGAGTTCAAGATCAGCCTGGCCAACATGGCAAAACCCTATCTCTACTAAAAATACAGTAAGTATCCAGGCATGGTAGTGCATGCCTGTAATCCCAGCTACTAGGGAGGCTAAAGCAGGAGAATTGCTTGAACGTGGGAGCAGGGGTTGCAGTGAACCAAGATCGCACCAGTGCACTCCAGCCTGTGTGACAGAGAGATTCTGTCTCAAAAAAGAAAAAAAGAAAAGGAAAAGACTGAGAGCTCTGCCCTCATGAATGGGATTAGTGTCCTATAAAAGAGGCTTGAGGGAGCCTGTTGGCCCCTTTCACCATGTTAGGAAGCAGTGAGAAGATACCAACTTTGAAGAAGGAAGCAAGCCCTCACTGACCCAAATTTGCCGGTGCCTTGGTCTTGGATTTCCCAGCCTCCAGAACTGTGAGCAATAAATTTCTGTTGTTCATAAATTACCCAGTCTAAGGTATTTTGTTATAGCAGCCCCAAACAGACTAAGACAGTGATCATAGGTCACCCTTTGGATTTTGATGCTACTAAAGAGCACCATTTTCAAAGACTTTTTTTTCTTTCTTTTGGACAGTTATACAATCATACTGGTTAAGCAATGAACAGACTTAATTAGCCTAATGTAACACTGACTGCCTGAATGTTTGCTCATGGGGGTCTGTATGCTTTATATTGTGCACACAATCCCATTTTTCCTTGAGCCTCCTCCATAAAGCAGAGCCCAGGGTAGGCCTCAGGGGTGGCTACCTTTCAGTATGCAAACTTTCTGGATATAACTAAGTGTTTTTACCAAACTAACACAGTAAATACTACTTAGGTAATTGCTATTTAATTATTCAAATCAGAGCTAACTTCTAAAACATGTTTCTTCCCTTGTAGTCACAGACTAAATTCTAGCCTGACTAGTTACAAACACAAGGTGTAATAATGTGTTATCTGTGTCTTAGCCTCCTAGTTGAAATTTTTTCTTCCTTTATTTTTATCCCTATGGTTGAAGAAAGTAGCAGAGACCAACTGAATGAAGGCAAAACCCACTGATTTTCTTGGAAAGAACTGTAGAGCAAAACAAAATTCATTTGTGGAGAGGAATAATTCCTACCTGAACGAATGGAAAAGTAAAACTGTAGAATCAAAAATAAATAAATACTTGGTAATAAATTCAGATCCTAATCACAAAAATTCATTTTTAATTAGCTCAATTATGTAAATGAATCACTTATATAACCAATGAGCTATATTACGGAGCATTAAAACAAAATCTTATTCATTCATTCATTTATTTATTTTTTACAGGCGGGTTTCACCATGTTGGTCAGGCTGGTCTCCAACTCCCGACATCAAGTGATCCATCCGGCTCAGCCTCCCAAAGGGCTGGGATTACAGGCATGAGCCACCACGCCCGGCCTTGTTATGGGGCATTTTTAAATGTTTGTTTTTGTTTTTATACTAGGGTAAGCATTTCCCAAGTTTGCCTGTAATGCGTGGCTTTTTCAAAATAATAATAATAAACTTCTCCCTAGTGTCTGAATTAACACAATTATAAATTAAGGAAAACCTAATTAATGGGGTTTTACTCTCGAGGTACATTACTATATGGTGAAATACTCATTAAAATAATTAATAGAAGTGCTCAGCTCCCTATACCTTCTGAGATCCTCCCACCAGTAAAGGTAGGACGACAAAGTGGTAGCGCCTTCCATTTAGTATGCCAAAGAGAGAGGACACTGGTCACCAGCATAATCTAATGAAAATACCTTTAGGCTGATTGTCAGGAGATAGGGATTAACTTAAGGTTCCAAAAAGGTGAACAGTACCCTCACCCCTTATGCCCACCCGCATTCTTCCCCGCCAAGCTTTCACTTTTCTCCCGAGAAATGCAGATGTGCAGTCTACCGCAGCAGCCCGGGGGTTGGGGAAAGGGAGGAAGGGAAAGGGACGGCAGCAGGGTGTGTCACTTACGAGACGTAGGCTGGGTAGCCAAATCCTATCAGGTTGCAGAGGAGAGAGGCTCCATAACCGAACACAAGGTACAAGGCCACCAGTCCAATGACACCTGGGGACCACAAGGAGAGAAGTGGGTTGGGCGGCAAGAGGCGCTCAAGCGGCACAGCCGCCGCCCACACCGCGAGGCCTGTTCTAGGCGTTTTCCTCCCGACTCGATTAAAGAAGCGAGAAAAACAAACCACACCAAGGCTGGGCCTGCGCGTCCGCGGGGCCCTGCCTTGAAGTCTGGGGATACCGGGCAGCTACCACCTTTGTGCTCCTCCTACCTCTCGCAGGGGGCCCCGGCGCTTCGCGCAGCAACCCCGGACGCCCGGGAAGGTCCGGGGCACCCCCGTCCGCCCTCTCGAAGGGCCCGTGGGGCAGCGCCCCAGCCCTGGAAGCTGCGGTCCGCGGGGAGCGTCCCGAGAGGCCCGGACTCCCGCGCCCTCTGCAACAGCAGCCCCCGCCCACCGGAGGGGGCACCCCTCCCCAGGCGGAGCTTCACCGAGGGTCGGATAGGACCAGCCACCTCCGCCGCCTCACCCGCCCGCAGGGGCCCCGCCGGCCGCGGCCACCGTGCGGGACCGCAGGAACAGGGCGCCCGGCCGCGGAGCGGACACGTCAGCGCCGGCCCTTCCAGCTGCCAGCGCCCGGCGCCGCCGCTGCCCTCCAGCCCCGCGACCCTCAGTACCGGCCGTCCCGGCGGGGTCTCTGATCCCCGCGCTTTCCGGGAGGTCAGCCTGGTCTCTGAGGATGCTGTTCGTCCCGTCCGTCCCCGACTCCACCTCTCCCGAGTCCTCTCCCCGCTTCCTTCCCAGCAGCTGTGGCAGCGGCGGCTCCCGGGCCCGGCCAGCGGCGGCGAGCCCAGGCCACTCACCGAGCGCGATGAAGCTCCGGTTCACGCCGGTCTTGGCCTCGAGCTTGGCCAGAAGGTCAGTCATGCAGTTCTTCTCGTGCAGGAACCGGTCGAACCTCTCCCTCATGGCCGCAGACATGGCGGTGACCGTCGCGGCTCCCGGGGCTGCTCCTAATGCCGGGTGGACTGGAGCGGGGACTGCAGCGGGGCGGCGGCAGGCGGGGACCGCTGCGCGTCTACGCGTCCTCCGCTCGCCTCTGCGCGCCCCGCCCGGCCTCCGCGCGCCCCTCCTCCCCCGCCCCGCGTCCCGCGGACAGCGCCACGCCCGGGCGGGGCGGGCCTGCACCTCCGCGGGCGCTGCCAGGTGGCCTGGCTGTTGACAGCCTTAACTCAGTGCGGAGTAGAAAGGGTGTGGTGTAGGGAGGTGTATTTTGTGTCTCTTGAGGGCCCCCTTTTCAAATCGGCCTATTGCAAAGAGCCAGGCGGAAAGGAGGCAGACGTCTTTGTTGCTCCCGCCGGAAATTTAATGAGACAAGTTTGGCACCTACGTTGCTGTGCTAAGCCTGCTAAGGCATTTTTGATCTAAAAAATGGAAACGTATGAGCATCCTGAAGAACTCTTTGGATGCAGGCCTGCTTACTCCCTCTTTGCCTTAACTCGGCAGTTTTTCTCACCTACAGACAATCGTTGCCTTGAAAAGACTCTCGAAGAAATCTAACACATCCTCCCTGGGGTACACCTTTTCCAAAAAAACCCTGCGTTAAACTTTTTTTTATGGTGGAGTTGCGTTGGCTTGTTGTCTGATGCCGTGGCAAGTGCCCAAATTCTCTCTGTGGAGCCATGTTGCCCAGCCTGGTCTCAAATTTGTGAGCTCAAGTAATCTGCCCACCTCGGCCTCCCAAAGTGCTGGGATTACAGGCATGTGCGGTTGCGCCCAGGCTCAAAATTTGATTGTTTTATTTATTATTTATTTATTTTAGCAAAGGAGCAAAATCCCTTTAAGTTAGATGTTTAAATCGACCTAGGTTTCTGTCACTACATTTCATGCAGTGGCAATATTTGTACTACATTAACTATGCATGGAGTATCTGGAAACATACTATTCATTTGAATTTCTTCCTTTTTTTCTTTCTTTTTTTTCCCAGACAGGATCTTGCTCTGTTGTCCAGGATCGAGTGCAATGGCGCCATCATGGCTCACTGGAGCCTTGACTTCTTGGGCTCAAGCAATCCTCCCACCTTGACCCCCAAAATGCTGGGATTATAGATGCCAGCCACTGTGCCCAGTCATTGGCTTTCTTTCTGTAAATATTGCTCCCTCTTTTTGTGTAAAAATTGCTCTCTTTTCAATTTTCTCCTGACATAGATTCCAAATTTCTTCTTTTCTTAAGCATTCAACCAATGGTGAGGCAAAGCAGTATAGTAAGGCATAATGTATGGAGTTCTATCTCTGTATTCACTCTATATGAGCTAAATCCCAGCTCTATCATTTAGCTGTGTGACTTTAGGCAAGGTACATAAGCTCTCTGTGCTTCTGGCATCTCATCTGTAAAACAGGGATAAAAATAGTACCTATTTCAGAGAGTTATCATCATAAGCTGAGTTACTATTTGTAATGTTTTTAGAAGGGTACTCGATGCAAAGTGTTTAAATAATTAAGAAAGAAAAAAACACAGCTAAGTGTAAATCTTTTTTTTGGTTTGTTTTGCTTTATTTTTTTGTTTTGTTTTGTTTTGAGACAGGGTCTGGCTCTGTCACCCAGACTGGAGTGCAGTGGTACAATCTCAGCTCACTGCAACCTTTGCCTCCTGGGCTCAAGCCGTCCTCCCACCTCAGCCTCCCAAATAGCTGGGACTACAGGCACACGTCTCCAAGCCTGGCTAATTTTTGTGTTTTTTGTAGAGATGAGGTTTCACTATGTTGTCCAAGCTGATCTTGAACTCCTGAGCTCAAGTAATCCTCCCACCTGAGCCTCCCAAAATGTTGGGATTACAGGTGTGAGCCACCATGCCCAACCTCTAAAACTGAGCGAAATATCACATTAATTTTTGCCTTTAGGAAATTACAATCAGATTCGGGGATTACGGGATCCTAGTTTGTCCCATCAATACTATATACCTTAGACTCTTTCATAGAAGAGGAAAGAGATGCAGAAGATAAAAACTCTGCCAAGAGTCTCAGACTATTCACTTACTCATATTTACTAAATATACCCTGTGTGCCAGATGCTGTTAGACCTGGGAACCAGATAGACAAGATCTGTTTTGGTGGCCGTGAAGACGGCTGGCCTGGAACCAGTTTACTTTGGCAATCTCTTTCTTTTTTAGGGGGGCTGGGGGATGGAGTTTCACTCTTGTTGCCCAGGCTGGAGTGCAATGGCCTGATCTTGGCTCACTGCAAACTCTGCCTCCCAGGTGTAAGCCATTTGTCCTGCCTCAGCCTCCTGAGTAGCTGGGATTATAGGCACACACCACCACGCTCGGCTATTTCTTGTATTTTTAGTAGAGAGGGGGTTTCACCATGCTGGCCAGGATGATTTCGAACTCTTGACCTCAGGTGATTCTCCTGCCTCAGCCTTTCAAAGTGCTGGGATTACAGGTGTGAACTGCTGCACCCAGCCAACTTTGGCAATTTCTTTCTTTCTTTCTTTCTTTTTTTTTTTTTTTTGAGACAGAGTTTCGCTTTTGTTGCCCAGGCTGGAGTGCAATGGCACGATCTCAGCTCACCCCAACCTCCGCCTCTCAGGTTCAAGGAATTCTCCTGCCTCAACCTCCTGAGTAGCTGGGATTACAGGCATGCACCACCATGCCCAGCTTATTTTGTATTTTTAGTAGAGATGAGATTTCTCCATGTTGGTCAGGCTTATAGCCTACAGGGTGGCATGTAATTTTGCTTTTCTTTTTATGTAAGAGAAGGACCAGAAGGAGTCAGACCATTTTGCCCACTTCCTTTCATGATGAGACGTCAGGGAAATATAGTCAACATGAATAAAGAAACTGACCAGGCCAGGTGCTGTGGCTCATGCTTGTAATCCCAGTACTTTGGGAAGCCAAGGCAGGAGGATCTCTTAAGCCCAGGAGATTGAGCTCTGTAAGAAAAATTTTTATTTATTTATTTATTTTTTTGGACTTTTGACTGGACCAGCCTGTAGAAAAATTTTTAAAAATTAGCCAGGTATGATGCCATGCTCCTGCTGTTTCAGCTACTGAGGGGACTAAGGCAGGAAGATGGCTTGAGCCAGGGAGGTTCAGACTGCAGTGAGCTATGATCACACCAGAGTGAGACCCTGTCTCTTAAAAAAAAAAAAAGAAAGAAAGAAAGAAAAAAAAAAAAAGAAAAGAAAAAGAAACTGAGCAGCTGTATTAAATTTATATTGCTACTGTAACAAATTATCCCAAACTTGATGGCTTAAAACAACACAAATTTTATTCTGTTACACTGCTCTGTGTCAGACTCACTGGGTTAAAATCAAGGTGCTATCTGCAGGGCTTTGTTCCTTTTTGGAGGCTTAAAGAAAGGTCCATGTTTTTTTGCTCACTGGGTTGTGGCAGAATTCAGTTTCTTGTGGTCATAGGACTCAAGTCCCCATTTCCTTCCTCATCTTCAAAGCCACTGCCAGCAGCAGTCAAATCTCTCCCATACTTCAAATGTCTCTTCCTTTTTCTTTCATCTAATCTCTCTGACCCATCTGCCTTCTACTTCTACCTTTGAGAACTCATGTGATTAGATTGGGCCCACTCAGGTAATCCAGGATAATCTCCCCCATCTTAAAGTCTATATAACTTTAATCCCATTTGCAAAGTCCCTTCTGCCATGCAAAATAACATCTTCACAGGCTTGGGTATTAGGGTATGGACATTTTTGAGTGGGGATGAAAGTCATTATTCTGCCTACTACACCAGTCTTGCGTGCAGGACCCATAACCAGCATCAAGGTCCCTGGAAAGAATGAACGTGTTGAGATCAGACAGCTGGTGTAAATCCTTTCACTCACATCGAGTGCCATCCCAGAACATGGCACAGGGTCAAAGCACAGGCCCTGGAGCAGATACCCTGGCTCCCTTACTTACTAGCTGTGCACTCTTGGGAAAGTTCTCAACCTCCAAATGCCCCACTGTTTTCAGCCCATAAAACAAAGATAATGCGGCCGGGCACGGTGGCTCAAGCCTGTAATCCCAGCACTTTGGGAGGCCGAGGCGGGTGGATCACGAGGTCGAGAGTTCGAGACCATCCTGGTCGACATGGTGAAACCCCGTCTCTACTAAAAATACAAAAAAAAAAAAAAATCAGCTGGGCATGGTGGCGTGTGCCTGTAATCCCAGCTGCTCAGGAGGCTGAGGCAGGAGAATTGCCTGAACCCAGGAGGCGGAGGTTGAGGTGAGCCGAGATCGCTCCATTGCACTCCAGCCTGGGTAACAAGAGCGAAACTCCGTCTCAAAAAAAACAAAAAAACAAAAAAAAAAAAACAAAGATAATGCTAGTGCCTACTTCATGTGGTTGTTGGAATAAATGAGACACTCCACGTAAAGCACTTCTAGAGTGCCTATCTGAAGGACACATGTATCAGTTAAGTAGACATTAACAAGAGTTTATGCCCAAAATTATACTATCTTGTCTTATTCCTTTGATTCAAGGATTTGGTATATGTGAAAATCAAAATGCTCTCGCAAAAATAAGAGCACATTTTCTTCAATAATTTGACGATGGGAAAGAAGGAGGAAAAGAAAATGTATACTGAGCACCTATTTTGTGTTAGACAAGTTGTGTGTATGAAGGAGCTGACAGCATATTTTCATGGAGTCAGAGGTCACTAATCCTTAGACTACCTGAGGATTAAAAGTGTAGTCTTTTCCAAGGTACAAAGTAGGGAAACAAAACTGCTTGTTTTTCAGTTTTGTCTATGATCCTTGACTAACCCTTGGCCAAGTGAAAGGGACCCTCCAGATCTACACAGATGTGGGCAAGGAACTGACCTACAAACACATTATCAGGTCAAAGTCAAGCTGTTCTCTGACATGCAGCCGGATGATTTATGCAGCTCTTTATCACTTAGCAGTCTCTTAATGCTTCCTGTCTCTCCCCAGTCTCTGACCTCCAGCCTTTTTTGGATGAGTTTTGGCCCATGTTCCTCTAGCGCTTGGACCTCAATCATGCTGTGACCACACTGGATGACTCAAGGATGAGCCTCTTCCTTTCACGACATAAATAACTTTTGCTTTATGATGAGCTCTGCCATGCAGTTAGGAGAGAATTACTTGACCACATAGGCTTTTGCTTTTTACCCAGGATACTCGCTCTAAAATCCGTGCTGATGGAGATTTATAACTATTTAGTGTTTGGGGATTTGGAGTAAGGTTTGGGAGAACACACTGTTTTTGTTTTTTTCATACCATTGTTCTTAACACCTCTTTATTCACAGCCATAACAAAAACACCCTACTAAAAGTGAGAATTCATTAGTCTAAAAAAATTACAATATATACTGTCTCCAAACAGCACCAACTATTGTATGCATCATCTTAACCAGCTTTATAGAATTTACTCATAGTCGTTGCTTCTTTGCCTCTTGGTGAAAATCAAGGGTAGAATTTACTGAAAGTCACAAGTGAGATTCTAATTTCATACTTTTCTTGTTGTTGGTGGTGGTGGTTTTTCTTTTTTTTCTTTCTTTTTTTTTTTTTTCTTTTTTTTGTGTTAATTTTATACTTCTGATGGTCATTTTTTTTTTTTTTTTTTTGACATGGAGTCTCACTCGGTCGCCCAGGCTGTACTGCAATGGCACGACCACGGCTCACTGCAAACTCCATGTCATGGGTTCGAGTGATTCTCCTATCTCAGCCTTCTGAGTAGCTGGGATTACAAGCACACGCTGTCAAGTGTGGCTACTTTTTGTAATTTTATTTTATTTTATTTTTATTTTTTTGAGACAAACTCTTGCTCTGTCACCTGGGCTGGAGTGCAGTAGCATGACCTCAGCTCACTACAACCTCCATCTCCCAGGTTTAAGCGGTTCTTCTACCTCAGCCTCCCGAATAGCTGGGATTATAGGCACACACCACCATGCTCAGCTAATTTTTGTTATTTTATTTTATTTTATTTTTGAGATGGAGTTTCCCTCTTGTTGCCCAGGCTGGAGTGCAATAGCATGATCTCAGCTCACTGCAACCTTTGCCTCCCGGATTCAGGCAATTCTCTTGCCTCAGCCTCCCAAGTAACTGGGATTACAGGATTGTGCCACCATGTCTGGCTAATTTTGTATTTTTAGTAAAAATGGGGTTTCTTCATGTTGGTCAGGCTGGTCTTACACTCCCAACCTCAGGTGATCCTCCCACTCAGCCTCCCAAAGTGCTGGGATTACAGGCGTGAGCCACCGTGCCAAGCCTGATGGTCATTCTGAGGCAAATAGTTTGGACTTGGAAACATCAATAGTGATAACTGTAACTTCTAATGTTGTACGGTAGTAACTGAATTGGTGTTTAATACAATGTACCCAGTCTATATCACATGTGTATTTCGTATGTTTATAACCTAAGACAGTGGCATATGAAATGGGTTAAAGGAAGAGTCTCCATTTCTGGATTCTTTGGAAATGTGATTGCTTACAACCTGTCTTTAACATGTAGGAAAACCTTTTTACTTAGATTATTTCATATCAAGTTCACAACTTGCAAAATTAAGTGGAGGATGATAAACTAATAAGGAAAACAACATTGGCTTATTTTCAGAGTAATCTTTTTAAAATAAATCATAGTTAAATTTATAGTTAACTCAAACCAGTTTTCCAACTTGTATTTATTCAGAGAAAAAATTTTTTAAAGTTACCTTGGAGTAAAGACCAGGGCATCAGTTTATATGGTGTGAGTTCTTTTCATTTGCCTTAGATTGCATCTACACTGACAGAAAAAAGTGGAATGGTAAGCAGTTATCTTAGGATTGTATTAGTAAAAAGTATATCAATAATTACTTGGTATAGACAGCCCAGGCTGTCTTTCAGCATGGGGAAATTGGTCATGGGTAGATTTTTCAGGGTGACTTAGTTTGAGACCAAGAAATAGTCAATGCTGTTTTTGTCAAGTATAAAATAGATTCCAGAATGCATTCCTTCATCCTTGAAGGCCCTTCTCATTAGTATTGGACCTAATTATTTTGATAATTTGTCAAAGGATTTACACTTATTTAAAGAAGGCTAATGAGTCACCAGCATTTAATATTCATTCATTCAACAACTATTCATTGAGCACCTACCATCTGCTATGCACTGAAGATATACCAGGAACCAAGCTAGATAGGTCCAAGCTTTATGAATCTCACAAATCGTAACCACAGCAACATTTCATATCTGTCATTAAGAGTTTGAAACTTCAGTATCTTTTTTTGTGTTTTGAGATGGAGTCTCGGCCTGTTGCCCAGGCTGGAGTGCAAGGTGCAATCTCGGTTCACTGCAGCCTCAGCCCCCAGGGTTCCAGCGATTCTCCTCTCTCAGCCTCCTGGGTACCTGGGAGTACAGGCACATGCCAAAACGCCCTGCTAATTTTTGTATTTTTAATAGAGATGGGGTTTCACCATGTTGGCCAGGCTGGTCTCAAACTCCTGACCTCAGGTGATCTGCCCGTCTCGGCCTCCCAAAGTGCTGAGATTAAAGGTGTGAGCCACTGTGTCCAGCACCAAACTTTAGTATCTTTATTTTTCTTTTTTTATAATTTTTTATTTTTATTTATTTTTTAAAAGACAGGGTCTCACTATGTTGCCCAGGCTGGAGTGCAGTGGCTATTCACAGGCACGATCCCACTACTGATCAGCACAGGAGTTTTGACCTGCTCCATTTCTGACCTGGGCCGGTTCACCCCTCCTTAGGCAACCTGGTGGTGCCCTGCTCTCAGAAGGTCATCATATTGATGCCAAACTTAGTACAGACACCCAATAGGCATAGTGCACTACAGCCTGGGCTCAAGCGATCCTCCCACCTCAGCCTCCGGAGTAGCTGGGACTACAGGCAAGCGCCACTGCGCCAGGCAAACTTTAGTATCTTAACCTAATATTTATATTTTTCTTATCACTAAAGAAAAAACTATTATCAATAAATTTGATAATTGATAAACTCAATTTGACTATGTTATCATATATCCTTTGTTCTCTCTTTACCAGTGACAATCTACTAGCAGTAAATTCTTTTTAAGGCCATTAGTTTTTCTTTTCCCTTTCCCACAGATCCAGTAGGAGTCGAGGGAGCACTGGCTTCATGGTTGAGTCATCATTGTGCCAAATTATATAATAAATTCATAAATACTAACAGTGGAAAAACTAAGCAGTGGAGGGAAAATCTACTATTTATCTTCATCTCCCAGTCTCCCAGTATTTCCCCAGTGGTGTCAGTCGTAAAATGTCAGACTCATAGGGAATAGGAGAGACAGCTAGTCAAGGACCTGACCAAGCATCTGATGATAATAATGTTTTTATTCTATAAGGAGACAATTAAAACTGTATAAATAGACATTTTATTGTTTTCCTCTAAATGTGTTTTACTCTAAAAATGTTTTCGTGCAAAATGTGTTAGCAGTTAGCAATTGTTTGTTATACTAGTGATCCAACATCTGTTAACAATGAGGTTCTGGCTGACCATCTGTATTAGTCCATTCTCATGCTGGTATAAGGAAACGCCCGAGACTGAGTAATTTATAAAGAGAGGAGGTTTAATTGACTCACAGCTCTGTGAGGCTGGGGATGCCTCAGAAAATTTAGAAGTATGGCAAACAGGGAAACAAACACATCGTTCTTCTCATGGTGGCAGGAGAGAGAATGAGAACCAAGTGAAGCAGGGAGCTGCTTATAAAACCATCGGATCAGCCAGTATGGTGGCTCATGCCTGTAATCCCAGCACTTTGGGAGGCTGAGGCGGGTGGATCACGAGATCAGGAGTTCGAGACCAGCCTGACCAGTAGAGTGAAACCCCATCTCTACTAAAAATACAAAAATTGGTTGGATGTGGTGGTGTGTGCCTGTAATCTCAGCTTCTCAGGAGGCTGACAGGGAGAGCTGCTTGAACCTGGGAGGCAGAAGTTGCAGTACGCCATGATTGCACCATTGCATTCTAGCCTGGGTGACAGAGCGAGACTCTGTCTCAAAAAAAGAAAAAAGAAAAACCATCAGATCTTGTGAAAACTTACTCATTATCCTGAGAATAGCATAAAGGTAACTGTCCCTATGATTCAATTATCTCCCACTGGGTTCCCTCCATGACACATGGGGATTATGAAAACTAGAATTCAGGATGAGGTCTGGGTGTGTAAACAGCCAAACCGTATCACCATCCCACACGAGTAATTCTGAAGAAAAGGAAGCCTGAGTAGCAGGGTAGCAGTCACCCCAAAATAACCCCAGGACTACAGCTTTGGGCAGAGCAACCCCTAGGCAAAAGCTATGAAGCTATGTTTATTCATTAACTCATCTGTTCTACACCCATCTATAGTGGCTATGATGTTCCAACATTATGCAATAGGATGAATGAGATTTATTTCCCACCCAAAGGAATTTACACATTTTAGCTTTTTAAAGTCAGCGTCTTGAATTTTTTACACTTACACACCCATAAAGCAGTCTCCTACTGTTCTTTGCTCTCTTGATTTTTTCCTCTTATAAGAAACTTTGCTTAATTAGCTACAAGTTGAGAAGAAACTCATACTCAGTTCATACTAAGGTATAAAAGACTATATGGCTGAACGCATTATATTCTGTCTTTCTCAGAGGTGTTTGCATTTTTAGAGAAGGAAATCCTTTCATCTGAAGGAATGAAACTAATGGTAGAACTCCAGGTATTAGTGAAGCAATAGCAGAGATTTTTTTTCCCCCTGAATGTTTATAATTTCCCAAGATCCACCATTCGTGGATAAGGCTAGGCCTAATTTTGAGTCTTGAATGCTCAGTTGACTTTTACTTTTTAAAAAAATTTTTTCATTTTTGAGATGGAGTTTTGCTCTTGTTGTCTAGGCTGGAGTGCAATGGCACGATCTCAGCTCACCGCAACCTCCTTCTCCCAAGTTCAAGAGATTCTCCTGCCTCAGCCTCTCAAGTAGCTGGGATTACAGGCATGTGCCACCAGGCCCAACTAATTTTGTACTTTTTGTAGAGACGGGGTTTCTTCATGTTGGTTAGGCTAGTCTCGAACTCACGACCTCAAGCGATCCACCTGCCTTGGTGTCCCGACCTGCAGGACGACAACAAGGGCCCGAAGGGAGGGAGTGGGGATGGATGGGCAGGAGACGCGAGAAATGGAGACAAGACAGGAGTCTGATCAAGTCTCGTTTATTGTTGCTGAGCTCACAGCTTAAATAGGCCAGGCAGGGAGGCGGGGCAAAGGAAGCTTGCAGTTGGAAAATTTTGGCCTGGTGTGCCTCGTGCCGCTACCAGCCCCGTGCCGCCTCGTGCCGTCCACGGGCTGGACCTGAATCATCAGGACTTGAGCCTTCCACAAGCGGCACCTGGGCTCTCTTGGCCCCAGGATTTGGCCTGTGCTCACAGCTTCCCACAGGTCCCCCTTTTTTATTTTATTTAGAATTAGGCTGAGTGGTAGTTATGCCCGCGGGAACCGTGCCTGTCTTAGGTCAGAGGACCCCACATGAGAGAACATTGACTCCTTATCCATCATGGGGAGGGAAAAACGTTTTCCTCCTTATCTTAGGCGGAGTGTCCTTACTCATGCTCCTCAGTTGCCCGTCATTGGCTAACCGGTTCAGCTCGCCGGGTGACCTGAGAGGAAAGGTATCAAGCTCCATCTCTAGGTCTACCATCTCCTGCTTGTGGTAATGGACCTGAATGGGCTGCATCTTTATGGCCTCAGTTTGTGATCCTGAGAAACTCCTGAGTTTGTTGAGTATAACAGGACCGATTAGACAATAAGACAAGGAGGGAAAGCAATCAGAATAAATAATACCATGTTGTTGACTCCTAAAAAGGGAAAAGATAGAAGACCCTCAGGGCTCGATGTCGTCCATGGGTGGAGTTGGTTTTTCGGATTTTTTGATACTTACTTGCTTTACAAGTCTCTCGAGAAGCCACCTGGCCGAATCGGCTTCCTTGGCATAAATGCACACCGATCCTCGACCCCAAATCAGGACCGGGTCCGGGCCATGCCATGCGCCCGTCATGGGATCTTTCCATATTACCGATGCATAATGGCTTTTGGATTCAAAATGCCAGTGTCGATCAGCAGCGGAGTGTCCTTCTTGATCCAGTGTTAAAAAATTTAAAATAAATAAAGAGTGTGATAAAAGGTTTTTTGGTGATCCCTTATGGGGGTACCATTCCCCCTTTTTTATTTTATTTAGAGTGGTTTTTATGGTGAGATGAGCTCTTTCTACTATGCCTTGTCCCTGGGGGTTGTACGGGATGCCTGTAACATGTTGAATGTTTAGCTGAGTACAGAATTGAGTGAAGGCTGTACTGACATAACCAGGCCCGTTGTCAGTTTTGATTTTTCGTGGACACCCCAGGGATACAAAGGCAGTTAAAAGATGAGCAATAACATGTTTTGTGGCTTCTCCGGTTTGTAAAGTGGCAAAGATATATCCACTACAAGTATCAATGCAAACATGAACGTATTTAAGATTTCCAAATTCTGGGATGTGGGTAACATCCATTTGCCAAAGGACATTAGGTAGGAGGCCTCGAGGGTTAACTCCAAGATGTGGGACCGGTAAGTGAGGTGCACATTGTGTGCAGGACTTTACTATTTGTCGGGCTTGTTATCTAGTTATGTGATGGAATAGTCTTAAGGACTGAGCATTAAGATGATGCAAGTTGTGCGAATATTGTGCTTGAGCTAGAGGGGTGTTAGGAAGTTGAACTAACAAAACACGGGTGGCTAGGTCTGCCTTGGCATTTCCAGAGGCCAATGGACCAGGTAAGCCTGAATGAGCACGTAAATGTCCAATGTAGAAAGGTTGTGTTCTGGAAATTAATAGCTTTTGTAGTTGAGAAAATAGTTTTGCAGCAGTTGAGGTGTGTTTTATGAATGGGGCTGTTTCTAACTTTGGGACAGAGGTAGCAATGTATGCGCTGTCTGTATAGATATTGAGAGGATCATTAGGAAACATGGAAAATGCAGCTATAACTGCATGTAGCTCTGCTGATTGGGCAGATGAAGATTGGGATTGAAAGCTGATAGTTTGGTTTGGGGTAACAAAGGCTGCAAGCCCTGTGGATGATCCGTTAGTGAAAATGGTAATTCCATTTGGAAGAGGATGAAGTCTGGTATTTTTAGGAAAAACGAAATCATGTCAGTTAGCAAAATCTAGAAGCTTATTGGGAGGATAATGATTATCGAGGTTGCCAGTATAAGAGGCAAGTGCAATGGGCCATGCTTCAGTATTTTGCATGAGCCAATGGATCTGCTGTTTGGTATAAGGTTGGACAATGTTGTTAGGTTCCTGTCTGAAATATTCCTTTCCTAGGGTTCTTCCTTTGGTAATTAGACTAGCTACCATAAGGTAGTAAGGTTCAATGACTTTAGTGGGCATATTAGGAAGATGGATCCACATAAGTGGAGCAGTTTGCCAGAACACAGCTGTGGGAGATAATGAGGTATGACATATAATAAATTGGAGTGGTTTGTCAATATTGAAAAAGGTGATGGTTTGGTTATTGATAGCTTGGTTAACTAAATTGATAGCTGATTTTGCTTCAGGGGTGAGTTGTCTTAAAGAAGTAGGACTGGGATCTCCTACCAATGTATCGTATAGGGGCTTAAGATCAGCTTTGCATAATTTTAGATAAGGTAACAGCCAGTTTATGTCTCCTAATAATTTTTGAAAATCATTGAGGGTTTTTAAACAGTCTAGCCTGAGTTGCACCTTAAGCGGCAGCCATTGCTAAGCCCTGCTGATAGGCAGCGCCTATATCAGAACAAAGGCGGATGTAGCCGGAAAGATCTGTCCTTTTCTTATACGGACGTATGGCGGCTTGGCAAGCAGCGTTAGCATTTTCAAATGCAAGTTGTTTAACAAAGTCAGTTCCAGTTTCAGCACTGCCGAAAATTCTGCCCGCTGCCGTAAGAAGGCGATGAACGAACTCAGAGAAAGGTTCATCGGGGCCTTGTTTTATGGTAGTTAGAGAGGAACTGACATCCCCTTTTGTGGGGAGCTTTCGCCAAGCCTTCATACCCGCGGCCTGTATCTGGGCATACAGGCCAGCATCATATTGCACTTGCATGTCACTGGAGGCAAAATTGCCTTCGCCGGCTAGCATATCAAAAGTCCAATTATTATTAGCTTGGGCATTGCGGCGAGCAGTCTCTTTGCAACACTCATGGTATTCTGACTTCCATAATAAATAATCCCCACCGGAGAGTGTGGCTCATGCTAACGTCTGCCAGTCCCCGGGGGTCAGCCAATTTTCGGCCACAGATGGCAGTAGTATAGGGGGCAGTTGCACCATATTGTGCCACCGCTGTTTTTAACTCTTTTATGACCTTAAAATCAAACCCATTATGATGCCGTCAGGCGTTATTTTGTTGGTCCATGGTTTCAGTGACCGGAAAAGCAGTGGACATGAAAGGGTCAGTACCGGAGGGCGCCATGGTTACAGGGTGCTGCCTAGGTATGGCTCTGGTAGAAGGTGGAGGGGCAACGGGCAAGCAAGCATCCCCTTTTACCTTTCCTAGTTTGATTTTTTCTAATTGCTTTATAAGTTCCTGATGTTCAGTTTCAAGCTTTATTTGAGTTTTAAGATATTCTATTTTAGATTGGGTTTCTTTTTGAGGATCAATGGCGGGGAAAACCATAGATGGAGCTGAAGGCTGAGGCACATACGGAGGTGGCCGAAGTGAGGCAGGCGGCCAATCAGAATTTTGGTATCGATCCGCTTCACCCTCAAGATCGTCCCAATCAATACCCTCATCAATGCCTTCGTCCTCTGAATTATTGGCTCCACTGGCTAGCCATACAATCCTCTTTCGATATTTTGGGTTAGCTAATTTTTGTTTAAGGCCTGCGGCTACACGTTCAGCAAATTTCTCTAAGGAGCACACAGACCCATCGCTCTCCGCGGGTTTCTGTTCCTCTTTACCAGAGTTGCTATTAAATGACATTAAGTCAGCTTCCCCTGACTTTTTCTCCTTGCCCTCTTTGGGTTCTGGTTTCTCCAGAACTAATGAATTTTCTTTAAAGGGGGGACTTTTATCGGACAAATTTTTACATGAGTCTCTCAGGCAAGTTTCCCACTGGGTTATGAGATTAGCAATGACTGGATCGTCATGTTTTCGGGTAATGACCTCATTTATCAGATTCCAGTATGAAAAAGCAATTACAGGGACCTTTTGAAGCCCAAAAGCATCATAATAATTTTTTAGGGCGTCCCCTACTCTTTTCCAACATTTTTGATCTATGGTTCCTTCCTGAGGGAACCAGGGACAAACGTCCTTAATATAATCAAAATATTTAATTAACTGGTTTACTTTCACCTTTACTCCTCGCGCCTTTAATGCTATGCTTAATTCTTCTACAAACAACTCATGCTTACTAATTTCCTGACCCATAATATCGTCGTCCTCTTACCAGAGAGCAAGGCCGCAGCTGGTTCCCGCGGTGACTCCTCCTCTGGATTTCTTCCTTCAATCCGGCCGGCTTCGACGACGTCCCTCACTGTGTCCCTCGTACTTCGAGCCCCACGTTGGGCGCCAAACTGTCCTGACCTGCAGGACGACAACAAGGGCCTGAAGGGAGGGAGTGGGGATGGATGGGCAGGAGACGCGAGAAATGGAGACAAGACAGGAGTCTGATCAAGTCTTGTTTATTGTTGCTGAGCTCACAGCTTAAATAGGCCAGGCAGGGAGGCAGGGCAAAGGAAGCTTGCAGTTGGAAAATTTTGGCCTGGTGTGCCTTGTGCCGCTACCAGCCCCGTGCCGCCTCGTGCCGTCCACGGGCTGGACCTGAATCATCAGGACTTGAGCCTTCCACAAGCGGCACCTGGGCTCTCTTGGCCCCAGGATTTGGCCTGTGCTCACAGCTTCCCACACCTTGGCCTTCCGAAATGCTGGGATTACAGGCGTGAACCACAGTGCCAGAACTTCAGTTGACTTTTAGATATGAACCCTAGATAGAAACCAAGCTGACTACCTTTTTTTTTTTTTTTAATGTCCTAGGTTTATTATCCACTTAATTGTTCAGCAAATGATTGCTGAGTGCCTATAAAATGCCAGTCATGCTGTTAAGCTAAAATAAACATTTTTTTTTCACTTACTCTGTCACCTAGGCTGGAGTATAGTGGTGCGATCTCAGCTCATGGCAACTTCTGCCTCCTGGGTTCAAGCGATATTTGTGTCTCAGCCTCCTGAGTAGCTGGGATTGCAGGCATAAGCCTCCATGCCCAACTAATTTTTGTGCTTTTAGTAAAGTCTGGTTCTCACCATATTGGTGAGGCTGGTCTCAACCCCAAGTGATCCATCTGCCTTGGCCTCCCAAAGTGCTGGGATTACAAGCAGGAGCCACCACACCCAGCCAAAAAACTAAACATTTTTATTGGCATTAATAACATAAAACAAAATGGATAAGTATAAATTTGACATGAACCTGTGATATACTTACTTATTGATTTATTAATTTATTCTGAGACAGAGTCTCACTCTCTCTGTTGCCCAGGCTACAGTACAGTGGCATAATCTTGGCTCACTGCAACCTCTGCCTCCTGAGTTCAAGTGATTCTTCTGCCTCAGCCTCCTGAGTAGCTGGGATTACAGGTGTGTGCCACCACACTGGGCTAATTTTTTTGTATTTTTATTAGAGACAGGATTTCACCATGTTAGCCCAGCTGGTCTTAAACTCCTGAACTCAAATGATCCTCCTATCTCAGCCTCCCAGAGTGCTGTGATTACAGGCATGAGCCACTGCACCTGGCCTGTGTTGTATATATTTAAAGAAAAGTATATAACCTGACTGGGGAACATTATAGTCTAAGAACATATTCATATTATAAATAATTTTCCTCAAATATATATGTAAGTTTAACACAATCTCAACATTTGGGATTTGACAAAATGATTCTAAATTTCACCAGTAAGAATAAACAAACATGTGAAAGGAACTAGTAACATTTCAAAATAGAAAGGTCTGAGCAGAGCATGCCTTATCACATATATAGCTACAGTAATTAAAACTATGGGTCCTGGTGCAGGGATGGGCAAACCACAGAAATACAATATGTGGACAGTTCAATATATACATGACATTAGCATGTCATATGGTTCGAAATTGTCTCCTCCACAATTCAGGTGTTGCCAATGTGACAATATTAAAAGGTGGGCCCTTTAAGAGGTGATTAGGCCATGAGGGCTCCTCCCCTGTGGTTAGGATTAAGTACCCTTGTAAAGCGGCTTTATAAGGGACAGGGAGTCAGACTTGTTTTTTGCCCTTCCACCTTCTGCCATGAGAAGATACACTGCTTCTCCCCTCTGGAGCAGACAGTTTTCAAGGAATCATCTCAGAAGCAGAGACTGGACTCTCAGTAGACAACAAACCTGCCAGCACCTTGATCTTGAACTTCCCAGCCACCAGGACAGAAAGAAAAAAAAAATATGTTCTTTATAAATTACCCAGTATTAGGTATTTTGTTATAGCAGCACAAATAGACTAAGACAGCATGTGAACAAAAGTGGAGGAGAATGGTGAAAAAACAGACAAAACAAACATGAATCTAAGAATCAAAAAGCAAACCTGGAAAAATACTTTATATATGTGTACTGTAAAAGGGATCAATAATTTTATATATAAGCAGTTATCTAAGAAAGCCATAAAAATTCCAAGAACAGTGTACAAAATATATGAATAGGAAAATACAGAAAATAAAAAAAAATAAGTAAAATAGGCTGGGCGTGGTGGCTCACACCTATAATCCCAGCACTTTAGGAGGCTGAGGCGGGCAGATCACCTGAGGTCGGGAATTCGAGACCAGCCTGACCAAAAAGGAGAAACCTCATCTCTACTAAAAATACAAAATTAGCTGGGCATGGTGGGGCATGCCTGTAATATCAGCTACTCTGGAGGCCAAGGCAGGAGAATTGCTTGAACCCAGGTATAAAGAGCTGTTTGTTATGTGTACTTTGATGATTTTCTGACATAGTATTTTTTTTTTAGAATAGATAACACATATATGTATAAAGTAAAAATTTGAAGTTTCCTCTGCTTATCCACCCTTCCCTTCCATCTCATTGTCTCATGTTAAAAATCTGAGCCTGGGCTTGGGTACCTCTCAAGTACAAAAAAAAAAAAAAAAAAAAAAAGAGAGAGAAAAAAATCTGAGCCTGGGCAACATGGCAAAACCCTGTCTCTACAAAAATTACAGACGTTAGCCAGGCATGGTGCCATGCACCTGTAGTCCCACCTACTCAGGAGGCTGAAGTGGGCAGATCACTTGAGCCTGGGAGGTCTAGGCTACAGTGTGTGGTGATGGCACCACTGCACTCCAGCCTAGAAGACAGACTGAGACCCTGTCTCAAAAAAATCCACAAAAAACAAAAATTGGTTTGGATCCTGTCAGATGATTTTCTTTCCTTCTTTCTTTTTCTTTTTTTAGATGAAGTTTTTCTCTTGTTGCCCAGGCTGGAGTGCAATGGCGTGATCTCGGCTCATTACAACCTCTGCCTCCTGCTTCAAGCAATTCCCCTGCCTCAGCCTCCCACGTAACTGGGATCACAAGCATGCGCCACCATGCCCAGCTAATTTTGTATTTTTAGTAGAGACGGGGTTTCTCCATGTTGGTCAGGCTGGTCTTGAACTCCCAGCCTCAGGTGATCTGTCCACCTGGGCCTCCCAAAGTACTGAGATTACAGGTGTGAGCCACTGTGCTTGGCCCCTGTCAGTAATTTTCTGTACAAATAAAATCACATATTTGTGTGTCTACATATGGATTTATATTCGTATCTACATGTAAGCATACAGGATTTTTATTTTTTATTTTTTTTTAAAGCCAGTCAAATTTAGCAGTGGAACATACAGGATTTTTAAATGAAATATGGGTCATACTATGTACATGTATATACATACATATATATTGCATTTTAGGATTTGGGGTACATGTGAAGAACATGCAAGATTGTGGCATAGATACACTCGTGGCAGTGTGATTTGCTGCCTTCTTCCCCATCACCTATATCTGGCATTTCTCCCTATGCTATCTCTCCCCAACTCCCCATCCCCTGCTGTCCCTCCCCTATTTCCCCCCAACAGATCCCAGTGTGTAGTGCTCCCCTCCCTGTGTCCATGTGTTTTCATTGTTCAACACCCACCTATGAGTGAGAACATGCGGTGTTTGATTTTCTGCTCTTGTGTCAGTTTGCTGAGGATGATGGTTACCAGGTTCATCCATGTCCCTACAAAGGACATGAACTCGTCATTTTTGATGGCTGCATAGTATTCTATGGTGTATTTGTGCCACATTTTCCCTGTCCAGTCTATCATTGATGGGCATTTGGGTTGGTTCCAGGTCTTTGCTATTGTTAACAGTGCTGCAATGAACATTTGTGTGCACATGTCCTTATAGTAGAACGATTTATAATGCTTTGGATATAGACCCAGTAATGGGATTGCTGGGTCAAATGAAATTTCTATTTCTAGGTCCTTGAGGAATTGCCACACTGTCTTCCACAATGGTTGAACTAATTTACACTCCCACCAACAGTGTAAGTGTTCCTATTTCTCTACATCCTCTCCAGCATCTGTTGTCTCTGGATTTTTTAATGATCACCATTCTGACTGGTGTGAGATGGTATCTCAATGTAGTTTTGATTTGCATTTCTCTGATGACCAGTGATGATGAGCGTTTTTTCATATGTTTGTTGGCCTCATGTATGTCTTCTTTTGTAAAGTATCTGTTCATATCTTTTGCCTGCTTTTGAATGGGCTTGTTTGTTTTTTTCTTGTAAACCTGTTTTAGTTCTTTGTAAATTCTGGATATCAGCCCTTTGTCAGATGGGTAAACTGCAAAATTTTTTTCCCATTCTGTTGGTTGCCGATTTATTCTAATGACTGTTTCTTTTGCCGTGCAGAAGCTGTGGGGTTTGATTAGGTCCCATTTATCTATTTTGGCTTTTGTTGCCAATGCTTTTGGTGTTTTGGTCATGAAGTCCTTGCCTATACGCCTATGTCCTGAATGATTTTGCCTAGATTTTCTTCTAGGGTTTTTATGGTGTTAGGTCTTATGTTTAAGTCTTTATATGTACATGTATTATTCAATAACTTGCTTTGTCTACAATATATCAAGAATATGATATATTAAATTTTTTAAGTAAGTCAGGGTAGAGAAAGGGGTATGTGTGCAGACCAAAAAAGTCTGGGCAAACAGATTTTTTAGTGGAGAGAGCACTGATGATTTTTTCTTTTTTTTTTTCTTTTTTTTTTGAGACAGACTCTTACTCTGGCCCCCAGGCTGGAGTGCAGTGATATGATTGCGGCTCACTGCCGCAATCTCCCAGGCTCAGGTGATTCTCCCACTTTAGCCTCCCCAGTAGTTGGGACTATAGGCACATACCACCACGCCTGGCTAATTTGTGTATTTTTTTTTAAGAGACGGGGTTTCACCATGTTGCCCAGGCTCATCTTGAACTCCTGAGCTCAAGGGATCTTCCTACCTCGGCCTCCCAAAGTTCTGGGATTACAGGTGTGAGCTACTGCACCTGGGCAACTTTTATTTGTTTGATATATATTAATGTTTAACTTTTAAAAATAATGAATATGTATTACATTTTTTTTTTTTTTTTTTTTTTTTTGAGACGGAGTTTCACTCTTGTTACCCAGGCTGGAGTGCAATGGCGCGATCTCAGCTCACCGCAACCTCTGCCTCCTGGGTTCAGGCAATTCTCCTGCCTCAGCCTCCTGAGTAGCTGGGATTACAGGCACGCACCACCACGCCCAGCTAATTTTTGTATTTTTAGTAGAGACGGGGTTTCACTATGTTGACCAGGATGGTCTCGATCTCTTGACCTTGTGATCCACCTGCCTCGGCCTCCCAAAGTGCTGGGATTACAGGCTTGAGCCACTGCACCCAGCCTTGAACAGTTATTTCTAGTAAGTCCAGCAATAACAGGACAAACAGAAGCTACCACAACGGGAAGGAATTAAAAACCGCAATAATTTTGTTGCCATTTTTGTTATTGCTATAGCTGATGAGATTGATTTCCTTTTGGAAGCCAAGGAGCTGAGCTATAAATGACACTTCCAAGGTGAACAGAGGGAGAATGCCTTCTATGCAGTCAGCGTTCTGTACCATTCATTTTGTTAGGCTGCAGGGCTGCAAGGAACACGGCCTACCTGGTGTGTAGATTGAGTCCTGGCTAAACTGGGGCATTTACTGGGGCACATCTACAGCCCCTTCAATGTCTTTTTTCCTCTGAGGATGAATACTCTTCTACTCCCACCCTCATTTTCTTTTTCTTTTTTGTTTCTTTTCTTTCTTTCTTTCTTTCTTTTTTTTTTTTTTATTTTTGAGGCAGAGTTTTGTTCCTGTTGCCCAGGCTAGAGTGCAATGTCACAATCTCGGCTCACCGCAACCTCTGCCTCCTGGTTGCAAGTGATTCTCCTGCTTCAGCCTTCCAAGTAGCTGGGATTACAGGCATGCGCCATCACACCCAGCTAATTTTGTGTTTTTAGTAGAGATGGGGGTTCCATTGTGTTGGTTAGGTTGGTTTCGAACTCCCAACCTCTGGTGATCTGCCAACCTCAACCTCCCAAAGTGTTGGGATTACAGACTTGATCCACCACGCCTGGCCCTCATTTTGTTTATAAAATCTGCTTTCAGAAAAAGTCTGAAACGTACTTACAATGTGCTACCTTGACCCAGGTTATTTTATCTAAATAGGGAACAAATCTTAGGGCCATGTTGGGGCTAGAATGAGCAAGTCTGGCACAGTCTTTAGACCTTTACTAAATATCTGAAGATGAGGGCTCCAAGACAAGCTGCCCCTGTATCTATACAGTCATGAGTTTGTAGCTATAATAAAATATTTTACTCCGTGAAGTTCTGGCCCTGTGGATGTGGATGTTTTTAATGCCTTTGTGGATGTCTTTCTCCTCTATGTATGGCCTCCTTGCTTTTTATGCCCCTATTTCTTTTTCTCTCATTTCTTTTCATCTTTACTTTTTCCTCTTACTTGGCCATAATATATTGCAAAAGCTGATTTCTTACTGACTTTTTCAAGTAACTTTAATTTCTGTATACTTTATGTTAAGAGTGAAACTTGGCTGGCACTTATTTGGAGGTTAGGGGTCGACTAGGTTTTATATTCCATTATCACTAATTGGCGTTGCATTATTCATTTATTGGTTTATTTCTCCCAATAGGATGTAAACGCCCTGAGAGCTGGGCCTTGGTCTTATTCTTTGCTGTATCCCAATTGGGTCCACTCTGCCCCCACAGCAGAGGTCCTTCTTTTACCCTGTCCCAATCCCAATCCTTTCCTTTTCCCCTGAAAGTAATTACATCTTGAGTTTTATGTTCATTGCCTCCTTGCTTTCTTTATAGTTCTGTCACCCATGATGTACCCCTAAACTCTGAAGCTTAATTTGGCTTCTAACTATACATCTTTTAAGTCTCCTCCACTCTACCCCTTCAATTCCCTTTGCCTCACCTTTTACAACTTACTTCTGAAAGAAACTGTGTTGTTTTATTTGATTTGTAGAGTTTCCCACATCTGTATTTTGCTGATCACATTTCCATGTAATTTATCCTTTTCTGTCTTCTGCATTTTCTATAAATTGGTAGTGAGATTATGGGCTTGATCAGATTCAGGTACAATTTTCTGGCTAGACTCCTTTGTAGGTGACATGTAGAAAATGTGTAATAACCTATTGTCTCTCTTTGTGTGATGTTGGCAACCACTGATCCATTAATTCATCAGGAATGGAAAAACTTATCTACTTCTACTTGCTTACTTTGTATAGAAAAGACAGAATAAAGCCAGGCGCGGTGGCTCAAGCCTGTAATCCCAGCACTTTGGGAGGCCAAGGCGGGTGGATCACGAGGTCGAGAGATCGAGACCATCCTGGTCAACATGGAAAAACCCCATCTCTACTAAAAATACAAAAAATTAGCTGGGCATGGTGGCGCGTGCCTGTAATCTCAGCTACTCAGGAGGCTGAGGTAGGAGAATTGCTTGAACCAAGGAGGTAGAGGTTGTGGTGAGCTGAGATCGCGCCATTGCACTCCAGCCTGGGTAACAAGAGCGAAACTCCGTCTCAAAAAAACAAACAAACAAAAAAAAAAAGAAAAGAAAAGACAGAATAAATGCTTAATGAAAATGCAACTTTAGGTCTACAAAATATTTGAAATAAATATATAAAAACAGGAGAATGTACTAACCATCCTACAGCAAAAGATCTACTAAAAACACACTTCAGTTAGAAGAACAGTAAACCCAGAGAGAGAGAATTAGATGTAAGCAAGAATGAAGAGCATGGAAATTGATAAATTAAGTTGGTAAGTACAATTGACTATCTTTTTTTTTTTTTTTTTTTTTTTTTTGAGACAGAGTTTCACTCTTGTTGCCCAGTCTGGAGTGCAGTGGCATGGTCTCAGCTCACTGCAACCTCTGCCTCCCAGGTTCAAGCAATTCTCCTGCCTCAGCCTCCTGAGTAGCTATAATACAGTCATGTGCCACCATACCCCAGCTAATTTTTTGTATTTTTAGTAGACATGAGGTTTCACCATGTTTACCAGGCTAGTCTGGAACTCCTGACCTCAGGTGGTCCACCCTCATTGGCCTCCCAAAGTGCTGGGATTACAGGCGTGAGTCACTGCGTCCAGCCATACCATTAACTATCATATAAAAAATAATCTGAGGGTTAAAAATAATGTGAGGGGCGGGCATAGTGGCTCACACCTGTAATCCCAGCACTTTGGGAGGCTGAGGCGGGCAGATCACCTGAGGTTGGGAGTTTGAGACTAGCCTTGTCAACATGGTGAAACCCCGTCTCTACTAAAAATACAAAAATTAGTTGGCTATCGTAATGGGCACCTGTAATCCCAGCTACCCGAGAGGCTGAGACAGAATTGCTTGAACTGGGAGATAGAGGTTGCAGTGAGCGAAGATTGCGCCATTGCACTCCAGCCTGGGTGACAAGAGCAAAACTCCATCTCAAAGTAAAATAAAATAAATAAAAATAATAACGTGGGAGTACTTAATAGGTAATTAAATCATGTTTATCTTTGTGTCTTGTTCAGGAGAAGGAAAAAACACTGTATAACTTGAGACTTTATAGGAAAAATGTAGAGATAGATATTTATGATAAAAAATAGCAATGCAACAAAATAAAAGAAGAAGAAAAAAGCAATGCTACGCATAGCTTTAAAACCAACAAAGAAGGAAAGAAGAATATACAAAACTTCAAAAGTCCCAAAGAAGAGAGAGGAATAAAAGGAGAAATAGAAAAAAGATAGTAAAGCGGAGACCTAATTTAGATGGTACAAATAAACTTAAATATACCAGGATGATTATATAAGTTAATTAGATAAAATTCATTTACTAATATATAAAAATTATCTTGTTTGATTAACAGGCAAGCAAACAATAGTGTCAAGAAGCCCACTTAAAACTATTCCAAAATTTGAAAATAAAAGTAAAGAAAAACATAACAATCAAATACAAATTAAAAAAAAGTATGCAGAAATGTTAATAATATGTAATGGAATTACAGCAAACAAATTGGAATTTTTTTTTTTTTTTTTGAGATAAAGTCTCGTTCTGTCACCCAGGCTGGAGTGCAGTGGCACAATCTCAGCTCACTGCAACCTCTGCCTCCCAAGCTCAAGCAATTCTCATGCCTCAGCTTCCCAAGTAGCTGGGATTACAGGCACCTGCCACCATGCCCAGCTAATTTTTGTATTTTTAGTAGAGATGGGTTTTTGACCGGGCTGGTCTCAAACTGATTACCTCAAGTAATACCCCTTATTTAGCCTCCCAAAGCCCTGGGATTACAGGCATGAGGCCTGAATAAAACTTAAGATGAAAAGCATCATTTGGGATAAAAATTGAAACTTTTTAATGACAGAATAATTTAAGTCAGGCATGGTGGTTCATGCCTGCAGTTCCAGCACTTTGGGAGGCTAAGGTGATTGGATTGCTAGAGTTTAGGAGTTCAAGACCAGCCTGGGCAACATGACTAACCCCATCTCTACAAAAAAATACAAAAATTAGCCAGGTGTTGTGACATGCACCTGTGATCCCAGCTACTTAGGAGGCTGAGGTAGGAGGATTGATTGAGCCCAGCATATAGATGGTTACAGTGAGCTGTGATTAAGCCATTGCACTCCAGCCTGGGGGATAGAGTAAGACTTTGTGTCAGAGAGAGAGAGAGAGAGAGAGAGAGAGAGAGAGAGAGAGAGAGAAAGACTTAGTATGAATCAGCGCATGAGAGAGAGAGAGAGAAAGAGAGAAAGAAAGAAAGAAGAAAGAAAGCAAGCAAAAAGAAAGAAAGAGAAAGAAAGACTTAGTATGAACCAGCACATCCCCAGCTGCATTGACTACAGGAAGAAATTCCTGTTTGAGAAAAGTAGAGGGAAAAGTAAAGGGGACTTTATCTTGCTCCTGAGGTATGAGCTTCGCAACAGTGAATATAGAGCAAATAAGAAGGCTCTTAGAGTCCCTGAGTCCAGACCTAGGCCCTTGGACAGCATTTCTGGACCCACCCTGGGCCAGAGGGGAGCCTACTGCCCTGAAGGCTGTATTGTTTTTTTTTTGTTTTTTTTTGTTTTTGAGATAGAATCTCACTCCATCGCCCAGGCTGGAGTGTGCAGTGGCGCAATCTCTGTTCACTGCAACCTCTGCCTCCTGGATTCAAGCCATTCTTCTGCCTCAGCCTTCCAAGTAGCTGGGATTGCAGGTGCCCACCACCACAGCCAGCTAATTTTTGCATGTTTAGCAGAGATGGGATTTCATCATGTTGGCCAGACTGGTCTCGAACTTCTGACCTCAAGTGATCCTCCCACCTTGGCCTCCCAAAGTGCTGGGATTACAGATGTGAGCCATCACTCCCAGCCTGAAGGCTGTATTTTTAGTAGAGACAGGGTTTCACCATGTTGGCCAGGCTGGTTTCCAGCTCCTGGCCTCTAATGATATGCCTGCCTCAGCTTCCCAAAGTGGTGGGATTACAGGCATGAGCCACCGTGCCAGGACTAATCGTTTCAATTGATTCTGAAAAAACATTTGATAAAATTCAATATCCCTTCATAATAAAAGCCTCAAAAAACTCGATATAAAAAGAACGTATTTCAGTCCATGTATGATGGGCCCACAGCTAGTATCATACTGAACAGGGAAAAATGAAAAGCCTTTCCTCTACTATCTGGAAAAAGACAAGGATTCCCACTGTCACTACTGTTATTCAGCATAGTACTGGAAATTCTAACTAGAGCAATAAAACAAAAGAAATAAAGTTCATCCAAACTGGAAAGGAAGAAGTCAAATTATACTTACTTTCAGATAATCTGATCTTATATTTGCAAAAACAAAAACAAAAATGCACCAAAAAAGTATTATAATTGACAAACAAATTCAGTAAAGTTGCAGGATACAAAATCAACATAAAACAATCAGTTGCATTTCTATATGCCAACAGTGAACAATCTGAAAAAAAAAATTTAAAAGTAATCTCATGTACAATGGCCACAAACAAAATAAATACCAAGAAGTGAAAGTGAAAATTAACCAAAGAAGTGAAAGATCTTTATAATGAAAACTATAAAACACTCATGAAAAAAATAAAAAGATATTTTATATTCGTGGATTGGGAGAGTCAATAGTGTTAAAATGTTCATACTACTCAAAGCGATCTACAGTTTCAATGCAATCCCTATCAAAATATCAGTGACATTTTTCAGGAAAACAGAGAAAGGAATCTTAAAATGTATATGAAACCACAATAGCCAAAGCAATCCTGAGCAAAAAGAACAAAATTGGAGGAATCACATTATCTGACTTCAAATTATACTGTATAGTAACCAAAATAGCATGGTACGGGCATAAAAACAGTTGTATAGACCACCGGAACAAAATAGAGAACCCAGAAACAAATCCACACACCTACAGTGAACTCATTTTTGACAAAGGTGGCAAGAACATACACTGGGGAAAAGACAGTCTCTTCAATAAATGGTGCTAGGAAAACTGGTTGTCTATATGTGGAAGAATGAAACTAAACCCCCATCTCTTGCCACATACAAAAATCAAATAAGAAATTGATTAAAGACAAATCTGAGACCTCAAACTATGAAACTACTATGAGAAAACATTGGGAAAACTCTCCAGAACATTGGTCTGGGCAAAGATTTCTGAAGTAGTACCCCACGAGCACAGTCATCCAAAGCAAAAAAATGGATCACATCCAGTTAAAATGCTTCTGCACAGCAAAGGAAACAATCAACAAAGTGAAGAGCCAACCTACAAAATGGGAGAAAATATGTGCCAACTACCCATGTGACATGGGATTAATAACGAGAATATAGAAGGAGCTCAAACAACTCTGTAGGGAAAAATCTAATAACTCCATTTAAAAATGGGCAAAATATTTGAGAAGATATTTCTCCTAAGAAGACATACAGATGACAAGTATGTGAAAAGGTGCTCAACATCATTGCTCATCAAAGAAATGCAAATCAAAACTACTATGAGATATCACCTCACCCCTGTTAAGGTAGCTGTTATACAAAAGAGAGGCAATAACCAAATGCTGGAGAGGATGTGAAGAAAAGGGAACCCTTTGTACAGTTAGTGGGTATGTAAATTAGTACACCCACTATGGAGGTTCCTCAAAAAAAACTAAAACTAGAGCTACTATATGATCTAGTAATTCCACTGCTGGATATATGACTAACGAAAAGGAAATCTGTATGGCAAAGAGATCTCTCTCTCTCTCTCTTTTTAAAATATATATTTTATTGCATTTTAGGTTTTCAGGTACATGTGAAGAACATGCAAGATTGTTGCATAGGTATATACATGGCAATGTGGTTTGCTGCCTTCCTCCCCATTACCTATATCTGGCATTTCTCCCCATGTTATCCCTCCCCAACTCCCTACCCCCTGCTGTACCTCTCCTAGTTCCCCCCTCCCCAGTGTGTGACGCTCCGCTCCCTGTGTCCATGTGTTCTCATTGTTCAACACCTGCCTATCAGTGAGAACATGTGGTCTTTGATTTTCTGTTCTTGTATCAGTTTGCTGAGAATGATGGCTTCCAGGTTCATCCATGTCCCTGCAAAGGACACAAACTCATCAGTTTTTATGGCTGCATAGGATTCCATGGTGTATGTGTGCCACGTTTTCCCTGTCCAGTCCATCATCGATGGGCATTTGGGTTGGTTCCGGGTCTTTGCTATTGTAAACAGTGCCATAATGAACATTCGTGTGCATGTGTCCTTATAATAGAACGATTTATAATCCTTTGGATATATACTCAGTAATGGGATTTCTGGGTCAAATGGAATTTCGATTTCTAGGTCCTTGAGGAATCACACTGTCTTCCACAATGGTTGAACTAATTTACACTCCCACCAACAGCGTAAGTGTTCCTATTTCTCCACATCCTTTCCAGCATCTGTTGTCTCCAGATTTTTTAATGATAGCCATTTTAACTGGCATGAGATGGTATCTCAATGTGGTTTTGATTTGCATTTCTCAAATGACCAGTGATGATGAGCATTTTTTCATGTGTTTATTGGCCTCATATATGTCTTCTTTTGTAAAATGTCTGTTCATATCCTTTGCCCACTGTTGAATGGGCTTGTTTTTTTCTTGTATAACCATTTTAGTTCTTTGTAGATTCTGGTTATTAGCCTTTTGTCAGATGAGTAGATTGCAAAAATTTTTTCCCATTCTGTTGGTTGCTGACTCACTCTAATGATTGTTTCTTTTGCTGTTCAGAAGCTCTGGAGTTTAATTAGGTCCCATTTGTCTATTTTGGCTTTTGTTGCCAATGCTTTTGGTGTTTTAGTCATGAAGTCCTTGCCTATGCCTATGTCCTGAATGGTTTTACCTAGATTTTCTTCCAGGGTTTTTATGATGTTAGGTCTTATGTTTAAGTCTTTAATCCATCTGGAGTTAATTTTAGTGTAAGGTGTCAGGAAAGGGTCCAGTTTCTGCTTTCTGCACATGGCTAGCCAGTTTTCCCAAGACCATTTATTAAACAGGGAATCCTTTCCCCGTTGCTTGTTTTTGTCAGCTTTGTCAAAGATTGGTTAGTTATAGTTATGTGGTGTTGCCTCCAAGGCCTCTGTTCTGTTCCATTCATCTGTGTCTCTGTTTTAGTAACAGTACCATGCTGTTTTTATTGCTGTAGCCTTGTAGTAGACTTTGAAGTCAGGTAGCGTGATGCCTCCAGCTTTGTTCCTTTTGCTTGACCTGGCTATGCGGGCTCTCTCTTGGTTTCAGATGAAGTTTACGGTGATTTTCTCCAGTTCTGTGAAGAAGGTCATTGGTAGCTTGATGGGGATAGCATTGAATCTGTAAATTACTTTGGGTAATATGGCCATGTTCATGATATTGATTCTTCCTAACCATGAGCATGGAATGTTTCCCATCTGTTTGTGTCCTCTCTTATTTTGTTGAGCAGTGGTTTGTAGTTCTCCTTGAAGAGGTCCTTTACATTCTTTGTTAGTTGTATTCCTAGGTATTTTATTCTCTTTGTAGCAATTGTGAATGGCAGTTCATTCTTGATTTGGCTCTCTTTAAGTCTGTTATTGGTATATAGGAATCTTGTGATTTTTGCACATTGATTTTGCGTCCTCAGACTTTGCTGAAGTTGCTACTCAGTTTCAGGAGATTTGGGGCTGAGATGATTGGGTCTTCTAAATATACAATCATGTCATCTGCAAATAGAGACAATTTGATTTCCTCCTTTCCTAATTGAATACCTTTTATTTCTTTTTCTTGCCTGATTGCTCTGGCTAGAACTTCCAATACTATATTGAATAGGAGTGGTGAGAGAGGGCATCCTTGTCTAGTGCCAGATTTCGAAGGGAATGCTTCCAGTTTTTGTCCATTCAGTATGATATTGGCTGTGGTCTCTCGTAAATAGCTTTTATTATTTTGAGATATGTTCCATCAATACCTAGTTTATTGAGAGTTTTTGGCATAAAGGGTTGTTGAATGTTGTCAAAGGCCTTCTCTGCATCTATTGAGATAATCATGTGGTTTTTGTCTTTGGCTCTGTTTATTTGGTGAAATACATTTATAGACTTGCGTATGTTGAACCAGCCTTGCATCCCTAGGATGAAACCTACTTGATCGTGATGGATAAACTTTTTGATGTGCTGTTGCAATTGGCTTGCCAGTATTTTATTGAAGATTTTTGCATCTATGTTCATCATGGATATTGGCCTGAAGTTTTCTTTTCTTGTTGAGTCTCTGCCGGGTTTTGGTATCGGAATGATATTGGTCTCATAAAATGATTTGGGAAGGATTCCCTCTTTTTGGATTGTTTGGAATAGTTTCAGAAGGAGTGGTACCAACTCCTCTTTGTTTGTCTGGTAGAATTTGGCTGTGAACCCATCTGGACCTGGGCTTTTTTTTGGTTGGTAGGCTATTAATGCCTGCCTCACGTTCAGCCCTTGTTACTGGTGTATTCAGGGTTTCGACTTCTTCCTGGTTTAGGCTTGGGAGGTTGCATGTGTCCAGGAATTTATTCATTTCTTTCAGGTTTACTGGTTTATGTGCATATAGTTGTTTGTCGTAATCTCTGATGGTGGTTTGTATTTCTGTGGAATCTGTAGTGATATCCCCTTAATCTTTTTTTTTTTCTTCATCTATTTGATTCTTCTCTCTTTTCTTTTTTATTAATCAGGCTAGTGGTCTGTTTTGTTGATCTTTTCCAAAAATCAGCTCCTGGATTTATTGATATTTTGAAGGGCTTTTTGTGTCTCTATCTCCTTCAGTTCTGCTCTGATCATAGTTATTTCTCGTCTTCTGCTAGGTTTTGAATTTTTAAAATCTTGCTCCTCTAGCTCTTTCAATTTTGATGATAGGGTGTCAATTTAAAATTATTCCTTGCTTCTCATATGGGCATTTATTGCTATATATTTTCCTCTAGACACTGCTTTAAATGTGTCCCAGAGATTCTGGTATATTGTGTCTTCATTCTTGTTGGTTTTGAAAAACATCTTTATTTCTGCCTTCATTTCATTGTTTATCCAGTGAACATTCCAGAACCAGTTATTCAGTTTCCATGAAGTTGTGCAGTTCTGAGTTAGTTTCTTAATCCTGAGTTCTAATTTGAATTGCACTGTGGTCTGAGAGACTGTTACGATTTCCCTTTTTTTGCATTTGCTGAGGAGTGACTTACTTCCAATTATGTGGTCAATTTTAGAGTAGGTGTGATATGGTGCTGAGAAGAATGTATAGTCTGTGGATTTGGGGTGGGAGTTCTGTAAATGTCTATTAGGTTTGCTTGGTCCAGGTCTGAGTTCAAGTCCTGGATATCCTTGTTAATTTTCTGTCTCGTTGATCTGTCTGATATTGACAGTGGAGTGTTAAGTCTCCCAGTATTATTGTGTGGGAGTTTAAGTCTCTTTGTAAGTCATTAAGAATTTGTTTTATGTATCTGGGTGCTCCTGTATTGGGTGCATATGTATTTAGGATCATTAGCTCTTCTTGTTGCATTGATCGTTTTACCATTATGTAATGCCCTTCTTTGTCTCTTTTGATCTTTGTTTGTTTAAAGTCTATTTTATCAGAGACTAGGATTGCAAGTCCTGCTGGTTTTTTTTGTTTTTTGTTTTTTGTTTTTTGTTTTTTTTTCTCTCTCTCTATTTCCTTGGTAAATCTTCCTCCATCCTTTTATTTTGAACCTATGTGTATCCTTGCATGTAAGATGGGTTTCCTGGATACAGCACACTGATGGGTTTTGGCTCTTTATCCAATTTGCCAGTCTGTGTCTTTTGAATGGGAAATTTAGCCCATTTATATTTAGGGTTAATATTTTTATGTGTGAATTTGAAATTGTCATTTTGATGCTAGCCGGTTATTTTGCCTGTTAGTTGATGCAGTTTATTCATTGTGCTGATGCTCTTTACCATTTGGTATATTTTTGGAGTGGCTGGTACTGGTTGTTCCTTTCTATGTGTAGTGCTTCTTTCTAGGAGCTCTTGTAAAGCAGGCCTGGTGGTGATGAAATCTCTGAGTAATTGCTAGTTCATAAAGGATTTTATTTCTCCTTCACTTATGAAACTCAGTTTGGCTGGATATGAAATTCTAGGTTGAACGTTCTTTTCTTTAAGGATGTTGAATATTGGCCCCCACTCTCTTCTGGCTTGTAGAATTTCTGCTGAGAGATCTGCTATGAGTCTGATGGGCTTCTCTTTGTGGGTAACCTGACCTTTCTCTTCGGCTGCCCTTAGTATTTTCTCCTTCATTTCACTCCTGGTGAATCTGACGATTATGTGCCTTGGGGTTGCTCTTCTTGAGGAATATCTTTGTGGTGTTCTCTGTATTTCCTGGACTTGAATATTGGCCTGCCTTGCTAGGTTGGAGAAGTTCTCCTGGATAATATCCTGAAGAGTGTTTTCCAGCTTGGATTCATTCTCTTTGTCACATTCAGGTACACCTATCAAATGAACATTAAGTCTTTTCACACAATCCCATATTTCTTTGAGGCTTTGTTCATTTCTTTTTACTCTTTTTTCTCTAATCTTGCCTTCTTGTTTTATTTCATTGAGTTGATCTTCGACCTCTGATATACTTTCTTCTGCTTGGTCAATTCAGCTATTAAAACTTGTGTGTGCTTTGCGAAGTTCTCGTGTTGTGTTTTTCAGCTCCATCAGTTCATTTATATTCCTCTCTAAGCTGTTTATTCTCGTTAACATTTTGTCAAACCTTTTTTCAAGGCTCTTAGTTTCTTTGCTTTGGGTTAGAACATGTTATTTTGGCTCACAGAAGTTTCTTATTACCCACCTTCTGAAGCCTGTTTCTATCAATTCATAAGACTCATTCTCCATCCAGCCTTGTTCCCTTGCTGGTGAGGAGTTGTGATCCCTTGGAGGAGGAGAGGCATTCTGGTTTTGGGTGTTTTCATTCTTTTTGTGCTGGTTTCTTTTCATCTTTGTGGATTTATTTACCTGTGGTCTTTGTAGTTGGTGACTCTCAGATGGGGTCTCTGAGTGGATGTCCTGTTTGTTAATGATGAAGTTATTTCTCTCTGTTTCTTAGTTTTCCTTCTAGCAGTCGGGTCCCTCTGCTGTCTGCTGCAGGTCCTCTCCAGACCCTGCTTGCCTGGGGATCACATGCAGCAGCTGCAGAACAGTTAGGGTTGCTGCCAGTTTCTTCTTCTGCTATCTTTGTCCCAGAAGGATACCCGCCAGATGTCAGCCTGAGCTCTCCTTTATGAGGTGATTCTTTGGATATATGGGGGTCAGGGAGCTGCTTGAGGAGAAAGTCTGTCATTTTTAGGAGCTCAAGTGCTGAGCTGTGAGCTCTTTTGTTAGATTCAGAGCTGCTGGGCAGGTACATTTAAGTCTGCTGTAGCAGACCTCATAACCGCCTTTTTTTCCCCAGGTGCTCTGTTCTGGGAAGGTAGCTCTTTATTTATAAGTTCTGTTGTGCTGCTGCCTTTTTTCAGGGATGCTCTGCCCAGCAAGGAGGCAGTGTAGTCACAGTCTGCCAGCAGAGGTGTTGCTGAGCTGCTCTGGGCTCCACCCAGCTGCCGTGTAAACTTCCCTGCAGTCCTGTTTATAGGGGTATAGTTAGAACTGCTCAGCAATGGCAGCCGCCCTCTGTAATGGTGGACTCTCTCTATAAGGGTGGACTGTCTCAGCAATGGCAGGCTGCCTCAGTAATGGCAGACTGCCTTGGCAATGGTGGACCACCTCAGCAATGGCAGACTACCTCGGTAGTGGTGAACTGCCTTGGTAATGGTGGAGGCCCCTCCTCCACAGAGCTGGACCATCCCAGGTTCAGCTGTTCTTGCTGCGAAACTCTGGATCCAGAGCGTTTCAGATTGCTGGTCTTTTCAGGGGTGGGACCAGCTGATCCTGATCACCTGGCTCCCTGACTCAGACCCCTTTTTTTATTAGTTGAATGAGTGACTCTGTCTCCCAGGCATTCCAGTCACCAATTGAAATGGCGCCTGGATTTGTGTGAGATTTTGTGCTGAGACCCATGGCTCCAGCTGAAACAGCTGCGCTAGAGACTTGTCATGCTTTTTCACCCAGAAATCTCCTGGCCTGGCTCCCTGTTTCAGTCCCCTTTTCATCAGTTGAATGGACGACTCCGTTTCCCAGGCCCTGCAGTCGCCAGCTGAAATGGCACCCCGGACCCACGTGAGTTTTTTGTGTGGAGACCCACTGCGCTGGCCTAAACAGCTGTGCTGGAGACCCGTGGTGCTCCTCTGCCCAGGAATCTCCTGGTCTGTGGGCAATACAAATCTATCTGGAAATGCAGCGACTACTCACACTCCATGCTCTCGCTGGGAGCTGCACTCCAGAGCTGCTCCTACTCAGCCATCTTGGATTTCTCCTCCAGAAATCTCTTTACTGTGGCACTTTCACAATAGCCAAGATTTGGAAGCAACCTAAATGTCCATCAACGGATAAATGGATAAAGAAAATGTGGTACTTATACACAATGGAGTACTATTCAGCCATAAAAAGGAATGAGACCTTGTCATTTTCAACAACATAGATGGAACTGGATGACATTAGGTTAAGAGAAATAAGTCAGGCACAGAAAGACAAACATCACATGTTCTCACTAATTTGTGGAATCTGAAAATCTAAACAATTGGACCAGGTGCAGTGGCTCACACCTGTAATCCCAGCACCTTGGGAGGCTGAGGTGGGTGGATCACTTGAGGTCAGGAGTTCAAGACTAGCCCGGCCAACATGTGAAGCCCCATCTCTACTAAAAATACAAAAATTACCCAGGCATGGTGGCTGGTGCCTGTAGTCTCAATTACTCAGGAGGCTGAGGCAGGAGAATCACTTGAACCTGGGAGGCAGAGGTTGCAGTGAGCTGAGATTGTGCCACTGCACTCCAGCTTCTGTGACAGAGACTCTGTCACCAAAATAAATAAACAAAAATAAAAACACTGAACTCATGGAAAAAGAGAGTAGAAGAATGGTTACCATAGGTTTGGAAGGGTAGTTGGTTGTGGGGAGGTGGGGATAGTTAATAGGCATAAAAAAATAGAAGGGATGAATAAGACTTAGTATTTGATAGTACAACAGGGTGATTATAGTCAATAATAAATTAATTATACATTTAAAAATATTAATAACTAAAACAGTATAATTGGATTGTTTATAACACAAAGGATAATACTTGATGGGATGGATACCTCATTCTTTATGATGTGATGATTACACATTGCATGCTTGTATTGAAATATTTCATATGCCACATAAATACATAGATCTATATAACCACAATAATTAAATATAAAAAAAATTTTAAAGAATTTACCAGAGGAAATGGCAATAAAGAGCCATGGTTTTAAAACAAATAAAAGGGAAAACGATCAAATTAGAAGGTTAATGAACCAAATCTCAATCAAGGAAGAAGATGTTAACCCTCCTCTAATGAATAAATCAAGCTGGTCAAAAGAAATAAAATTAGTAAGCTTGATTGAATTGATATAAAAGAAATAGAGCCTCATGGACCTAAATTAAACATTTTGCTAATATATAATTCTCTTCATTTTATCTAATTTTACTCAGGTATTAAGTAAATCAGATGTGGGCAAACCTTTTGCCAAATTAGTGAGTAGCTTTTGAATAACAAGAAAAATGATCATTTGCAATATTCATTGAATCTTGTTAACATGAATTATAGTGAATGAAGACCTGCAGCAAGGTTAATTAAAAATTCAAACTTTTAACAATTGCAGCAAGGATTTGGCTATTGACTCAGGAGAAGCAATACAAAAAGAACACTTTGAAACTTTGCAAATTAACTTGGTTAATCACTGCACAAGGGAGCAGAAAATAGATCCAAATGTTTTCTTCCACCTAATAAAAGATTTGCAAAATAAAAAAGAAAAGAAAAGAAATAGAACAGAGCTTGCACTTGATGGGCCACAAGATATTGATCCCCATAAGCCATACGGTGGGCAGGGTAGGAACTGGGTTGCTGAAGCCTCTGCACTGTGACAGACTGTATTAACATTAATCAAGACAGGACATGGGGAGATGGTAGCTCTCATGTTTTACTTGTGAGAGTCTAAATTGTTATAACCGTTTTGGAGAGCTCTTTGGCATTATCAAATTTGGAGATAAGCATACTGAGCAATTCTACTTGTAAGTCTGCACCCTAGAGAAACTCGACTGTGTGTGCATAAGTAGATATGAATAAGAACATTCCTTGCAGTATTTTTTCTGAACCTGGGAAAAAACTGGAATTAACTAAAACGTCCATCAACATGAAAATGGATTTACTAAAATGAAATTCTAGATAGCAGTTAAATGATGTAGAGTACTGTATAAATATGAGATAAACTACAAATATATACTGCGATGAGAAAAGAGAAACTGCAGAATGCTAGGTAGAATAATGATAACACTAAAAAATTTTTTAAATGTGCTGCATTTTATTACATAAAATTATAATCAGTAAAATAATATACTAATTTAATTTAGCTTCATTTTAACTAAAATTTAAAATGTTTTTCTTTTATGGTAATGCAGAAAATTACTCTGAACACCTAACTCACACATCACTCAATATTATAAGTTAAGCACTTACAAAGATTATGCATCTTACATTTTAATGTCCTTACTCTTCTAAAGGTCATAAATAATGCTGACCTAATAAAATATTTCTTATCACTGAGGTAGCTACAATTGACTATGTGCTTTCACATGTTAATACAATATAAATGAAAAAATAGTATGAAGTAATTTGTGAGTTTAGTTACATAATTTGCTTTTCAAAAAAATGTATATTTTTGAAGGAAAAAAATATACTTCAAATGTGAGTATAACTCTCCAAACAATCTTCTACTCCTTTTAAAGTCATATACAAATAAGCCAGGCATGGTGGCTCCCGCTTGGTAATCCCAGCACTTTGGAAGGCTGAGGCAGGCAAACCACCTGAGGATAGGAATTTGAGACCAGCCTCGCCGACATGGCAAAACCCCATCTCTACTAAAAATACAAACATTATCTGGGCGTGTTAGCATGTGCCTGTAATCCCAGCTACTCGGGAGGCTGAGACAGGAGAATCTCTTGAACCCAGGAGGCCAAGGTTGCAGTGAGCCGAGATCATGCCACCACACTCCAGCCTAGGTGACATAGCAAGACTCTGTCTCAAAAAAAAATAATAATAATAAAGTTATATACAGATAATTTATCTAACAACTTTAGATTTGCATTATTTTCTATATTGAACACTGTGATTTATTCTAATATCTGAAGCATTGGGGCCACATATTGATTTTACTGAATTGTCCTTCACTTTATTTATTTATCTATTTTTTTTTTTTTCAGACGGAGTTTCACTCTTGTTACTCAGGCTGGAGTGCAATGGCGCAATCTCGGCTCACCGCAACCTCCGCCTCCTGGGTTCAGGCAATTCTCCTGCCTCAGCCTCCTGAGTAGCTGGGATTGCAGGCACGCGCCACCATGCCCAGCTAATTTTTTGTATTTTTAGTAGAGACGGGGTTTCACCATGTTGACCAGGTTGGTCTCGATCTCTTGACCTCGTGATCCACCCGCCTCGGCCTCCCAAAGTGCTGGGATTACAGGCTTGAGCCACCGCGCCCGGCTTCACTTTATTTTTCATTTATAAATACACTCAAGTCAAGTCAGGTTTGCGTGACTTAAGTAGAATTAATTAGTCAACAGTTGCACATTTATTGAATGTTATCTCTGCAAAGTCCTGTAGGAATTTCAAAATAAATGTAAGATTTTTTCCTTATTCTCAAAGAATTTAAAATCTAATCCTAGGCTGGGCATGGTGGCTCATGCCTGCGATCCCAGCACTTTGGGAGGCTGACGCGGGAGGATTGCTTGAGCTCAGGAGTTGGAGACCAGCCTGGGCAACATGGCAAAACCTCATCTCTATAAAAATACAAAAATTAGCTGGACATGGTGACATGTACCTGTAGTCCCAGCCATTTGGGCGACTAAGGTGAGAGGATTGCCTGAGACTACAGTGAGTTGTGATTGTGCCACTGAACTCCAGTCCTAGAGGTAAGACCAACAGAGAACAATAAAACAACATGTGGTCTACCCTTGCATGTTATGTGTCATGAGAATTTAGAAAAGTTGGAGGTCAGGGTGGGCTCTGATAGCAGTTGGTGAAGGATCATGAAGTGAGTGAAATCTGAGCTGGGTTTTTAAAAATAATAATTTACTCTGGTGCAGAGAAGGAATTTAAAAGTAAGACTTTCCTTGCATTATGTTCTACTTCCATATCTGAGGAAGATGGACTTCCATCAGACATTGCACTGGATTTAAAAGCTACACAACCCATTAAATATTGGTCCAGTAGGGAACCTTGGGATTGGATAACTCAGTGCTCAATACTTTCTCTGCCCCAACTCTTTACTTAGTTGGAAACCTAAATTGGAGTAAAGATCATGGCATCCTTTCTCTCCCCTCAGAATCTGATATAACTTATTGCAAGGAGCTATACCCATTCAGATGTGCAAAAGTGAGAAGAATTTACTAAACACATATTGAGGTTTAGTAGACATGGACAGTCAGGATTCAGAGGGTCTGTGTATTGGAACGTCAGGCTTGAAATCTGTTCCCTCTGGCTCTCCTGTCTTTCTTCCCTTTCTTTTTCTGCCTTGGTTCCTTGTCTTTGTTGTGCGGCTTCCTTTGTTCACTCATCTTGAAGATAACCCAAAATGTCAACCTTGATTTATCTAAACTTTATTGAGTGATTTTTAAAAATATATAGAGAGAGACAGGGTTTTCTTATGTTGCCCAGGCTGTTCTTGAACTTTTGGGATCAAGGGATCCTCATGCCTCGGCCTCCCAAAGTGCTAGGATTATAGGTGTAAGCCATTACACCCAGCCAGTCTATCTAAAGTTTAGATGCACATTTCCTTTGCTTTTGCAAGTTTACTCCTTGGAATTTGTACTGTAGATTCTCATACAAATGTGCAGAAATTAAATGTATAAATATCTTTGGGGAAAAAAGCTGAAAGCAACCTAAATGTCCATTACCAAAGGACTATGTAAATAAATTATGGTATATACATTCTTCTTTTTCTCTTTCTTTCTTTTTTTTTTGAGACAGAGTCTCGTTCTGTTGCCCAGGCTGGAGTGCAGTGGTGTGATCTTGGCTCACTGCAACCTCTGCCTCCTGGGTTCAAACGATCATACTGCCTCAGCCTCCCACGTAGCTGGAATTATAAGTGTGTGCCACCACACTGGCTGATTTTTTTTTTTTTTTTTAAATAAATAGAGATGGGGTTTCACTATGTTAGCCAGACTGGTCTCAAACTCCTGACCTCAAGTGATCTGCCACCTTGGCCTCCCAAAGTGCTGAGATTACAGGTATGAGCCACCTCGCCAAGTCAAATTATGGTATAACTCATTCAGTACATTTCTAGTGGTTACCAATATTTCTTTTCTCTTTTTTCTTTCTTCTCTTTTTTATTTCGAGACAGCGTCTTGCTCTATCATCCAGACCGGAGTGTAGTGGTGTGATCACAGCTCATTGCAGCCTCTGCCTCCCGGGCTTAACTCATCCTCCCACCTCAGTGCCTTAACAGAACACAAATTTATTTCTTGTGCATGTGATTTTGGTGGTATTTATCAAAGTATAACCTAGATCGTTTTGATTGACACAGTATACTGTGGAGTTGGTAAAATAAGTGAATATATGTAATTAAATGGAAAATGTCCAAGGTATATTAAATAATAAAAAACAAGGAACATAACTATATTGAATTGTTCTATTTGTAATTTTTTTTTCAATAAAGTTGTCTATAGAAAAAGAAAGACTAAGGAACTCTTCCAAGTTAAAGGGAACTAAAGAGGCTGACAACTAAATGGCATATACATCTTGGATTGGATCCTGGACCAAAAAAAGTTCTTTTTCTTTTGCTATAAAATATGCTAGTAATTAGTGAAATTTTAATAAGGTCTACAGATTAGGTAATATTACATTGGTGTTAATTTCTTGATTTTTATAATTATGCTACAGTTATAAAGGAAAATGTTTTTAGGAAACACACTGATGTGTTTAGTGGTAAAGTGGCATCATATTCGCAATTAAATCCAAAATTGTTCTGAAAAAATACACAGAGAGAAAGGATAATGAAGCAAATATAGTAAAATGCTAATATTTGGGGAGTCCGGATGAAGGGTATATTTTTTGTGCTATTTTTATAATTTTTCTGTAAGTCTGAAATCATTTTTCAAAACAAAATCCCAAAATATCTTTCTAGATACATATATGTGGTTATATATGCTTAGAATTTTTTAAAAACTATAGAATATGGTTATCTTTAGGTAGGGAAATGGGTAGATGAAACTGAAGTCATAGGGTTGAAAATAGACTTTTATTTTTCTTTGGGTACTCTTGTATTCCACTTGAATTTTCTAGAGATAATAAACGTTTGTTGTGTTCAGACACAAAGTTTTGAGGTGGCTTGTTTTGTAGTAATAGATAACTAATGTATCAGATGACTCCTCACAAAATAGAAACTTGTTGTCAGGGAGAGCGACAACAACCTAAACCACAGCCAAAAGAGTAAGAATTTATCAAGATTCAATTATAACAAGAAACAGTTTCTGGAAACATTAAGAATAGTTTTCTAATTTTATAATTTAGTAGATAAACTTTAAATAAAGGTGGTAATGGTAAAATGAATTAGTGGTCTAGAAAATTAAGTGGAAGTAAGATTTCAAACCACAGGGAAAAACAGTAGAAGACAGATTTAAAGATACGGAGAAGAAATAAGCAATTGAAGTGGTGAAAAAATATAAAAGACTTGGAGGATAGTGAAGATGCAACATGTAAATATGATTATCAAAGGCAGAAAAGAAACAAATGGAGGAGACGCAATAATTAAACAAAAAAAAAGAAGAAAATTTATCTGAGTTAAAGAACATTTTGAATTAAAAGATTACAGGTTTACCTGAGTTTCAGTTAGTTGCTTTTTGGTTTCTGATTTTTTTTGAGACAAGCTTTCACTCTGTCATCCAGGCTGGAGTGCACTGGGTTGAATATGGATCACTGCAGCCTCAACCTTCTGGTCTCAAGGGATCCTCCTGCCTCGGCTTCCCCTACAGCTGGGACCATAGGTGCATCCTACCACACCTGGCTAATATTTTTTATTTTCTATAGAGATGGAGTCTCATTATGTTGCCCAGGGTAGTCTCCAACCCCTGGGCTCAAGTGATTCTCCATTCCTCAGCCTTGCAAAGTGCTGGGATTACAAGCGTGAGCCACTGTGCCCAGCTTTCAGTCAGATTGATTAAAAAATAATAGCAACAATGACAAAAATATATACCTCCATAGAGCATACTCTGGTAAAAATCTAGAACTCCAAGAATCAAAAGTAATAATGTTAGAATCTGTTGGGTATAGAGATAACATAGTTTAAAAGGAAAATATCAGCCTGGCATCACTTTTCTCATCAAAAACCTGAAGCTAGAGAAAATGAAGTAAAATCTATAGACTACTGAAAGAACAAACAATGCTACCTGAGAATCTTTACCCAATTGAGGTACTGTTAGGGTAAAAGAAAGGTCTATGTGGACCCACAAAGATTCAGAGATCACAGAAGTGCCCCCTTGATGATACGGATAATTGAATCAGAACTGTGGTGAAGGGCGGCCAGCACACTTATTTACTGTGAAGTAAAAATGAATCTGACTCTGATCCAGAACTCCTTTTGTGTGCATTCAAGATAAAATTAATAAACATGAATACATAAATATGAATTAATAAAGATGAATACCATGAATAGAGATAAAACCCAACAATCACTTTTTACCAAGATGCAATAATTGAAAAGAATATTAACTCCTATGACTGGGGGTAATAGAGGTGACTACAAGAGTGGACATGCTTGTCTGTTAAACTTGGATAGAGAAGTTCAATAGAGTCCATTGGGAACACAATCTGACAGTAGCTATTAAAATGTATTTGTTACTATTTTATTTTATTTTTGAGGTAGGGTCTTGCTGTGTTGCCCAGGCTGGAGTGCAGTGGCATGATCTCAGCTTACTGCAACCTCTACCTCCTGGGTTCAAGCAATCCTCATGCCTCAACCTCCCGCGTAGCTGGGATTACAGGCATGCACCACCATGGCCCAGCTAATTTTTGTATTTTTAGTAGTGTTGGAGTTTTGCCATGTTGACCAGGCTGGTCTTCAAGTCCTGGCTAGAAGTCATCCACCCACCTCGGTCTCCCAAATTGCTGAGATTACAGGCCTGAGCCACCACACAGGCCTAAAACTTAAAATATGCATTCCTTTGCTCCTCTTATCTTACTGCTGCTAGTCCTTAGAAATAAAGGCACCAGCCGGGCGCGGTGGCTCAAGCCTGTAATCCCAGCACTTTGGGAGGCCGAGGCGGGCAGGAGAATTGCCTGACCCCAGGAGGCGGAGGTTGCGGTGAGCCGAGATCGCGCCATTGCACTCCAGCCTGGGTAACAAGGGCGAAACTCCGTCTCAAAAAAAAAAAAAAAAAAAAAAAGGCACCAGAACATAAGAACTTGAATACAAAGATTTTCATTGTAGCACTTTTTGTAGAGACAAAAAGCTATGTGCCCTTCAAGAAGAAATTATTACTGAGTTGTAGTATATTCACCTCAATGAATATTAAGCAACACAGAATATTAGCTACTTAAAAGAATGAGTGAACTCTCTACCCGTTGACTTGGAGAGATGTCCACTATGTGTTTTTAATAAGAAAGGGAAATGCAGATAAATTTGTAGTCTTTTATTTTGTAAACAGTGAGGAGAAAAATTCCCATGCATATATGTTTGTTTAGACAGGCGTCCCCAAACTACAGCCCGCGGGCCGCATGCAGCCCCCTGAGGCCATTTATCCGGCCCCCCACCGCACTTCAGGAAGGGGCACCTCTTTCACTGGTGGTCAGTGAGAGGAGCACAGTATGTGGCGGCCCTCAAACAGTCTGAGGGACAGTGAACTGGCCCCCTGTGTAAAAAGTTTGGGGACGCCTGGTTTAGAGAGTAGGGAGAAGGTATGTGAAGATACACACTGGGTTGTTAACATTTCTAGGAGTAGAGGAACAGGGTTAGAAGAAAGAGGAAAGAGAGGAGAGGTAAGTAAGACTGGGGACATAGCAGGGCAGGGGAAATGAGCAATAATCCAGTATTCATGATAAGCATAGCACCTGTTAGAGTGGGCTGTTGCTTTGCAAATAAAACTTTAAATTTGTGAAAACTAGCATATGTTTTTGTATAGCTTTTATGGTTGTTTTCTAATTATAGAGCTCTGGCAGAATGGATGTTTTACCTAAATTAGGGATACATGCTGTATTATTCAAGTTTAGCAATGCAAATTTTCTTCTGTAGGAAATTTAATGAACAGAAAATTTTAATGTAGGTACTGAAACAATGCCAAACCAGCAGTTCTTTTGAAACTTGGCAGTCTGCCTGTGGGACATTATTTGTTATTCTTTCCCAAACAAATATCTCTGAAGAAATGGCATTCAAAAGCCAGAGGTAGATAATCTTTAAGATTTATATACTTTGGGTTCACATAAACTCACTGTCATGAAAATAATGGTATATATGGCCAAATGTATGGAAATTGACAATCCGCTTTTGCATATTAATAATATCATGGCTTGGTCTTTGTAAGCATAAAAGATGCCTACATTCTTTATTCCCAGAGTGAGTCCTTTCATTGATTTGTATTAATTTTTCATATTCAAAGTTAGGAAGATTAACTTTTAGAAAGTCATTTACTACTAAAAATAGTGAAACTCTCATAGGTAGTAAAATAATGTATACTAATTTTTGCTTAAAAAAGAAATTTTTTGTTAAGAATGTCTGTGTGAGTGATGAAGGTTAATGTATTAACTCCCTTCATGAACATTTGCATTTATAAAAGGAAGAAAGCTTTAAGACAATGGGATAATACTCTAAAATGCTATTTTCAACATTAAGGAAAACAAGGATTGGGCCCCTAAAGGGCAGGGAGCTGTCTACTATGCAAATAGCTAGAGCCTAGAGAAGTGGGCCCTGTTGCTGGCCACCTGGCTCCCTGTCCTTAAACCAATTCCATCTCTCAGAGGCTACTAGCCAGCAAAGGCCAGATGCAGACCCTCCCAGTTTAATCAGAACAGTTACCAAAATCTTGTTCATTTCTTCGTCTCTGACTTGGAAAGTGTAGTGTCCTTATGCAACACCTCCATTCCAATTCTGCATCTCTTCCCCAAATTCTGATTCTGCTTACGGCCATCTGTATGTGCTATTTGTACCTGGCTTCCAGGGTGCTGTTTGGCTTTTCATTTTCTCAAATGGTTTTGAGCTGGACTGTCTTCATCTGTTTTACAGGGCTCTTTGTCGTGCTGACAGAAAGTTACATGGGATGGAAAAATGTGCTTTCAGGGTTGCTTGAAGAGTGTTGAATTGAAATGAAGACTAAGCGGAGTGATTTTCAAGGTTAAAGGTCCTATTAGAGCCATTATATGCAAGTACTACCAAGCAGATGGGTAAGTTGGTTACTCAGTGTTTCTTTAGTCTGTGGGACTTGAGGTGCAGTGCCAAACACTGCAGCTCAGATTTCTTTCAGGCTTTCACCTCTGTAGCTTGTTGACTCATTGTTTTCTTAGAGATGTGAATAATGTTAGCGAACTGTCTAATTCAGCTCTTCCCACTCGGACCTATGAGACAGTTTTCTGCAAATATCATATTTCACTTATGATATAGATTTTATTATTGTAAATCAGAGTGTTCCCAATTTCTCCAAGTGTTGGTGGTCATTCTTGTTTGTGCCAAATTAGCGGGTTCTAAGCTTCTGTCTCTATTTCCAAGGTTGTCCTCTTGCTTTGGCCAGTTGATCCACTCCTGCCAATCATCTTTTGCTCTCTTATCACTTTTTAAAAAATGCTTTTTTGCTTTCCTAATAACCATATATTCCAGATGTAGGTACACACCTCTCCTTTGATTCCCCAAAACATAGTGAGAGCAGACTCAGTGTGTTAGTTAGGGCTCTTGATTGTAAGAGACAGAAATTCTATTCAAACTGGTATTAAAGAACAACAGCCGGGCTTGTTGGTGCGTGCCTGTAGTCCCAGCTTCTCCGGAGGCTGAGGTGGGAGGATCACTTGAGCCCAGAAGCTCTGGGCTGTAGTGCACTATGCTGATTGGGTGTCGGCACTAAGTTCGGCATCAATATAGTAACCTCCCGGGAGAGGGGACCACCGGGTTGCCTAAGTAGGGGTTAACTGGCCCAGGGTGGAAATGGAGCAGGTCAAAACTTTCGTGCTGATCAGTAATGGGGTCGCACCTATGAATCGCCATTGCACTCCAGCATGGGCAATATAGTGAGTCTCTGTCTCAAAAAAAAAAAAAAAAAAAAAAGAACAACAACAATGACTAAAAAGATAGTGTGTTGGCTAAGGTAATGAAAGATCCAGGGAATATATGTAGTTTGAGGCTCATTTGGATTCTGGGACTCAAACAGTAAGATAAGAAATTGGTTCTTCAGAGTAATGGAGTTTGAAAAAGAAAATAAAAAAGAAAAAGAAAGTGGCTTCTCTTTATCTTTTTCCCCTGCTTTCTTCTGTTTCGGCTTCGTTCTCATGCAAGCTCTCTTGAGTGGTAGTAGAGAAAGCACTAGAATCCCCAGGCTTATGTTCCCAGCACTTTAGCAAGCCCAGCAGAAAGAAGCAGCTTTTCTTTTCCAATCAGTTCAGAAAACATCTCCATGTTGGGTCTTTGGCAGCTTGGCTTGGGTTAATAGCTTCTTTCTTTCTTTTTTTTTTGTTTTTAAGATGGAGTCTCTGTCACCCAGGCTGGAATGCAGTGGCATGATTTCGGCTCACTGCAACTTCTGCCTCCGGGGTTCAAGTGATTGATTCTCTAGCCTCAGCCTCCTGAGCAGCTGGGATTACAGGTAGGTGCCATCACGCCCGGCTGTTGTTCTTTAATACCAGTTTGAATAGAATTTCTGTCTCTTACAATCAAGAGCCCTTTTTGGATTTTTTAGTAGAGACAGTTTTCACCACGTTGGTCAGGCTGGTCTCGAACACCTGACCTCAGGTGATCCACCTGCCTCGGCCTCCCAAAGTGCTAGGATTACAGGCGTGAGCCACTGCACCCGGCCTCCTAGCTTATTTCTTAATCAAGGTGACAAGTACTCTTGGAGGTTGGTGTGAGGGTGGAGGGGTGGGAGGTGAGGAATCAAACGCAGCCAGAGTACGTGAATGAGAGTGGGGAAGGAGTTGTTCCTGAAGGAAAAAGAGGTTTATGTTTCCAGAGAGAAAATGAACACTGAGAAGTTAAAAAAAAAAAAAAAAAGGCAGATACTCATTACACTTGGACATTAGCAAAGAAAATTACCTTGCAGAAAAGGAAAAAGAATCTCCCTTAAAATGAAAGCATGTTGATATTCTGGCTCCTAGATCCATCTGTGCAGCGGGCTGCTCTTCTGGCTGTCACCCTCCTTAGGCCTCTGGTGCCAGGAGCATCTTTGAGATCATAGGTGAGAGATGAGGATTCTCTACCTGGAGCTCTACACAGGCCACCACACCCAGCTAATTTTTGTATTTTTAGTAGAGATGGGGTTTCACCACGTTGGCCAGGCTGCTCAAACTCCTGACCTTGTGATCTACCCACCTCGGCCTTCCAAAGTGCTGGGATTACAGGCATGAGCCACTGCACTCAGCTGCTAATCGGCTGATTTTAAGATAGAGATCACGGGATCATGGATCATTCAGGTGGGCCTGATATAATCAGAGAGGCTCTTAAAAGTGAAAAAAGAAGGAGTGAGTCAGAGGGAAGACGAATGATGAAAAAGCTGAGTGATGCAGCATAAGAAGGAATCACTTGCTATTTCTGCTTGGAAGATGGTGGAAGAGGAGCGTTAGCTGAGGAAGGTAGATGACCTCTGAAAGCTGGAAAAAACAAGCACACTGATTGTTTCTTACAGCCTTCACTAGGGAGCACAGCCTTGCCAACACCTTGATTAGAGCCCAGTGAGATTCGTGTTGGGCTGCTTACCTACAGAACTGAGATAATATGTTTGTTTGTTTGTTTTGAGACAGAGTCTCACTCTGTTCCCCCAGCTGGAGTGTAGCGGTGCAATCTCGGCTCACTGCAACCTCTGCCTCCCTGGTTCAAGCCATTCTCCTGCCTCAGCCTCCGGAGTAGTTGGGATTATAGGCGCCTGCCACCATGCCCAGCTAATTTTTGCATTTTCAGTAGAGAAGGGGTTTTGCCATGTTGGCCAGACTAGTCTGGAACTCCTGACCTCAAGTGATCTGCCCACCTCAGCCTCCCAAAGTGCTAGGATTACAGGCATGAGCCACTGTACCAGGTCATACGTTTGTTTTGTTTAAGCCAGCAAGTCCCTGGTGATTTGTTATAACAGCAGTAGAAAACTAATTACAAAGTGAGATTGTATCACTCTTTGGCAGTGCTGTAATGACTAAAAGAAGGGTAACTCTAAGGAGGAGGTTTCACTGTATGAGAAAGGGTTTCTTCAGAGACCTGAATCATTTAACCAGAAAATACTGCCATTTCCTTAACTCCTTAGAAATGGAGTCCTATATATGCCAAAAGCTGCAGTTTTAAAGTCGTGTTCTTGTACTAAAAATGTTACTCAGCAGTATGATGCAAAATTTAAAAATGGAAAAAAGGAATGAACACCCTCTGCTGGTAGCAGATAAAACAGACTTGACTTATTGTGGATTCTGGAAGTAGGTCTACCCAGGTTGGGCCTCTGGAGAGGGTTACACAACTGGGGATTTAGGAGGTACATGAAGACCAGGCACTGTAGAGTTATGGGGCCAAACATAGCTGAGTTTACCAGTGAGTGATTGCAGAGGTGCTTCTTTGTATTTCTTTGTTCATCTCTTTTTTTTTTTTTTTTTTTTTTTTAGACGTAGTTTCGTTCTTGTTGCCCAGGCTGAAGTGCAATGGCACAATCTCGGCTCACCACAACCTCCACCTCCCAGGTTTAAGTGATTCTCCTGCCTCAGCCTCCCGAGTAGCTGGATTACAGGAATGTACAACCACACCTGGCTAATTTTTGTATTTTTAGTAGAGACGGGGTTTCTCTGTGTTGTTCAGGCTGGTCTCGAATTCCTGACCTCAGGCGATCCACCCCCCTCAGCCTCCCAAAGTGCTGGCATTACAGGTGTGAGCCACCACACGTGGCCTTCATCATTGTTTTTTTTTTTTTTTTTTTTTTTTTTTAACAAAACCTCTTCTTTTAAAGAATTCAGCGTAAGGGACACTGTAAGACAAATCTGTTTTTCCAGTTAAGATGCTTACAAGGTCATTAAGAAAAGAAACACCAGCCTTGGCCAGGGGTGGTGGCACACGCCTGTAATCACAGCACTCAGCTGAGGCGAGTGGATTGCCTGATATCAGGAGTTCAAGACCAGCCTGACCAATATGGTGAAACCCCGTCCCTATTAAAAATACAAAAATTAGCTGGGCGTGGTGACATGTGCCTGTAATCCTCGTTACTTGGGAGGCTGAGGCATAAGAATTGCTTGAACCCAGGAGGTGGAGAGGATTGTGCCACCTCCTTAGTAGCTGGGATTACAGGCACTTACCACCATGCCTGGCTAATTTTTGTATTTTTAGTAGAGATGGGGTTTCACCATGTTGGTCAGGTTGATCTTGAACTCCTGACCTTGTGATCCACCCACCTCAGCCACCCAAAGTGCTAGAATTATGGGTGTTAGCCACCGTACCTGGCTGCTTAAAGCTTTTCTACTTGGGTGTGACAATTCCATTTGTCCTCTTTCAGCTGCGTCCTCCCATTCTGGGCAAATATATCAGTGCACAGGAGTTACATATGACAGGGAACAGGAAGGCGAGGGCAAAAGGAAAGGGGGACAGTCTAGAGTTCAAGAGTTGTTTTATGTACAGTGTAAAATACATTTATACATATTATGTTTATATTTCACATACATTTACATATTATTACACACTTATGTTTGTTAGAATATTATATATCTCATGTATTTAATATATACAGATAGAGCAAGTGAGCTCTGTATTAGGACTCTGGTCAAAGTAACAAAAACCTAACTGAGCTAGAATGAGTTCATCTTTTCCTACAGGTTAGAAAGATGAGATTCACTCTTAGAAAGCAGAGATTCACTCTGGTTTCATTTTATTTTGAGCTAGGGTCTTGCTTTGTCACCCAGGCTGGAGTACAGTGGCACTATCATGGCCCGCTGCAGCCTTGACCTCCCAGGCTCAAGCAATTTTCTGTCCTCAGCCTTTCAAGTAGTTGGGACCACAGGTGCCACCATACCCCACTAATCTTTTTTGTTTTCATAGAGATGGGATCTCTCTATGTTGCTCCAGCTGGTCTCAAATTCATAGGTTCAAGCAATCCTCCTGACTCATCCTCCCAAAGTGCTGGGATTATAGGCAGGCCACCATGTCTGGCCTCTTTCTGTTTTTTAAAAAGAGATTCTTACCCATTTTGAGGTCTTGCATCTCATCACCTTCCTAGTCACCTCAGCACATATTTGGTGATAACTCACTCATTTGCCTATTCTTTGGTTAACAAATGTTTATAGAGGTCATAGATATGACTGGGATATTCTAAGCACTGGGGAATCAGTGGGTAAGTTAGAAAAGACCCTGCTTTCTTGTAAACATTATAGTATATTGGGGGAGAGGATTGAAAACATTTTAAATTGAAGAAGCATAGTATGAAGGAAACAAAAACATGTGATAGATAATGACAGTAGAGACTATTTATTTATTTACTTACTTATTTAGAGACCGAGTCTCATTCTGTCACCCAGGCTTGAGTACAGTAGCGCAATTGTAGCTTACTGCAACCTCTGTCTCCTGGGTTCAAGTGATTCTCCTGCCTCAGCCTCTTAACAATCTGGGAGTACAGGCATGTGCCACCACACCTGGCTAATTTTTGTATTTTTTTTTTTTAGTAGAGACAAGGTTTCACCATGTTGGCCAGGCTGGTCTCAAACTCCGGACCTCAGCTGATCCACCTGCCTCGGCCTCCCAAAGTGCTGGGATTACAGGTGTGAGCCACTGCGCCCAGCTGAGACTATTTCAGTGGAGTGGCCAAGGAAGATTTTTTGAAGAGATGACATTTAACCTACATATAAAAGATGAAAAGGAGGGAATCATGGAAGGTGGGTGCAGCATTCCAGGCAGAGTGAATGGTATATGGAAAGAGCCTGGGGTGCTTGATGAATTTCAAAAAAGCTAATGTGGCTGGAGTATAGTAGCGACAGATGAAGATGGACACAGGATGAAGCTACAGTGACATTTAGTGCTGTATCATGTAAGGTCTCTTAGGTAGCAAACTAGAGGTTGCTCTGAGAATCATGAAGATTTTTAATCAGGAAAGTGATGTGATTAAATGTATGTCTTTTTTTGTTGTTGTTTATTTTTATAGAGTCAAGGTCTTATAGAGATGCAGTCTTGCTATGTTGGCCAGGCTGTATTGGGCTTAAGGGATCTCCTGAGTAACTGGGACTAGAGGCACATGCCACCATGCCCAGCATTCAAATTTGTGTTTTAAGATGATCACTCTTAGGCCAGTTGCGGTGGATCATGTCTGTAATCCCAGCAGTTTGGAAGGCCGAGGCAGGAGGATTGCTTGAGCCTGGTAGTTTGAGACAAGCCTAGGCAACATAGTACAACTGTCTCTCCAAAAAAATACAAAAATTAGTGAGGCATGGTGGCACACACCTGTAGTCCAAGCTACCTGGGAGGCTGAGGCAGGAGGATCACTTGAGCTCAAGGGTGTGAGCTATGATCACACTACTGTACTTCAACCTGGGCAAGAGAGTCAGACCTTGACTCTAAAAAATTAAAATAAACAAATAAATAAATAAGTAAAAGATTATTACTCTTTTTTGCCTAGGTTGGAGTGCAGTGGTGCAAGGTTACAGTGGTTCATAACTCACTGTAACCTTGAACTCCTGGGATCAAGGGATCCCCCCACTTCAGCCTCTGGAGTAGCTGGGAATATGGGTATACACTACCACACATTTTTTTTTTTAAACTTTGTAGATACAGGATCTTACTATATTGCTCAGGCTGGTCTCTAACTCCTAGCCAGGAGCAATCCCCAAACCTCAGCTTCCTTAAATGTGGGGATTACAGGAGTAAGCCACCATGCCCTGCCTGATCACGCTTGCTGCTATGTGGAGAACAGATTAAAATGGAGCACGGGTGCAAGACAGGAGACCAGTTAGAAACTGACTGAAGTGGTCTAAGTGAGAAGTGCTGTGGCCTGGACTAAGGTGGGGAAAGCTGAGGTGGAGGAAATGGGGATGGATCTTAGATTATGTTTTGGTGGTAGACTGGATAGGAATTGCTGATGTATTGGGCATAGTGATACATGAGAAAAACAGAAATCAACAGATGCTCTTAAGTTTTCTGGTTTAAGCTACTGGATGGAGAGAGGAACATATAAATTAAAATGATTTAGGCTCAAATAACAGATAGCTTTGGCTTAAGAAATATTTAGTTCATTGTAAGTTCAGAAGTAGAATAGGCTTTGGGTTTCACTTAGTTCTTGAGGAGTCCAGCTCCTGGTTAAAAACCTACATGTGGTTTTTCAGGTCTGTCTGACCATAGGTGATTACAGAGCCTCTACCTGGCAGGCCTTATGGGGGAAGGCTGTCCTCCTCACCACAGGCTTGGTACACAGCCAGTGCGCTGCAGGCGCTGATACAGTCACGGGCCACATGACAGCATTTCAATGAACAACATATTCGAAGGTGTTGGTTCTATAAGATTATAATACCATATTTTGACTGTGCCTTTTTGTGTTTAGATATTTTTAGATATATAAATCCTTACTATTGTGTTACAATTGCCTACAGTATTCAGTATAGTAACATACTGTACAAGTTTGTAGCCTGGGAGCAATAGACTGTACTAAATAGCCTAGGTAGGTTATGCCATCTAGGTTTGTGTCAGTATACTCTATAATGTTCACACAATGACAAAATTCCCTAACGATGTATTTTTCAGAATGTATCCTGTTCTGAAGCAACTCATGACTGTAAATATTTGCATTCCTATCCCTGGTGCCTCTCTCATTCCTAGGTTTCTAGGAATGCAGAGGCTTTTTTTTTCTTTTGAGATAGGGTCTGGCTCTGTCACCCAGGCTGGAGTGCAGTGGTACAATCTCAGCACTGGAGTGCAGTGGTGCAAGTTTACAGTGGCTTCCCGGGTTCAAGCAATCCTCCCACCTAAGCCTCCTGAGTAGCTACAGGTGGATGCCACCATGCCAGGCTAATTTTTTGTAGCTTTTGTAGAGACAGCGTTTTGCCACGTTGCCTAGGCTGGCCTCAAACTCAGTAGCTCAAGCAATCTGCCAGCCTCGGCCTCCTGAAGTGTTGGGATTACAGCCGTGTGCCACTGTGCCTGGCTGGGGAGAGGCTTCTTTAGGCTTCTCTGCCGAGGCATCCTTATGAGGAGGGAAGGAGAAACCTTGACATTCTTTTCCAGGTTGTCTAGATGCTCAGTACTTTTCCACTCCTAGCCCATTCCCCCTTGCCCTCCCTACTCCACCTCAGAGGCCATAAAACTGCTAGAGCTTTTTCTTCGGGGATCCCTTAACAATGATATGACTCCATGACCCCCCACATATATGCTGACCCATGTGACCCCTGGCTAGTGCCAGTTCAATGGGGGAAATGGAACAGAAACAGTGGGCACTTTCTCTGGTTTTAGACTCTTGTTTCTATCATTGTAGTAAAGGCTACTCTTTCATTTTTAGCTTGTTAGTCTAATTGGCTACGCTAATACCTGTTAGCTCAGCTAGTACTCTCTTTCTCTCTCCCTCTCTCCTAGCCCAGTTCCTGACTGTTCTATATCCATTTTCCTACAGCTCTTTCATCTTTGTCGTACTCCACATGTTAGCTTCAACCTCAAGGTGATAGCGAGTAGTAGTATCTCAGTCACTGAGTACTGGCTGTAGAAGTTCCAGACATCATATCCTGACCTGATGACATCTTGAAAGAAGAGAGACTTTTTCATCATGAGGTTTTAAGCAAGAGTTCTACAATGTACACTGACTGGACTATGTAGGTATGTACCTGTCCAGAGAATGGGTACATTTCCAGGGATTGGAGTGTAGTTTTTGACTTACCAACCAGATCTTGGCCTTTGATCCAAAAGTGTTTCTGCTTCCCCAAAGTCATATGTGCTGTGGAGGGAGGCTAACGGATACATGTCTTAATCAGGATTCTGTTAGGAAAGGGTAAGGGGTTAATTCAGAGCCTGCTATTAATATATAATTTGCAGAGCCTATTCCCTGCATGAAAATATGGAGCTCCTTCTTCAAAAGCAGGAAAAAAGTGTCACTAAAGGTACTAGAAAGCCAGGTGAGGTGGCATACACCTATAGTGTTAGTTATGCAGGAGGACTGCTGAGCCCCGGAGTTTAAGTCTGACTTGGGCAATAAACCAAGACCCATCTCTTAACCACATCAACAACAAAAATACTAAAATATAAAGCCTTTTCCTTTCTTTCAAAGTTTCTCTCTTGACTTATGGTGTTTTGACATTTAATGTCATTCTTTTTTTGTTTAGACGGAGTCTCGCTCTTGTTGCCCAGGCTGGAATGCAATGGCACAATCTTGGCTCACCACAACTTCTGCATCTTGATTCTCCTGCCTCAGCCTCCCGAGTAGCTGGGACTACAGGCGCACGCCATCATGCCCAGCTAATTTTTGTGTTTTTAGTAGAAACAGGGTTTTACCATGTTGGCCAGGATGGTGTTGATCTCTTGACATTGTGATCCACCCACCTCGGCCTCCCAAAGCGCTAGGATTACAGGCATAAGACACCATAATGTCATTCTAAGTAAAAACAAATTAAAATCATTGCAAAGAATTTCACCATCTTTATATTATGCAATGCTAGTTTTAAATGCAAATATAAAAACATTTAACTTGTATGTGGAATCACTGAAATTACACAATTCTTATTTCACACTTTACACATATATGATGTATTTCATTGTTACCAGAACAGTAGAAATGCTGTACAAAAGTCATCTGTTGTTATGTCACTTCTTGACATGCACAAACATATTCTACCACATTCTCTACCTTCTTATTGATGAAGAAAAACTGAAAAGAAAAGGAAAAGATGGGTTGCTCTATCTTCCCCTTTCCTTCTGTGTCATCATTTTCCGTGTAAGTGATTGGCTAAATCAGAAAAGCAATAGGAAAAGATATGGTAGAGTTTCTTGGTTCTTTGTGTTTTCTAGACTGCCATTATCTTCTTGCATTGGAACAAGTTCTGATTCACAGGAAGCTTGGCCTCTTAGGGCTGACAGCGATCCAACCTATTCAGTTGTAATGTGCCTCTGTCTTTCTTACTCTGAATCTTGCTGAACTTTCATGCATTGTGAGTTCAGTGAAATTCTGTTTAAATAGGACAATGCAAATGCTATATGCAAATGGCATGGCAAGGAGTGAATGGACATGCATATCGCAAGTCTCAGCTCTGCTCATGCTCCATTGTCCCTCCACTTTCACTTACAAAGTCCAAGTTCAAAAACAAAACTGAGAATTTCAATATGGTAACAGCAGAGCATTAAACCAAACACGGGGTCTTTCTGAGTGCAGGGTTCGGTGCAACTATATGGTTTATACACATAAGCACACAGCTGGCACTGGGTAAATGAGTGCTGGGTAGGCAAACAGGAATGACCACTCCAATGGAAAAGAGTTTGTGTGTAAAAAGTAAAAAAACCCAACAACAAAAAGCAAGATACTTTAGGCAGCAAGTGTTTATATTTTGCTCATGCAGAATCTGGAGCAAATGCTCCAGGGTAGCTCTCCTCCAAGCAGTAAACTTAAGGGTCTGTGCTTTTTCCATAATGTGACTCCACTATCTAAAGTGTTCTTTGCTTTCAGCTGGGAAGAGAAAAGAGAGAATACAAAAAATTACATGAAAATTGCATGAAGCATTTCAAGAGCTATACTTTGAAGCTGGATATATTACTTTATCTTCATTCTACTGGCCGGAACTCAATTGCCTTTTTCCCTCTAAATGCAAGGAGGCCTGTGAATCCAGGAAAAGGAAATGGGATTGTCAGTGACATGGTTTGGCTCTGTCCTACCCAAATCTCATCTTGAATTGTAGCTTCCATAATACCCATGTGTCATGGGAGGGACCTGGTGGGAGGTAACTGAATCATGGGGCTGAGTCTTTCCTTTGTTGTTCTCGTGGCAGTGAATAAATCTCACGAGATCTGATGGTTCTATATAGGGGAGTTTCCAGCACATGTTCTTTTCACCTGCTACCATGTCAGACGTGACTTTGCTCCTCCTTCACCTTCTGCCATGATTGTGAGGCTTCCTCAGCCATGTGGAACTGTGAGTCAATTAAACCTCTTTCTTTTATAAATTACCCAATCTTGGGTATGTCTTTATTAGCAGTGTGAGAACGGACTAATACAGTCAGCATCTAGTAAGACTCTGCCAGAGAGATCAAGGGAGATTTTTGTTTCTTGGTAGATGTTACTAAAACATTTTACATGCTTTGGGAGACAGAATACTAGAAAGAGGGTGGGGCTAACAGAAGGGGCAATTATGTGTTGCTCCATAAACATTGACTTGAACCATAAGAACTTTGTAGGGATGTGAAAAAGCTTTGAGAGATTTAATTTAACCTCAGTCAATTTAAAAGACCAGTAAGCAAGTTAAATATTTTTAGGATTCTCTCAGCCCCAAATCTCCTGAAACTGATAAGCAAATTCAGCAAAGTCTCAGGATACAAAATCAATGTGCAAAAATCACAAGAATTTCTATACACCAATAACAGACTTAAAGAGAGCCAAATCAAGAACGAACTGCCATTCACAATTGCTACAAAGAGAATAAAAGACCTAGCAATACAACTAGCGAAGAATGTAAAGGACCTCTTCAAGGAGAACTACAAACCACTGCTCAACGAAACAAGAGAGAACACAAACAGATGGAGAAACATTCCATGCTCGTGGTTAGGTAGAATCAATGTCGTGAAAATGGCCATACTGCCCAGGGTAATTTATAGATTCAACACTATCCCCATCAAGCTACCAATGACTTTCTTCACAGAACTGGAAAAAACCACTTTAAACTTCATATGGAACCAAAAGAGAGCCCACATAGCCAAGTCAATTCTAAGCAAAAAGAACAAAGCTGGAGGCATCACACTACATGACTTCAAACTCTACTACAAGGCTACAGTAACCGAAACAGCATGGTACTGGTACCAAAACAGAGTTATAGACCAATGGAACAGAACAGAGGCCTAGGAGGCAATGCCACACATCTACAATCAACTGACCTTTGACAAACCTGATAAAAAAAAAAGCAACGGGGAAAGGATTCCCTGTTTAATAAATGTCGTTTGGAAAACTGGCTAGCCATGTGCAGAAAGCAGAAACTGGACCCTTTCCTGACACCTTACACTAAAATTAACTCCAGATGGATTAAAGACTTATACATAAGACCTAACACCATAAAAACCCTAGAAGAAGATCCAGGCAAAACCATTCAGGACATAGGCATAGGCAAGGACTTCATGACTAAAACAACAAAAGCATTGGCAACAAAAGCCAAAATAGATAAATGGGATCTAATCAAACTCCACAGCTTCTGCACAGCAAAAGAATCGGACTTTAGAGTGAATTGGCAACCAACAGAATGGGAAAAAATTTTTGCAATCTACCCATCTGACAAAGGGCTGATATCCAGAATCTACAAAGAACTAAAACAGATTTACAAGAAAAAAAACAAGCCCACTCAAAAGTGAGTGAAGACACTTTACAAAAGAAGACATACATGCGGCCAACAAACATATGAAAAAATGCTCATCATCACTAGTTATTAGAGAAATGCAAATCAAAACCACATTGAGATACCATCTCATGCCAGTTAGAATGGTGATCATTAAAAAATCTGGAGACAACAGATGGTGGAGAGGATGTGGAGAAATAGGAACACTTACACTGTTGGTGGGAGTGTAAATTAGTTCAACCATTGTGGAAGACAGTGTGGTGATTCCTCAAGGACCTAGAAATAGAAATTCCATTTGACCCAGCAATCCCATTAGTGGGTATATATCCAAAGGATTATAAATTGTTCTATTATAAGGACACATGCACCCAAATGTTCATTGCAGCACTGTTTACAATAGCAAAGACTTGGTACCAACCCAAATGCCCATCGATGATAAACTGGACAGGGAAAATGTGGCACATATACACCATGGAATACTATGCAGCCATAAAAACTGATGAGTTTGTGTCCTTTGCAGGGACATGGATGAACCTGGAAACCCTCATTCTCAGCAAACTGACACAGGAACAGAAAATCAAACACCACATGTTCTCACTCATAAGTGGGTGTTGAACAATGAGAACACATGGACACAGGGAGAGAAGCATCACACACTGGAGTCTGTGGAGGGGAACTAGAGGAGGGACAGTGGGGGGTGGGGAGTTGGAGAGTGATAACATGGGGAGAAATGCCAGATATAGGTGATGGGGAGGAAGGCAGCAAACCACACTGCCATGTGTGTACCTTACATGTTTTTCACATGTACCCCCAAACCTAAAATGCAGTAAAAAAAAATTTTTTAAGATTCAACGACAGCTTGTTTTGTTGTAAGATTATTATACTTGAATTTTATACTATAATGTGCTGTACAGTCATGGATAATAATTGTTGTGTCATCCTCCCTAAGGCAGAATTCCTCCTATGAATTTAGAACTGAATTCTAGTCCTGACTCTATTACATACCGTCAATTAATCATTAATGTTTGAATCATTTAATCTTTATAAGCCTCATTAATCTCTATTTAATGTAGTAATAAAGACTAAATGAGGCCAGGCACGGTGGCTCATGCCTGTAATCCCAGTGCTTTGGGAAGCTGAGGTAGGAAGAATGCTTGAGGCCAGGAGTTTAGGACTAGAATAAGCAACCTGTGAAACCTTGTCTCTACAGACTTTTTTAAAAAAAAATAATTAGTTAGGCCTGGTGGTGTGCACATGTACTCCTAGCTACTTGGGAGGGTGGGGTGGAAGATGGGGCCCAGGAGTTGGAGGTCACAGTGAGCTATGATAGTGCCACTGCACTTCCACCTGGACAACACAGTGGGATCTTTTTACAAAAAAAAAAAAGAAAAGAAGAAGAAGAAGAAGAAGAAGAAGAAGAAGAAGAAGAAGAAGAAGAAGAAGAAGACGACGACGACGACGACGACGACGACGACTAAATGAGATAGCGTATTTTAAAACTATGAAGGTTTTAATCAACCCAATTATTTAAAAATCAAATTAATATCATACTTTAAGAATCCTACCATCTCCTGTTCTCCTGCTCCCTCAACAAGCTCCACTTTGTTATTCTTTTCACCTGGGTCCTGTGAACAATTGGATGGAATTGAGGCCTTGGTGTCCCTCTTAATTTTGACAGGGATGGCACCAGGTTCAAAAGGCTGAAGAAGAGACCCAGAGCCAGCAAATGAGTCATATGGTTTATTGAGGGGAAACTTACATACAGAGTGGTCCACCGGCAGTGGGCTGGACACGAGAACCACACCATCTGCAGAAAGCATGCAGTTTATATAGCATTTTCATTTAGAGCCCTCTCACTAACAGCTGTCACCTGGCAACCTTCATTTAGCCCAATATAGAGGGTCTAGACCTCCTGTACGGCCTGCATTCTACAGGGCTCAGATGTTCCTCGTAGATGAGGAATGAGTCTTGATTGTCCCCACTTGGAACTGCGAACATATTCAGCTTGTCTGCCATACAGAGTCATTTCCCTGGGTATACTTAAGTTACTGCTGTCAGGTGCCTCTACCATATACTTGGGTTCTTTGGAAGCCATGGCTGGGGGTGCTGCTATAAGGGTTGCACTAGTCTAGCTCCTGAAAATCTGTGTGTGAGGAGGCAGCAGAGGGATGGGATGTGGGCAAGATAATATCTTGGACCACAGACATCTCAGAATTTTTTTTTTCTTTTTTTTTGAGACAGAGTTTTACTCTGTCGCCCAGGCTGCAATGCAATGGTGCGTTATCAGCTCACTGTAACCTCCACCTCCTGGGTTCAAGTGATTCTCCTGCCTCAGCCTCCCCAGTAGCTGGGATTACAGGCATGTGCCACCATGCCCAGCTAATTTTTTGCATTTTTAGTAGAGATGGGGTTTCATTGTGTTAGCCAGGATGGTCTCAATTTCCTGACCTCATGATCTGCCCACCTTGGCCTCCCAAAGTGCTGGGATGACCGGCGTGAGCCACCGTGCCTGGCCAGAAACTTTTTTTTTTTTTTTAGACAGAGTTTCACGCTGTCACCCAGGCTGCAGTGCAATGGCATGATCTTAGCTCACTGCAACCTCTGCCTCCCAGGTTCACTCGATTCACCTGTCTCCTGAGTAGCTGGGATTACAGACTCACACCACCACATCTGGCTAATTTTTTTGTATTTTCAGTAGAGAGAGAGTTTCACTATGTTGGCCAGACTGGTCTTGAACTCCTGACCTTGTGATCCACCTGCCTATTGTTTCACTGCCATCATGTAGAGTACTATAAAGACTAGACTTGAGCTCCAAGTGGGACAACTAAGAAAACCATTATAGTGTCCCCCACTCAGAGAAAAGACGTTTAGTCAAAACAGGTAGAATGCACACCCAGCCAAATAGAACTGAAGGGGCTCACTCTTACCCTTATCAATCCACTCACTACACTGGCTAGCTGTTCAACTGCTAGCCTCTGCATTTCTTTGCCCGAGGGCTTTTTCTGGCCACCAGAGCCCATCTTGCTGCCCATGTAGCAGGCTGGAGTGCAGGCCCCAGGAGCTGCCCTCAGCCAATGAAGGAAGTTGGTATATAAATCCCCATCTCTCTCAGCCTTTGAGTGGGGTAACTCTGAGGTATATATTTTACACTGGCCTCCGGAGTTCTCCAGTGACAATAAGCTCCAGTTGACCACAGTGCTAATTTCCTTGATAATAAACCCTTTGGCATTCTTCCCTTCCCTGATTCACTTTCCTGCTCTGCTACCAGTGTTTCCCAGGGGCGCCTCCCTCATAGGCTATCTGCACTCAAAACCTTGTCTCAGTGCCTGCTTCTTAGGAAATCTTAAATAAAACTTGGGCTGCACTAGGAGAACTGAATAAAGTAAATGGAATACTGTGCTTTGTACTGGACTCCCAGAATACTTGAAGCTGTGCCTGGAAGCATTTTTTCTTTAGGGAATTTGATCAGCAGAGAGAATTATGTACAGACCCTGATGCCATGTGTTCCCAACCAACAGCTCAGCCAGGTCATCCTCCAGTGAAGCTGTCAGGAAACAAGTCCCACCTACAAGCTGCGAGTTTCCAATTAGCTTCCAATTGACTCCAAGTTAAGGCCTTACTCTTAAGTGTAAGTTAATAGTCAAGGACTACAGAAGTTTCTAATAGGATAGATGAGACCAATATAACAGCTAAAAGCAGCTGAGAGGAATAAGACTAGACAGGGAGAAGAAAATGTCAAAATCTATTATTAATATCCTCAGAAGCATAAAATATATGAAGCAAGAATATGACACCACAAGAAAGGGACGTTTGAAGAACAAAATAGAACTCTGAAGAAGTAAAAACTAGTTGTCTGGAAGATAAATTTGAGAAATTCTCCAAGAAAGACGAGGAAAAAAAAAAGGAAAACAGGGTAGCAAAATAGATGGTGATGGGCCCCTTATGCTGAGAGCTTGGGCTTGATCATACAGCAGAAGCTGAAAAGATAACTTGTTCATATCTGAGTAGAACAAAACAAAACATAGGCAGTTGCACAGGCCAAGAATGGAAGCAGGGTCACTGGTTAGGCACCTCTTGCTGTAGTATGGAGAAAGGATGCAAAACTGAGGTATACAGCAGCATTTACAAATTTAGACAAAAGATGGCAGATTAAATGGCAGAACAGACTAAACTCGTGACGGAGCAGGTGTGTGTGGGCCTGTGGGTCTGATATAAGACGAAGAACAGATGGATCCAATTTCTCTGAAGAATCCAAACGGATGGGACGCCATTAAGCAAAATGAGGAATGAATAAGGACGAGCAGGTTGGGGTTGGTTTGTGCAGGGGGTGGAACACAGATCAGAGTGCAGGTTAAATCAATATTTGCTGAGATTTCACTAGGTTCTAGATACGGACATAAAGTCCTTCATACTTGGAACCAGGTGCCTCAGGAAGGACAGAGGTAAGCTACCTCGAAAACAGATAACCCTCTGCAGGGATTTGTAGTTGAAGAGGCACAGCTCTTGTCCTGGAGTTGGTGGGGGCAGCGATAAGTACAAGATACTTGGTGACAGGAATCACGAATACACTCTTGTTTTGAACCGGGTCAGCCCTGCAGAGGAACGAGCGACTGCTCAATCACTACGAGGTCCTTCAGAACAAGCCAAAGTCCCGGATGTGTGTCTCCGGGTCCACACTGAAGCCCCGAGCCCTCCAAACTTCCTAGAAGCGCGCAGGACGCATGGTGCGCATGCGTATAGCCACCCCGAAGGCGGCGGGAAGTTGGTTTTCTGAGTAGCAACAGAGCAGCTTGAAGACGGATTGGAAGTAGCGGACCAATAAACAAAGGTCTCATTGGCTTAGCGTGCTCAGGCTCACAACTCTTCAGCTTCCCATTGGACCTTTCAAGCGAGCAGGGGCGTGACTCCACTGGCTCCGCCCCGAGCCTTGGCCCAGTATCGGGGTCCAAGGCTGAGGGAGCGGGACGGAAGTGAGCGGGTCCCGCCCCTTCCCCTTCTCGTCTCGGTTGGAGTCGTCTTCACCGCGGCTGCCTCGGCTGCTCGCTCTCCGGTGAGCCGGAGTCCTCGTGCAGTACCCTGAGTCCCCGGCCGCGCGGAGCCGGGATGCACTGTTCCTGCTGTGGGTCCACATCATGGAGACCAAACGGGTGGAGATTCCCGGCAGCGTCCTGGACGATCTCTGCAGGTACCGCGCTGCCCCCTTTCGCCCCCGCCAGGTTTTCTGAGTTTCGCCGATCCCCAGAGGCCTCCGGGTCTCCTTCCCCGCCCACGTCCAGGTCCTGGCTTTCCTTCCCCGCCGCTGCTTGCTTTCCTCCGTCGACCCTGCTCTCCGACGACACCGCCCCTCTCTTTCCGTCGCAGCCTCCCTGTTTCTCACGGCCCTCCATCCTTCCCCGCGGAACACCCGGAATTTCCTCATTTTTTAAGTTACCCAACTATTTTGCTTTCCCGCAGGCTCAGCCGCTTCGCCAGAGCCTGTCTTAGCGTTTTTTCGCCGCCGCCTCCCTCCCCCATTGTTTTTTCTGCTTCTGTGACTTTCCCATCCCGTGCAACACCCCCCCACCCCGTCTCATTCCCCATTCTGAAGGAAGACCCCCAGAGTAGTAATTTAAGCCTTAGGATCCCAGGTGCGCGTATCTGCGCAAGGAGCAATATTCGGACTTACTGTCACGCCTGCGTGTTGTCTATGGCATTCTCTGTAAATTCCTGTAAGGAATTACTCTCTTCCACATCCCTAGATTTGTCTTTAGGGGAGAGAGGGGAAAAGTCTAGAGCTGCTTTTCTTTTTATCCTTGATTATCCTATTTTAAAGGTAATTATCAACCACGGGGTTTTAATTCTGGGTATATACTTCACGGAAGTATTTGTCAACTCTGATTTCAGATAGTCAGACACGTGTATTTTACTTAAAAACATTTCTTTTCTGAAGGTAAAATTTGGGGTGCAATGATACCCTGAGTTGTCGCCAAGTGTGTGTGGATTCTGAAGTAAATTTAAATTACAAATGAGTAAAAGCTCTGATAAATAACACCTTTTCCCTCACACTATTTATGTTTTGAAAGGCAGGGCTTTAGCAGTTGTATCTCCTTCACGCTGTTTTTTTTAATGGGAAGGAAAGAACTGCTTTTGCAGAGGTACCCCCTGCCCCAAGACAGTCTCGCTCTGTCGCCCAGGCTGGAGTGCAGTGCAGTGGCGCGATCTCGGCTCACTGTAACCTTTGCCTTCTGGGTTCTAGCAGTTCTCGCCTCAGCCTCCTGAGCAGCAGGGATTACAGGCGCCTGCCACCACGCCCAGCTAATTTTTTCTATTTTTAGTGGAGAGGGGGTTTCACCGTCCTGGAGAGATAGCGTAGGTCTTGAACTCGGACCTCGTGGTCCACCCGTCTCGGCCTCCCAAAGTGCTGGGATTATGGGCGTGAGCAATGGCTCCCGGCCTGGAGTGTCTGCTGTGTGCCAGGCACTACACATATATTGTCTTATTTAATCCTCAGTTAGCCCTGTTTGGTAGGTGCACTTACTGTATTTCCATCTTCATCTGCGCAGACAGATTCAGAAACTTTGTAATTTACGTAACAAAGTTAGGTGACATTCATACTAATTGACAAAATCAAGATTTGAAACCTATTCCTTTTTTTTAACGATGCCTGTGCTTTTTCTCTCACACCAAGAGGATGTAATAAGTTTAACGTTTACCTCACGGAAGTACATGCAGAGAAGTAAATAGCCTAATTTTACACCTAATAAGAATGGTGTTGTATTTCTTTGGTGATGGTAGATTTATAATTTTTGAATTATGGTAGAGTCAAGTGAACCACTGAAAAGGCATTTAGTTTCTTGTCCCAAATTTTGTTAAAAAAGAAAAATTTGATATGTGTATGTTGGTAAATAGTGGGATTTATGAGATTGTGATCTTTATTTTTTGTTTCCAAGATTTTTTTAACGGGTATGCATTTTATAGTTAGAAAGAAATTGAAGATAAGTATTTAGAAGGGTGAGCAGTAATTAGCTGTGGGTTAATAGGGGTAAGAGTTGATGTAGAAAATTGGGAGGTAATCTTACACATTTTACAGACATCAGAGCTAGTCTTCCTACTAGTATTGAGGTTAATTTGCACCTTATCTAGGATTACATCATTTAAAGAAGTGGTGTCAGCTATTATGATTTTGTGTATGGAACCTATTCACAATATAATTATGTTGTGTTTTGTAAACAATATGTTAAACACCTGTCAAGTGTTAAAGATACTTGGTTTCCCAGTGAGTGTGTTTACACTATTTATACACATATTTTTGAATGAAGTAACATTTGTTTCCTTTCAAGAAATTTCTTTTTGCAGTTACTGTTTTTGGCTGTATAAGTAAGGATATGATCTATTTAAAAATTAGGGTTAGCTTTAATAGTGAAACTAACCATTTTTCAGAACTTCAGGTTTTAAAATAAATGCCATTTTCAAGTTGCTATTTATAGCTTTAACTAATTGAAAGATTTTTAATGTTACTGATTCAAGCTTTTGATTTTGGGTTAAAAAATTGTTTACACTTAGAATTTGGTAAACTTCTGTACAAATAAAGCTGAATTTGAGGTTAATTTTTCTGGGCTTCTTTGTTCTTTTTAATGTACCTCTTGATTTATGAATTCAATCTAGATGCTTGTTTTTACTCCCTTCATTTTTTGCCCCAATTCTGTTGCTTGTTACTGTATTTAGGAAGTTTTTTTTTTTTTAATGTTTTACTTTGTTTTTTGATAAATTATGTTTCTGTTAAATCTTGCCTTTTAATGTGAAAAATTAAAGCAGGAGACTTAAATTTTCAAAATGTGACTTTGTAACCATTAGACTGCTCATAACCTAAGGCAGAGTGTTATTTTTTCAGATGCTTTACTCTGTAACATTTCATTTGTTGGAATATTGTGCAGCTATTATAAATTCCTGAGGCAACTAGCACACGGTAAACTGAGGGAAAATGTTTGTGTATTAAAAAGACGTACAGAGTATACTGAGTGAGATACTTACTTAGTCCCTTGGTGCCTTTTGTTAAATTTTTAAGTGTGTGTGTTGAGGGGGGCTTGGGGGAGAGGGGTGGGTAATTTGTATATGTATTTGTATGCAGAAAGAATATGCACCAAACTAATAACACTGGTTGGGTTCAGAGTGGAGTGGAATTAGAGGAGAGTAAGGAAAGAGCCTTTTGTCTTTTTAAAAATTAATTAGTTAATTAATTAATTATTTAGAGACAGGGTTTCACTGTGTTGGCTAGGATGGTCTTGATCTCTTGACCTTGTGATCCGCCCCCTTCGGCCTCCCAAAGTGCTGGGATTACAGGCGTGAGCCACCGCACCCAGCCTAAGAGTCTTGTCTTTCAGTATTCTAGTGAACAAAAACTGCCTCATAATTTAAAATGTATGTGTAAAGGTAAATCTGCAGCATTTTATGGGTATACTTGTTTTTGATGTACCATGGTTTTAGCATTAAAACTCAAATACAGAGTTTTTTAATACTGTTTAGCTTATTAAAGAATTGAAAAGCATGTTTTTAAAGTAGAAACTGAAAACTGCAGTTTAAGTTGTTTGCTTCAAAGAAATGCTTGGAATTTTTTTTAAGCCCTTTGAAGAACTGGTTATAGTAAGGCCTAAGGCCACACTAGTGTTAAAAGGAGAAAGGTATTTTCTGGCAGCTTGTGTTGCTGCTATTTTGGTGATAGTGTAGGTTAATTAAATAATTGGTGCTTATCTTCAGCTAGCCATTTTAGTGTTGAATTCAACTGGAACATTTTTCTACTAAGTAATTGCAATCCTTGGGCTAATGTTGTATCTGTAGGAACATTGAGAAAATAACATTTTGTGTGATGCAGTTTTCCCATAACAAATTGAAGGCATTTTATTTCAGCTGTTACTATATACATGTATACGTACTTTTAAATCTTTAAAACAGATCAAAAGCATTCACAGAATGACAGCATTAGTTGTTTAATTTTCATACATCAGCTTTTTCTTTTAAGTCAGCTTTTTACTATTAAAAATATGTAATCATGTGCATGGTTTTTTACTATTAAAAATATGTAATCATGTGAAAAGAGAAAGATTTATAAATGACAGGCAACAGTCTTAGTTTCTTACTCTACCCTTTTCTATTCCTGTTGAGGCATTGACTTTTTTGGGGAGGGGGGTATGTGTGTTTTTCTGGTGGATACCTCAATATTTTAAAATATGCCAGTTTCTTGTTTTAACTTTAGTTATTGAATTGGGGATTTGGTTCAACTTGGTAGATGCTAGGTGAGAGTTCAGTTTACCACACCCACTATTGCCCCCATCCTACTTCTCATATGCCTGTTTCAGTATTTTAAATTGTTCTATTGTTTACCTTTCTGATTTTATAATTTTTTTTTTTTTTTAAGAGATAGGGTCTTGCTGCATTGCCCAGGCTGGAGTGCAGTGGCATGATCATAGCTCACTGTAACTTCCAACTTCTGGGCTCAAGCTATCCACTTGGCTTAGTCTCCTGAGAAGCCAGGACTACAGGCATGTACCACCATGCCCAGGTATTAAAAAAAAAATTTTTTTTTTTTTTTTTTTTTTGGTAGGGCTGGCATCTTTGCCCAGCCTGGTCTCAAACTTACTTATAGCCTGAAGCAATCCTCCTGTCTCAGACCTCCCAAAATGTTGAGATTACAGGTGTGAGCTACTATGCTGGCCCCTTTGTGACTTTAATGTACTTAAAATTATATTTCTTTCTTTTTTTTTTTTTTAACCAACTTACACTATTTCTTGAGTCTCTGTTTGATAAGTTGAGATGACTAGTGCCTCTTTTTTTTCCTGTCCATTCCCTCGGCTTCTATCCAGATTAAGTTTTAAAAAATTAAGATTCATAATCTTTATATCCCATTTTGTAAATTTAAGTCTGTTATATTTTGTACTATTGATTGTAAAAGCTGAATAGTAATAATGCAGTGTAGTGTAAATTGGTACATACTTTTTACAGTAGAGGCAAATCTGCAGTGGCTAGTTTCTTTTCCGTCGGGGTATAGTTAAGATCCCTTTGTAAGTGTCTTGCAGGATATCTGAATGAATTCTCCATTCTTCATTCTACAAATTGGTCAAAATGATGCTACCATTTAGTTTTTTCTTTGGGGAAAGAAATATATGCTTTCATTATTATTGCCTGATGCCTTCTAATTTTCTGAGACAGAGTCTTGCTCTGTTGCCCAGGTTGGAGGCAATAACGCAGTCTCAGCTCACTGCAATCTCTGCCTCCCGCATTCAAGCGATTCTCCTGCCTCTCTGCCTCCGGAGTAGCCACGATTATAGGTGCCTGCCACCATGCCCTTTTTTATATTTTTAGTAGAGACAGAGTTTCACCGTGTGTTGTCCAGTCTGGTGTTGAACTCTGACCTCGGGTGATCCACTAACCTTGGCCTCCCAAAGTGCTGGGATTACAGGTGGGAACCATTGCTCCTGGCCTCTTCTGGCTATTCTTGAAATCCATTTGTTGAGGGGGTGGTGGGGGCAGTTGGCTTTCTGTTCTAACTTTGGTGTTTTTGCTTCACATCTGGGCTGCGATTCTGTTGTACGGATACTCCTCTCTCCAACATGTCCAAAGTTTCTAGCTGCTTTTTTCACCCCTTCTCATCTGCTTCCTTATTTTATCCTCATTCATACTTTCTACAGAATCCTTTTTTCCCTTTAGACTGTGCTCTTGGGGACCTCTATCCTCCTAGTCCAGTCTGGACTGGTTGCTCCCTAGACTTGCCAAGCAACTGGCATACTAGAATTCACTTTCACAACTCTCCAAGGTGGTACTTATTCTTTCTTGAATCTCATGTTTTATCTTTTCTTGATTTTCATTCTTGTTTTGCTTGTGTACATTTTAAGTTAACTTCTTTTGGGGGTCATTAGGAAGTAAACTGAGTCCTTTAATGTCTGAAATACCTGTTTCTCTTTGCACACTTATGTTCCCACGTGGTCTAGGGTCCACATTTTGAGTACCAGTGTCCAGGTGATATCCTCCATACTGTTTTCCACTGCTTCTGTTGGTTATAGTAATGATAGCTTTTTCCCCCCTGCCAAGGGATCTTAACTTAGTTATTGTATATTTAAAAAAGGAAAAATACAGTTGTTCTGAAAAAGAAATAGTCTCTTCTAAATTTCTTTTAGGATAATAATTCGACCTTTTGACCCTCACCCCTGTTTTCTTATGGTTCCTCAATTAGGTTTTTGTCGGGCTCAGTTAATTTTTTTTTCTTGTCATGCTTCGAATTTCCCTTAGATGGTAGGTGATTTTTGGTTGCCTTTTTATATTAATGATGAGACAGTTGAGGGGTTTATTCATTAATAGGTTTGTTTATGTGAGTAGGGAGCTGGCTCTTACACTTGAGGGTTTTTCATTTTTTTTTAGTAAAAATAAAGCAGACTTTAAAAGATAAACGTGGTGGTTGTCAGTTTTGGTTAATCAAGTTGGGCTCAAGTGTTTCACAGGTTTTAAATGCCATCACATGGACTGGCATGCCAAGGGCATTCTGAATGCCAATTACAGATTGAAGTTCTTTCAGAAACCAAGGTGTTACCAAAAACTGGTGGAGTTTGGGTTTCTCTTAAAGTCAGACTAAAACACTTCTTAACTAGAGTAAATAGATTACTTGGTTCTGAAAGTTAAAACTCTATGCTGAGTAATTACCCTCCCTTTCTCCACAAGTCCCTAAGGCAGTATTACAGTTGCAGCTGGCAGTTAAAATTTCAACATTTCAGCAGAGCAGGGCTGAGGAGAACGGGAGAAAATGAAAAGCAAAATTAATGTAATTAATATAGGGAGCTTTTAATATATATATATGTGTGTATATATATACGTATATATATACACACATATATACGTATATATACATATATATATACACACACACACACACACACACACATATATATGGGATCTTGCATTGTTGACCAGGCTGGATTTGAACTCCTGGGCTTGAGTAGCTGAAATTGAGTAGCTGGAATTTTAGGCATGTACTGTCATGCCTGGTAAGGCAATATAGGAACATAAAGACTCATAGTAGGATTGACTTATGAGACCTTTGAGTACTGAAGGATGTGACTTTCCAAGTACGTATGGTCTATGGAATGACAATGCAGAGGATCAAAAATAGACACTGCAGAATTTCTCAACACTGGGGACAGAAGGGAGATGTTAGAAGCATCCAGACTGAAAAAAATGTCATATACAACACATTAAGAATCTGAATGGCTTTTGTCCTTGGCATGAATTAGAAGCAGAAAGAAAAAAACCTAAATGGCTTCAATCTTCTCATTATCAAAATTGGAAGTTGAAATGAGAGAGCAATGTTGAAAATTCTGAAAGAAAATCATTTCCAACTTAGAATTCTTTACCCAAATTATCAAATGTGAGGATAAAGACATTTTCAGATGTACAGTATCTCAATATTTATCTCCCCTTCGTATCCTTACTCCACAAGATAAGTGAAGACGTACTTCATAAAAACAAGGAAGTAAATTAGGGAGGATGAAGAGAAAAATAAAAGAAACATGACCTCTGTGGGATAAATGTCTGGGGAACTATAGGATGTTAGTGAAAGGGCAGTGTAGTGGTGACATGTGTAGCAGGTGTAAAAGACAGCCGGTTTAGACTAGAACAGATCATAAGACTAAAAGTCTTCAAGATGAAACTGATGGATCTGAATTGTGAAAAAAATCACAATGGAGATGGTTATATCCAAAAAGGAGTCAGGTGGGCTTAAGGAGTTGGACCCCAGTCACATACACATCCAGATGGAGTTTTACCTGCTGAACTGGGCCATAGTCTAAAACTAGCTGCATTTGATTTGAGCTGTATATACTGGGCCTCATCAACCTCCTGGAGAGATAACCATGCCCAGCTACAATGATCATGGACTAGAGACATCCTAAGCTGACAACTATTCATCATTAATCATGGACTGTGCTAAAACATTCCAGATACGTAAATTTACAGTAGCCCTTAAAAGCTCTGCCTAATCTTGCCTGGATGGAACATGATTTAGCTGCTTGCTAGATTTATGTATCCCATATTGCAATTCCTAAAAACCAGATTAAGATGCCGTTTCTTTCATTTGCTATTCCAATGTTGTTTTTATTTCTTAATTAAAAAAAAAAAAATAGGCCGGGCGTGGTGGCTCAAGCCTATAATCCCAGCACTTTGGGAGGCCGAGGCGGGTGGATCACGAGGTCAAGAGATCGAGACCATCCTGGTCAACATGGTGAAACCTCGTCTCTACTAAAAATTCAAAAAATTAGCTGGGCATGGTGGCGCGTGCCTATAATTCCAGCTACTCAGGAGGCTGAGCCAGGAGAATTGCCTGAACCCAGGAGGCGGAGGTTGCGGTGAGCCGAGATCTTGCCATTGCACTCCAGCCTGGGTAACAAGAGCGAAACTCCGTCTCAAAAAAAAAAAAACAAAAAACGTAAAGGGCAAATTTCATCCAACCCCACTTTTCTTGAGGCCGGGCGCGGTGGCTCAAGCCTGTAATCCCAGCACTTTGGGAGGCCGAGGCGGGTGGATCACGAGGTCGAGAGATCGAGACCATCCTGGTCAACATGGTGAAACCCCGTCTCTACTAAAGGTGCAAAAAATCAGCTGGGCATGGTGGCGCGTGCCTGTAATCCCATCTACTCAGGAGGCTGAGGCAGGAGAATTGCCTGAACCCAGGAGGCGGAGGTGGCGGTGAGCCGAGATCGCGCCATTGCTCTCCAGCCTGGGTAACCAGAGCGAAACTCTGTCTCAAAAAAAAAAAAAAAAAAATATATATATATATATTTTTGAGACAGTGTTTCGCTGTCACCCAGGCTGGAGTGTAGTGACATGATCATAGCCCACTGTAGCCTTGAACACCTGGGCTCAAGTGATCTTCCTGCCTTAGCCTCCCCGGTAGCTAGGACTACAGATGCATACCACTATGCCTGGCTAATTTTTAAATTCTTTTGTTGAGATGATTCTCTTGTAATTGGAGAAGAATATTCTTATTCCTTAGAGTTTTAGACTGTGAGTCCCCATTGCTACCACCTTTGTAACTATAATGGGATTGCTTAGGGGCTGTGGTGTAATAGAATGGAGAAAAGGGAAATTTTTGCCAATGTCTCCTGAGTGTTAGTCTCACTATGTTGCCCATGCTGGTCGCAGACTCCTTGCCTCAAGTAATCCTCCTGTCTTGGCCTCCCAAGTGTTGGGATTATAGGCATGAACCACCTTGTGCAGCTTATTTCTCATTACTTGACTGAATTAACACCCTGAGAAAGAAGCGTAAGAAACTAGTGGAAGATTGAATTAGTGACAAGTGTAGAGAAAATGAAACAAAGGCAGTGACAACAGTTACTAATTATGAGGAAAACAAGGGATTGTACAGGAAAATAATCAGGTTTGCCTTCACATGCTTTGTTGTGAATTGCATTTCAGTCATTGCAATGTAAAGGCTGTTTTTTTTTTTTTTTTTTAAATGGAATCTTGCTCTGTCACCAGGCTGGTGTGCAGTGGTGTGATCTTAGCTCACTGCAAACTACCCGCATCCAGGTTCAAGCGATTCTCCTGCCTCAGCCTCCCAAGTAGCTGGGACTATAGGCATACAAAACCAGGCCCAGCTAATTTTTGTATTTTTAGTGGAGATGGAGTTTCACTATGTTGGCCAGGATGGTCTTGATCTCTTGACCTCGTGATCCACCAGCCTCAGCCTCCTGCTGGAATTACAGGCATGAGCCACCATACCTGGCTAAGGCTGAATTTTCATCTAACCCAGTAATTATCAGCTGGGAGTGATTTTGCTCCCCTCAGGGAATATTTGACAGTACCTGGAGATATTTTTGGGTCACAACTTGGTGGGCAGTACTGTTGACATTTAATGGGTGGAAGCTGGGGATGTTGCCAAACATCCTGCAACACTCAGGACAGCTCCTTTTAACATAGGATTATGTGTTCCAGAGTGTCAACAGCGTCAGAGTTTAGAAGCTAGCAAAAACTATAATTTTGTTGGGAGAATGTAAAGATGAGAAAGGTATATGGGATGGAAGTGGACATAGAGTTAATTCCTCATCTTTCATAGTGGAAGTCTGTAGAAAATGTTCCAAACTGAAAAAATAGCTTTTTTGTTTTTTTGGAGACATAGAGATACATTAAATACAACTAGATAAAACAGTGCTAGTTTTTGCAGTGCTGTTTTCCTGTGTGTGCCATGCAGTGGCCAGTATGTGACGTGGGCAGTGGTTTATATTGTAGTTTAGTTCTTAAAAGACTATGATCTGTTTATTGTCGAATCATAGCATGTGTAGCTCAGGGTTGAGCCCCAAAGTCATAAACGATTTTATGGGACCGTTTTCCTGAGCTGCCATCTCTCTCTCTCCCCTTGTGTTTCTTAGGTCTCCAGGGCTCTCTTTTGGTTCCATGGCCAGAAAACCACTCTTAGTGCGAGTGCCAGTATCTGGGACCAAGCACTAGAGGACAGACAGAAAAAGCAGCAGTGGTTGGCTTTACTCTTGGGAACACATAGCTCTTGTAATTGGAGAAGAATATTCTTACTCCTTAGAGTTTTAGACTCTGGTCCAAAACTGCTACAACCTCTCTAACTGTGATGAGATTGCTTAGGGGGTGGGGTGTGAGAGAATGAAGTAAAGGAAAGAGAAATTTTCGCCACTGTCTCCTGAGTCTTAGAAGACCCCATTAGACTCCCTTCCTGATCCTTGAGACAGAACTAGAGGGCTTCTGGGGCGCACTCTGCAGATGCCCACTTTTAAATCCTAATCCAAGCCAAAGGGTGGGAAAATGGTAAATTTACTTTGAATACTGGTCTTCTCCAGTTATTCTACTTTTTAGGATTCTCAAATACCTGTTCCATGCATTGTGTCCAGGTTTTATAGCTGCATTTTATGGGAAGGACAGAGTAATGTGTGCTTACTCCATCTTATCAGGCAGAGGACTCTCTGTAAGCATTTAGAAGATAAATTATATCACTCAGTATGTGTTAGACAATTTGCTAGACTGTGGGAGTAAATTATGCAAGGATACAGTATTACTGTCTCAGTGAACTCATTTGGAAGGGTTTGTGGATGATAGTAAAACTCAGATAATTGCTGTAATGGAGTGGGAGACTGAGAGTATGTAAGTCTGTTCAGGGTAGTCTGGTATACCTACATAAAATAAATAATGTTTGTGGGAGCTAAGCTATGAGGATGCAATGGCATAAGAATGATACAATGGCCAGGCACTGTGGCTCACGCCTATAATTCCAGCACTTTGGGAGGTCGAGGCGGGTGGATCACGAGGTCAGGAGATGGAGACCATCCTGACTGACACAGTCTCTACTAAAAATACAAAACCCTGTCTCTACTAAAAATACAAAAAATTAGCTGAGCGCGGTGGCATTTGCCTGTAGTTCCAGCTACTTGGGAGGCTAAGGCAGGAGAATCACTTGAACCCAGGAACCAGGAAGTAGAGGTTGCAGTAAGTTAAGATCACACCATTGCATTACAGCCTGGGTGACAAAGCGAGACTCTGTCTCAAAAAAAAAAAAAAAAAAAAAGATGTAATGGACTTTGGGGACTCTGAAACAAGGGTGGGAGGGAGATGAAGGATTAAAAAAACCTACAGGTTGGGTACAGTGTGTACTGTTTGGGTGATGGTGCACCAGAATCTCAAAAATAAACATTAAATAACTTACCCATGTAACCAAAAACCACCTGCTCCCTAAAAACTATTGAAATACAATAAAATAAAAATAAAGGTCAGGGGTGGTGGCCCACACCTGCAATTCCAGCACTTTGGGAGGCTGAGGTGAGTGAGTCACTTGAGGTTGGGAGTTTGAGAGCAGCCTGACCAACATGGAGAAACCCCATCTCTACTAAAAATACAAAATTAGCTGGCTGTGGTGGCACATGCCTCTAATTCCAGCTACTCCGGAGGCTGAAGCAGGATAATTGCTTCAACCTGGGAGGCGGAGTTTGCAGTGAGTGGAGATCACACCACTGCACTCCAGCCTGTCTCCAAAAATAAATACATGAATAAATTAAAATTAAAAAGGAGTGGTAAATCTCAAAGGGATGAATTAGGAGTTTGCTAGATGGGCAAGAGAGGAGAGTAGACAGAGCATATAGGTGGCAACTTATGATAGTTTTGAGAATTAGGTGTCCTTGGGTATAAAGAACATCAGAGTCATAAAAGAGGTTACACATGTGGGCAGGGACCACATCCCAAATGCCATGTAACAGAATTTAAGTTTTTATGTCTTACATAATGCCGTAAGAGTTACATGTTACATTTTTTGTTTTTAGTGTATATGCAGGCTAAGCTGCTTTTCCCCATGGTGGTTCTGTATTGAGATGATTACTGTACAAACAGCCCTGTCATTCATTTGCTATTAAAATGTTACATTTATTTTATAATTTAGAAGTACATTTTTGAGATTTAGTTTGAAACTTGTAAACAGCCGACAATTATTTAGTGTGTTAGTGATTAAACAAGTAGTTAAATTGGTTGGTACTATTTAAAAACATATATATATATATATATTTGAGACAGTCTTGCTCTGTCACTAGGCTGGAGTGCAGTGGTGCGATACCAGCTCACTGCCACCTCCGCCTGTTGTGGTTCAAGTGATTCCCCTGCCCCAGCCTCCCGAGTAGCTGGGACTACAGGTGTGTGCCATCATGCCTGGCTAATTTTTACTAGAGACAGGGTTTCACCTTGTTGGCCAAGATGGTCTTGATCTTCTGACCTTGTAATCCACCTACCTTGGCTTCCCAATGTGCTAGGATTATAGGCATGAGTCGTCATGCATGGCCATTATTTTTAATTTTAAAAAATGACTCTAAAAACCAGTGGACTTCAATCTATCTCTGACAGTTGCTGGGAAAAGGGATTACCAAAAATGCTTAACAGTGGAAAAAGTAATTGATAACTGCTTAATGACTATTGTAAATTGATGAATTTTAACTTATATGTTTTATAATAAAGGGGTTTATTATCTTAATTACATATGCGTACATGCAATATACTGTGAATTTCTATGTAAAAGAAATACGTCTTTCCCTCCTTTCCTTATTGTACATGGAAAAGACAATTTAGGGTTTTCAAAAATGAATATATTTGAAAGTTAGAGGCTCTGCAGATGAGGCTCTTTGGGAAGTCTAGTGTATTAATGAGCAACAGAATATTGTTTTTTTATCCAGTATTTCTTAATATTTTATATGCGAAGATTATGTAGTAACAAACATTTTAAAATGTAATTTTATGAATATATTTACTTGTGTTCCTGGAAATGTTGCCAGACATGAGAGGAAGTGGAGTTTTTGTTGCTCACTTTTGTTAGTGAGCTCTTAAGCATATGTCTGTATTTGTGAACAGAGGGTCCACAGATTCAGAACAAATTGTATTAGAAGTGAGATACATTTGGTGTCTTCTCTTTAAGACTCATCTTTCCCATAGTAATTTCCTTCAAATGTTAATCGCTTCCTTGAACAATTCTGCTCTTGGTCCCTTTTTTAAATTGGTGGGTCAGGTATGAAGCACTTAAATAGGTTAAGATAAATCATTAATAGTTTGTAAATGTAATTTTTGTATGTGTTTTGTTTTTGACAGCCGATTTATTTTGCATATTCCCAGCGAGGAAAGAGACAATGCAATCCGAGTGTGTTTTCAGATTGAACTTGCCCATTGGTTTTACTTGGATTTCTACATGCAGAACACACCAGGATTACCTCAGTGTGGGATAAGAGACTTTGCTAAAGCTGATATCCTTTTTATTACTGTAATGACTATCTTTCTTGTTAGTAAAATATTTTAGCAAAATTTCCTTTTGCTTGTCTTTTCAGATTTTAAAACTAATAGAGAAGAACATATTTGATTGCTAAAAATTGTCAAACATAAACAGTAAACACAATTTAATATTCTTTTATACAGAGGACTCCTTGAAATGTACACTGATTACATTTGATTTTTTTTTTTTTATGAATAGCTATTCTGTAACTCTTACTCTTGCTGCTCCATGTAACCAGATGATCTTTAATCAGATTATGGCTTTTCTGATTTTTCTTTTTTTTTTTTTTAGAGACAGGATCTTGCTCTGTTGCTCAGACTGAAGTGCAGTGATGTGATTCTAGCTTACTGTAGTCTTGAACTCCTGCTTAAGCAATCTTCCCGCCTAGCCTCCGAGTAGCTGGGACTACAGGCATGCACCACCATCGCTGCTAATTTTTTAAAAATGTATTGTAGAGATGAGGGTCTCTCTTTGTTGCCCAGCTTAGACTTGAACTCCTGGCCTCAAGCAATCCTCCTACCTTGGCCTCCTAAAATGCTGAGATTAGAGTTGTGAGCCACTGTGCCCAGAGAAATTTATTAAATAATTATTGAATGTTTACTATGTTTAAAGCAGTATTTTTAGTTCTGTGGCAAATGAAAAGTCCTTGCTTGGTGCGGTGGCTCACACCTGTAATCCCAGTACTTTTGAGAGGCCAAGACTGGTGGATTGTCAGAACTCAGGAGTTTTGAGACCAGCTTGGGCATCATAGAGAAACCTCATCTCTACCAAAAATACAAAAACAGTTACCTGGGCATGGTGGCGTGTACCTGTGGTCCCATCTACTTGGGAAGCTGAGGCAGGAGGATTGCTTGAACCTGGGAGGCGCAGGTTGCAGTAAGCTGATACTGCACCACTGCACTCCAGCCTGGGCAATAGAGACTCCATCTCAAAAGAAATGTCATCCTTGCCTTCAGAGAAGCTTTTCGCCCCATGTACATTCCAGGCAGAAACTTGTCGTGATTTATTAGTTATGAAAGATTCACTTGAATATTTAAGATTATAAAAGAAACTGTCATAAGGCAAATAATTGAATACTTTCTAATGGTTCTGATAGTACATGTTTTTAGATTTTGGAAAACTAGTGGAAATATTTTAGGCAAAGCTATAGGATCTTCTCAGAAAGGGGGAATATGTTTTAGATAAAGAAAAACTGGAGATTTGAAAAAATGTTATCTCAAGAAATAAGTTTACATTGAACAGGTCTTCTCATGGGGCCAGAATATGGTTAGAAAGTCATATGGGGAGATGATGGGATTGTATGGGTTCTTAAATCTTGAGCCAAAGCACTTTGATTTTTATTTATTTATTTATTTCCAAGACAGAGTCTCGCTTTGTTGCCCAGGCTGGAGTGCTGTGGTGTGATCTTGGCTCACTGTAGCCTTCACCTCCAGGGTTAAACTAGAGTTGGAGTAGTTATTGGGAACCTGGAATACCCTCATTCTCAGCCACCTGTCACTTTGCTTTAGCTTCATGAAGTATGGAACCCTTAGGGCTCTGCAGAAAATGGATGAAACAGTATATATTCTATAATAGTTAACTGTTAACCATAGCACATTTTTGAGTAAGGGTAAAGAATATTACTCTGATCATTTGAAAATGGTATCCAAGATTTATTGGTTGATCTGTTACATCACTTGAGATTCAAGGCAATAAGGTCGTGAGCTACAGTAGTGGGAGTAAAAAGGAAACACTGATGCGAGACAGATTTCAAAGGAAGAAGTGATCAAACCATTTGATTAAATGTATAGATGTTAATGAGGAATCAAAGGGGAATAGAAAGATATTGAGCACTATCTTTGTTAAAGGCCTTGGTGATAGGGTCTCTGGAGAAATCATAGTAGACTGGTGTTCAGGAGTTATAATCTAGTTATGGAAACACCAAGAGGTGGCTTATGCCTGTAATCCCAGCACTTTGGGAGGCTGAGGTGGGCAGATCACCAGGTCAAGAAATCAAGACCATCATGGACAACATGGTGAAACCCCGTCTGTACTAAAAATAAAAGATTAGCTGGACGTGGTAGCGCATGCCTGCACTCCTAGCTACTCGGGAGGCTGAGGCAGGAGACTTGGTTGAACCTGGGAGTCAGAAGTTTAAGTGAACCGAGATCACACCATTGTATTCCAGCCTGGGTTACAGAGTGAGACTCCATCTCAAAACAAAGAAACAAACAAAAACCAAAAACACCAAGAACCTTGTTTTAGGCTTTTTTTTTTGAGACAGAGTCTTGCTGTGTCACCCAGGATGGAGTGCAATGGTATGATCTCGGCTCACTGCAATCTCTGCCTCCTGGGTTCAAGCAGTTCTTCTGCCTCAGCCTCCTGAGTAGCTGGAATTGCAAGCATGTGCCACCATGCCTGGCTAATTTTTTTTGTATTTTTAGTAGAGGTGGGGTTTCACCATATTGGCCAGGCTGGTCTCCAACTCCTGACCTTGTGATCTGCCTGCCTCAGCCTCCCAAAGTGCTGGGATTACAGCATGGACCACCAGGCCTGGCCCTAGGTGTGTTTCTTTTAAGTTGATTAACTAAGAATAGTTAAATGGAGAAGGAATGTTTAATGTGGTACACTTGAGTAAATAACTGCATGGTTACTCTGTGCCAGGCATTATGCGGTGAACAGAATGGACTCAATATCTTCAAGAAGATTAGACAAAGACAGGAAAGGAAATGATTACAGTGCAGTGTGGTAAGATGTGATAGGGAAGCACAGTGTTCAGTGGGAACAAGAAGAGGGATACCCACTTAAGATGTGGGGGCTATGAATTTGATTCCCATCTTGGCCACTCAAAAATCTTAGGTAGGTTTTAAAATTTCTCTTAGATGAGGATCCCAGTTTTCTCCTAAAAAATAAAGTTTTTAATAGTATCTAATTTAAAGGGTAAGTTTGAGAAGCAAATATATTTGTAAATGTAAATCATTTACCTGGCAGAGTGATCAATAAAGTTAATAAGTAGTCAATAAATGTTAACTAGTACTCCAGTAAAAAAGATTTGGGAGCTAGGTAGAAGCCTTCTTTGAGATAGTGATTTATGTGAGGAAAATCTGAGGAAGTGAAAAAAGTGAGTGTATTTTAGACTAAATGAGAAAGATAAGAAATAATGCTACAGAATAATTCAGGAGCTTAAACATGTAGGGCTCTTGTGAGCCATATTTCTTTAAAAAAAATACAAATTCAAAAATATCTTTTAGTTTGGGAAAAAACTTCAACTTTCAGAGATGGTGAAAGCACATGACTCAACCGCCATCATACCCGTCCGTATTCATCCATTATTAACATTTTTCCACATTTGCTAACTTCTCCCTATAAGGGTGTTTTTGCAAGACCACTGTAGAATAGTGTGAACAGTGAATTGGAGGAAGGCAAGACTGGATTCGGGGAGTCTAGTTAACATGCTGTTTTATATTTCCTAGAGAGAGAAAGAAAACCTGTGGTAGTAGAAATGAATAAAAGAGGTTAAATTTGAAAGTTATCGAGGAGTTAAGATTGGTGATAACTTAGATATCTGAGGAGAAGTAGAAGAAAGGATGGTACCCAGGTTTCTAGTGTGAGCAGTTGAGTGTATGAGAGTGCCATCCCATTGATAGGAAAATGAGAAATGTTGTAGGGAATTGATGGGTTCAGTTGTGGGCAAATTGAGTTTATGTTTCATGTGGGATATTACAGTAGAGAAGACTGTACTTTGATAAGAACATAAGTTCTAGAGCCATGCATCCTTTGAGTTAGCATCCTTTCTTTGCCGCTTACTAGCTGTGTATCCATATTGTGGAATTTGTCTATGTCTGTTTTCTCTTTTGTAAGTTATGGATAGTTTTGTGGTTTTTTCTTTTTTTCTTCAGTAAGCACTCAGCAATGTGGATATAGACAAGGGTATCCCAGATTTGCTCCTTGGCTGAAGTTGTGCTAGGGGTTTTACTAAACATGTAAAGCCAGACTTTTAATACCTTTTAGAATCTTAGCAGGCCCTTAGAGAACCATAGAGCTTCCTGGAATGGTTAATGTTGTATCCAAGCCTTTTTTTTTTTTTTTTGAGACAGTGTTTCGCTCTGTTATCCAGGCTGCACTGCAGTGGTGCAGTGTTGGCTCACCACAACTTCTGCCTCCTGGGTTCAAGTGATTATCCTGCCTCAGCCCGAGTAGCTGGGATTACAGGCGTGCAGCACCATGCCTGGCTAATTTTTGTATTTTTAGTAGAGACAGGGTTTCATCATGTTGGTCAAGCTGGTCTGGAACTCACCTCGTGACCCACCTACCTCGGCCTCCCAAAGTGCTAGAATTATAGACATGAGCCACCGCGCCTGGCTGTAACCAAGCTTTTATCTTTTTTCGCCTCCCCAAATGAAGGCATGAACTAATTACATTGAGATTAACTTTGCGCTTGTCTTTAAAAAAAAAAAAAGTTATAGGGATAGGGTCTCACTATGTTGCCCAGGCTGGTCTTTAATTCCTGGGCTCAAGCATTCCTCCTCCCTTGGCCTCCCAAAGTACTGGGATTATAGATATGAGACACCACACCCGGCCAAATTACAGTGTTGCCATAGATGGCTGACTGGCTTGGGCTCTGAGGACCTATTTCATTTTTGCTACAACTGAAAAACTGAAACAAATTTTAAATTACAGAATTGTAGAACAAATAAAATTCAAATTAATTTGATGTGATTTTTTTAAAAATCATTTTTCATCACAATGAATGAATATTAATGCTGACGACTTTGAGGGTGTTTTGAGTTTGGTATACCTGTACTAATACCACCTTTCTTGCTCCATCTGTTACGAAACATTCCTTTCTGTGTTACGTTGTGTGTCATTTGATCGTAATGCATCATTTGTATATTAGGTTTATTTCTGTTTTTAATAGTCTGTAGCAATTAAAGTAGTGCTAGTAACAATATGGTCTCTGAAATCAAGTGGTAGTATTTGATACATATGGTCATTTAGATAACTGAAAATATGCTGAGATTGTGTGTTAGATTAACATCAAAATGAAAACATGGAGTATACACATTTTTTTTTCCCATAGCAGAGACAAATGAACATTTATTTTTGTGCCTTTCTTCCTATGTGTATTTCAAGTCTTTTTCAAAACAAGGCCCTAGGAATCTCCAGGTTCAGTTATATCCTTGGGCCTGGTCAACAGCTACAGAAGTCTTAGGGAGCCTTGTACAAATGCTAGAGTTACTGATTTACCAACATTAAACCCTAGGATAGAAGATGAAATAAAGCAGGACTCCTTCCTCTGTGGAATGTGCTGATTTCACATGAGGTGGCAGCCAATGTAGAAAACGCTGGAATTTTTCCTTGGAACCAGACTCTGACGAGAGGTGCTTGCTGCCTCCTGGGTTCAAATGATTCTTCTACCTCAGCCTCCTGAGTAGCTGGGATTACAGTCATGTGCCAACAATGCCTGGCTAATTTTTGCAATTTTTGTAGAGACAGGGTTTCTCCATGTTGGTCAGGCTGGTCACAGACTCCCAACCTCAGATAATCCCGCCTCAGCCTCCCAAAGTGCTGGGGTTACAGGTATGAGTCACTGCGCTTGGCCAGCTACTACTGTCTTTTCCTAGGCCCTACCTTTCCAGTTTTTGAAGATAAAGCAGGAAATAATCTTCTCTGAAGATACTTGATAAAAATTCCCAAAAAACAAAAACACATACTTCTCCTTGATAAAGATTTACTGCAGTTTGGTACCTGGGTCTAGTTGAGATGGTAGATGAGCTGATTGATGTGTTCACCCTGATAGCCAGGTGTGCCCATCTTCTTGAGGAAGCCCATTCTATTTTTTGTAGCATGATGGGGCCCCTGAGAGGTGGAACGAGCACAAGAACCATGAGATCTGGAAATACTTCCCCGAGAAGGCAATTTCATGAATGAGGTCTTCTAAGCAGATGACACCAGACTTCTCCAGGAGTTCCTCAATCACTGAGTTGTCTGTCAGAGGGATGGTCTTATTCTTGACCTTGGCTTGTCTACATTTCAAAGTGAGTTCCTGGACTGACTTCAGATTTGGAATTCCCCTGGTCACATAAGATTCCACTATACGCAGCATTTTTAGGTTCTCGGGGTGACTGTAAAAGTCACCATGAAAAATTTTATTTAGGTGAAGTCTTACAGTGGTTCTCTGCACCAGTAAACTCACGCCATCCATCCTTTCAATGCGTATAGCAAAGGCCAAGGAATTTTTATCTGGCAATTCCAAGGCATGAGGTTTCACTTTTTGTCATCTGAGGTACACCTTGTCATGTTTCTGCCACCAGGAATCATATAGGAATTATTACAGTCTCTTAAACTTGAGCTCTTTTCCTTTCCTCTGCTCCTTCTTTGCCAAAAGTGGCTGCTTTGCTTGGGTGGCTTTGAGGGCTTGGTAAGCCTTCCTCTTTTTCAGGAGGTTTTCTGGAATCAAAAGAATTTTTCTTTGCTCTTGCACTGCCATCTTCCTAGTGTTGCAACTATGATCCCGCACAACCCCACCACATGGGGAAAACAGCATTCGCTGTGTTTCTTTGCCCTCTGTTTTCTGCCTTCCCCCCTTTCTTCCCCCCTTTCTTCCCCCCTTTCTTCCCCCCTTTCTTCCCCCCATTTCTTCCCCCCTTTCTTCCTCCCTTCCTTTCCCTTCCTTCTCCCTCTCCTCTTCCCCTCCTTTGTCTCCCTCTGTTGCCCAGATGTTGCAGTGGTGTGATCTTGGCTCACTGCAACCTCTGCCTCCCAGGTTGAAACGATTCTCCTGTCTCAGCCTCCTGAGTAGCTGAGATTACAGGCGCATGCCACCGTGCCCAGCTAATTTTTGTATTTTTAGTGGAGACAGAGTTTCACCATGTTGGTCAGGCTGGTCTCGAACTCCTGAACTTGTGATCCGCCCATTTTGGCCTCTCAAAATGCTGGGATTATAGGCATGAGCCACCACACGTGGCTGAGTATACAAGTTTTTACTGAAGAATTGAGGACCCTTAAAAGTGTGACCTCAGTTTGAGAGATACTATTATAAATTATTTACTCCATTTTTAATAATTAACAGTATTATAGTCATGAGGCGTTTGATAGCATGTAGTGTTGGAGTCTGAGCATATAATTTCTGGGTTTAGATTTTACATACTTTATTAATCTTTTACAGTGGCCACTTTTAGAGGGAGGCATGCCTAGTTTCTTTGAAACGGGCTCTTTTCCTTAATAACTAGATTTGCCTCTCTGTAATCCTTAAAGTAAAACTTCAGGCCGGGCACGGTGGCTCAAGCCTGTAATCCCAGCACTTTGGGAGGCCGAGGTGGGTGGATCACGAGGTCAAGAAATCGAGACCATCCTGGTCAACATGGTGAAACCCCGTCTCTACTAAAAATACAAAAATTAGCTGGGCATGGTGGAACGTGCCTGTAGTCCCAACTACTCAGGAGGCTGAGGCAGGAGAATTGCCTGAACCCAGGAGGCAGAGGTTGCAGTGAGCTGAGATCGCACCATTGCACTCCAGCTTGGGTAACAAGAGTGAAACTCCGTCTCAAAAAAAAAAAAAAAACTTCATAAAAGTGTTCTTCATTATGGAAACAATACATATGTGGTAAACAGTGTAGAACGGCATACCTCATCTGTGCTTCTTCCCAGAATTAATCACTTTATTTTCTGATGTAATAGTTTCCTTCTCTTAGCAATATATTTTCTTCTGTTTCTTGCTATCACTTTATGTATGTACCTCTGTTTCTTATTAACACATTAGTATCTCTAACTACCTGGTATTATGAGTTTGACTCACTTGATGAGAAGTGTTCTAGGTGTTTACATGGTCCAGAATTAATTTGTGTTAACTCAGGGATCCAAGACTGTGAGTACTCAAAATTTACTTGATTTGTGTGTAGGCTATAAATGCAAAAGTTAACCATGACTTTTTAAGAGAAAACGAATGTGGAAAAAACAAAAACACCACCTGCCTCAGCTTCTCAAAGTGTTGGGATTACAGGCGTGAGCCACCATGCCCAGCCAAAATGCTACACTTAAATGAGGGAAGATTAATTTCACAAAAAATACATGATTGATTTAAATAGGTCTCTTTCTGTATATAATGTCTCAAACCATATTAGGGAGAAAGTAACTTCCTTGACACTCTTTATACTCTTCAGTCATTGTCCGTTTTTGCTGCCTCAAGGTGAAGATGTGGAAAAAGTTTTGGATGAATGGAAGGAATATAAAATGGGAGTACCAACATATGGTGCAATTATTCTTGATGAGACACTTGAAAATGTGAGTGTAATAAAATAAAGATTTTTATTAAATGGTGATTGTTAGTGTGCTAACAAAATTTCTTATGTAGTGTTCTAAATTGAGGTTTTAAAATATACTTAGATTTTTAATGCTAAAAGACCAGGTTTTATATATTTTATCTGCATGCTAGGTCCGCACATTTTTTACTTGTTGCAGTTATGGTGTGGTACAAAGAAGTGTCGCTTTATTGTTGAAGAAATACGTTTTGAAATAAGCAGAATGCTTTCATACTAGTGGTGGTATATTCAGACTCATGGAAGATACTTTAACCAAATACTGTGTAAAATTATTGACGATAATACCTCAAGTAAGAAGAAAAATGCCTTTGGTTTTTAGAAAGGAGCATGGAAAAGGAGGGCAAATTTGATTTTTACCTCTGTTTGTTTTGTAGGTACTACTGGTTCAGGGGTATCTAGCAAAATCAGGCTGGGGATTTCCAAAAGGAAAAGTAAATAAAGAAGAAGCTCCTCATGATTGTGCTGCTAGAGAGGTAAGTTATTCCAGTGTGATACACAATAAATTTGGCTGTTAGGCTCTGAATGTGTGTGTGTGGTTTTTTTTTTTTTAGCCATACAGACTTACTTCTTTGGACTGTCTTAACTCTTTCTAGAACTTGAGTACATGAAGTAACTTAAATTTTTTGACAACACTGTTGATTCTTTTATCTGCATCTCTTTTGATTTTTTCTTCTCTTACCTGTTCCCATATTTTTACTGTCCATTTTGTATTTTGTTCCCTTCTTTATGATGATATTTTCCCCACCTTTCCCTTTAGAATTAGATTTGCACTTGGTGAAACATTTTGGCTATTATAGGTCTTGTTTTATGTTTGTAATCTTGGCTTTCAGACAAGTGCACAATTTGGCTTCTCTAAGAAATTTAAATTTGTTGCTGAAAACCTATTCAACCTTCCCACTACCTATAGGATCAAGTTTAATTCTTTAATTATTTAAACTCTGTCTCCTCTCCCCAACAGAAATATTAACAGTTTCTGAATTTATCACATTCTCAGTCAAAGCAATTTATTCTCTGTCACTTGAACTTGACTGATTTGTTTCGGCTTTTAAATTTTTGCTGTTATTTCCCTACCTGGAATGTCCTCTCTTGTTCCTTCCTGCTCAGCTCCTATCTAGATATGTTCCTAATCCCAGCTGAAATCCCTTTTCCCTGGAAGACTGCCACTGCCACCAACTAACTCTGTGTATAGGGCTTAAGTTTCTTTTCTCTGTCTGTCTGTCTGTGTATAGATATACACACACATACACATATTATTTTTGGTATAGGATCTCCCTTTGTTGCCAGGCTGGAGTCCATTATAGCTCACTGCAGCCTTAACCTCCTGGGCTGAAGTGATCCTTCTGCCTCAGCCTCCAAAGTAGCTGGACTACAGGCGTGCAGCACCATGCCTAGCTAATATTTTTGATTTTATTTTTTGTAGAGGTGAAGTCTCACTGTGATGCCCAGGCTGGTTTTGAACTTCTGAGCTCAAGTGATCCTTCCTCTTCAGCCTCCCGAAGTGTTGGGATTACAGGCATGAGCCACCGTGCCTGGCTGGGTCTTAGTTTCTTAAAATAAAGTTTGGAATGGATGTTCTTTGTAGTTCATTCTTTTTTTTTTTTTTTTTTTTTTTTTTTTTCTTTTTAAGACACAATCTTGTTCTGTCATTAAGGTTGGAGGGCAGTGACGTGATCATAGTGCACTGTAGCCTCAACCTCCTGGGCTCAAGCAGTCCTCTTGCCTCAGCCTCCCAAGTAGCTGGGACCACAGTTGCATGCCACGAGGCCTGGCAAATTTTTTAATTATTTATTTATTTTTACTTTTTAGAGATGGGGGTCTCACTATGTTTCCCACGCTTGTCTTGAACTCCTGGGCTCAAGTGAACTTCCTGCCTCAGCCCCACAAAGTGCTGGGATTATAGGCATCAGCCACCATGCCCAGCCTTCATTCTTATGTAGAATTCTATTTTAAAATCTTACCAATTAGCTGTAGTGAACAGTAGTCTCTGAACTTCAGTAGCAATTACTATCTTTACTATTCATGTGGCACTAATTATGTAATACCTTGTGATGGATTGTTTATTATTAATTTCTTACTGTTTATCACACAATTTATCATTTGTTGCACAATTATGTATTCTTGAGATTTGAGAAGTAGAACTAATAGGAAGTATGAAATAAAGGAAAGCAGATTGGCCTAGGAGTTGAAAGATTTTTGTTCTAGGATAGATTTTGTTACCCAGTACCCTAGAGAGTTTAGACTAGTCACTTAACATCTTTAAGCTATAAAGACCTTTAAGGAGATTTAGTCAAATCCTTTAGAGGTAATATCTTTAAGGAAAAAAACTAAGGTGTTAGTGATTTGAATTTAAGACTTTTTGAAATGGTAATAATGGAGTTTGTGGCATGTTTTGTTAGTTTATTGCCTTGACTATTTACTGCTTACTTTTAAGTTTGGATGTAACTATTAAGGAGGGATAATAGTTAAAAATTTTTAAATTGCTGGTGGTTATTATAGAAAAACCATTAGGGGTTATTCACTTTGGAATAGGATTTAAAAAAAGATTGAAAATGCTGTATTTTAAATTTGTTATGGAACAGGTTTCCCATGCTGTTATTTACAACAGCCTATAGACGAAGCTGTTGTCTATGAGTAAATGAAGATCAGTTCACACCCCTTAAAATTGAAAGAGAAGGTGAGGAATTGCCACATACTCGAAGAGCTTTTCTTGGTATAGAGGGTAGGAAATGACGTGAGCATTTGTAAAAGTTTTCCCTTTTATATCCACAAACTTGGTAGTTCTCTTGCTCGTAAGCAAGGAGAAAATAGAAATCAGTAGTATCCTACTTAGAGGAATTGATTGTAGTGCTGTGCATTCAATTAGACTGGTTTACAGCAGTAAGGTGGTCGTCTAGGTAGGAAGAAGATATTACATCAGTTGGAATAATGAAACAGTTTCATTTTAGGTTTTTGTCCTGCTTTGGGGAAGTACAGGCATTCTGAGGAACCATAGTCTCTTAATTTCAGGGAAAATTTTTTCTTTTTTATAATAAAAGTTAATCCTAACCTCTAAACATTCTTTTTGATGTTCATGACATCCTTTTATAGCTGACCAAGGAACTTCAATTTCAGTAAATTTTTGGATTAGAATTTTTAAAGGCAAGTTTGACTTTTACTGTTTTTTAAATGACCTACTTTGTCATAAAGTTTGGGATTAGGGTGAAGTGTTGCTGTTTTAGTCTGCTGGGGCTACTATAACAAAATATCACAGATCGAGTGACTTAAACAATAGAAATTTATTTTGCAACAGTTCTGGAGGCTGGGAATGCCGAGATCAAGGTGGCTTACAGATTAACACCTTGCTGAGTGCTCTCATGGCCTTCCGGCATCTGTGTAGAAAGAGCTCTGGTGTCTCTTCCTCTTGTAAAAATGGCACCAGCCCTATCAGATTAGGCTCCTGCCCTTATGGATCTCATTTAACCTTTATTACTTCCTCACAGCCCTATCTCCAAATACAGTTACATTTTGGGTTAGGGCTGCAACAGATGAATTTTTGGGCAGGGGTACATAATTTAGTCCGTAGCAGTGGCCATTTTTGAATGATAGTATTAAGCTAGGATTACAGTTTGTCCTTCTGCCACTTGGTGGTGCTGCAGTATAAAAGAAGTTGCAAGGCTTGACGAAGTGACACTACCAGTTGTAAACGAGATGGTTATTCCATTCTTTATAGTTTATTAATGCTTCGTTTTTCCTTTTCATTTCCACTTGTATTAACAAATGAGGAAATATTTTGTTGTAGTTTTCTGTCTAGTGATTAGACTTAGAATGATGTCTTAAGCACTTTTCTTTTTTCTTGCATTTAAAGTTACACAGTTCTGCCATGAGTACTTAAAATTTTTAGTTGCTAATAGCATTTTTATTTAGCTTACCATAGCATTTATGCAGTTATATTAATGTTGTTGATTTATTATATTTGGCAATCCAGACATGTTTTATTACACTGTAGCAGAATTTGGCACATCCCCAACAGGGACGTTAGGTGGCCAACAAGCTGCTTAGAAGGTGTAAGTAATTATCAATAGAAAGCAAAGGGAAAACTGACTTTTTTTTTTTTAAAAGGGCAGTCTTAATTAGTAATTTCACTCTTCTATTTTACCTTTTGGTTCACCCTTGTTGATTTGAGTATTTCTGAACGGTTTATTCAGTGAAACAGATTTAGGACTGTCCAGAGACAAAATCACAACAAATTTAAAGATTGTGATGAGTTTATTTGTAATTTTAGAAATAAACAGCTTTTGGCTGGGCATGGTGGCTCACACCTGTAATCTTAGCACTTTGGGAGGCCGAGGCGGGCGGATCATGAGGTCAAGAGATTGAGACCATACTGGACAACATGGTGAAACCCCATCTCTATTTTAAAAAGTAGTATTCTTTTTTCTTTTTAATTTTTTATATTGCACTTAGGTTCTGGGATACATGTGCAAAACATGCAGGATTGTTGCATAGGTACATGCATGGCAATGTGGTTTGCTGCCTCCATCCCCCGTCACCTACATGTGGTATTTCTCCCCGTTATCCCTCCCTAACCTCATTACCCGCCCTATTCCCTCTCAATAGACCTCGGTGTGTGACGCTCCCCTCCCATTGTCCATGAGTTCTCATTGTTCAACATCTATCCATGAGTAAGAACATGTGGTGTTTGTTTTTCTGTTCTTGTGTCAGTTTGCTGAGAATGATGGTTTCCAGATTCATCCATGTCCCTACAAAGGACACAAACTAATTTTTTATGGCTGCATAATATTCCAGGGTGTATGTGTACCACATTTTCGTTGTTCAGTCTATCATTGATGGGCATTTAGGTTGGTTCCAGGTCTTTGCTGTTGTAAACAGTGCTGCAGTGAACATACGTGTATATGTGTCTTTATAATAGAATGATTTATAATCCTTTGGATATATACCTAGTAATGGGATTGCTGGGGCAAATGGAATTTCTGTTTCTAGATCCTTAAGGAATCGCCACACTGTCTTCCATAATGGTTGAACTAATTTACACTCCTACCAACAGTGTAAAAGTGTTCCTATTTCTCCACATCCTCTCCAGCATCTGTTGTCTCCAGATTTTTTAATGATCACCATTCTAACTGGTGTGAGATGGTATCTCAATGTGATTTTTGATTTGCATTTCTCTAATGACCAGTGATGATGAGCATTTTTTCATATGTTTGTTGGCTTCATAAATGTCTTCTTTTGAAAAGTGTCTGTTCATGTCCTTTGCCCACTTTTGAATGGGTTTGCTTGTTTTTTTTTCTTGTAAATCTGTTTTAGTTCTTTGTAGATTCTGGATATCAGCCCTTTGTCAGATGAGTGCATTTCAAAAGTTTTCCCATTCTCTTGGTTGCCAGTTCACTCAAATGATTGTTTCTTTTGCTGTACAGGAACTCTGGAGATTGATTAGGTCCCATTTGTCTATTTTGGCTTTTGCTGCCAATGTTTTTGGTGTTTTAGTCATGAAGTCCTTGCCTATACCTATATCCTGAATGGTTTTGCCTAGGTTTTATTCTAGGATTTTTATGGTGTTAGGTCTTATGTTTAAGTCTTAATCCATCTGGAGTTAATTTTAGTGTAAGGTGTCAGGAAGGGGTCCAGTTTCTGCTTTCTGCACATGGCTAGCCAGTTTTTCCAGCATCGTTTATTAAACAGGAAATCCTTTCCCCATTGATTGTTTTTATGAGGTTTGTCAAAGATCGGTTGGTTGTAGATGTGTGGTGTTGCCTCCTAGGCCTCTGTTCTGTTCCATTGGTCTATGTCTCTGTTTTGGTACCAGTACCATGTTGTTTTGGTTACTGCAGTCTTTTAATATAGTTTGAAGTTACGTAGTGTGATGCCTCCAGCTTTGTTCTTTTTGCTTAGAATTGTCTTGGTTATGTGGGCTCTCCTGGTTTCATATGAAGTTTAAGGTGGTTTTTCCCAGTTCTGTGAAGAGGGTCATAGGTAGCTTGATGGAGGTGTGTTGAATCTGTAGATTACTTTGGGCAGTATGGCCATTTTCATTATATTGGTTCTTCTAACCATGAGCATGGAATATTTTTCCATTTGTTTGTGTCCTATTTCCTTGAGCAGTAGTTTGTAGTTCTCCTTGAAGAGGTCCTTTATATCCTTTGTTAGTTGTATTCCTAGGTATTTTCTTCTCTTTGTAGCAATTGTGAATGGTAGTTTGTTCTTGATTTGACACTCTTTAATCCATTTGTATAGGAATGCTTGTGATTTCTGCACATTGATTTTGTATCCTCAGACTTTGCTGAAGTTGCTAATCAGTTTCAGGCGCTTTTGGGCCGAGAGGATGGGGTCTTCTAAATACACAATCATGTTGTCTGCAAATAGTGACAGTTTGACTTCTTCTTTTCCTAATTGAATACCCTTTATTTCTTTTTCTTGCCTGATTGCTCTGGCTAGAACTTCTAATACTATATTGAATAGGAGTTGTGAGAGAGGGCATCCTTGTCTAGTGCCAGATTTCAAAGGGAGTGCTTCCATTTTTTTGCCCATTCAGTATGATATTGGCTGTGGATATGTCATAAATAGCTTTTATTATTTTGAGTTATGTTCCATCTATACCTAGTTTATTGAGAGTTTTTAGCATAAAGCGCTGTTGAATTTTATCAAAGGCCTTCTCTGCATCTATTGAGATAATCATGTGGTTTTTGTCTTTGGCTCTGTTTATGTGGTGGATTATGTTTATAGACTTGCGTATGTTGAACCAGCCTTGCATCAAGTAGGATGAAGCCTACTTGATCATGATGGATAAGCTTTTTGATGTGCTGTTGCAGTCGGTTTGCCAGTAGTTTATTGAAGATTTTTGTATCTGTGTTCATCATGGATATTGGCCTGAAGTTTTCTTTTCTTTTGTGTCTCTGCTGGGTTTTGGTATCAGGATGATGTTGGTCTCATAAAATGATTTGGGAAGGATTCCCTCTTTTTGGACTGATTGGAATAGTTTCAGAAGGAGTGGTACCAACTCCTCTTTGTATGTCTGGTAGAATTCGGCTGTGAACTCATCTGGACCTGGGCTTTTTTTGGGTAGTAGGCTCTAAATTGCTGCCTCAACTTCAGTCCTTGTTATTGGTGTATTCAGGGTTTTGACTTCTTCCTGGTTTATGCTTGGGAGGATGCAAGTATCCAGGAATTTATCAATTTCTTCAATGTTTACTGGTTTTTGTGCATAGAGTTGTTTGTAGTAATCTCTGATGGTAATTTCTATTTCTGTGGAATCAGTGGTGATACCTCCTTTATCTTTTTTTTTTTTTTTTTTTTTTTTTGCATCTATTTGATTCTTCTCTCTTTTCTTTTTTATTCATCTGGCTAGTGGTCTATTTTATTGATCTTTTCAGAAAACCAGCTCCTGGATTTATTAAATTTTTTTTTTTTGAAGGGTTTTGTGTGTGTCTATCTCCTTCAGTTCTGCTCTGATGTTAGTTATTTCTTGTTTTCTGCTAGCTGTTAAGTTTTTTTGATCTTCTCCTCTAGCTCTTTCATTTTTGATGATAGGGTGTCAATTTTAGATCTTTCCTTGCTTCTCGTGGGCATTTATTGCTATAAATTTTCTTCTAGACACTGCTTTAAATGTGTCCCAGAGATTCTGGTATGTTGTGTCTTCATTCTCGTTGGTTTCGAAAAACATCTTTATTTCTGCCTTCATTTCATTGTTTATCCAGTCAACATTCAAGAGCCAGTTCAATTTCCATGAAGTTGTGCAGTTCTGAGTTAATTTCTTAATCCTGAGTTCTAATTTGGTTGCACTCTGGTCTGAGTGACTGTTATGATTTCCGTTCTTTTACATTTGCTTAGGAGTAATTTAGTTTCAATCATGTGGTCAATTTTAGAGTAGGTGTGATGTGGTTCTGAGAAGAATGTATAGTCTGTCAATATAGGGTGGAGAGTTCTGTAGATGTCTATCAGGTTTGCTTGGTCCAGATCTGAGTCCAAGTCCTGGATATCCTTGTTAATTTTCTGTCTCGTTGATCTGTCTAATATTGACAGTGGAGTGTTAAAGTCTCCCAGTGTTACTGTGTGGGAGTCTAAGTCTCTTTGTAGGTTGTTAAGAACTTGCTTTATGAACATGGGTGCTCCTGTATTGGGTGTGTATAAATTTAGGATCGTTAGCTCTTCTTGTTGCATTGATCCTTTTACCATTATGTAATACCCTTCTTTGTCTCTTTTGGTCTTGTTGGTTTAAAGTCTGTTTTATCAGAGACTGGGATTGCAACTCCTGCTTAATTTTGCTCTCCATTTGCTTGGTAAATCTTCCTCCATCCCTTTATTTTGAGCCTGTGTGTCCTTGCATGTGAGATGGGTTTCCTGGATACAGCACACCAATAGTTTTTGACTTTTTATCCGGTTTGCCAGTCTGCATCTTTTGACTGGGACATTTAACCCATTTACATTTAAGGTTAATATTGTTATGTGTGAATTTGATCCTACCATTTTGATGCTAGCTGGTTGTTTTGCCCATTAGTTTTCACAGTTTCTTCATTGTGTCAATGCTTTCTACCATTTGGTAAGTTTTTGGAGTGGGTGGTACTGGTCGTTCCTTTCTATGTTTAGTGTTCCTTTCAGGAGCTTCTGTAAGGCAGGCCTGGTGGTGACGAAATATCTCAGCATTTGCTTGTTTTTAAAGGGTTTTATTTCTCCTTTGCTTATGAGGCTTAGTTTGGCTGGATATGAAATTCTGGGTTGAAAGTTCTTTTCTTTAAGGATGTTGTATATTGACCCCCACTCTCTTCTGGCCTATAGGGTTTCTGCTGAGAGATCTGCTGTGAGCCTGATGGGCTTTGCTTTGTGGGTGACCCAAACTTTCTCTCTGGCTGCCCTTAGCATTTTCTCCTTAGTTTTAACCTTGGTGAATCTGACAATTATGTGCCTTGGGGTTGTTCTTCTTGAGGAATATCTTTGTGGTGTTCTCTGTATTTCCTGGACTTGAATATTGGCGTGCCTTGGTAGGCTGGGGAAATTCTCCGGATGATATCCTGAAGAGTGTTTTTCAGCTTGGATTCATTCTGTCCGTCACATTCAGGTATGCCTATCAAACGTACATTAGGTCTTTTCACATAATCCCGTATTTCTTGGAGTCTTTGTTCATTTCTTTTCACTCTTTTTTCTCTAATCTTGCCTTCTCGTTTTATTTCATTGAGTTGATCTTTAATCTCTGATATCCTTTCTTCTGATTGGTTGATTCAGCTGCTGAAACTTGTGTATGCTTCGCAAAGTTCTCTTTTGTTTTTCAGCTCCTTCAGGTCATTTATATTCTTCTCTAAGCTGTTTATTCTTGTTAGTATTTTGTCAAACCTTTTTTCAAGGTTCTTTGTTTCTTTGCATTGGGTTAGAACACGTTCTTTTAGCTCAGAGAAGTTTCTTATTACTCACCTTGTAAAGCCTATTTCTGTCAGTTCATCAGACTCATTCTCCATCCAGCTTTGTTCTTTTGCTGGTGACAAGTTGTGATCCCTTGGAGGAGGAGAGGCGTTCTGGTTTTGGCTGTTTTTATCCTTTTTACGCTGGTTTCTTCCCATCTTTGTGGATTTATCTACCTGTGTTCTTTGTAGTTCTTCACTTTTGGGTTGGGTCTCTGAGTGGATGTCCTTTTAGTTGATGATGAAGTTAATTTTTTTCTGTTTTTTAGTTTTCCTTCTAACAGTCAGGGCCCTCTGCTATAGGACTGCTGGAGGTCCACTCAAGACCCTGCTTGCCTAGGGGTCATCTGTGGTGCCTACAGAAGAGTAAGAGTTGTTGCCAGTTTCTTATTGTTATCTTTGTCCCAGAAGGATATCTGCCAGATGTCAGCCTGAGCTCTCCTTTATGAGATGGCTCTTTGGATCTACGGGGATCAGGGAGCTGCTTGAGGAGTCAGTGTGCCCCTTACAGGAGCTTAAGTACTGAGCTGTGAGCTCTGTTGTTCTGTTCAGAGCTGCTGGGCAGGTACGTTTTAAGTCTGCTGCAATGGAATTCATAACCACCTTTTTTTCCCAGGTGCTTTGTCCTGGGAAGGTGGGGCTTTATTTATAAGTTCCTGACACACTGCTGCTTTTTTTCAGAGATGCCCTGCCCAGTTAGGAGGAAGCCTAGTCACAGTCTGCCAGCAGAAGTGTTGCTGAGCTCTCCAGGGCTCTGCCCAGCTGCTGTGTGAACTTCCTTGTGGTTTTGTTTATAGAGGTATAGTTAGAACGCTCTCGGTAATGGCAGTCTGCCTCAGTAATGGTGGACTCCATAATGGCAGATACCCTTCCACCAACAGAGCTGGACTGTCCCAGGTCCAGCTGTGCTTGCTGTGAAATTCTCAGTCGAGAGCATTTCAGATTGCTGGTCTTTGTGGGAGTGGTACCCGCCAAGCCAGATCATCTGGCTTCCTGTTTGAGCCCCCTTTTTTTCAGTTGAATGGGTGGCTCTGTTTCCCCAGTGTTCCAGGTGCCAGTTGAAACAGCCACCCCGATTTGTGTGAGTTTTTGTGCAGAGACCCACTGTGCTGGCTCAAACAGACAGGCTGAAAACTCGTGGCGCTTTTCACTCCGGAAATCTCCTGGTCTGTGGGCAATAATAACTCGTTAGGAAATGCTATGTTCACTCACGCTCTGCGTTGTTCTCGCTGGGAACTGCACTCCAGAGCTGTTCCCATTCGGCCATCTTGGATCTGCCTCTCAGGCAACATTTTATTTCATAAAATAGAACGAGCATTTCAATGAGCTGAGCAAAGGAGGTTGGCTTTAAAGACAGAAAAGAGCTGAGGAAAGCAGAACCGAAAATAAAATGCAGACTGGCGTTTCAAAGTTACTTTTCTTTTTATTTTTTATTTTATTTATTTATTTTTTGAGACGGAGTTTTCGCTCTTGTTTCCCAGGCTGGAGTGCAATGGCACGATCTCGGCTCACCACAACCTCCGCCTCCTGGGTTCAGGCAATTCTCCTGCCTCAGCCTCCTGAGTAGCTGTGATTACAGGCACGTGCCACCATGCCCAGCTAATTTTTTGTATTTTTAGTAGAGACGGGGTTTCACCATGTTGACCAGGATGGTCTCGATTTCTTGACCTCGTGATCCACCCGCCTCGGCCTCCCAAAGTGCTGGGATTACAGGCTTGAGCCACCGCGCCTGGCCAAAGTTACTTTTCTTCTAAAGGTTAAAGTGGAGAGAGCTTCCTTGTCATGCTAAAACTGGCCTGTTTTAGGATTTGGCTGTTAGCTCAAAACTCCACATTTCTTGGAGGTCAGCAAAACAGCTTAGTTTTGGTTTGGTGACATGGAATGTTAGCATGAGTAATTCCATTTTGCTTAGGTCTCTTGGGGCCTACTGCGGGAGTGCAGTCCATACCATGGCCTCCTGTAAGTTTTATTTAACAGAACAAAGAAAGGCATAGTAACCTCAGTTGTATTTTTGTTGTCATTTGTGTTGAAACATCAACTTTCTTGAGAAAAAGCAAGTAATACTTAGCTGTTTACTTGTGGTTTGAAGATTTAATATTGTTCCTTATTATTTGGCAAAACAGTATGTTTTATTGTAATGAAACTGACTTTAATATGCACTTATATAATTTAATAGAATTTTTACAAAGCATCTGTTGGTCAGTTTATTCTGCCTCTTTCTATAGGTTTATAGGATGAAGATTATAGACAGGAGTTCGTTGTCTTTGTACACTGCTGCTCTTTGGTTAACACTTTAAAAAAATTTTTACATGTGGATTTTTATCTGATAACGTGAGAAGTTGATGCTATTCCTTGTGCCAAGAAAATTAAACAATGCCTTATAACACAGGAATAGATTTGATTCACTTCACAGGAGATGTAGTAAGAAAATTTTTGTGTTTGGTGTCTATTCATATATTTTAGCTATTTAAACTTTTTCCTGGCAAATATTTGATGAGAATACTTGACTAATTTTAGAGGCAAATCTGTCTTACCACTTTAAGAATTGATTGGACAGTTTGAATCTACCTCTTCTAGTGCTGGTGGCCCCTGTTTTTTTGCCTCATATTGTACTAAACCCTCCCATGTAATTCTTAAGCTATAGCCATTCCCAGCTATCTAAACAGAAGGCCTTTTTTCTCCTTGTTGGTTTGGCAAACTCCTATTTATCTTTTAAATCCTAGATCCTGTGTATCCAGTGGATGGGATGCTGTCCATAACCAAAAGTGACCATTCCGCAACTCTCAAACATGTATACTAAAAGCTGAGTTAGGCACCCTCCTTCTCATAATACTTGCATTAAATTTTTTTCTATTGTAGACTGAACTCCCTAAAGGGCACTGCTTGCTTTATTCATTACTGAATTCATTGCCTAGGACAATGGCTGTCACCTATTATTTTTTGAGATGGAGTCTTGCTCTGTCACCCAGGCTAGAGTGTAGTGGCGCAATCTTGGGTCCCTGCAACCTCTGCCTCCTGAGTTTAAGCAATTCTCCTGCCTCAGCCTCAGCAGGGACTATAGGCATTTGGCTAAGTTTTGCATTTTTAGTACAGACACCATGCCCAGACGCCTGTCACTTATTAAGTACAAATTACATAATTGAGTGAAATCACTAAAAAGAACTAAACATGGCTGGGGGTGATGGCTCATGCCTGTAATCCCAGCACTTCGAGAGGCCAAGCTGGGTTGATCACGAGGTCTGGAGTTCAAGACCAGCCTGGTCAAGATGGTGAAATCCTGTCACTACTAAAAATGCAAAAATTAGCCTAGCCCAGTGTGGTGGCAGGTGCCTGTAATCCAAGCTACTCGGGAGTCTAAGGCAGAGAACTGCTTGAACCCGGGAGGCAGAGGCTGCAGTGAGCTGAGATCGCACCAGTGCACTTCAACCTGGGTGACACAGTGAGACTCCACCTCAAAACAAAGCAAAACAAAAAAACTAAACATTCTAGTTAAATGTGACCCCATAAAAATTACATTAAGGATAAGATAATTTCATATGTAGAGAAGCATAGATTAATTCATAGAATAGACTTTAGTTAATGTTTTGCCATATTTGCTATATACTTTTGATAAATGTATGTGTAGAGTTTTTTTATTATTGCTGAATTATTTAAGAATAAATTGCGGACATGGTGCCCCTTTGTCCTTAATTGCTTTTGCATGTATGTTTTAAGAACCAGGAATCTTTTTAGGGTAGTGACAGTGAAATTCTCAAATTCAGGAATGTAACATTGATATGGTGCTGTTTGTTTCTAATGGACAGTTTATATTCACATTCACTAATTGCGCATTATGATTCTTTCAGCAGTTGACACCCGCTTGTCTATCCAGGATCCAATTCAGGCTCATTTGTTGCATTTGCATTTAATTGATAGGTCTCTTCAGTCTCCTTTAATCTGAGGCTGTTCCTCACTTTTTCTTCAGTACTTTTTTTTTATTAAGCATATATTTAGTTGGATACTATTTGTAACACAAAGATAACAGGCTCTGCCCACAAGGAATGTAGATTATATGATTTACTTTTGGCATAATTTCTAATTATGCAGATTCACATGACTAGCTATCTGTACTTCTGATTTTTGAGGGATTAATCAAAGAATGGAGCTAAAGAGAATATAAAACTAGAAATAAGAACTATATAAAAATTACTTTTTAAACCTTTTTCTGTTTTTTTTTTTGTTGTTGTTGTTTGTTTTTAAGACAGAGTCTTGCTCTGTTACCTAGACCGGAGAGCAGCGGGGCAGTGATCATGGCTCTCTGTAGCCTGGAACTCCTGGGATCAAGCGATCCTCTCACCCCAGCCTACTGAGTAACTAGAAAAATAGGGTTGATCACCCAAGGTCAAGAGTTTGAGACCATGTGGCCAACATGGTGAAACCCTGTCTCTACTAAAAATAAAAAATTAGCCAGGCATGGTGATGGGTGCCTATAATCCCAGCTATTCAGAAGGCTGAGGCAGGATAACTGCTTGAAATTGAATCTGAGAGGTGGAGGTTTCCATGAGCTGACAGACCCTGCCATTGCACTCCAGCCTGGGCAACAAGAGCAAAACTCCATCTCAAAAGAAAAGAAAAAAAACATTGTGCACCACCATGGCACGCTAATTTTTATTCTTATTTTTTGTATAGATGGAGTCTCACTATATTGCTTAGGCTGGTCTCAAACACCTGGGCTCAAGTGATCCTCCCTTTTGGCCTCCCATAGTGCTGAGATTGCAGGTGTGAGCCACTTTTTGAAGTCCCATTTTTTTGAAGTCCAGTTACTTGTCTTACACACACACACACCCCCCCCTCAGTTTTTAATATATTCTGAATATTGAATGTATTGTCTCTTCTGGTTTATCTTTTGACTCTTAATGGTGTCTTTGAAGACAGTTGCGCATACTGGTAAACTTTTAAGTAAACCAGTCTTAATTGTTAAAATTATAAATCTAATCCATCAAGATTGATTTATTAACCAAAAACATTAAGCTCTGTCTCAAGCAGTAGATTAGACCTTAGTTTTGAAGAAAAAGAAAAGCATCTGGACTTTTACTCTGATGTGAATGCTCAGACACCATGTATAAGTCAATTCCACATGATTGATGGTTTAATTACCTTATCTTCTGTATATAAATGTTAAGTTTTGGGGAATGGGACATTTTGAAACCTCTATCACTAGCCTTCAGAATTTTATTCTGGGAAATATGTATAGTTGTGGTGTGTTTGAATGACAGCGATCAGGTCTACAGTGGACTGGTTCTGCATATACCTCTAATACCACCTGTGGATACAGTATTAGAAACAATGTTGGACAAATGAACTTTTCTTAAAATCTCATATACACTTCTATACTAATCTGTCATTTCTAGAAATAGTAAATACAAATAAAGTCCCACTTTTCTAGGTTTTTGTTTTTGGAATAAATTTTAATGAATTGGAGACGTACAGCTAAAATGAAAAGTTCATCCGAATGTGTTATTTCCAGGTGTTTGAAGAAACTGGTTTTGATATCAAAGACTATATTTGTAAGGATGATTACATTGAACTTCGAATTAATGACCAGCTTGCTCGTTTATACATCATTCCAGGAATTCCAAAAGATACAAAATTTAACCCAAAAACTAGAAGAGAAATTCGGGTATGTAACAAGAATATTTTCAGGTTATTTGACAATATCCCAAATGAATAAGTAGGGAATTCCATTTATAAACTCCTTGATAAGAACTAACTAAATTATCTCCTTCTGTGTTTCAGAACATTGAGTGGTTCTCCATTGAGAAATTGCCTTGTCATAGAAATGATATGACCCCCAAATCCAAACTTGGTTTGGCACCTAACAAATTTTTTATGGCCATTCCCTTTATTAGGTATGTTCATATTTTTTGAAATATAAAACTGACTTTCATGATTCTGATAGTCCTCTTCTGTCGGTAGCCATATTTTGAAAGTGAATTCTTACATTTCTGCAGACCATTAAGGGACTGGCTTTCTCGAAGATTTGGTGATTCCTCAGACAGTGACAATGGATTTTCATCAACTGGTAGCACACCAGCTAAACCCACTGTGGAAAAATTGAGGTAAAAAAATATATTCATGGAATCCTGATTATCTGATAGTTTTTAAAAGTAGAATAATAGTATTTTGCTCCTAAAGTTTGCAAAGGGCGTAATATTTCTTTTTATAGATACCCTTTTGTTATTGTTCTCACAGATAATAGAAGATTTTTTAAAGGGTTTCTTTTGGGATGAAAAAGGTTAATTGAAGTTGGAAAGGGGCTTCAGGCACATTTTAAAATAGTATACTCAAGAGGATACCAGCTTCTTCGATGGATAGGTAGAACACTAGGAAAAGATGAAAAATTCCTGTGTCGTGTGTTCTTAATGTTACTTCTCTGTTTTCATATCCTACTTTTAAGATAATTGAGTTTTCTGAAGCTGTTTGGATAGAGGGTATATTGAGATTTGTTTTCTTCTAGGGATAGAAAGGTTGCTAATATAGCTTGTTAAATTGGAGATAGAACAGTGAAGACTTGGGTTTTAATAAAAAAAACTTCCCTATCAGAGACTATATATTACTAAGAGTAACTACTACATGGACATGAACCTTGAAGAACATTTTCTTGCTTGGAACTTTTTGTTTTTGTTTTAGAAGCAGGGTCTTGCTTTGTTGCCCAGGCTGGAGTACAGTGGTGGTATGATCATAGCTCACCATAGCCTTGACCTCCCAGACTCAAGTAATCCTCCCACCTTAGTCTCCTGAGTAGCTGGGAACACAGACACATGCCACTAAGCCTGGCTAATTTTTTTTTATTTTTTGTGGAGATGGGGCTCTCTCTATTTGCCCAGGCTGTTCTTGAACTTCTGGGCTCCAGTGATTCTCCTACCTCATCTTCCCAAAGTTTTGAGATTATAGGTATAAGCCATCATGCCCAGCCTCAGACTTATAACTTATTTGCATCCCAGTCACAGTTACAGAGCTGGGCGTGGTGGCTCATGCCTGTAATCCTAGCACTTTGGGAGGCCGAGGCGGGTGGATCACGAGGTCAAGAGATCGAGACCATCCTGGTCAACATGGTGAAACCCCGTCTCTACTAAAAATACAAATAAAAAAATTAGCTGGGCATGGTGGTGCATGCCTGTAATCCCAGCTACTCAGGAGGCTGAGGCAATATAATTGACTGAACCCAGGAGGCGGAGGTTACGGTGAGCCGAGATCGTGCCATTGCACTCCAGCCTGGCTAACAAGAGCGAAACTCCGTCTCCAAAAAAAAAAAAAAAAAGAAAAGAAAAGAAAAACACAGTTACAGAGTAGACTGGGGAAGTAACTTTGTTAAATAAGTCTATATTTTTAAGCATACATACATAAATGTTAAGCATAATCACCTTGTTAGAAAGTTGCCTATGTTAGATTCACAGAGAGTTGATTTTTACATTTTCTGTAATTTGGGTTTGTTTTTATAACAGAGCTTCAGAAATTAAATAGCAGTAAACCACCTCTATAGTCAGTATTTCTTAAATAGGTAGCATTCTGTTTTAGATGTGAGGACAGGAGCTTGGACTAAATGCCTTGGTATCTTTTAGAATATATGCTTATAGTCACCAAAATACATAATATTAGTCAAAGGTGGAACAGTAGAGAAAAAGTAGGCAGGAATTGCAGTCATGATTTAAAAGAAGCAAAGACACTGCCAGAAAGTTATTAAATAGTGACAGTGTTTGAAAAAAGAGTGTATGTATGCTCATGTTTGGAAGAACCTATTCAATGTAATGTGTGATATGATTCCCCTATCTTTTAGTCTAGAGTTTGTGGTCTTGGGGAGTGGGTAGGGAAATGATAAAGCAACTTCTAGTCATATTTCAGGTTTTTTAATGGAGAGTAGTATGTATTTTTAAAATACAGACTAATGTCTATGATGATGTATTGGAGGAAATGTCTAAATTCTGTTAAAAGAGAGGATTGACTGAAATTTTATTATGATTTTTAAACGGGAAAGGAATAACTGAACTGAAGTAGTCTGAAACAATCTTACTATGACATGATTCTTGGGATCAGTGACTCTGGACTATGTTATACATGTAAATGGTACTATCTTACCTTATTAACTACTGCATAAGTACAACCTTTTTTTTTTTCCTGAGGTGGAGTCTCTGTCACCCAGGCTGGAGTGCAGTGGTGTGATCTCGGTTCAGTGCATCCTCCACCTCCCGGGTTCAAGCAATCCTCCTGCCTCAGCCTCAGCCTCCCAAGTAGCTGTGACTACAGGTGCATGCCATCACACCCAGCTAATTTTTGTATTTTTAGTAGAAATGGGGTTTCACCATGTTGGTCAGGCTGGTCTCGAACTCCTGACCTCAAGTGATCTACCCTACCCTCAGCCTCCCAAAGTACTGGGATTATAGGTGAGCTACCATGTCTGGCCTACATGAGTACAACATTTTAAAATTAGATTCTTTTGCAGAAGAATTCGAGACTGGCTCTTCACTTAATTTGCTTAATTTTCATGATCTTATCCCTTTAATTTTTTACTTTAGAGGGTAGCTTCTTCACTTAATTTTCATTATCTTATCCTTTTAATTTTTTACTTTAGATGGTAGCTTACTTTCTCAGATCCTCTTCCAGCTAGGATGTGGTCTGTAACTTGACTTGTTCAGTGTCAGAAAATTAGCAGGGCATGGTGGCGTGTGCCTGTAGTCTCAGCTACTTGGGAGGCTGAGATGAGAGAATGGCTTTAACCTTAGAGGTTGAGGCCGCCTTGAGCTGTGATCCTGCCATTGTACTCCAGCCTGGATGACAGGGAAACCCAGTCTCAAAAAGAAGGAAAATGTACATTCATTTACATTCTCCATATTTTTAAAGAGTATACTATAATCACTTATAGGGAAAAGATGGTCTGGATAATTTTTTAAAGTCTAGGATGAAAAATAATAATGGCTTATTAATTCATTCAAGAAATATTTACCGAATACCAGGCACTTATCTGGGTGATGGGGATAAAGCAGTAGACAAAACAGATTAAAATCTCTGCTCTTGTATAACTTATATTCCAGTGGGGGTGATAGACAATAAGAAAATATGTAGTCTGTAAATTATTAAGATGTTAAAAGAACTGTAAGTGAACATTTTCTGATCTGATTATTTTTTAAATCTTGGTATAGTCGAACCAAATTCCGCCACAGTCAGCAGTTATTTCCTGATGGTTCTCCTGGTGACCAGTGGGTAAAGCACAGGCAACCACTGCAGCAAAAGCCATATAATAATCATTCTGAAATGTCTGACCTTTTAAAAGGAAAGGTAAGTGATACACAATTACAGTCTTTTCAGAAATTTAGATCATTTTGCTTTGAAATCATTCTCAATTAATGAATTACATCTTTATAATTACAGAGAGCTCTGAGTTACTGATCAAAGTCTCTATGTTACTTACTTGTGATTTGAAACAGGGCTGAGGCTTCTTAACGTTTACAGTTCTGGTGTAAATCCAGTGCAGTGGATAATAGGAGTTAACATCCGACTTTGGTGTAAAAGCTGCCAATGAAAGGTTCATTTAAAAACAAGTCATAAGGAAAATATTTTCCAAATTAAGATAAGTGGGATCTTTTGGCTTTTGTTCAGGAAGAAGTAACAACGTATTGTGAACTTCTATTTTCATCATTGTATTCTAGTGTATAATTACACTGCTATTAATATTTGTTTTCCTTTTTCCACATGTTCTAAGCACCACAGTTTATTTATACCACCGTTAATGCACGTTTTGGTTGTTTCCAGTGCTGCTATGAACACTTTTTATACATGTCTTTTGATGAATATACACAATTCTGTGTAACTAAAAGGAAAGAAAAGTAGAATTGTTGGATCACTAGATGCGTCTGTGTTACCTATTTGCCAATTTTCTCAAGTTATTTATATCCTCAGCAAAATACATGAGAGTTCTAATAGTTCTGCACCCTTGCTAATATTTGGTATTATCTGTCTTTTTAATTTCAGGTTTCAATGTTACTCTTGTTTTTGTTTTTTTTTAATTAAAAAAATATACTGGGCTTGTTAAAATTAAACTTTTGTGCTTCAGAGGACATTATCAAAACAGTGAAAAGACAGTCAACAAAATGGGAGAAAATATTGGCAAATTATATGTAAGATAAGGGGTTAATATCCAGAATATGTAAAGAATTCTTAGGACTCAACCACAAAACAACCTAATTTAAAACTGGACAAATGACTTGAATAGACGGTTCTCCAAAGATGATATGCAAATGGCCAGTAAGTACACCAGAGATGCTCAACATTATTAATAATTAGTGGTATATCAACAGTGAGATACCACTTCTTACCCATTAGGATGGCCATAATAAAAAGAAAAGATAGAAAACAAGTGTTGGTGATGATGTGGAGAAACTGGATCCCTTGTGCATTGCTGGTGGGAGTGTAAAATGGTGCAGCTGCTGTGGAAAACAGTTTGGCAATTTCTCAGTTAAAATAGAGTTACCATATGACTCAGCAATTCCATTCCTAGGTATATACCCCAAAGAATTGAAAGCAGGAACTTAAACAGTTAATTTGTAACCAGTGTTCATAGCAGCATTATTCACAATAACCAAAAGGTGGAAACAACCAGTATGCCTGTGAAAAGATGAATGGATAAACAATGTGGTGTATACACATAATGAAATATGATTCAGCCTTAAAGAAGTGAGATTAAGAAATGAAATTCTGCCCAGGCTCGGTGACTCATGCCTGTAATCCTAACTCTTTAGGAGGCCAAGGCAGGCAGATTACTTGAGCCCAGTAGTTGGAGGACCCACCTGGGCAGCCTGGCAATACCCTGTCTGTACCACTAAAAATATAAAAAATTAGCCAGACATGGCTGTACTTCCTTTAGTTCCAGCTACTTGGGAGGCTGAGATGGGAGACTCACCTGAGCCTGGGAAATCAAAGCTGTGATAGTGCCACTGCGTTCCAGCCTGGGCAACGGGAGTGAGATTGTGTCTCATAAAAAGATAATTCTGAAACATGCTACAATATGGGTGAACCTTGAGGGCATTTTAAGTGAAATAAGCCAGACACAAAAGGATAAATATTGTGTTAATGTTATTCCATTTCTAAATGGATATATTCATAGAGATACAAAGTCAGAGATTACCAAGGCTAGAGGGATGGGAGAATAGGGAGCGATTGTTTATTGGTTATGAAGTTTCTGTTTGGCATGATTTTAAAAAAGTTAGCGAAGTGGGCAGTGTTGACTGTATACTTAATGCCTCTGAATTATACACTCACAAATGGCTGATGTGGCAAATTGTATGTATATTGTACCACAACTTAAAAGTATACTGAGAAGAGTGGAATGAAAGTAAATCACAAGTGTGTAGTAACATGAGTCACTCAAAGCCATATTTCCCTCACATCACTTACTTAGGTTTTTGTTTTCCAGCAGTGTTAGCAACTGGTTGTTTTTTTCTATAGGTAGGAATATAAATATTCATATATATTTATATATTTAGAAGTTCTTCCTATTTATACTGTTTTAGCTAGTCCTCAAATAGCTGTTGTTTTAAGGTCTCAAAGGACAAATTAACGTTTAAAATGTTCGTTTTAATTTAAAGTTAAGAATTTTTTGGTGGGAAAATTAACTCATTTTAAAGCAGTTTAACAGAAGGATTTAAACTATTGCATGTCTAACTAGGAATAATGGTCCAAATTTTAAAAACATTAGTCTTGGCTGGGCATGGTGGCTCACGCCTGTAATCCCAGCACTTTGGGAGGCCCAAGGTGAGCGGATCACTTGAGGTCAGGAGTTTGAGACCAGCCTGGCTAACATGGTGAAACCCTGTCTCTATTAAAAATACAAAAATTACCTAGACGTAGTGGCATGTGCCTGTAATCCCAGTTACTCAGGAGACTGAGGCTGGAGAATTGCTTGAACCTGGGAGGCAGAGATGGCAGTTAGCCAACCACTGTGCTGTAACCTGGGCAACAGAGTGAGACTCCATCTCAAAAAAAAATTAATCTATTATTATTTTATAAAAAGTGATTATTTACTTAATAGTGCTTATTAATAATTTAAAGCTGATTTCTTGGGTAACAATTGATTACATACATCTACCCATTTCCTGCTTTAAGAACTGTGGCCAACGTGCCATCTGCATTCCTTTACAGAGAGGTTCCATTTATGCATTAGAAACAAGATCTATAAGCAGATATTGGATAAAGTAAGAGGTATGGAAAGCTTTCTAGGGGCAATTTTATTTGCTATTTCTTAGCTTTAGAGAACTCTTGGTTTGGGAAGCACTGACTTTTATAAGAAAATACATTGATAGGGTGATTCGTGAAAATTTTGGGTAGGAGAAGCTTTGCTAAAAAAAACTTAATTCATCCAGCTAAATGTAATTCATGGGTATTTTTTTGTGCTATTACATTATACTATAGATTCATATTTTATTTCTTATTGGAAAAACAGAATCCGAGTATGAGGGGAAATGGCAGAAAACAGTATCAAGATTCACCTAATCAAAAGAAAAGAACAAATGGGCTTCAGCCAGCGAAGCAGAATTCTTTGATGGTAAGTTACAGTTCTCACACTAAGTAGGCAATTCATCCTTTGAAGAGTGAAACAAGGGCATTGCCAACGCACAGGAATGTTACTTGCTTTGTTCTTATTTTAATTGATATACCGATAGGATTTTTATGTAGCTGAGTTGTGCACTATTCACACACTAAAAATCTCTTTAGCTCCTCTTATTACAAATTTGTAATGTTGATTCAACAGCATATCTAATGTTGACTGGATAAACAATGAAATGAAGGCAGAAATAGAGATGTTCTTCGAAACCAGCGAGAATGAAGACACAACATACCAGAATCTCTGAGACACATTTAAAGCAGTGTCAAGAGGAAAATATATAGCAATAAATGCCCACATGAGAAGCAAGGAGAGATCAAAATTGACACCCTAGCATCAAAATTGAAAGAGCTAGAGGAGCAAGACCTAAAAAACTCAAAACCTAGTAGAAGACAAGAAATAAATAAGATCAGAGCAGAACTGAAGGAGATAAGAGACAGAAAAAACCCTTCAAAAAAATCAATAAATCCAGGAACTGGTTTTTCGAAAAGATTAACAAAATAGACCACTAGCCAGATTAATAAAAAAGAAAAGAGAATAATCAAATTGATGCAATAAAAAACGATAAAGGGATATCACCACAGATTCCACAGAAATTCAAACCATCATCAGAGATTATTACAAAGAACTCTATGCACATAAACTAGTAAACCTGGAAGAAATGGATAAATTCCTGGACACTCGCATCCTCCCAAGCCTAAACCAGGAAGAAGTCGAAACCTTGAATAGACCAATAACAAGGTTTGAAGTTGAGGCAGCAATTAAGAGCTTACCACCCAAGAAAAGCCAAGATCCAGATGGGTTCACAGCCGAATTCTACCAGACATTCCTTCTGAAACTATTCCAAATAATCCAAAAAGAGGGAATCCTTCCCAAATCATTTTATGAGACCAACATCATCCTGATACCAAAACCTGGCAGAGTCTCAGCAAGAAAAGAAAACTTCAGGCCAATACCCATGATGAACATAGATGTAAAAATCTTCAATAAAATACTGGCAAACCGATTGCAACAGCACATCAAAAAGCTTATCCACCATGATCAAGTAGGCTTCATCCCAGGGATGCAAGGCTGGTTCAACATACGCAAGTCTATAAACATAATTCACCACATAAACAGAACCAAAGACAAAAACCACACGATTATCTCAATTGATGCAGAGAAGGCCTTCAACAAAATTCAACAGCCCTTTATGCTAAAAACCTTCAGTAAACTAGGTATTGAAGGAAGGTATCTCAACATAATAAAAGCTATTTACAACAAACCAACAGCCAATATCATGCTGAATGGACAAAAACTGGTAGCATTCCCTTTGAAATCTGGCAGTAGACAAGGATGCCCTCTCTCACCACTCCTATTCAGTATAGTACTGGAAGTTCTAGCCAGAGCAATCAGGCAAGAAAAAGAAATAAAGGATATTCAAATAGGAAAGGAGGAAGTCAAATTGTCTCTATTTGCAGATGACATGATTATGTATTTAGAAGACCGCATCGTCTCAGTCCAAAATCTCCTGAAACTGATTAGCAACTTCAGCAAAGTCTCAGGATACAAAATCAATGTGCAAAATTCACAAGCATTCCTATACACCAATAACTGACTTAAAGAGAGCCAAATCAAGAACAAACTGCCATTCAGAATTGCTACAAAGAGAATAAAATACCTAGGAATACAACTAACAAGGAACATAAAGGACCTCTTCAAGGAGAACTACAAACCACTGCTCAACGAAATAAAGAGAGGACACAGGCCGGGCGCGGTGGCTCAAGCCTGTAATCCCAGCGCTTTGGGAGGCCGAGGCGGGTGGATCACGAGGTCAAGAGATCGAGACCATCTTGGTCAACATTGTGAAACCCCGTCTCTATGAAAAATACAAAAAATTAGCTGGGCATGGTGGCGTGTGCCTGTAATCTCAGCTACTCAGGAGGCTGAGACAGGAGAATTGCCTGAACCCAGGAGGCGGAGGTTGCGGTGAGCCGAGATCGCGCCATTGCACTCCAGCCTGGGTAACAAGAGCGAAACTCCGTCTCAAAAAAAAAAGAAAAAGAGAGGACACAAACAGTGGAGAAACATTCCATGTTGATGGTTAGGAAGAACCAATATCGTGAAAATGGCCATACTGCCCAAAGTAATCTACAGATTCAACGCTATTCCCATCAAGCTACCAATGACTTTCTTCACAGAACTGGAAAAAACCACCTTAAACTTCATATGGAACAAAAAGAGAGCCCGCATAGCCAAGTCAATTCTAAGCAAAAAGAACAAAGTGGGAGGCATCACACTACCAGACTTCAAAATATATTACAAGGCTACAGTAATCAAAACGGCATGTTACTGGTACCAAAACAGAGATATAGACCAATGGAACAGAACAGAGTCCTCGTAGGCAACACAACACATCTACAACCATCCGATCTTTGACAAACCTGACAAAAGCAACAGGGAAAGGATTCCCTGTTTAATAAATGGTCTTGGGAAAACTGGCTAGCCATGTGCAGAAAGCAGAAACTGGACCCTTCCTGACACCTTACACTAAAATTAACTCCAGCTGGATTAAAGACTTAAACATAAGACCTAACACCATAAAAACCCTAGAAGAAAATCTAGGCAAAACCATTCAGGACATAGGTGTAAGCAAGGACTTCATGACCAAAACACCAGAAACATTAGCAACAAAAGCCAAAATAGACAAATGGGACCTAATCAAACTCCACAGCTTCTGCATGGCAAAAGAAACAGTCATTAGAGTGAATTGGCAACCAACAGAATGGGAAAAAGTTTTTGCAGTCAACCCATCTGACAAAGGGCTGATACCCAGAATTTACAAAGAACTAAAACAGATTTACAAGAAAAAAAACAAGCCCATTCAAAAGTGGGCAAAGGATATGAACAGACGCTTTACAAAAGAAGACATACATGAGGCCAACAAACATATGAAAAAATGCTCATCATCACTAGTCATTAGAGAAATGCAAATCAAAACTACATTGAGATACTATCTCACGCCAGTTAGCATGGCGATCGTTAAAAAATCTGGAAACAACAGATGCTGGAGAGGATATGGAGAAATAAGGACAGTTTTACACTGTTGGTGAGAGTGTAATTTAGTTCAACCATTGTGGAAGATAGTGTGGTGAGTCCTCAAGGACCTAGAAATAGAAATTCCATATGACCCAGCAATCCCATTACTGGGTCTATATCCAAAGGATTATAAATCGTTCTACTATAAGGACACATGCACACGAATGTTCATTGCAGCACTGTTTACAATAGCAAAGACTTGGAACCAACCCAAATGCCCATCGATGATAGACTGGACAGGGAAAATGTGGCACATTATACACCATGGAATATTATATGGCCATCAAAAACGATGAGTTCGTGTTCTTTGTAGGGACATGGATGAACCTGGAAGCCATCATTCTCAGCAAACTGACACAAGAACAGAAAATCAAACATGACATGTTCTCACTCATAGGCGGGTGTTGAACAGTGAGAAAATAAATAAAATTCAATAGCTGTTTCTAACAAAAACGAGATGGGTAACTTATTGATAATGTACAAGTGTTAATTGTCCTCAAATTAACATATAAATGCAATATGATACCAATAAAAATTTCTTACAGATTTTTTTGGGAGAACTTCACAAATTACTCAGATTTGTCTAGAAGAACTTGAATAGATTTTAAAAAGTTTTTTAAGAAGAAAGTTGATGGAGAGCAAGTACATGAGCAGTTTTTAAGAGAAGAAATAAAAAGGACTGATAAACATAAAAGTCTTAAATTGTTTATGTAGTCAAAGAATGTAAATTGAAATGGGATACCATTTCTCTGTTCAGATTGGCACAGATGAAAACATTGTTAACCAGTTGTGTATTGAGTATATTGGTAACACATAAAAATTACTAATTGGTACATCTTTCTGGAGAGGAGTTTTGCTGTATCAAAACCCTCAAACAGTGCTCACTTTTTCCTTAGAAGAGGAATTTAAACAATGTCCACCCCCTTTGTAATAATGAAAACATGGAAAATAATCTAAATATCCAAGAAGATGATATTAAATATAGTATCGTATATCTGTGCAGTGGATTACCGTGAAGTTGCTAAAAATGTGTATTTGTTGAAAAAGAAATTTGTTCACAATATATTCTATTTTAAAAGATTATTGCCGGGCGCGGTGGCTCAAGCCTGTAATCCCAGCACTTTAGGAGGCCGAGGCGGGTGGATCACGAGGTCAAGAGATTGAGACCATCCTGGTCAACATGGTGAAACCCCGTCTCTACTAAAAATAAAAAAATTAGCTGGGCATGGTGGCGCGTGCCTGTAATCCCAGCTACTCAGGAGGCTGAGGCAGGAGAATTGCCTGAACCCAGGAGGCAGAGGTTGCGGTGAGTCGAGATCGCGCCATTGTACTCCAGCCTGGGTAATAAGAGCGAAACTCCGTCTCAAAAAAAAAAAAAAAAGATTATTGGACACTAATATGTATTGTATAATTCCATTTAAAGTTTGTACAATTGTATGAAAAGATTTTAACACACATCTTCATGTCAAGAAGCTAGAAAGATGTAATAGTGATTAACTGTGAGTTGAGAAATGTAATGAATAATCTTTTTTTTTTTTTGAGACAGGGCCTCTGTTGTCTATACAGTGGCACATTCATTGCTCGCTGTAGCCTTGAACTTCTGGGCTCAAGGCATCTTCCTGCCTCAGCTAATTTTTTTTTTTTTTTTTTTGAGACAGGGTTTTGCTCTTTAATATTTTAAATAAGTAAATAATTGCAGTCATCCAGGCGGAAATGCAGTGTTACAATCTTGGCTCACTGCAGCCTCAGCCCTCCTTGGTTCAAGCAGTCCTCCCACCTCAGCACCAGAGTAGCTGGGACTATAGGTGTGTGTCACCATGCATGACTAATTCTTGTATTATTATTATTTTTTTTAGTAGAAATGGGCTTTGCCATGTTGTCCAGACTGGTCTTGAACTCCTAGGCTCAAGTGATCCTCATCGTCTCGCCTCCCAAATTGCTGGGATTACAGCTGTGAGCCACTGTGCCTGGCCACCTCGCTAAATTAATTAGCTCTGGATGATTTTTATGTTTTAGAAATACAAATAAAATGTGTTTGCTAGGCTGGTCTCAAACTCCTGGCCTCAAGTGATCTTCTTGCTTTGGTCTCTCAAAGTGCTGGGATTACAGGCATGAACCACCACACCTAAGCACTACTTGTCTATTTTTTAAAAATTTCTTTATAATATATATGTATGTAATACAGACCTAAAAAAAAATTTAGGTGTAAAAAGTAAATACAAAATACAAAAATACTGGTGAGAGAATGGGATGATGATTATATTCCTGGTTCAATTTTCTCCCTGATAAATTTGATAATATATCTTTTGATTTTTAATAAGTGAAATAACTGGTAACTGTGTTGTGTGTATGTGTGTGTGTTTTTTAAATAGAAGTGCGAAAAGAAACTTCATCCACGGAAACTTCAGGATAATTTCGAAACAGGCAAGTCATTTCCTATCTTTTTATAATGTCTGCCTTGTGGGATTTGCTTTGGTTTACCTAACTTTGCGTATGCGATATATGATAGTTAAGCAGGAAGAGTTGCATATGTTCTGTAGAAAGAGTTCATAGAGTTCTCTAAATAAGAAATCATTTAGATGATGAAGTTACTTGCCTTCACACTGCTATTTGTTTTATGAATGTTAAGCCTTAGTGCTGTGCATGAATATTTTAAATAAATAATTGCATATGGATTTGTGGGGAGGGTAAAAAGATTCCAGTATTGTAAAGGCCAGGAATCTCATTCTCACATCTGTATAAGGGGTTCACTGACTTTAGAAGTTGAAAATTTTGGGGGTAATCACTCTTGTTCTTCCCACATACACATTAGTAAATTTGTATGCCTTTTTTCCAATTAAAAGAAAAATTTCACCCTTTTTGGAGGTAATGTTCAACTTTTTAAGGTGATACTAAGTATAGGTTTTATTAAAAATGCTTGCAATTTGTCCTTTGATTATGAAAAGTAGATGTGTTACCTGATTTGCAAAGTAATCCTGATGAATGTAGAAAGCGCTTTGTTAAATACTGATTTAGTACCTCCTATTTGAAAGTGCAGTAGACTATTTTTTCTTAGGTGCTATTTTGAATTGTATGAAATTCCCATTTATTCACCATCTAAATTTAAGGCTTTTGTGTAGAAAAGTCTAAGAAATGAAAAGCATTATCATATTCTTCTTCTGTAATACTGTCTGTTATTTAAGCAAGATAATACTATTTTAAAAGAGATGCCTTAACCCTATTATGGAAAGTGACTGTTAACTGTGAAGAAAGGAACTCTCATTAGAATTTAGTTTGATATAGTCCCACTTGTTTATTTTTGTTTTTGTTAACTGTGCTTTTGGTGTCATATCAAAAAAAAAAAAACCATTGTGAAGATCGGTATCAGAGAGCTTTTTTCCCTGTTTTCTTCTAGGAATGCTACAGTTTCAGGTTTTGCATTTAAGTCTTTCATCTATTTTGAGTTCATTTTTATGTCTCATATATGATAAGGATCTATTTCTTTATATGTGGCTATCCAGTTTTCCTGGCACCATTTATTGAAGAGTCTATTATTTCTCCTTATTGGATTTTAGTATATAGAAGTTAATGGGGGTATAAGTCCTCTTAATAGGATTTTTTTCTGGCCGTTTTGGGTGGTGGGGACGTGATAGGCTGATAGCAAAATTTAATTAACATATATTCAGAAATTAGTTATTTCACAGAATCTTTTTAAAGCCCTAAGTTCAGGGACATAAAAAAGGTACACCATGCCAGCCTGGGCAACATAGCAAGACAACATCTCTACAAAAATTAAAAATTAGCCAGCTGTGCTGACATATGCCTGTAGTCCCAGCTACTTAAAAGGCTGAGGCAAAAATATATCTGTCTTAGTGGGGCATTATATGGATATATAAAATTTTGAGTTGTCTTGAGAACTATAAAAGAATTTGTAACCTGGGAAGCCTCATCCTCATTTCAGACTTTATTTCTGCCCCAGCTTCTTGATGTTCATTCCAAACCTGCTTTCTAGTCAAGTCCCTGATTTATTTAAAAGGGGTTGGGGGGTGGGGGGGAAGACCAGATAAATTGGAGTTTTGATGTACTATTTTGAAAATTTGAATTTTTTTTTTTTTTTTTTTTTTGAGACGGAGTTTCGCTCTTGTTACTCAGGCTGGAGTGCAATGGCGCGATCTCGGCTCACCGCAACCTCCGCCTTCTGGGTTCAAGCAATTCTCCTGCCTCAGCCTCCTGAGTAACTGGGATTACAGGCATGTGCCACCATGCCCAGCTAATTTTTGTATTTTTAGTAGAGACGGGGTTTCACCATGTTGACCAGGATGGTCTCGATCTCTCGACCTCGTGATCCACCCGCCTCGGCCTCCTAAAGTGCTGGGATTACAGGCTTGAGCCACCGCGCCCGGCCTGAATTTTTCTTTATGGTGACAAATTCCTGGAAATCTTGGTAAACCCCACCTTTATTTTTTTTATGAGAAAACACACATATAGGAGGTAAAGGTACTCATTTTGAAAGCAAAGGAATATCTAGGGTCTTAATGGCTGAGATTAGGATTTTGAATATGAGGAAATAGTAATAGATTGAAAATGTAGTTGAGCACCAGTTTAGGGAAAGGAAACTACATGTCTTGGTGGTTCTCTTTAGGGTTAAATTTAGTGTGTGGGAAGATAAACGTACACTCAGAACTAATTCTTTTGTAACAAAAGGCAAAGGACAGTATTTGATTTCTTACTAAGGTTACTGAGCTTATTTATTTTGTTTTTTTAAACAGATGCTGTATATGACTTACCTAGCTTCAGTGAAGACCAGTTGCTAGAACATGCTGAGGGACAGCCTGTGGCGTGTAATGGACATTGCAAGGTCCCCTTTTCATCCAGAACTTTTTTGAGTTTCAAGTTTGATCATAATGCTATAATGAAAATCTTGGACCTTTGATAGGAGCAGATGTATCGTAAATGTTGCAGGACCAGAGACCTGTTGCATTTAAGTGGGTGTCTCCTCAAGCCTTACCTTTCTCAGGTGTTTTAAAGAAATGCAGGGAGGCAATGTTTCTGAAGACATTTTTTGTTTATAAGAGAGAGTAGAAAGAAACATGAGTTTGCACTGTAAATGCAGTTATAACCTTTTATACAGATATACCTTTTCAGTGTTTAGTGCAAGTTTAAATTGCTTTTGTTGAGGGCATTCTGTGTGACTGTGGGTTTTATTTTTTATTCTGGTTAAGAAAATAATGTATTCAGTTACTGTCAAATAGCCAAGTTAATGGGAATGCTCCATCTACGTATTACAGTGATTGCAATAATGAAGTATTTCAAAGAGACTTAAAATAATGCCCAATTATTAATGCAAGAGCTGAGATGTCACATTCGTCAAGATTACAGGTGATCTACTTTGGTGGCATTTTGTACTTCTGCTTCTAACCACTGAGGCTCTCTAATCTTCCTCTGGTGTTTAGTTGAAAGGATTTATTGAAAATGGCTTCTGGAATATAATATGCATGTCCAAAATGAACTCTTAGCACTTCATAAGGACAAAGTCTGTAGCCTGGAGGGGATTGAGTGGATGGGAGTTGATGCTGTGATTTTGAGTTTGGTTGCGTGCAGTCAAGTGAGACTGCTGAAGAAAATGTAGCAGAGAGTATGGAGGCTGGGACCCAGCAGCTACTTTGGGTCATGTGTTTACCATCCTGCCTCCAACCCTTGAGTATTATAGACTTTTGTTCTTGTGGGAATTTCTTCTGTATTCCAGTTGTGTAAATATGTATGAAAAACTGACATTACTAGGTATTACATTGCATCTCCAGTATTGATCTTTGGAAACTGATGTTATATTAGGTTCCAATTTGCAATAATAGCAGAGACTGACATGCTTTTATTGGCCTGCTAAGCTCCTGGATGATGGAGTGAGAAGGGAAGGGGTATGTAGTTTACCCAAGTCTAAATAAAGCATTTCACTAGGTCACATGTTATGTATATGTGTTACGTAACAGTAACATACATAACTCACTCCTAGGAATGTATTTTGCTTCAGGATTTTTAACTTCAAATAAGGATGGCAGTGCCCATTTTAAGGACGATTTCAGCTATAATTGAGGACAATCACCAGGGTGTTAAGGGGGCTTTAGTGTTTTGGCTGCATCTGACCTCATTAAAGGAATTTCTTTGGAATGCGGGTGGGGGGTGTTTGAGTATATGTGTGTGTGTGTATCTGTCATGTGGGTTTTAAAAATCCTTTTTTACAGTGGTATCCACAAAATACTTCTCTGCTTATAAATGTAATTGTAGAAATCTTTATTCTGTATAGGTAGCCTATTTAATCAGGTTCCACTGAACCTTGTGGGACTTTTAAAAGAAGGGCTATTTAAGGAATTCACTTGTTAGTACTTTGCTTTAGCTTTTAAATGGCTTGATTTTAAAGAAGAAATTCTATTTATTAATGGAAGAGTCACCCTTTTGGTGCTAAGCAGGAGAATTCACAATTACAGCAGTGTGTATAGAATTATGATACTCAGAATCCTCCATCTTTTAATGTGACAAATTTTTGAATCCTGTGACCTTTGCTTTTTAATGCATTATATGATTGTGTTTGAAAGCTTTTACTGTTCTTTTCAGAAATACAGCTGCTTTGCTTGGGTCTCTTTGAGCCATATTTATAGTTGGTCCCAGCATTCCAGACTTCTGTTAAATTGTTAAAGGAGTGAAAATGTAGTTTGCCTGGCAGATGAATAATTTTCACTCATTTATTATCTTCTAGAAACCATTTAACTTTTACTGCTTGTGTGTGTGTGTGTGTGTGTGTGTGTGTGTGTGTAAGTGCATACTTTGGCCAGTCTTTCTGGTGCCTGTAGAGTTGGATTTTTCAGCTCTCAATACTGAAGCAAAAGAGATTAGAGTTAGTTACCAGAAGTATGGCCTCTAACGGTGTTGAGCCTTTTCAAGAACCAACAGATTATCTTGTGATTACAGTAGTAATGTTATTGCTGTTGCGCTGCTTTATTTAATGCACTGTGGAACAAAATATATAAGGGTATTGTTGGGACGTGATTATGATTAGTGGGCTTTTAGCTCTCCTCAAAGTTTGAGGTTAAAAAAATATTAAAAGATATGAGTTAAAGTTTATGTGTATGATGTGACTTAACTATGCAGAAAAATATTTAAGTTGGATGTACCTGTTTTATGTACATCTGCTATACTTACTCCCTCAGACCTGGGTATTAGTTTCTCAGTGTTCAGGTTACCTTGAGAATGGCCATGCTTAATGAACTAGATTTCTCATTTGAGAAATTTTGGTATGGTTTGAGGAAATCAAGTGATAAAGGAGTATGCTGAATATGCAATAATTTACTTCTGAGTGCTGCATTTTAAGAAGCTAGATGAGAAGAGTAGTCAGTTGGCTTCATTATGTTTTATATCTTTGAGAGAGATGCAGGTCTTAGAATTTACTTTTTGAATGTTATGTTCCAACCTTATATGTTCCAAGGTGCAGTGCACTGTGAATCTTTTATTTAAAAAAAACCTTGTAGGTGCTTTTATGTATAACTTTAATGATTTATAAGATGCTAAATGAATTGTTTTCATACCTAACCATTGTAATCCAAAAGAAGGATGTGGTTTACATGCTTTTCAAAAATTTTTGTTAAGAAATAGCAAATGAATGGTTTAGGATTTCAAATAGTGATACCCTCCTGGGACATGAGCATTTGGAGAAGTCTGAGCACCTAATATAACTCATTTAGTATTGGTGAAATTTGATTAAAGATGTTGGAAAATTAAGTTGGATTTTTGTATTCATATATAAAGGAAAGTTTCCCAATGCTGTCAAAGGAATTGTGGTCACTACTTGCTGTTCTGAGCTTTGAATATCCTTATTTTTCTATCAGATATCAATTAGTAAGTATGGTTAATGAAGACATAAAATGAAAGTAATTGTATGCAGTATGATTGAGTTAGTACTTTTCCTTTTGAAGGCTTTAGTAATTTGTATGTAGTGTCAAAAGGAATTCAAATCTAAGTGAATACAGCCTCCTCCTATAGGATTTAGATTCTTCTATAAAATTCACTATATTGTGTCCTATAGAAAAGTTAAGGTCTGAGTGCATGTGTGCATTAAAAACATTTCACTACCTATTCTCTCATGGACCTGCTTTTTGCCCTTTCTTTTTTCATCTCCAACAGTTAAACAATAAGGAGAGCAAAGTTAATTATAACAATTAGACATTTTGCCACGTTACTTTTGTTACCACAATACCCAGTCTTGGCTTTTTATCTTTATTTTTGTACCAGTGACCTCCCTGCTCCCTGAGATTTTAACATCTATTGTGTTTCTATATTTTCTAAGACAGTATTTTTTTAATATGTTAATCATAGTTATAATAAATCAGATTCATTAACTTTTCTTCCTAGTAATTTTGATTTGGATTATTTTCTAACCTGGGGGATGGGGTTCATATGTATTATTGTAACTTTAGATTAATAAGCAAGACAAACTTTTTTTTTGTTTGTTTGAAGGTATTCTTTACATACCTGTCTCTAGAAAAACAAATGTTAGGCTGGGTGTGGTGGCTCATGCCTGTAATCCCAGCACTTTGGGAGGCCTAGGCGGGCATATCATCTGAGGTTGGGAGTTCGAGACCAGCCTGATCAACATGAAGAAACCCTGTCTCTACTAAAAGCACAAAATTAGCCGGGCATGGTGGTACATGCCTGTAGTCCCGGCTACTTGGGAGGCTGAGACAGGAGGATTGCTTGAACCCAGGAGGCAGAGGTTGCAGTGAGCCGGGATCACACCATTGCGCTCCAGCCTGGGTGATAGTGCGAGACACCATCTCCACAAAAAAAAAAAAAAGGAAAAACAAATGTTAGTAGAAACAATTTGGTCAAACCTTACTCCTGACAGCTTGGTAAAGTCAAGGTAGAATTTCTCACTGTGTATTATGTCCTAAGACTTTAAAGTGTCTAGTTGCCAAAAATTCTAAAAATGAGATTATGACGGGCTTTCTTAGCATCTTTTTTCTTCTTAAAATTGAATTGCTCTTAAAGTCTGTACTCTTCTGTCAGAAAGATGGCAGATTGCAAATACGTAATACAGGCTTTGCCCCATGTTTTCAAAGTAGTATTCTGGATTGCAGTTTCAAAAAAACATGATAGATTATTATTATAGAATCAAAGTGTCCTGAAGGGAGAATAGCTATAGTTGCTGGGCAAAGAGTATAAGAAAGAAATTTTAGAGTATTTATCAATACTTGAGTGCTACATTATGTTCCAGGCTAGAAATGTGATCATTGCATGGCCTAAGTGTAGCCATTCATATATATATATATATATATATGAAAAAAATACATATATATGTATAGCCATTATCAAGTGTTTTCTACCCCTGGTTAAAGTTAATTTTTTCAAGTATGATTGCCAAGCAATCCAGTGAATTTTTTCTCATTTTAAAGACCAATGTTGAGGAGTCTGGTCCTTCCTGTGCTAATACCATAGAACTCTAGTCAAACTGGAGTGCACTGCTTTCTTACAGGAAGACAACCCAGAGCACACAGCCATAATCTGCTGTGGTGTCAGTCACATCACAGTGTAGGTATACATTTGTCCTGAATGTGATTAATTTCCTTTCCATCTCACTTCCTTGTGACAAATAGCATTTACTATTGAAATAGTAGTCTGTAAGTTGGGAAAAGAGTGAAAGTAACTCTCATACTTGGGAGTGGACTTGAAGGGTTGACTTCCACCAGCTGAGGACAAACAAGTACAAAGAAAAACTGTGATAAAGTATGGAGGTCTTGAGGGCTGTTCATAATGGAATTTTTAATCTGGGTTATCAGAGTAATGAAATCACCAATAAAACATTTCATGTATCTTGTATCTTCTGTGGTTAGCAGAGGAGTATGGTCTCACTATGTTAGCAGCTTGAAGGCACAACCTAAAAGGAATGAGCCTTCACAAGGTGCTTCACATTAGTTGGGTAGTATTGGTCAAGGGTACTCTGAAGAATGAATACAAAAATCAGTTGCCTGTGTTTGTAACATTGTCCCACATGGACTCTAGCCTTCAGTAGACCAGTCTTTCAGTCTGGTAGGAGACTAAGGCCCTGAATATGTTTTCTGCTTTTTGGTGGAAGGCTTTCTGCAAGTGGTTGGGTGGTTTTTGGATTATTGGCCACTGTTCGTTCAGTGCCATTTGAAGACCTGTTTCTTAATCCCTTTTCTTGGTGTGACTGGCCAGGAAAAAGCCACTGAGTCCTTTTTTTCCTCCCTGGTGACTTGTCCCTTCTGTAGAATAATCTTTTTAAATTTATGTTGCATCTCTATGATAAACCTTCCAGACTTGCAAGCAGTGATTTTATCTTTCCTTCCTGAGAAGCTGATCTCACTTTTGATGTTTGGGTCACAAACAGATAGGAGGGCTGTGGATACCTGTGCTCTTTTGAGTCTCAATGCTTGTAGCTTTCACATTGGCTTGGAAACAAAGAACAGACTTCTGTGGGGTTCTACGGTGAAATGGACAGTGTTCTGCTGGTCCTCAGTCTGAGAGGTCTTAGGTAACATTCTTAGTATAGTGGAATTTCTGAGGTCAAATTTAACATGTTATTTTTTTCTCCTTTTAGTTCATTAAATCTGAGGTTCTAAATCTGTAGCTTCATTTTGGGCACAAGTCTGCATTGTCATTTTTTAAGCTTTAAGAGATTGACACATGCTTTTGTGATATTTAGGAATAGACTGGATGGCAGCAAATGAAAGTAAAGGTTTTCAACCGTGAATGAAATTTCGAAAGATAATTTTTCAGCAGTTGGTTGATTAGATAAGTTAGTGCTTTTGGAACATATGAGTAACAGTAGACTTGTATTCTTCATGCACAATACATATGATATGCACTGACAGAAAAGCACAGAAGACATAACTGCTAGAGTTTCATTGTGCATTTCACTACTGTTCTAGGGCACTGCTGTCTCTTTGGTTCATTTTAGATTTGTGTTAGGATATTGCACAAATAATCATTTAATGTTAAATGCACGTGTTCAAAGAAATCAGTATTAAAGTTTTTCACTGATATTTCACTTTAGAGTTAGGACAGGAGACAGCTAACCTGACTTCCATATTATAAATAATAGAAACTTTTTCTTCAGTAACAAAAATAGGAAAAGACAATAAAACCGTAACTATTTTGCTTTATGTCTGTTTTTAATAAATAATTGTTTTGCAGTTTGCTTTATTAGCTTAATACCTTATAGTACTTAAAAAAAAATCATCCTTGGTAAGTATTGGACTCATCCTAGATCCATGTACAATTCAGACTTTTATCTGTTAGCTTTAGTAAAAATTTAAAATGATCTCATTTCAGAATAAAACAAATGGAATTATAGTTCATATATTAGCAATTTAAGTGAAATTCTCTTAATAAGATTGTCTTTTGTCTAACCAAAATAGGGCACACAGATTAGTGTGGATGGAAAAGGGGGTAAGACTTGACTTTTTAATACTGTGCCTATTTCCAAAATAAGATTTGATGTGGCTTTTTACATTATGCTGTAAAGACTAGGGTTATGTTAAAGAAAGATACATAATCTACATAGTCTTAAAACAATTTGCTTGGGAGTAAGTTTTAGTCGGAAAAAGGTGAAGATATTTATGTTAAGTCATATTAAGCAAATTATTTTGAGACCTACTTTTGCTGGTAGACAAATTGAGGAAATGTTTCACTTAATATATGACGGTCAATGAAAAAAACCAGACTTTAGAGTAAATGTGATAACCAAGTAGATTTGTGAACTTTATTTCTTTAGTAATTATTTTTGTCAGACATGAAATGATTTAACCTTTAATTTTTGCCTAGATTATAGCAGTGTTTCATGATTTTACCTTATAGGGCATTTCAATGCTTGGAGAAAGACTGTATAAGTAAACCTACTTCAAATGATTCTGTTCATGGTAGTATAGAGTCCTTGGTGCATTTTTTGGGAACTGTCAAACATTTACTGACAGAAGAAAAGGAACCCCAAAACACTTGTTGTGTTCACCTTTTTATAAGAACTGAAACATTTTGAACAGGTTGTATTGTGTTTCTGGATTTATGGTGGCGTGGTTGGACAGCAACTTTGTCTTTTTCCCTCAGTGTTAATGAAAGGATAAAGACTGATTGACTTTAACCTCTCGTTGGGTATGACTATCAAAGGATTTCCAGTGATTCACGTATGTGAATTGGAGTTTAAATGTTTGCAGGATTACTGTACTTCCAAAGACCCACTAGAATGTCAGCTGTACTCTATATTCTCCACTAAGAAAATGAACAAAATCCTATGTCTTAACAGGTATGCTCTAACTTTTTGAAAGCTTTTTGATGTAAATAATACTAGGTTAAAAACTAATCTTACAAAATACAGTTCGAATGATGGAAGATTGTTCACATATTGGCTTTCTGTACAAAAACATTGTGTTAGACTGTAATGTAATATCAATAAAATTGGCTGCTTGGGCAGTTTTAGTTACTACCTTAGTCTGGTTTCTGCTACTGTTACTTGTTATCATAGGTTCTGAGTTGCTCATTGTGGTTGCTGTTTCTTTGGACCAATAAAAAATGTCAAGTATGAGATGAACATAATAAAATTATGTTTGTGTAACAGGAAGAAATATTAAAAAGTACAGAATCTCTGAAAAAATGAAAATATCTCAAACAAGTTTGTTGCTTTAAAGCAAGATTATCGTGAATGGCTTGGGATGTGAATTAATTAGGTATTTAAAATCCAGCAATTCTTAAGTTTGTGCTAGAATCAGGTTTTGCAATAGGAATACCTAACATTGGATCGAGACAGAAATACATTCTTTTCCATCAGAGACCTCAGCTCTATGACAGTAATTTTTATTTAAAATTTTCAAAAGGGGAGTGACCAGGGTGTTATACTTACTGTCAGAGGTACTTTGCTTCCTTAGTGACAGCTTGACAACATTGTAATCTTTCTGTAACAGACATGTTGCAAAGCTGCTTGCCATCTTGTTGTCCTGTATTACTTCCTTGCACTTCCAGTCCTTGATTACATTCCTTGTTTTGATGATCTTTAAAGAGGGGGAAAGACTCTTCAATAGGAAACTTCCTGGTTACGCCAAATATGAAAAAGTAGCCAAATAAAAATGGGCTATAAATGAGATTTCTTGTCCATTTTGATCTAATAAAGTCTTTTTTCTAGTGCCTCTGCTTTGACCAGGGCTCTTGATTTCATTTAAGCATCATGGATTTGATACGCCTGTATGGCAAACAGTTCTACAGAAGGATAGGCTTACTCTTTAATTAACACAGTTAAGGTACACCATGGAATTAGAAATATTTATTCAGAATATAAGAATGTTTGTAAAATATTATAAATGTCTCTGTATAAATAAATGGAGTCTTAAAAAAACAATTCTATATCAAATAACAAAGTAGCTGTTTTACAGCAGCTAAAGCTAAAGGCATCTGGAAACATTTAAAGAGTACAAGTGAAGAATCTAAAAAATTACAAGGTATAGAACAGTGTTAAGTAGCAATTTTAAAATGAGATTTTTCAGTACAAACAGTAGAACAATACTGACAAATGCAAACTTAGTCACATGTGCTTTAATAACTGACAATACATTCAGGCAGGTTTTTCTAATTCAAGTCTATAGCACATTTTCAAATAATAGGAAACAAATCTCATGCAAAGTAAATAAGTCTTGACAAGATGTCTAAAAACTGATTAGAACTAGAAAAAAAGTGGACATGTTTTATTACCTTTGCATTAGGTACAAACTAAAGATTATCAGGGGCTCTTAATCACTTGGCGGTCCTGACATGAGCACTATAAGTGAATACTATGAGTTCTACAAACAGAACATTTTTCCACATGAATTTGATTTGCAAAAAGTGCAAAAGTGGAAGAGCAAGAATTACTAAGTAGGGGATCAGTTTGACTGGCAGGGGGTCATGGAATTTTGTATGTAACTTGCTTTGTTCTGCTGAGCTGGTATTTCATATGATTTGCAGATGAATGGCCATGGGAAGATGAGGGTACTAGTCAAGGATGTGGTTTTTCATAGTAGTTGCTGTTTCTGGGACTGAATGATGTTTTTGTCTTGGTCACATGCAAAATCTCACCCAGATGTAATGTGACAGAGAATTTACCTAGTGTAACCCTTAGGCAAAAATGTATAATGGTCTGCATGTGAAACTCTCTCTACACAGGTATTAGCAAAACAAAAATACATGAACAGCTGCTATTCAACTTTTGTACTCCTTTCCACTTGTTTATATTTTAACAGCCACTGAGAGATCAGTGATGCTGTGGTGACAATGGTCAGCACTATTTCTTAGAGAATACAAATGTATTAGCTTAGAGAGTAATTTCAGGTGTGTGAAACAGGAGATACTTCTGAAGGCCACAGGTTCATAAACTTTTAAGATTTGTAGGATGTAGATAAACTTTAAGAACTGGGTAGTGAAGGCATAATTTTTGTTTTGTAACCAGTTACGCCTCTTCTATAAACTCGATAGAGTGCTCAAAGGTGAGTCAAACTTGTATCATTCCTTGTCGGATAGGCTGTTCCCATTGGATAAGAAAAACTGCTAAATGTTGTTCTGAAAATTTTTATAGTGTTCTACAAAGCCATCACCTTCTGCAGAAAACAAGTTACTTATGTTCCACCTCTCCATCCCCTGCTAAAAACTTTGGCCGTCTTATGGCTGCACCCTAATCAAGGTCAGTGCAGAAATCTCAACCATTATAGAAGTCTGTTACTGTCTGGCTCTAAAAATATTCTAATAGTTCTGTTTGCTGAATCTAGAAGTAGGTGGAGCTATAAATAGTTTAATAGAATGAATGGGACATACTCCCAATTAAGAATTTGCAAATGGTTTAAAGACTTAAGGAGGAAAAGACACTTGCAGAAATTACTGTTGTTTTTTTTTATTATCTTGATATCAATTTATTTAAAAGCTTGGTAATTCAAACTCTTGGGAGCTTTAAGGTTGACTGATAGACCTGAAAAGTGATTGCTGGATAATTCTTGTGGGCTGCAGGAACATCTTAGAAAGGAACAGGTAGCTATGGAGGTTCTTTAATTCATGCCAGTGACAGGCAGTCCAATCTTCATCAGGTAACTATGGGGCTTTTTTTTTTTCTTTTAAAATAATTTATCCAGTTAGGAACTAGAAGATTTTCCTATAGTTTCATGTTTTCCTTAGAGTGGTAAATATCTAACTACTCCCTAACAGTTTTTAGGAAAAAGCCTATGCGCTCTGATTTGGACTGCCTTTTGGAGTAGAATGTCAAGGCTCCCTGTGATCCCTTTAATATTTTGCTGCAAGCTTAGAGAAGACTTAGTCCATGCATCTGAAAGGAGGAATTAAGCAATTATGTTTAACTGGTACTTAATTTTTAAAATTAACATTTCAGTTTCAGGCAGCTTGGATATCAACTTCAGAAAGCTGACAAGCCAGCAGATGAGAGTGATGCAAGTTTCAAAACGGAATCTTACTGCTCCTCAGTCCATGACAGGTTTTGTAGCTGGTAAGCTCACACACTGATGGCACTCTAACTATGAACAGAAGTCTCTTTTGCTTGTGATTTGTGCAGTTGGTTTTGTTTGCCTCAGTTCCACAGTGGGAAATATGCTCCAAGAGAACTGTGAAATGTGTCCTTTTGCTCCGTGCCCATTTCTTCAAAAGTCAAAGACTGAACAGAGATGGTGACTGACTGAAAGGGCGGGGGGTTAACCACTGAGGAAACTAGAGAAAACAATTCAAAATATGAGATCTGAAGGTTTTTAACTTCATGTAAGTTAGAATCAAGTTCATTGTTTGCCCCCAATGGAGATGTTAATGTAAAATAGCTCCTATTTAGAGAAAAATTCAGGTAGAGCCAGGTTATACACAAAGGAAAATTACCCAGGCACCTGCAAGCATTTATTTAATCAGTATACAGTAGCTCCCACAATTAGCATAATCAAGTGCCTGCTAGTTCACCTTCAACAAGGAATATGTCTTGAGGAGTATTTGAAAAATACAAGGAAAGGAAAAACTTTTATAGCTTTTTTATTATACATATTTATAAAAGTAACACTTTTGCCTGCAAAATAGTTTTTACCAAATCATCACATATTTGAAAGTATTAAAGTAAGGTCAGGTAGGATGCGTAACACTGGGGCCCTTAACAAAGGAGCTGAAAGCCTCTTCTGCCTGGAGGAATTACAGGGCCAAAAAGGGAAGGTTCTCTTACTTTTACCTGGAGCAAGAATGGAGGCAGAAGTCAGTAGGCAGGATTTTATTCTTGGCATTGGTGAAAATGAAAACTGTCCATTTGATGCCTGCTTAATCACAAAAGAGAAAGTCATGCACATCCCAATTTGCTCAGGGGAGAACATTTCCTTAGGCAAGCTGGAAAAACGGTGAAAACTTTTTTTTTTGGCATATGTTTTTCAGCCAAAACATTTTCCTCATGAAAAAAATGCAACTTTATACAAAAAGTGAAAATTGATTTTTAAAAAATCACAACAGTGGCAGGGCATGATGGCTCGTGCCTGTAATCCCAGCATTTTGGGAGGCTAAGGTGGGTGGATTGCCTGCAGTCAGGAGTTTAAGACTAGCCTGACCAGCGTGGCGAAACCCCATCTCTACTTTAAAAAAAAAAAAAAAAAAAACTAAAATAACCCAGGTGTGGTGGCAGATGCCTGTAATTCCACCTACTGAGGAGGCTGAGGCAGAATTGCTTGAACCTGGGAGGCGGAGGTTGCAGTGAGCCAAGATAACACTATTTGCACTACTGTACTCCAGCCTGGGTGACGAGAGTGAGACTCCATCTCAAAAAAAAGCACAGGAACTAACTTTGACCAAATGATTGCTAGACACCAGTGGGCATTTTCATAGTAATCAGAGCACCCCAAAGGTTGTCCTTCCAGACTGATAACCAGTTGATTTGTTTTGTTTGGAGATGGGCAGTCTCACTCCTGGCCTCTCAGTGGTTGCTTTTAGGATAGAACTGTCTACCCTCCGGATTGGTGGCTGGAGTATCCTCCATTGAACGGAAGGCTGTAGAATTTGTATCATGCTCTGAAAATAGACCCACCCATAGCTCGTGGACATAAAAGATTCTACTGCAGAAGCCTCATCAACTTTAATTTGTAGTCAACTGTGGCATTCAAACACATTTTTCATAGGGAACTTTGGATGGATTCTCTGATGCTACAGAAAAAAAGCAGGAATGGTCCTTTAAGTATCAGTATAGAACTGAAGGAGAAAGGGTAAAACTGAAGGTTACAGCAGAAAAAGAATAATGAATTTAAGATGGAAGACCTTCCTGAAAGAATTCAGGTACTTTGGTCCTGCCTAGTCCTGTCAGCATTTTGCTTGAAATTTAACCTTTTAGGCACCATATGCTAACCATCATAATGTATCTAGGGGCAAAAAAAAGAAGCCTTAGCATCCATTCCCTTACCCTGTCCCTCACATGACAGCAGAGCTAAGTCTTGAACCAGGGGTTAAGCAGCACTCTTAAGTAGGCATGATCAGTTTTGCAAAATGTTCAGTATCTCTTATGTCTTGTCCTTAGGTAGAGACAGGTCCAGAGCTACAAAAGTACTTGTGGAAGAGATTTGATTCAGCAGAACAGCAATTATGTAGTGCCCTGGGGCGAGAAGTGTTAATAATGCTTCTCTGCTCTTAAAGAAACCCCTGATAAAATGTTCGTTCCACTACAGGCATCAAAAAGATTCTCAGCTCTAAGTCTTGGATATTAATAAGGCTCCACTGAGAGGGAGAAATCCCAGAATCAAGAGAGCGCTCCCTTCCCAGCCCTGCTTCCAAAATGAAGGCTGAAGGAAATTTTTATTCTCTAAATACAAAATTGTTCAGGTGCAGTCCTGGTGGTGGTCTATTTGTAACTTTAGTGTATCTGGGACTGTAAGTAACACCTGTTTACCCTCTTCCCATGACCTGTAACTCCCAGAGAATGCCTCTTATGACTGATTCTATCTTAAAGTTGAGTCCTGAGACTTGAAAAACAAAGCCTTGCTGCAGTAAGCAAATCAGCAATCCTTTTAAATGCAGGAGGCACACACAGGTCTGTGTGTCAGTTTTCCCATGAAGCAGGAAGAAAGAGGGAAACGAGATGATAGAAGATGAGCCCACCATCTACCAGAAAGAGGATAGAATGGAAAATCTTACAGAAACAAATGCTTGGGACCCCACTGATGCACAGTCGCCAGACCAGAAAAGGAGGGTGAGTGAGTGCTGAAGGCAGAAACGAAGTTCTGCTGAGCAGGCACAGAGCTTGTGTTTACACACTGTCGTGGGCTCTGGAAGGAAGAGCTGGCACCTCTGAATACAGTCCACAGTGTCACCATGGCCAATTGCCCCAAAGACTGAGTTGGGCCACTCCATTGTCCAAGTGCCATCCTACCTGCCAGCCTTCCCTTTCCTCCTCCTCCCAACAAGTACTTTGTCTCCAGGGGCCCCTCTGTCCTCAGTGGCCTGCTGTGGTTTAGGTCCCATGGGCAGAACTCCGATGCCTGAGTGCTGATTACAGTGAAGTTTCATTGGTGTGTGGCCTGGAGTTCTCTTCCTCCAGCAGAGCTATTCTTTGCTTGAGCATCCTCACTTGAGTCTCATGTCTCTCCACCATGGCCATCATCTGAGACTCCAACTTCTTCAGTTTGTTTTGATGCTTCTTCTTTGCTTTCTCATAGGCAGCCACCAGGTTGCTAGGTGGGAATGAAGGGAAATCAGGATGAAGATTCATCCTAAGTAGTATTGGGACACACTGTCCTGTCCACTGGATAACCAGCTTTAGTGAGCACTGCTCTGAAGAAAGATCACTCAGCCTCCTCAGTTAAGAATCTCAAACCTAGTAGTCAGAGGAGCAGCAGCACCAGGATATCAACACTCATGGCCAGTCACCTACTGGCTTCACCAAGATGAATGAAGCCCAGCTGCTAGAGGCTGGTCACTATCACATATTAGAAGGGGTTCTAAGAGTCAAACCAACAATCCAGATCAGCCAAGTCCAAAACAGTGTGGGTCTATTTGTTGCTCCATGGTTACTTGCCATATAGTCAAGTGTACCTTACAGGAGAGTATTCCTGAGGCACTGCACTCAAAGTGACTGTACCTGGGATGAGAGTAGAGCGGTTGTTTTTGTTCCCACTTCCCTTTAATGCTTTGGGCTGGTGGGACTCAGAGTACTCAATTAGGCCATAAGCCAGTGCTGCAAAGCCAGACATGGAATAAAGAGGCCTTGGAACTATCTCTACCAGAGTCTGGTGGGTGAGGGTATACAGTAAGCCCACATAAGTCCAGTCCATGTACAGTCGTCATCCCTACAGCTGCAGTTCTCCCAAGTGATCTGAGGACTCACCCCCAGGTAGTTTTAAAACCCATTCAGGAGGTCTGTGAGGTCTTGAGCTTTTATTTCCAACTATAGAGCTGGATAATGCCAGGTGTTATCAATATACATCCACATACTGTTGACTGCTGAAGCAAATATGAGAAACCAGCTGTCTTCTGTTAAGCCAGACATTAAAGATTTGCAAAACCAGTGCCACTCTTCTAATTTCTGGGAAAATAGTTTTTGATTAAAATGCCATTTCTGTTACATCTAGTGTGTTTGGTTTTTTTTGTAACCGAATAAAAAACTGAGTTTATCTTGGTTTCAGTTTCTAATAAAAGCTGTTTAAATTCCTTCATTTTTTTATAGAGTCCTGAGCCCAGTCTTAGAGCATCATTTCCTAAAGTATTCCAATGGATATTGTATTGCTCAAAACAATTCCATAGCCAATTTTGTTTGGAAAATATTGGCTTAAACAGACTTTTTATTGTATGACTTCTCAGAACCTTTAAGATACATAGTATCAGGAGAAGGACACCACAGTATGCCACGTTTGGCCAAAGGATGCTGATACTGAGCATTTCTTAAGTTTCCGGAACATCTTGGGAGATGCTGCTCTAAGACGGCCAGACAGGGACTCACCTACTCTCCAGAGTTGGTTCTCTGGAGTTAGGGAAATGTCCATCCCTGATGCTATGTCTACATGCAGTTGTCAGTGTAAGTACTGCAGGGGGAGGGTGGAGGCGCTGGGTATAGGGAGATTTTTACCTGTTGGCCCGCTTTAGATCATTCACAAACTCTGCAGATTGCTGATGTCGGATTTCACTGCTCTTGGTAAGTCTCTCCAAGGCACTCACCAGCTCTTGAACTCTGGCCTTCAACTTCTTTTCTCTATATTGAGACAAAATATGCCATAAGTAGTTTGAGATGATACTGGAGGTTCCCACTACCTGGGAAGTGGTGACAAATGAAGAGGAAGATTTAGCTTGCAAAGCCTAAAGGCAAGGGAGAGGAAAAGATATTCAAGAGCCCAACAGCACTGCTGTCACCCAAATGAATGCCTCTTCACCAGTGCACTCAAAGCCCATTTCTTCAATGATAAAGGCTTTTTAAAGATCTTCTGTGTCAAAGAAACAAGACAGGAATTTGTTTCTAGTCTTCCAGCTAATCTAGAAGTTCCCTTCTACTACTGGTGTGCCAGACCCTCAGCAATGAGTGCAGCCTGACCCAAAACCCTGTCTCAGTCTCCATCCGTTTCTTTTTCACGTGTCCGAAGCAGGCCTGAACCACTCACAGATTGAGCAACCTACCTTGGACAGGTCCCCACTGATTGAGACCAACATGATCCTACCTTGCCAAAAACAAATGGTAGTAGAGGGAGTAGAAATGATACTCTTCATTGTAAGGGTCCTTATTTCCCATAAAATTACCTCTGCACTTTTGACTACCTGCTCTCCACAGGCAAAGCAGCTTCAGGTTCTGTGGACTCTCTACTTTGGTAACCCAAACTAATTGACTTAGAGTCAGCTCAGGGAGGTTTCCTGTGTTGTCAGCTCATTGCCTTACTGTAATTCCCACAAGACCCAGCAGGGAAACACTAATCAGTGCCTTCCTGACTACCCTGCTTCCCTTCCAAGGTCCCCATCACATGCACAGTGTTACTCCACTTAGTATCACACTCAGCACTCGGCAGTATGTACTGGAGCCATTAGGCTCCCTCATGGGCATATCGGGTTCTAGAGTGGCAAGGACGTTACTTGGTTTGGTTCCCCAATGCACCCCTAGTGCCGAGCACCGTGCTGGGGTGACAGCTTCTAGTGACTGTTAAAAAAGCTTTAGAACGATTCTTTGGGACATACTCAGAAACCAGAGTTTAGGGAAGGAATTCCTCTGAAAAGGACTCACTGAATGTAGAATATAAGTTAGCATGTTTAATATATAAGACAGTTGGGTAGGATTTAGCCAAATAATAATGGACATATCCCTTGACTAAGCAACTAGGAATTTACAGAGGTACTAGAAGCACAAGTTCCTAAAGACAATCACTTACAGTTGGATTCACTTCGGCATTGGTTACAATGATGCCTAATAAAGAAAGGGAGACAACCAGGGAACTGGTTAATCAAGGCCTACCCATGCTACTGAAATGATCTGCTTAAGAATATTATTTAAATGCAGGTGGAAGGCTGGGGGCAATGGCTCATGCCTGTAATCCCAGCTTTAGGAGGCCAAGGAGTATGGATTACTTGAGCTCAGAAATTCAAGACCAGCCCGGGCAACATGGCGAAACTCTACAAAACTTAGCCAGATATGATGACTCATGCCTATAGTCCCAGCTACTCAGAAGGCAGAGGTGGAAGGATTGCTTGAGCCCAGGAGGTTGAGCCATAATCACCCCACTGCATTCAGCTTGGGTGATAGTGAGACCATCTCATAAAAAAAAATGGCAGATGGTCATGCACTGCCATGGGAGGATATCTGATACATTAAGTGAAAAGGGTGAGTTCTAAAGATGCTATTTTTGTAAAAACTGAAAAGCTGAGTGTGAATATCTGACACTAATGAGACTAGAAGGCTAAACACAAACTCAACAATGCTTAACCCATGCAAGGGGGTTTCTGGGAGGCTTTCATTTTCTACTTCACTCATGCACTGCTTGATATTTTTACACTTGTGTATGTTTTGTGTAAAGTGTGAGTTAGAGTCGTGCAGGAAGGGCATGGGAATGTGACCTTGGGGTAGAAGGCTCCTTTCTGATGCCCAAATGGTTCAGACCCTGGTTCTCCTTTCCTGGCTTTTCATGTATCTAATCTTTTACATTTCCGCATTTAGCTACTACGAGTAGCTAAAGAGCTTGGTAAGTCAAGCCCTCCAAACTGATCAATGAAGAAAGGAATTAAACATAAAATTCAGGACTGCTTTTGGAGAGAGGATGGAAGGGGCAGGATCTTTAAGGGAAGTCTAGCAACCAGCCCTCTGCCCAGAACTCATTTTTCGGTGAGTCTTCCCACCCGCCTCTGCTAAGCCTGAAGGAACCTGTTTCTCCTGGGCCCTAGCAGCTGCAACATCTTGGATCTGGCTGCATTTCCTCCTGGCAATGGAGAGTCAAGCCCTACCAGTATATATAAATACCTGGCAGCATTTCCTACCAGCGGTGAGGATGGTGTTTTAGGAAAGGGGCTCCCTTCCTCCTCGCCCACCCCCCAACACTTCCTCAGCCTTCACAGCAGCCCTCCTCCAGTGAAGAGAAACTAGGGACTCCAGCTTCCCTCCAGCTAAAAAGAGGGGAGAAGGATTATTTGCCCTGTATTTTATTATTGTTTAGAGCCTTTATCTTTTCGTTCTTATGTCAATAGTGTAAAAAAGGAAAAAAGAAAACTGAAGAGTTAAAAATGTAACCACAAACTCAGTAAGAAATTCACAACAAAAACTATGGGATGCTACCTACAGCAGTCAAATCCCCTGCCTCTCCCAATCCTATCCACACTTAGCAAACAGGGAGAATGGAAATCCCAGCCCTTCCACCAGACAAAAGCCTTCCTTTCCCAGCACCCAGGCTCTAAGGGGACCAGAGGGAACTTTCTGGTTCTGGCAGACTCCAAAGGAGGACAGAACCACAGGAGGGCAGAAGAGGATCTCTCAGACCCAGTCCAACCCCAGCTTGGGGTGTGGCAGGGGTGGGGAGTAGTCATTGCTGGGAGCTCAGAACTGCCTGGCCTCCAGAAGGGAAAGGGAGTGAACTGCTGGGAGAAACCCCTGGAAAGAACTATGATGCTCATTTATTTAAAGATGCAAAGATGAGGCCAAACTGCAAACTTAAACCTAAAATTTGGGTTTATCTGTTTTCATTTGAGTGAGACAGACACCTGCAGTATAAGAGTGATGACTTCAGCATCATTCATCAGGACCCAAAGAAACGCTAAACCATTGCCAAGTAACAGCTGCTCTAGACCTGCGTGTCCAACACAGCAGCCACTAGCCACGCAGGTGGCTGTCTGAGCTCTTGAAATGTGTCTGGTCCAAATTGAGATGGGCTCTAGGTGTAAAATGCACATTGGAATTTGAAGACAACTACAAAAAAATGTAAAATCTGTTTTGTTTTTAAAATGCTGATTACATATTGAAATATTTTGGATATACTGGGTTACATGTTATTAAAATTAATTTCATGTGTCTTTACTTTTTCCATGGGGCTACTAGAAAATTTAAAATTACATACATGCCTTGCATTTGAGGCTCATATTATATCACTAGTGAACAGTGCTGCTCTAGAGCAATTGTTCAATGTTGTCAGAGGCATGTGAACCCGAGCAATTCTATCTTAAATAGGAGCTAGGTAAAAAGGAGGCTGAGACCTACTGGGCTGCATTCCCAGATGGTTAAGGCATTCTAAGTCACGAGATAGGAGGTCAGCACAAAATACAGGTCATAAAGACCTTGCAGATAAAACAAGTCACACTAAAGAAGCCAGCCAAAACAGCAAACCCAAGATGCCCATGAGAGTGACCCCTGGTTGTCCTCAATCCTACACTCCCACCAGTGCCACGACAGTTTACAAATGCCATGGCAGTGTCAGGAAATTATCCTATATGGTCTAAAAAGGGAGGTACGAATAATCCACTGCTTGTTTAGCATATCATAAAAAAAAAAAAAAAAAAAGGCAACCAGCAGCCTTCAAGGCTGCTCTCTGGAGTAGCCATTCTTTGATTCCTTTACTAATAAACTTGTTTTCACTTTACTCTGTGGACTCGCCCTGAATTCTTTTTTGCACGAGATCCACGAACCCTCTCTTGGGGTCTGGATCGGGACCCTTTTCCAGTAACAATATTACCAGGTATTTTCCCTGGCTTCTGACTCAGTAGGTGTGGTTTGAAACTCAGGAACTGCAGTTTAACAAGCGTCCCACAGCTGACTCCTGTTATCAGGCAAACTTGGGGGACTGGTGTAAGGCAGAAGAGTTCCTCACCTGGACCTGATGATGAGCTTCAGTTACCCTGGAACTGACTTTCTGAATTGATGCAAAATTGCAAGCATGGGTACGTTTTGCTCAAGTCTGCGGTTTTCCTCAGATTTTCAAAGGATGACTTGGAAAATGTAAAGAAACATATCTTACTAATTCGAGTCACATTGAAACCTCAACCATTCTTGTTCCTTTCTAGTTCTAATTTAAATTTGCTTGGCCTTTAGTTTTTATGTATGGTTTAGGTATATAAGGTAGGCCAAAATGAGCACTTCCTTGGCTTCACACAGATGAGAAAGCAAAAACTCAACACATGTTCCATATGCACCTTCAATAGTCATGTATTCACCCAGTGTTTCCTGGAATAGCCAGAAATGCATAATCTATTCCTTTTTTATTCCTAGGAGTATCAGCACTCACAAATATACCCCAAACCATCAAGCAAAAACAATGCTAGATTGTAATGACTGTGACAACCCAGTTCCCCCAGTACACACAGGGATTTCAGTTCCATGTCTTCCCACTTCAGTATTTGGGCTTCTTATTTCTGGTCACAAAAGGTCCTACAGAGCCAGGGTGAGACTTTTTTTCAAGAGATAGGGTCTTGCTCTGTCATCCAGGCTGGAATGCAGTGGCACAAATCACAGTTCACTGCAGCCTCGACCTCCCGGGTTCAAGCAAACCCCTCATCTCGGCCTCCTGAGTGGCTGGGACTACAGGTGTGTTACCACCATGCTAGGCTGATTCTTAAAACTTTTTTTGTAGAAATATTCACAAACTACTGGCTGGTCACAAACTACTGGGCTCTCATGGTCCTCGCACTTTGCCCTCCCCAAATGCTGAGATTATAGGCCCAAGCAACCCCACCTAGTAGGTTCTTTTTAATTGAAACATAATGGGGTACGTTTCAATGCAGTGGAATAATCACAAGGAATTTAAGAGACAGACTCGTGGTGGGAATTTCAAGGTAATAGGAAAACCAAGGTGGCTTGCCAGTAAGCTGGGCAGAGCGAGCTTACTGGTATACCTGGGTAGCCTGGAGATACAGCTTTGTGAGCAATCAGTAAGGAGGTTGTATTCTCCCTAAAACAAAAAGGCCGCCGGGCGCGGTGGCTCAAGCCTGTAATCCCAGCACTTTGGGAGGCCGAGGCGGGTGGATCACGAGGTCAAGAGATCGAGACCATCCTGGTCAACATGGTGACACCCCGTCTCTACTAAAAATACAAAAAATTAGCTGGGCATGGTGGCACGTGCCTGTAATCCCAGCTACTGAGGAGGCTGAGGCAGGAGAATTGCCTGAACCTAGAAGGCAGAGGTTGCGGTGAGCCAAGATCGCGCCATTGCACTCCAGCCTGGGTAACAAAAGCGAAACTCCGTCTGAAAAAAAAAACCAAAAAAAACCAGAAAGGCCAGCAGCAGTACTCTATGATTAGACAGAGGCCAAATGAGCTGCAGGAGTCATCGGCTGAGAGCCCAGTCCCAATGAGGCTTATGAGTGGCTTCGCAGCCGGCCAGGAAACCTTTCAGAGGAGCTGTAATCAGACCAAACCGCAGGGAGTCATAGCCATGTAGCCACAGGGCCTGGAATTTCTTAGTAATTGCTGATTATATGGAATTAGTTACTAAGAGAATTGTCTGCATATGTGATTTCTCTAGTCCTCACCTTCCATTTACTTTTAACCCATCAGGCTCTGCCTCCAATGACAGGGCTCGCTGGGCTCACCAGTGATCTCCATGTTGTTGCCTCCAGTGGTCCTACCTATCCTTTTCTTACCTGCCCGCACCACCTGCAGGCTGACCAACTCTTTACTCATGGCTTGTACAAGGCCTCCAGAGCCTGCATTTCATCCTGATTCATTAGCTGCTCCCTTTCTATACTCCAAAATACTAGGTGTTGTTTAGGACTTGGGCCTGGCCTGTATTTTATCCTACCCTTTTCTCTTTATTTTTTATTTTTTTATTTTTTTAGTAGAGACGGGGTTTCACATATTGGCCGGGCTGGTCTTGAACTCCTGATCTTGCGATCTGCCCACCTCGGCCTCCCAAAGTGCTGGGATTACAGGCGTCAGCCACTGTGCCCGGCCGCTATTTTACCCTGTTCTCTAAGGGACTCCCTCCATTCCCTTTTCCTAAAAAATGTGTGCTAAAAACATACACATTCTTATCTCCAGGCCTTTCCTTGAGTCTCTGGACTTGCCTATCTGCAGCCTCTTAACTGGCATCTGCGATTTCACATGTCCAGAGGATGACTTCCCAGATGACCTCCCACAGCCACTCTCTCTCGTGTGTCAGCAAATGGCACCACCATTCACCTGGTTACTCACTGGGCTCAGGTATCTCTCACTGTCAGAGTGTTCTCACTGATACAATTTTTGCAAAGGTGGTTTCAGTTACTTAGAGTCAGCCTTAACTCCTCCTCCCCTCATCCTCCACACCTGTTCATCAGCAAACTGTATCTACCAATTCTTGTCCTGCCATTTGTCACCACACCCAGGTCCAAATGGTCATCACTTCTCACATGGACAACCGCGACAGCCTGCTAACTGGTTTCTCTGTCTCCACCCCTGCCCTCTGTCCTGGTTTTCACACAGCAGCCTGGGTAGCATTTCACATGACAGATCTGATCATGTTACTGCCCTTCAGTGCCTTTCACCTACACTTAGAATAAACCCTGTGGTCTTGCCCGGACCTCTAAGGCCCTGCTTGACCTGAGCACTGCTTGCTGGGCCTTTGGGCTACGGGAATCACCCTGGCCCTGCTGGAATCCTGCAGGTCCTCAGCACACCCCTACACACCCAGGGCCTCTGCCTGGGATGTGTTTCTGCCTCTCTCCTCCTCAACTCAGCTTCAGTGCCACCTCCCAGAGAGGCTCAGCCTGACCACCCATCTAAACTCAAGTCCCAGAGCTATGACATCACCGCACCTTGCCATTCCTTCATATTATTCATTGGAAACTATTTATTTTATTGGAAAAAAACAAACCTCCACAGTGACTATTACATCACCCTATTTCCTTCATGGTAATCACCACAATGTTTTGTTTTGTTTTGTTTTTCAAAAATCCAGGCAGCAGGTAAGTCCTTTATAAGGATAAAGTCATTCAATTCCCACATAAACTTTGAAGTCAGTGCTACCATGATTCACATTTTTAAAGATGAGGAACTTTTTTTTTTTTTGAGAGGGAATCTTGCTCTTTCCCCCAGGCTGGAGGGCAGTGGCGTGATCTCAAGCTGACTGCAACCTCCATTGCTTGGGTTCGAGCAATTCTCCTGCCTCAGCTTCCTGAGTAGCTGGGATCACAGGCGCACACCACCATGCCAAGCGAATGTTTGTTTTTTAGTAGGGATGAGGTTTCACCATGTTGGCCAGGCCAGTCTCGAACTTCTGACCTCAGGTGATCCACCTGCGCTGGCCTCCAAAGCACTAGGATTACAGGCGTGAGCCACCACACCTGGCCGATAGATGAGGAACTTAAGATTAGTTAAGAGACTTGCCCGTAGCCAGTCACCTGCAGAACCGAGACTCCCACCTGGGATTCTGTCTGCAGAGCCTGTGCCCTTACCCATCTCGCTGAAGTAGCCTGTGATTCATAAACGGAATACAGTAGAGTGCAAGATAAACAAGACCTTCACTGAATAGCACAGGCCCGCAGACTAAGGAGTGTCCCCAGATAATGAGGTTCTGCAGGTATGCATGTGGCTGTGTTTTGCCAGGAGGAGCAGCATGAGGACAATAGCAGATTTTTTTTTTTTTTTTTTTTTTTTTTTTTTTTTTTTTTTTTTTTTTTGCCCAGACTTCACCACAAACACTTTTCTTGTCCAGGAAAAGTACCTGGAATTTTCACAAGACTTGCCGGTGGCTACTGTGTGTTCCAGTGCCCTCCACCACTCTGCCTTTATGAGATACCAGGCGAGGCCGCCTTCTCTTTGAGCTTTCGGGATGTTGGGGGAATGATAGAAAAGTCAAAGAAATCTGAGTTACTCAAGCCACAACTCCTTCAATCCCTTGAGGGAGCCTCAGTCTTTACCCTCTGTGCTTCTAGGCCCTTGGCTCTGGGGCTCAGCATTTTATTTGCGTGCTAATGAACCCACAGGTGCACTTTATGTTTCATTAATGTCCTGCAGACCCATGTGCTTTTGTGGAATTCTAAGTACAACTTCCATTGCTTGATTGCTTTAATAAATCAACCAAATATGAAGGATCAGCAAGTGCATGTTTAAGAACAGCACCTTTTATAATAATGGTCCTGCTAATGAACCAGTGAAGATTCTGCTGCTTGTTTATTCAGTGGGGGCTCCCTTTTAACAAGCACCCCACCCAGTTCCCTCTTCATTTTATCCCACTCTGTGTAGCTCAAAAACAGTATTCATCCACAGCTGCTGAAATCGGGGTCAACTAGTGTCATTCTTTTTCCATTCATGGCCAAATGTTGGTTCCTACAAGTCTGGAAGTTTTCTACAGTTGGGAGGATAGTTTTGAACTTGGACATGGATTTGAACTCCGAGGAGTCTCGGTTTGTTCTAGGGCACTGTTAATAGGCAACGGCTAATCCCGAGTATGTTTTCAGGTATTTTGGTGGCAGAATCAAACAGCAGAATGACCCATCAGGACACTACTTTGTGAGTTCTGAGGCACTGAGGGTCAGTGTAATAGAAAGGAATGGAAGGGATTTTAAGGAAAGAATATGACCTACGGACCAGAGGCTGGGAGGAGAGACTTACAAGTTACAATCTTGGATCGTTAGGAGAAGGGGACTTTTAACCTAAATAGGAACTCTTCAAAGGGCAGGAAAAACGGAATTGTTTTGGATGTGCTGTTGTGAGGCTCTGGCATATTTGGGTGGAGATGTCCAGTGAGCATGAGGTTGAGATGATTTAGGGACCATTTAGAAGAAACAGCTGAAGACATCAGAGTTGAAGTCATGTACTTGGCTGAGGAAGCCATGATCCTTTCCCTTAAAAGGACTCTTGTTTTGTGGGGGGATTGAGGGTTAAGGAGGGTAGCTGGCAGTAGAACCCAGCCCATTAAGAAATGAGCAGTGGAGTGTTTTATGATAGAAGGAAATTCAGGGAATAAGGGAACCAAAAAAGAAGTGGGAGAGGGTGTCATTTCTGCTGGGAGGAGGGAAGAGAACATCCAGATCCATTTTACAGACAGGCTGAAGTCACACTGATGTGAATGTTTGGGGAACGGGGTTGGGCAGGGGCAGGGCCAGGGCAAAAGCGGCTGTAAGAGTGAAGCCCCAGAGGCATAAGAGGAAGAGCAGTCTGGCGTGTGGGTGTGGGTGGTGGGGGCATGGGTAGGAGGTGAGCGAGGGGACGGCTCAGGCAGACCACACAACTGGCCGAGGAGCCTGGACACCCTCGGGGCACGGGAGGTTGCCAGTAATTGGGTCCAGTAAGCAGAATACTAAAATGCACCCAGGATTTCTGCCTTTTAGTGTATATATACCTTCCCTAGTTATTTCATCAAACCTTAATCTAGTTGCTGCTGTGAAGGAATTTTCCAGATGTAACTAAGGTCCCCAAACAGCTAACCTTAAGATAAGGAGATTTTTTTTTTGAGTGGACCTGACCTAATGAGGCGAGTCTGTAGAAAGGCCTGGGCTCTTCCTGGAAATAGAGATGAAGCATGGGAGGGATTTGTCTGAGGGAGGTTCTCGCTGCTGGCTTTGCAGAAGGAGTGTGAGGGCTCTAGGAGCTGACAGCCCCCAGACCAAAAGCCAGTGAGAAAATGGGACCTGTGCCCTGCAGTCCCAGGGAACTGAATTCCACCCACAAGCAAGAGGAGTGTGGGAGCAGAGTCCTCTCTAGAGTCCCAGAGAAAACACAGCCCCAGAGGGCACTTCGATTGCAGCCCTGCAAGACCCTAGGTGGAGAAGCCAGTCATGCTGCGCCCAGACACCTGATGCACAGAATCTGTGGGCTAACGACGGGTGTTGTTTCAGGCCACGTTCATGATAATTTGTTACACAACAATAGAAAACTATTACAGGGGCACCATCGGGTTTACATCCTGTAAGGTTACTGTTTGACCCTGAAGGATTTCTGTCCTTGTATTGGATTATTCTTAGGAGCACACTGTGCTCTGCTGCCTCCTCCTCCTCCTTTTTAGAAGAGCAGAGGGTCTCACTGTGGACCAGGCTGGAGCAATCCTCCCGCCTTAGCCTCCTGAGTAGCTGGGACTACAGGCATATGCCACTACACCAAGCTGTCCCTCCTCCTTTTTTTCCCTGAGGCAGAATCTCGCTCTGCCACCCAGGCTGGAGTACAGTGCGTGATCTTGGCTCACTGCAACCTGCGCCTCCTGGGTTCAAGCAATTCTCCTGCCCCAGCCTCCCAAGTAGCTGGGACTACAGGCGCAGGCCACCATGCCTAATTTTTTTTATTTTTAGTAGAGATGGAGTTTCATCATGCTGGCCAAGCTGGTCTCGAACTCCAGACCTTGTGATCCGCCTGCCTTGACCTCCCAAAATGCTGGGATTATAGGCATGAGCCACTGCACCTAGCTCAAGGTGTTGCTTCTTAAAAAAAAATTCCTTGATAGTTTTGCTGCCTGCACAGCAAAGGTTCTCAAACCACTTGTCTTCACTTCCTGCCTCTCACCTTCTTAATCCACCCTCATCTTGACGTGCTTGGCCTCCTGGCTTTGAAGTAGTTTCTTTTCTCAGCTTCTGATCCTCCCCTGCTAGTAGATGTTCTAAGGTCTGCCCCCAGGAAATCCCCCATCTAAGTAACCTGCACAGCAGCGGTGCATGACCAGGGATGATGGGGGCAATTCCCACTCTGTCTCTTTGAACCCTGGGACTCTGCCTCCTGTGCCTTCCCCTTCCTCTGTGGCCACCTCCACTCCCCATCAGGGAGGGTTCAGGCCCTCCAGACCTGGTCTCTCGTGATCACACTCATCAGATGGAACCCTCCTGCCACTGGATGTCTCCTTACAGGGCTCTGGCATGCAGTCCTGTGTCCCAGCAGCGGCAGCTTGCCTGCTTGCTATTCAGCAGAAAGAGGGAAGGATGCCCTCCTCTGGTGGATGAGTCAGGGGCATCCTGTCCCTGGACAGAACGGCCGCTGTGATTTGTCCATCGCCTTAATGTGGCACTTTACGGAACCATCTGGCACACACGCAGACACAGGTGGCATATCCCAGTTCCCCGGAGGGTGGGTGCAGCCCCTGAAGGATCTGAGACTGAATGACTGCAGCCTCCTGGAGGGAGGGATAGTGTGTAGGGCTTGCCTTGCCCTGCTCCTGGGTAGAGCGAAAGGCGAATGCCTGTGAGGCGGCACCACGCGCTGCGCGTCACCACGGCACAGGCCCCTTCTGTCTACTCCCGGTCTCCTAGCACTGAGGAAGCACAGATCCTTTCTTGAAAAATGTATTTTTTACTTATTTTTTTAAAGACGGAGTCTCGCCATGTTGCCCAGGCTGGATTTGAACTCCTAGCCTCAAGGGATTGTCCTGCCTCAGCCTCCCCAGGAACTCCAGGTGTATGCCACGGCTCAAATCCTTACTTTGTTATCAGCAAGACTAAGGCTGACATACGGCATTGCTTAGAAGCTCTGTGTGTTTAAGGAGGTCTTCCTCCTGTGACTGCACCTCATTTGCCTTCCACACTGGCAGACCAAAGCATGGCTGTTTAGTGGAGGCACAGAGGTTTCTCACTGCCCAGACCAGTCACACAGGGGGTAGTGTCTTCAGGTAAATGAGTGGGCTCAGCTCCCTTATCTGCAAGCAAACTCAACGCTGCCAGCACATGTGGGTGCAAGGGCTCCCCGCAGAGAATGTAGAAACATGTGGACTTCCTCACTGCCTCACTGTGTGACCTTGAGAGATCACTCAGCCTTGCTGTTCTAGTCCCCCCCAGATCATATGGAGAGCAGCACCTGCTCCCAGCTGCCTCCCAAGAACATGACGGAGACGAACTAGTCTGCTCCTCTCAGCTGTGCTTGGGTCCCGAGGGCAGGCATCATGTGAGTACTAAAAAAGAGTCATTTCTGAAAATTCCCTTATTTAGCTGCCTTTTTATAGATCACTTATTTGGTGGAAAGATCATTCAGTTAAATTTTACTAGGACCAAGGGCGAGAGACAGATCTGAGAAAGAGAGGTTTTTATAGCACACAGGCTGGATGGACAAGAGTGAAAACAAGATACCCTGATAAGAAAACATCTCATGTGCCAGACTGGAAACCTGGTCATCCAGATGGGGTTTTATGGCAATGCCAGAGCCAGCAAACTGCAATAACTGTTCACTGAAGTGGGGGCAATGAAATCAGACCAGATGGGAGGTATACATACAGTAAATGTGGGGTGGCATGGAGCCCTGGTTTTGTTCCAAACAGAAGAAAGTTAGGAGAAGACACACAGAGAGCCAGGGCTGGGTGGCAAGGCCAGCCAGGTGAGGGGAGGTTGGGTTGGGGACAGTCATGACCCAGAACCAGTGACTGAAGTGTCACAGGGCCCCTTCCCTGGGATGGCTGATTCTCCTTAGGGACAGCCCATGGCTTAGCCTCTTCCTCCTCCCTTAGCAACACCCGATCTTTTCAGTCTGGCTATCTGGGCCCACAGTTGTGGTGTCTGGAACCATCCTTTTTTCAAGGGAGAAACATCGCTGAAAATGCTGGTAAGATTCCCCCAGCTGACCTCAACCTTGAGCTCGGCAGTGATTTCATACCTTCAAAAAAGGTGTTAGTTTTCATTTGATTTTTAAAAATAAAAACCTCAGGAATAGCCACTTCGAAGGTATATAATACAAACCCAAACCGTAGCCCTGAGGTGTGTGCCCTGTACACCCCATGAAATGACGGTTCCCGTTTCTAAGCTCTATTTACAGCATCATTATGTTATTTTCCTTTTTCCTTTACCTCTGTGGGTTCGTTCTTGGCTCCATCCATCTAGGTCTTGATTAGAAATCCATGCTAACCAACTTAAGGCTGGTTATTGGAAATCCACTGCGAGTGACAGGACAAATGAAATCTCTTTATGTTAAGTCAGCACAACCTGCATCTTCCTTGTGCCAGCAAAGGCCTCTGAGGTTTGCGGAATTTGAAACATTTAGGGCTTAGCTTACAGATACAATATCCAAACAGCTCCCAGTTGGAAATGGGGAGTGGATTTCCATCCCATGTTTCTGGCACACTTAAGTCATTAGGATTTGTTGAGAGCATTTTTCTGTGCAGCTTTTCTCTTCCCCTCTCCAACCAGAACAATTACCATTTAACTACACAGCCAGAGGTGCTGGCAAAGTAAAAACAGAGCTATTACAACTTGGAAGGAAAGACAAAAAGTGACAGTAAATCAGGAAGGTAGTGAAGTTCCCCATAACGCAACCTTCCATCCACCATCAGCTTGGAGGCCATCCTCAAACAGGCCTGCTGGATCAAGTTCGAGGACTGAGAATACACTGTAGCCTTCTCCTCCCACCCTAAATCCCCAGAAATGACAGGAAAGACATTTTTTAAAACCCCTGAGCATCTTAGAAAGGAGTGCTCTTTGTGTACCAGAAACCATGTGCAATCATAAAAAATGAAAGGCAGATGTTTTCTTCTTCCTGAAAAAGGAAACCACAACTCAAAATGCAGGCAGAAAAATGCTCTGCAAAAGGAAGAAGGGGATTCAGAGGTGCTCCAGCCAGAGGTGTTGGCTACCAGAACGGGAGGGGATCAGACGCTCAGGTCAGATACGCAAACTAGAGAGCTGTTATTAACCAGGAGGCATAGAAAGCCCAGGAGACAGATTCTGATATGACCCAGCTGACCGCACTCTAAAGGAACTGGCTACATTTTCTGGGTAGCAGGCTGTATTAAGTAGATACAGAACTCTCAAATAGGATGGCTGGACATGGTGGCTCATGCCTGTAATCCCAGCACGTTGGGAGGACAAGGCAGATGGATCACCTGAGGTCAGGAGTTCCAGACCAGCCTGGCCAACATGGTGAAACCCAGTCTCTACTAAAAATACAAAAAATTAGCCAGATGTGGTGGCACATGCCTGAGTCACAGCCACTCTGGAGGCTGAGGCAGGAGAATTGCTTGAACGTGGGAGAAGGAGGTTGCAGTGAACCAAGATCGCACCACTGCACTCCAGCCTGGGCAACAGAGTAAGACAGAGTCTTACTCTGTCTCAAAAAGAAAAAAAAAAAAAAAAAAAAACAAACAAACAAGAAAGAAAAAACCCTCAAACAGGTGACCTAGGAATTTAAGGTATAAGAATGAACACACAAACAAGAACCATCAAATATTTAAAGAAAGCCAACACTAAGAGTCACAAAACTCAACTATGAAAAGAATTACATGTGAAGAAACAGAGTTAATACAGCAGACAAAAAAGATTAAGGAATGTAAGGGCTGGGCATGGAGGTACATGCCTGTAATCCCAACATTTTGGGAGGCCAAGGCGGGAGGATCACTTGAGCCCTCATAAAAAATGAAAGGCAGATGTTTTCTGACCTTTCAGTTTTGAGACCTGCCTGGGGAACATAGGGAGACCCTGTCTCAACAACAACAACAAAAAATTAGGTGTACGGGCATGTGCCTGTGATCCTGGCTACTTGGGAGGCTGGGGTGGGAGGATCACTTGAGCCTGGGAGGTTGAGGCTGCAATGAGCTGTGACTGTGCCACTGCACTCCAGCTGGGGCAACAGAATGAGATTCTTTCTCAAAAAAAAAAAAAAAATAAGCATACTAAAAATCCTCAAAGAGATCCAAGAAGATATCATATCACTTAAAAAGAGATCATAGATTTAATCACCAAAATACAAAAACTCAATATATAGGTCAAACATCACAATGAATCTAAAGAATAAATTCGTTAGCTGGAAAACTGAGCCCAAAAATCTCTCTCTCCAGAACTCCAACTATCTGATAGGGCAGCCACTAGCCACATGTGGCTCCTGAGCATTTGAAATGTCTGAGTTTGAGATCTGCTGAGGTGTGAAATACATACCAGGTTTTGAAAAACTTAGTTAAAAAAACCATAAAATATTTCATTAATAGTTTTAGAAAATATTGATTATATGTTAAAATAATTTAGACATATTGTGTTAAAATGCTATTAAAGTGAATTTCAGCTGTTTTCATTCTTTTTAATGTGGCTACTAGAAACTTTAAAATTATGTATGTGCTTCACATGACATTTCTACTGGACAATGCTGCTACAGAAGCCAGAAAAAAACAAGTGATGGAAAGAAGGTATGAAAAGGTAAGATATGGAAGACAGAGCTGGATGAATCAGGATCTGTTTCCTCTTACAGAAAGAGATAAAGAATTGGGGGATGGTGAGGGGGAAAAAACACTGAAATAACAGAGGAAAATTTCCCAGAACTAAATAAATACACGCTGAAGGAAAGCATTCCTGCCGAAGTTGGAAACAAGATAAGAATGCCTGTTTTCACTTCACGATTCAACACTGTCCTAAAGTTTCTAGCCAATGCAACAAGTAACAAAAAAGGACAGAGAATTTTCTTCTTACAGACAAAACAACTGCCTAAGTGCTCTCTCCTCACTCTGTTTTGAAAGTCGGGGCACCAACAGGCCTTTTCCATTTCTAGCCTCCAAGACACGGGCAAAGGGGAACACATCAGCACCTTCTCCTTTCTCGAGCAGCTAACAGAACTTGGAACAAAGCCTCCAGGCGCAGGATAAACACCTGTGCGGTAAGGAAAGGGTGCTTACCGACGGATGGCGTTGGTGAACTCCGCTGCCAGCTCACTCTCACTGCACGTAGTCCTGAGTTCGGCTAGGGACAGAGCTGGGGAGGCAGCATCAGCACACTCCTGATAACAGCAAACACATTCCTGTTAGACCTGAATCCAAGCCGGACAGAACCCTGGAAATCTGCCGCAGTGTGGTCGGTGGCTAGGGCAATGATGGCAGCAGTGTGGGTGCTGGACGGTGCTCTCAGATCGTGCTCATGGGGAAAGCCTGGCAGCAAGCCAAAGAGCCCCCTGTGCTCCCAGACCTCTGGCTCCTTTTGCAGGCTGGCCATTGCGGTGGGGATGACACCCGGCGTGCTCTGAGCTCACGCAGACGCCAGGCACTGGTTTAAGCGCACCATATGCATTCAATCACTTAATCACCACAAGTACTCTCGGAGGCAGGAACTATTATTACCCACATTTTACCAAGGAGGAAATTAAGGCACAGAGAAGTTACGCTGCCCAGTCACCAGCTAGGAAATTGTGGAACCAGGATCCAAACCCAGGCTGTGTGGCCCCCAGATCAATTTCTTGACTACTAGGTGAGGCCTCTCGTAATCATCAAAGACAAGTGAGAAATACCTGTGAATATCCTTGTTGCCCCACCCACTTCTCCTTGGAGGAAACCAATCTCCTCTAGATTTAGGAGCTTTACTGGGTTCTTAATCATCAAGAAAACCCAGGTGAGGAAGAGGAAGACAGAAGTGTGCCCGCACCCCCCCACCCTGCAGATAAGGAAACTGAAGAGCCAGAGCTCCAGATCCTAGAGTGAAGGCTATTCAAGGCAGTGGCCATGGCTGAGAGCTCTCTGTTTCATGCACACAGCGGGCGGCAGCCACACTACATAACAACGGCCAGGGGAGGGCATTCATTGGATGATCTCTCAACAGACACGAAGAGCTGCCGAGCTGCCGGCCTCAGAATAAAAATCTTGTCATCTGTTGCAGGAGATGGAATGTAAACAGAAAATTGTATCATAAGATGTGAGCTACAGAGAAGCAAGGGTTGAGTGCTGGAAGTCCAGGCACGTGGTCTCCTGAGGCAGTTCCTCGGCAGTGGTGCTGCCAACACCCGAGCGCTCTTCCCTCTGCCGTGTCCTCTGCCTGGACCGCTTCCCACCTCCTTTCTATCTACCTGTGCTCGGAGACCCAAGTCCCCTGTCCACCACCCTTGCAATCTGTTGAGATTCCCACAACATCCTCACTTTTTGTACACCCATTCCCATTTGATGTTAACATTTCAGGAGACTCCTTAAAGACAGGGACTGCTTTGTCTCATTCACGGTGCCTCGCACTGAACATACTTGGCAGTAGCTGGTGCACACGGACAAGAATTTCAAAAACCTAATACAACTTGGATAAAATTTGGAATCCAGCTGTGGCAATCAGAGGGGAGCTTTTTAAAGAGGCATGAACACTCACCCAGCGGAGCAAGAATAAATGTTTGACACCCAAATGTGGCCCGCCGGCTGTTTTTGTATGACCCACAGGATAAGAATGGCTTTTCTATTTTTAAAATCATTTAAAAAGTCAAAAGAAGAATATTTTGCAACAGGTAGAAATTACATGAAATTTAAATGTCAACGTCTACACATAAAGCGTTACCAGAGGTCAGGCTTGGTGGCTTATGCCTGTAATCCCAGCACTTTGAGAGGCCAAGGTGGGTGGATCACTTGAGGTCAGGAGTTCAAGGCCAGCCTGACCAAACAGGTGAAACCCCATCTCTATAAAAACACAAAATTAGCTGGGTGTAGTGGTACATGCCTGTAGTCCCAGATACTTGGGAGGCTGAGGCAGGAGAATCACTTGAACCTGGTAGGTGGAGGTTGCAATGAGCTGAGATCACACCATTGAACTCCCGCCTGGCAACAAGAATGAAACTCTGTCTCAAAAAAAAAAAAAAAAGTAATAATAAATACATAAATGAAGTGTTACTGGAACACAGCCATGCCCACTCGTCTCCCTGTTGCTTCTGCCTTTGCTCTAGCATCTGACAATAGCAGACCTGAGTAGCTGCAGCTGCGTTCAAATGACCCATAAGCCCTACAACATTCACCGTGTGGCCCTTCACAGAAAAGTGCTCACTCCTGCTCTAGACGCTCTGCCTCATTCACCAACAGACCAGATGAAGAGCCCAGATGAGAAACTTTATTTAAACAATAAATGGATCTACTATTTAAAAGGCAAGATAATCAGCTCATTCTTATTTCATTACCTTAAAAACACAACATACTCTTATAAAGCTTCTTACTGTAATGTTAAAAAAAAAATCATCTGGCCGTTTCCATCAAAGAGATTTTCTTACTTTTTTTTTTTTTCTTTTGAGTTGGGAGTCTTGCTCTTTTGCTCAGGATGGAGTGCAGTGGCATGATCTCTGCTCACTGCAACCTCCGCCTCCCAGGTTCAAGCAATTCTCGTGCTTCAGCCTCCCAAGTAGCCAGGATTACAGTTGCCCATCACCATGCCCAGCTAATTTTTGTATTTTTAGTAAAGACGGGGTTTCACCCTGCTGGCCGTGCTGGTCTTCAACTCGTGACCTCAAGTTATACCCGCTTTGGGCTCCCAAAGTGCTGGGATTATAGTTATGAGCCACCATGTCCAGCCAAATTTCCTTACTTTGAAGCCACTCCACATAACAGTGTTTCCCCCAGACAAAATAAATACCAGGAACTAGGGGAAACTGCTCAGTTCATGGGCCTTCTGGCAAGAACCTGGTAAGTCCATTTCCACCACACCCTAAGAACACATACACAAACACTACTGCTCTGTCTCTCAGGATCTGTCCCTAACTGACTGCTAACAAACTCAAAAGCCAAAAAAAAAAAAAAAAAAAAAAAAGATTTTTTTGAAAGTGTGTGTATGGAACAGGAAAACCCACCTTCCCGAGCCCCAGACACTGCCACGTGAAACAGCACTGCGTGGCTGGTGTCCACCCACACTGCACAGCCTGATTCGCCTCCCCCAGCCTTGGGCAGATGGCTTCATAGTGCAATTGGCGCAGTGACTTCTCTAAAGCGCAAACTTTATCACATCGTCTCCTGCTGAAGCCCTTCCATGATTCCGCAGGGCCCTCAAGATAACTCCAGCCAATGCATCGATTCCACTCCTCTCATCAGCCGAAGGGTGGCTTCTTCTCTTCCCTCTTCAACAGGCTGGCTCCCACTCTCTACTGGGGCTCAGTTCAGAAGTTCATTTCTTCCCGAAAACCTGTCCTCAATCTCCACAGTGGACATTTGTGTCTTGCTTGTGGCCTCCCCTGGTGCTAGGAATTGATCCTCGCACTGGGGACATTCTATCACTGCTCTGTGATCATCTGTTTGCCCACCAGTCTCCTAAGAACACAGCTTCCTGAAGGACAGACTGCCTGTCTATCACAGAGCTGCCTCTAGCACCCTGCCTCGGTTCTGCCGTGCTGTGGGGGCCAAATCACATTTATCAGCTGAACAGATGAATAGAAAGCAGCCAGGGTCTTGGGAGGGTGGGCCTGGCTGGGTGCTCAGCACGTGGGAGGTGGGAAAAGGCATAGCTGTGGCCATTTGTGAATCATGCTTTAGAATTCTTAACTATTTTTGGAGTGGCAATTCACTGCCACATGATATCCGCACTGTTCCTTCTTTCCCAGGTACGTGGCTCCCCTGGAGACGATCCTGCTCCTGTCCTATGAGAAGCCGCGTATTAGACTAGCAAATTGGCGTATGACTGCGAGCCCCAGGTCTGAAACAAACGGGTCGAGAGAAGCTTGTATTTATTAGGAATAGAAAAATATGATGCACAGAATATAGGGGACACTTGGACAAGAAATATAATTCTTTAGAGTCCACAGTTTGTTTTTTTTTTTCCCGCAATGCAGTATTTGGAAAATTCTGAGATGCAGGATAATGGAATGAACTTGGATTCCAGAAACAAAACAAAACAAAACAAAACACTTGGGGGCTGATAAGAGAGTGAGGTTGCAAAATTCTGCCACCAGACAGCTCACTCTCAGATGACCTAGGCTCCGTAAGCCAAGGCTTCCTTCCTCCTCCTCTGTCTGCAGGCGGCTTCCCGCTTACTACCCCATGACAGCAGAAATGCCAGCAGGAAGGAGCTGAGGAGGAAATCCAGCGAAAGGAAGAGGGCCCGTTAGTGGACCTGGGCTAAATCCCAACTCTGCCATTTGTCAGCTGTGAGACTCTGCACTTCTTTGAGCCTCATTTTCCTCATGGAAGTGGGGATAACTATTCTTTCCTCAGACCTGTGAGACTTAAGGGTGACAATAAATGCAATCATTGGTACAGAAGTACCATAGCTCCCCCTTAACTGCGGCTTTGCCTTCTGTGGTTTGTTACTCAAGGCCAACCATGGTCTGAAAATATTAAATGGAAAATCCCAGAAACAAGGAATTCCTAAGTTTTAAATTGTGCACCATTCTGAGCAACGTGATGAAATCTTGCACTGTCCCGGGCCATCACTCCTTCTTAGTCCAGCGCAGCCACAACGTGGATACTCCACCACCAGCTGTCATTTAGTAGCTGTCTCAGTTATCAGATCAACTGTCCCTGTGTCACAGTGCTTGTGTTCAAGTAACCCTATGTCATGCAATAATGGCCCCAAAGAGCAACAGTAATGATGCTAGCATATGGTTCAAATTGTTCTATTAATATTTTATTAGTTGTTGTTAATCTCTTACTGTGCCTAACTTATAAATTCAACTTCATCACAGGTATGTATAGGGGAAAATGTAGAATATATAAGTTCAGTATTATCCGTGGTTTCAGGCATCCCTAGGGGATTTTGGATCGTACCCCTTGCAGATAAAGGGGGCACTGTTGTACCCATAAACCAACAAATGAGGTCTGCCGTGTGACAGAGGATTAGACGAAGGAGGTGAGACCAGTATCAGTGGACAGTTGCAGAGACTGCTCCTCTAATGTGACTGCGATATGTGAAAAGGTTTCCACTACTACATAAAGTGAGATTTGGTATTTCTAATATGTAGACTGGTTTCGTTACACTCAGAATGTCACCTCCTTAGATACCTAGCAATGGCCTGCAGTTCTTATGCAAATACAAGAACGGAGGCAGCTGGGCAGTGAGGTGTGGTCAGTGGTCACTGGGCATCACGGGAGACCTGAGCCTAAGGGTGTACCTGAGCCACTCCGGCCCTACCTTGCTGGGTTTGTCTTTGCCACCGCTGCTGGTGGAGCTGAGGGACCGCATCCGCTGCTCCTTCTGCTCCTCCACCTCGGACTTCAGGTGCTCGATGTGGACCAGGTAGGCCTGCTCCTGAGCCTCCCGCGTGCTCAGCTTCAGCTCCAGGGCCTTCTTCTCTTTCTCCAGCAGGTAGAGCTGGGCCTTCAGCTCAGCCATCTCCTCCTACAGAGCAAGGAGCACAAAGCACATGAGGCGCCTACGATCTGAGAACAGGGCTGGCTGCTGCCAAGTGGGTGGGTGGGTGGTCCTCGGCAATGTCCCACAGACCCATGGGAGAGTTATCACTTTGAAGTTGTCAGTAGGATGAGTGGGAAGAGACGTGGCAGCTGTTGCCACACTTCCGAAGAAATGACATGTGGACAAGGCCATGCATTTATCAGTCTATGAACTAGACCCGAGACAAAAGGGTAGAAGTTAAAGGCAAGTGGATTGTGGTTCAATATAGGGAAAAGCTTTCTAGCACCTGGAGCCCCCACATGGGTACATGGGCCTTGATGGAAACCTGTTCTCTGGCCTGCAGAGGCTTAGCTTCATCTGCCAGAGGCTATAAAGTCACCTCTGTGTGGAAGGCTTCTTCTGGCCAAGTCCCTTCCAATTCCCATTTTGGTTTCCACAGCACCAAAGGGATATTTAACCACTCCCACAACAATTGTCGCTGGGCCAGGCAGGCGGCAAACACCTGCGGCTGCATCAACCTCCAGCTCTTGCTTACTTCTCAGGGCCCAAATGAAATCAATGGAAACAGTGTCCTTCACAGGTGACTGCTCATCAGATGACTTCTACAAGTAGCCTAAGAACTCAAAAGAGAATGATGCGTGGAGAATAAGAAGTGAATCCAAATAGGACAGTGCCATCCTGGGACTAGGAGCCAAGAACAATGACAGCCACCAGCCTTTACTGAGCACGTGGCACTGTGCTCAGTGTTCACATGACGTGGCTCATTTAATCTTCCCAACTTGAGGTAGGCATTGCAACAATTTCCACTGACAGACGGGAAACTGAGGCACACAGAGAAAAATCCCGCTGCCTATGGCTATTGGGTAAGCTGTGGAGCCAGAAATTGCAGCCAAGCTGTCTGGCTCAGAGCCCAGGCCTATAACCACTAAGCTACACTGCCTCCTTCCCTTTCAAGGTGAGTCCACGCACGACTCTTGTCCCTTACCTCTGCTGGAGGGTGACTCCACCACCCCAGGGCCACCAGGTCCAGCATCCCCAGACCACCTTGAGACGGACCACGGAGGCTGGACCTTGAGTCCTCACCAGAGGTGAGTTCAGATTCCACCCACCCGTGAAGTGGCCTTTCTGAAATAAGAAGCCACAGGCCTGGTGCAGTCTCCGGTGAACTGAGGGGTAGCTGTTTTCACTCTCCAATGTGGAGAAATAGCTAGAGGGCACCCCTCAAGAGGGACGTCAGCCAATGTGCTCAGTAAACTTCTCAGAACAGGCCAGCCCTTCTTTCCCCTAAATTTCAGACATAAAAGCCAGAATGAAAGGTGTGCCATGCCCAGAGCCTTCTCATCTTTTGCCATTGGAAGCAGGATGCTGAAGGCTCTGGAAACACTGCATACTGAGCTAATGTGATGGTCGCTCCCAGAACAAACATATAACTGCATGCCTGAAATAAGGAAAGAGAAACCCATGGGTGCCAGAAACGAAGAGGGATCGCTGCCAGAGGGAACGGCAAGGAGGACGCGTGCCGGCCAGCGAGGCGTCAGGCCGTCTGCGGGCCCTCCACACGGGGGCTTAGCATTACACAAGGCCAGGGCCATGGCCTCTGAGGCAGAGAGCCACAGCTCAGACCCCAACGTGAACAGGACTCTCAATGGGCTGCCCAGAATAAGACACTAGAAAACTTCCTTTGTGGAGATGTGGCAAGGACACTTGTCATCTCTCAGGCTCTGGGTGGGAAAAGAAAGAAAAATCTCTTTCGAGGAATTAAACCTCAAGCTCTCGTCATGTGTAGGTTTGGTATAGGATTCCTGAGCCGAGAACCTAACGCAACTAGTCCCACACCTCAGAAACTGATGAGTCCCAACAGATCTAAACACAGAACTACTCTGTAAGGACATCTGCAACCCAGGATCCACAGGGCCCCACGGAAGACAGTTTCCTCGGAGGAGGAGCTGGTGCTGGCATTCTACCCGCTGCCCCCGCCACCAAGGAAATGAGAATGAATCAGCACTGACGTAGAACCAGCAGATGCAAAAAGTAAGAGTCAGCATTTAGAGGAAGCAGAAATAACAACGTGAAAAACTAGAAAATAAAAAGATACAGAAGTCGTAATGGAGAGATAAGATGTTCAAAAAGGAAGAGAAGGCCAGGCCTGGTGCCCCACACCTGTAATCCCAGAATTTTGGGAGGCTGAGGTGGGTGGATGACGTGAGCCCAGGAGTTTGAGACTGGCCTGGGCAACACAGTGAGATCCTGTTTCCACAAAAAAATAAACTTGAAAAATCAGCTGGGTAGGGCGGTGCCTTCCTGTAGTCCCAGCTACTTGGGAGGCTGAGGCAGGAGGATCACTTCAGCCCCAGGGTGAGGCTACGGTGAGCCATGACAGCGTCACTGCACTCCAACCTGGGCAACACAGCGAGACCCTGTCTCAAAAAACAGCAAAGAAACAACAAAAACAACAAGGGTGGATTTGAGGAGGAACCAAGCAGATCATCTGGAAATGAAGATGTACTAAAAAACAGAAACGAATTTCTCAGCAGTTGGATCCTAGAAAACGGTGAAAATCTGACATAATCTGCTGGGTAATGGATTTTTTTTTTTTTTGGAGATGGAGTCTCACACTGTCACACTGGGGATAGAGTGCAGTGGCGCTGATCTCGGCTCACTGCAAACTCTGCCTCCCGGGTTCAAGCAAGTCTCCTTCCTCAGCCTCTCAAGTACCTGGGACTGCAGGGGCCCACCACCATATCCCGCTAATATTTAGTATTTTTAGTAGAGACAGGGTTTCTCTATGTTGGCCAAGCTGGTCTCAAACTCCTGACATTGTGATCCACCCACCTCAGCCTCCCAAAGTGCTGGGATTACAGGTGTGAGCCACCACGCCTGGCTGGATGATGGATTTGGTATGGGTGAGTACATGTCCCCAGGCAGACTGGGAGGGGCTCATAGGAAAAGGAGATGAGTGAAGTTTAGCCTTCAAGAAAGCCATAGGGAACTGAGCCAGAGTGCCAGCAATGGCTGCCCTGGATCATATTATGGATTGTTCCCCTCCGACCTCTTTATAAATTCTACTTTTTTAGAAAATGTCTAAGATGAGTATACATTTTATTTTCAAGTAGCAAAGGGAGTATCAGAATTTTTATCCGAACTAAAATGTCTTTCTTGGCTAGAATACCTGTGAATTTATCACAGGACGTACTGACCAATTTTAAAGAGGAAATCCTTGGTCTTTGGCCACAAGAATCAAGATGTTTGGAATAAACAATGGAAGAAGGGTGGCCTCAGGGCTCGTGCCACAGGGTGCAAGGGTCTGCAAAGGGGGCTCCAACTGGGGGAAAAGTCACTACAATGGTGGACCCAAGGCTGGCTTATAAGCAATGAGACGTGGAATCAGCCAAAGCAGCGTGAGAATTCTCCAGAGAGAGGCCGGAATGGGAGCAGGGTGGGTGGATGAAGATGAGCCAGTTTGGAAATCACTGGGGTGGGGGCAGAGGTGAGATTCCTGCATCTGTTACCACTGCCTAGTGTCTTCCCACACATCACCCAGATTCTAGCTCAAGAAGCCCCCGGGGGCAGGGGGCCGGGCTGTGCTGAGTGAGTCACCCCTGAGGGTGTCAGGATGGCTGCTGCTGCCAGCTCCCTTCCACTCTCCAGAGGGGGTTGTTTTTCTCCCTGCCACGGACAGTACTGATCACAACAGGAGCCATTAACTCAGCACTGCCACGACCCACTCTGGCTTGCTAGACTCCGGTTCCTGACCATTACCAGGCTTCTGCCTGAGAACAGCCCCTTCCTATCCTCACTCCTGGGAGCCGGCGGCGCAGCAGAATCCAAGGCTGTGCAAATTCAGGCCTTTGCTCACAGGAGAGTGGAATTCGGAAAGCAGGTTAGGACCAGCAGCAGAGTCCGGTGGTTGACCCAAGGCCCACAGGAGTGGCTCCAAGCAAGTTCCCACCTGTGCTGTGGCCTGAGACGCAGGGTGCAGTGACAAGGGACCACGCTCCTGGCAGGCTGTTCTTTTGTTCCCACTCCACCTGTGCGCACTGCAGTCCAGTTCCGATGCTAACTACTTGGAGTTGGTGCAGACCCCATAGGTTAAGGACAAAGTCCTCCACAGGCTCCCCTCCCTTCAGACGCCAGCCCCAAGTCTCCAGCAGGACGAGCCTCTCTGGCCACTGAAACACTTCTGACTGCCTTGCCTAAAAATTCGGGGGAACCCATGACCCCTCTGAGGGGTTGCTAAAACATCTTGCAGAATGAATGAAAGCACTATCCTTACGATTACATTTTTTTTTTTTTTATAAAGGGTGTAAAGAGGGTGAAGGCTGAGAGAGTCCCAAGCGCAGATCATCTGGGCCCTCTCCCCACTGAGTCGTGGTGTGGCCCTCCTGACTCATTAATGAGCTTCAGGTCCATAGTTTTCATGAGGGCTTCATTACACAGGCATGACTGATGAAATCATTGGCCACAGGATGGAACTCAGTCTCTGGCTCTCCTCCCCTCCCCGGAGGTCAGGTGGCTGAAAGTACCAATCCTCCATCACACACCTGGTCCTCTGATGACCAGTCCACATCCTCACATTGTCTAGGGTCCACCATAAGTCACCTCATCCGCATCACAAAGACACTCCCAGCACAGCAAGAAACTCCAGGGGTTTCTGAAACTCTGTCCCAGAACCAAGGACAAATACGAGATACGGTCTTGCTTATACCACAGCTGCCTTCTGAGAGCACGTATCAGGTGAAGGGCTGGTGCCTGGCACTCCACACCAGAGAAAAAGGCAAAGTGGTGTCCTGCTGAGGGATGGTAGTTTAACCACTTCCCAGCTGGGGAGCCCAGCTTTCCAAGAAAACTCCCTGCTGTACAAACTCCCTGCAGATAGCTCCACCTGCAGCTGCAGGGCCCAGTGTTCAGATCTGCTGAAACACTGACCTCATCAGCACTGTACACCTTCACTGGAGGGCACTATGGACTGAGCAGGCTCCACACAGCACCAAAGGTGCAGGGTGTCAGGAAACCAGGGCTTTCGGCCAAACTCTGCAACTGGCCTCACCCTGTTCTCCCCCTGCCGGGAGTTAACGGCAGCATCAGCAACCCAAGACATATTTCCAAGCATTCTAGTGGGTCAACTTAGATGGGCAGAGGCTCCACCATGCAGAGGTCTGACCTGGCTTAACTTAGAGGATGAAGGGGTCCAAAGTTGGGCTGGGATACCCTGAGAAATTCCTTAGAATTCAACTGCCCTGTCCAGAAACACCCAGCCCAAGTGACCCCCAGACACAGTGAAATCAGCTCTGTCTATAAATAAGGGTCTGGCTCTTCTCTGGGCAGAGGTGACTGAACACAGAAGGGTCGATTCCTCCTTATGGGCTGGACCTGCCTTGAAAGGCTGTTCAGATTTCCTCCTGGGGGCAGCCTAGCACACAGGACCTGCCCACCGCATACCTTCATGGCCATGAGCTCCTGCATCAGCACGGCGTTTTCCAGGTCCAGCCTTTGGCTGTCTCCCCGGGGCTTGACGTCATAGCTGAGCGGATCGATGTGGATGCTTTCCAGCTCCAACATGGTCAGCTTGACTGCAGCCCTGTCATTCTTGAGCTGCTGTATATAATCCTTCAGCCTCTGCTCGTCTTCTTTAGTGAACTCGGTGTCGCAGCTACTGGCTGTGGAGCTGGTTGTGCTGAGGAAGAAAAGAAAAAAGACCCACCACCCTGTGGTATTCCAAGTCATGGCTTATAGATCTTTCTCCTCACTCTTCCCCACACTCCCTCTCCCCAGTGTTATTTAGATGGCAATCCAAAAATAAGTATTCTTCACAGCATAGGAAAATGAAACCACCTTTTAGGAGATAATTAAGTATGAAGAATAAAAGAAATGTTTACACTCTTTGACGCAACACTGTGGACTGCAGAGACGAATTTCTAAGGAAATAATTCCACAGAAGCAAAAAGATACACATACAAAGAAATATAATCCAAAATACAGTTTAGTGAATTGTCACACCTATCAAAAGGAGGGAAATCATGTGGAATTTACAGCGATCATTGTAATACATAAAATTATAGTGATATTGACAATGGTGGTGATATTTTGAGGAAATAAAAGATATTATAAGACATAATAAAAATGATATTCATGTGGTCAGAACTTTAAAAAGCAAATCTGTTAAGGCAACAAAAGGTGAAGCCCAGAACACCTAGGGCATGATCCACGATATGTGGCACATACTCACACGTGCTTGCAGGTATCCCAGGCTGCGGCAGCTGTCCCTGCAGAGCAGCACTGAAGGTGACTGTTATGCTGTGATTACTTCTGTTGTTTGCAACATGTACCATGAAAATCACAGGGGTGATAACACAGCAATAACCACTATGGGAGGGGGTACCCCCAGGCCTCCACAGCAGAGTCCGAGAATAGTGTCCACCAGAGGGACTCGGGCTGGCCCAAGGGCCCTTGACAACCCAAGGGGAATGGTGATCAGGCGGGAGCCCTCAGCTGAACCCCAGGCCTGTGGTGGCCGGGGAAGGTTTCTAGGGGACCAAAGTACCATGAAAGGGGGAGCATCACTGGAAGACTGAGGCTATGGCTCTCAAGTGCGCTCTGGCCTTTCCCAGCAGTGGGCAGGCTGCTCCCTGTGCCTCTGAATAAGGCCCACTCTCCTCAGCGGGGACTCTGAGGCCAGCGTGCACCGACAGTTTCTCTGCACTTGGGCTGGGCCTTCCTGGGCTTGACTCACCTCTCATGGAACTGGTCTGAAGATGCCAGAGGAACAAGCAGAGGCCTACTGACCTTGCATCAAAACAGGCCAGGCTGTGTGGTCATGTCTGTTGCTAAAGATTTGGAAAGTGAAGCTCAGAGACGTTAAGTGGTCAGCTGAGTCATATGGCTGGAAAAGGTGCAACTAGATTTGGGCCGCAGCCTCATGCCACAGCCCTATCCTTGTCCCAAGACTCCTGCAGATAGATAGAAGCTATGCCAGGGACCAGGAGTGACTTCCACAGGCTGCCAGATGCCACAAACCCAGGCCTGCCCTCATCTCACACTGCAAAGGGGTAACAGCCAGGACCCCAACTCAGCAGGTGCAGTCCCCTCCCCACAGCCTGGACGTGGGTGAGGGCAGCCCCATTCTTATACATGACACATTGCTGCGAAGACAAGGCTTCCGGGGAGAGAAAAGGTAAACCGAGATAATGGCTGGAGCTTTGCTGCTCACAGGAGGAAGAGGCTACCGTAGGGCTTGGGGTGGTCCTCAGGTCAGAGAACCCCTTCTAGGATGGGAAACTCCTGAGCACCAGAAACCCTTTGGGGATGCATCTCACCCCCTCTGTTCCATCAGGACAGGTGGGAAGTCCCTTGGAGATAAGGCCAGCAAGATCAGCCTGACCATTAAACACCAACTCTTCAGAGGCTGTGCCCGGTAAGCTTCCGTGTCAGCTGGGCTAGGCTATGTGCACAGTTGCTTGGCCAACCACTAGGTTAGGCATTGCTGTGAAGGTGTTTTTTACATGTGATTATCATTAAAATCAAGAGACTACAGGGTGACTATCTCCATAACATGAGTGAACCTCATCTAATTAGAGAGACCTTAAGGGAAAAGACTGAGATTCCCCAAAAGGGAAGAAATTCTGCCTGCAGACAGCCTTCAGAGTCAGGATTGCAACATCAGCTCTTCTCTGGGTCTCCAGCCTGACCTGCAGACTTCAGATTTGCCAGCTCTACAATCAAATGGGCCAATTCCTTTTTTTTTTTTTCCTTAGAACTTAGAACAATTCTAACAGGCCAATTCCTTAAAATAAATCGCTATTTGTGATTTACATTTTGTATCTATATCAATAGATCAATCTTGAACTCTCTCTTTATATCTAGGTATAGATATCTCCATACAGATCTATCTCCCATTGGTTCTGAATCTCTGCACAGCCCTAACAGCAAAGCGCTACCTTTACATGTGACCCGAGCGTCTTATACACTTTGCATATTTCCCGTCTTCTCATCTCTAAAACAAAGGTAATCACAGTACATGCTTCATAAAGTCAGGGTAAAGACTAAATGAGGTAGAATTAGAAGTGTTTATAGTAGCAAAGACATGGACTCAACCTACATCTCCATCAATGGTAACTGGATAAAGAAAATGTGGCACGTCTACACCACGGAATGCTACGCAGCCATAAAAAAAGAATGAATGTCATTTGTAGAAACTTGGATGAAGCTGGAAGCCATTATCCTTAGCAAACTAATGTGGGAACAGAAAACCAAATACCACATGTTCTTACTTATAAAGGGGAGCTAAATGATGAGAACACGTGATCACAAAAAGCGGAACAACAGATAATGGGCCCTACTTGTGGGTACAGAATGGGAGGCGGGAGAGATCGGGAAAAATAACGAACGTGTACTAGGCTTAATACCTGGGTGATAAAATAATCTATACAACAAACCTCCATGACAAGAGTTTACCTGTATAACAAATCTGCACATGTACCCTTCAACTTAAAAGTTAAAAAAAAATTAGAAGTATTTAGAACAGTGCCCAGCACATAGTAAGCACTCAATAAACAGCTTTCATTTATTAGAAAAATATGAAAATGCCTACTATGAGGTTCTGGAAAAATCCCTTCCCTCGGAAAACTCGTATTGTATTACAGGAGACCAGGAAGTGAAATACACAGCACGTGAGATGGTGAAAACTGAAGCAGGGAAGAGGTGTGGAGAGTGCAGAGTGGGCACGGGGTGATTATTTGGGATTGAGCTGCAGGGAAGGCCTGTGTGATCCAGTGACAGGGTGAAGCTAAGGAAAGTGAGAGAGGGGGCTGCGTGGATGTTTATAGGACACAGTAAATGCAAAGGCTCTAGGCAAGGAGTGCGGCCAGCAGAACGAGATGGTGGCTGAAGCAGAGTCAAGCAGGGGAGAGGAAGGAGGAGAAATGGTCAGAGAGGAAGTGTGTGGGAGGGAACGGGTGCCAGGTCACACAGCATTTTATAAGGGCTGTGTCTTTTTCTCTAGGATTAGGATGGAAGCTGTTGGGGGTTTTAACAGGGAGGGACGTGATCTGCCTTACATTACAACAGGATCCCTCCGGCTTCTACAATGAGGAGAGATGCAGGGAGGCCAGGGAAGAGGCAGGGGTGCCTCGGGAGCTACAGCAACAATTCCAGGGAGAGACGGTAGAAGCTTAAAGCAAGGTGGGAGCAGGGAAGGCAGGGAGAAGGATAAAAATGACTACTGATCTTCAGCATTATGTTTCCTCAAGCTGTGTTTTAAAGGGATGAGAGGGGAGCAGCAGCAACACCCTGCAGCTGGAACACTTCACAGGCTATTCCACAGTGAAACGAGGCCGCTCAAGGGAAGTGCAAAGACAGCAAACGGCGTCAACAGCAGAGGGCACTGAGGAGCCGGGCTCTGCATCAGCGGACGCATCCGAAGGACGCTCAGCATCTCAACGAAGGCCTGTCTGCCTGCAACGAGCCCAGCGGCAGGCACGCCTCACACAAAACCCCCAAGTAGATCTCGGGAGCTCACCTTCACAGATCGTCAACACTGATGTGGAGGCACAGACATCTAATGTTCCACAGGCGAACGAGCAACAAAATTAGAGCAAACTCAAGTGCTGGCACTGTTCGCAAAGCGTTCCACAGGCCGAGGGTGGAGATGTCCTCCCAGCCTCGGCGTGTTTGGACAGAGTGGCGCTGGGAGACGGCAGCGCTGCTCTTCCAGTTACTTGGGAGGTTTCAGGAATAAAATCCTTCCTTGTGAAGCTGGGACACAGGGCGTGGGGTTAACTTACCCCTCTAGTCTTTCCTTTCATTAAAAATTATTTTGAAACATTTCAAACCTACAGAAAAACACAGAATAACCAACACCTGTGTGCCCACCACCCACAAGACATTGTGGTATATTTTCTTCAGACTATTTTTTGGGAAATATAAATTTATACTTAAAACACTTTCTGACTTTCATTTAAAGTAAAAATCATGAAATTCCAAGAGCTGTGAAAGCTAGCATTCTCTAATTACCCTGCAGGAACTGAAGTGATAATATTTTGGCAGATTTTCCATTTAGCAGGACTCGTCTACCCCAGCAGTTCTCCAAGAGGGGTCCTGGGCTGGCCAAATCAGCAGCCCCTAGGGACTTGCTAGAAACACACACTCCAGGGCCCACTGTCAAGACCTCCAGAGTCAGGAACTCTGAAGGTAGGGCCCAGAAACCTGGGTTTTAATACATCCTCTAGGTGACTCTGATGCACGCTCAGGTGTGAGAACCACTGGTCTACCCCTCAGGTTAAGTGGGCATTTGCTCGGTATCCTGCAAGGTGACTGGATGTTCCCAGGTTTTCTATATAGAGGCCATGATGCTCCTGGCATCTCCGGTGGGTGTCAGGGTCTATGAACAGGTCTCTGATGTCAGTCAGACCTGGATAAATGTTCCTTCTCTGCCACATCCTCACTTTGTGGTCCAGAGTAAATTAGCCGATGTTTCTGGGCTGCAGGAAACAGGAATGCTAAGGATTCCTGCCTCACCAAGTTGTGGAAAGGATACCACAGGCCCTGAAGCAGGCAGCTGGTGCTGTCACACAGCACCCGTCCTGTGGGAGGAGAAGGGACGGGTCGCCACTTTCCTAATGGCTTTGCCAAAAGCCCCACAATGCCCAACACCAGGCTCAGAGATCCCCTGAGCTGTCGGCCATCTGCAGGTCATCCAGAATCCCTCCATCCCACGGAGAACAGAAGCCACCAGCGGTTGAGTGGACTTGAGAAATCACCTAGCCCTGTCTGGGAGAACATGAAAGTCAGCAGGCAGACTGCCAGGTGTGGCCCCCGCTTAGGGCCGGGAGCCTGGTCCATGCCAGGCAGGGAAGGCTTCTGTGTCACCCTCTTTGCTATGAGTATAGTTTTCAAAGAGGAAGGAAATAAGAAAAAAAAAATAACAAAAGATCCCAGTCCACAGATCTTGCCCTGTTGGAAGCACAGAGCTTTAAAATGCTTTTAGTGGAGGAAAGTTTAATTTCAAGATAAACCCCACAGCCCCTCCGGCTTCCCTCTCTCGCTTCCAGGACAGCAGCGGGGAACAGATCAGGCGAGGTTAATTACAATTCTGCTTTGAGCTCTTAACGTTTCACTGCAGAATATGATTATGACAATGGTAGGGGAGGGGAAGCCACCGGCCTTTTCTCTGGCCTCACAGACAAAGGCGCTGGCGGTCTCCCGAGGCCTGTTGCTGGCTGCCGGGCGAGGGTTAAGTCATCCATTAACTTTCCCAGCTTGGAATGCTGGATGATCTCAGTTGTCAAGGGAGAATCAATCACCTTCTGTGGCTGCATTATTCCTCCTCTCCAGATCGGGAGGCTGTCCATATATTCTCTAAGAGAGACTGTGGGGGAAGGCTAATGACAAAAACGCTAGCCACGCGTGTGTGTCTTACTCTGGCTTCTTGAGGAGCTAGTCCAGGACGTGTGGGTTTTTGCTTTCCATGATCCACTGCTGGCGCTCCGGTCATGCTGGCTTTCCTCTGCATCTGTTCATTGCCAGCAGCTCTTCCAGCACACAGCACAGGCAGCCAGCCTGCATGTAGCCCTGTGGGAGCGCGGGACTGGCTGGTTCGAGACTGTTCAGGCCAACCCACCCTCCACCTACCAGGTCCGCTATGGGAGATGCTGTTCAAACCAGCTGTTGATGTCAAACATTTTCTCTTCTATCCCTCTCCACCATGCCCCATCTCTCCTCAAGACAGCTCCCCAGCCTGCTCATTAGAATACAAATTCATATTTCTTAGCCTTCTCAGCTTGCTTTGGCAGAAGGCTAGAAGGATATTTCGTTTCTTTTGCCTTGAAAATCCGTGATGGCATTTTCCTGAACTTTTCATCAACATTTTACCTGGCCCCAGCTGAGATCTGATTTCCATCAAGGAGCAGCTCGTTTTTAGAAGGAAAGTGTCCTGGGGGTGGGCATCTGTTTTGCTGAGCATGTGAAATTTATTTGAACGGAGGGGGGGGCGGGGGGTGTCAGTCCAGGTGATATTTGGCATTTAAGTCATTCCAGAGTGACCCCCATTCCTTTAAGCAGAAGCTTGAGCCTTGGCTGCTTTCCTGTACCTTTTACTGCTGTGCTGAGGGTATACCCCTATCCCTTCTTTTTTGAGTTTATAGCAAAGGACTAAAAACGCTTAACAAACTCTAAACCTCTTATGTTTGTATGCTCTTGAATGGTTATCAGAATTCTCGAGGAGAAGATATACATTAAATGAGGGTAGATTATATAATAAATAGTCCTACAACTGTCTAGCCAAAAAGTCCTATGATTGTCTAGCAAAATATAGGCATGGGAAAACGTGCTGTCAGACAACGAACGTCCTCAAAAACTGCTTGAGTCCAGAAAGGTCCTAAGAATTTAGCTGATAGTGGAAGTCAAAATAAGAAACAGAAAATTTTAGAAGAAAAACTCCGTATATGCAGCAATTTTTAAAGGTGCTGTCATAAAGGTTACTCATAGCACACCAAGATAGATACCATCCAGGTTTCTATCGGCAGGGAGCTGAGATTGTACCACTGCACTCCAGCCTGGGCTGGAAAAATTAAGCATTATAAATTAAGCATTAGAAAAATTAAGCATTATAAATGACTTTAGATGCCACTAAAAATAAAGAGGTACGAGTTGAAATTATAAGGTGTTTTTTTTCTTACACATTAGCCAAATTGTGAAAAAAGACTTACTACCAGTATTGCCACAGATTTGGAGAAAGAGCCTGGCTGCAGTGTCCGTGGCTGCAGGAAAGTAACTGGATGATGGATGGAGGGCTATTTGACATTTGAAGCATTAATCATCTTTGAGGCAGCCAATTCCATCTCTTAGAACTGGTCTCACAGAAACTGCACAAGAGGAACAGCTATAAGGACAAGGACAGTGGCTGCAGCAATGCTGTAATTGTGGAAACTGGATACAGATGTGTCAGAGGAAAGTGTTCAAATATACAGCAGTGTTGTCAGCCAATGGAAAACTGCAACTACTGGAAACAATGACACATACAGGAAGATGTTTAAGAGTATAACACTAAGGGGAAAATGCATGTTTCAAGAGTCCACATCATTGGATCCTCATGAGCTTACAAATGAGATGTAGTCAGCCAGGCACGGTAGGTGGCTCACGCCTGTAATCCCAGAACTTTGGGAGGTCAAGGAGGACAGATCATGAGGTCAGGAGATTGAGACCATCCTGGTCAACATGGTGAAATCTCGTCTCTACTAAAAATACAAAAATTAGCTGGATGTGGTGGCAGGCGCCTGTAATCCCAGCTACTCGGGAGACTAAGGTAGGAGAATCACTTGAACCTGGGAGGTGGAGGTTGTAGTGAGCCCAGATAGCGCCACCATGCTCTAGCCTGGGCAACAGACTGAGACTCTGTTTCAAAAAAAAAAAAAAAAAAATTGAGATATAGTCACGTTTTTGAAGATGTGTTTTGGCGTACCAAGTACCTGCCTTCCAAACTCTTCTGCTGAGACTTATCCCTTTTCTTCTCCCTCCCCGGGCTCCTCTGAAAACCACCTTGGCCTCCCGCTCCCATGGCCACAGACCATCACAGCCCACCTGGGCAAGATGTCCCTTTCCCAGGATTTTCTGACTTGACACCAGGGAAACCAGCCAGCTTTGTGTACAAATGCAGGTGGTGGGCTGGTTGTCTGTCACCTGGGGAAGGCTGCCCCCCAAAACAGGAAGGATAATGTAGGCTGTGTGCAAGGGCCATCCACACTAGACCCGGAGGCTGGGTCTGCTGCTGTTCTGTCTTAGGCAGCCCTCTGCCCAGGTATGCAGCTCATGCGTGCGAGATCTGACACCCTTCCAGTAAGACCCCTTTCCATTTAAGCTATTTGAGCATGTTTCTATTCTTTGCAACCATGCATCTTAACTAACAAAAAAGGCAGTGAAATCTGTAGGCATATACCCCAAACTGTTCCCAGTGTCCTTTCCAGTGAGAGTCCTAGAACGGAGAATTTTACTATCCTATGCATTTTGCAATGCTGAGATTTTAACTGCTTATTTTTACAACAAGCATACAGTTCTTTTGAAATCAAGAAGATAGATCTCACTTGAAAAAAGCATAAAAAGCATTTCGTATCTATACCTTGTTCTCACAGAACCTAAAAGGTAAGTGACGAGGACATTTGAGCAGGAGGACTTATCGTATGCTGTCATGTCAAGGATGTGTCTGAGCTCGTCTGTAGAGCTCACTCACACCAGTAAGTGTTCGTCCCCAAGGACTTTGGACAGACTCTCCTGACACATGGATGGAAAAGCGTCTCTCTTCAGTAAAGATGACTGTCAGCCAGATCTAGTCTCTCGTTGCCTGAAACTTCTTGATGGTGAGATAGGACAGGCCTGTCCTAACTAGGTGACTGTTTCAAAACACTCACCCTTTCAATGGACATAATTTCACTCTCCTCAACTTTTTTTTCTACCCCAATGAAACTTTATCTTAACCCAGACTAGTTCAGAGAGTGACAGCTGGGCATCTCTTGAGCACTTGCTGCCGTCCAGTCCAATTTGAGGATTACGCCCCAGAGTGAGTGGCCAGACAGGCAGCACCCCGACTGCTGGAGGTACCCACAGGCTCATGGCAAGGCTGCAACCAGCATTCTCACGGCTCTCCCTGATCCCCATCTGGTGCTGAGACAAGGGCCTCAATTTCAGTCTCTGAGAGTGCAGACTTGCTGTGGCCGATCCCGTCTTGGCCACAGTTCCTTTGTGGACCGAGATCGGTGACTGCACTGCACAGGAGATGCACTGTGAGGCTTGGCGCAGATGGTGGGCTTGACCAAGGATTCCTATGTCCACTTCCCAACACCTTAGTCCATGTGCCTCTTTGTCATGATACGTTGATAAAGCCATCTAGGCAATCAACCTAGTCACTCTGTCCCTAAGACTATTAGACTTTCTGATGAGGCCATGGCTGTATTTTTCACAAATGAAGTAGCACCAACCCTGGGCTCCTGCCAAGTCAACCAAGAGCTGGCTATCACTTTTATTTTTTTGCTGGTTAACTACCCCTCTCCCGCTCCGCTCTAAAACCATTCACTCTCCTGTCATTAGGAGCTGCCTACGGGCTGCCAGGAATGCCATTGGAGGCCTGATACTCAGCATTCCTTTCCTGAACCTTTGAGGTGGAGCTCAGATGTTCTGATGAGAACTCTCTAGGCTGGTGGTTACAGTAGAAGGAAAGGGGATTTGCTGGGCCACATAAAGCTTCAACTCAGAAACATCCTTTTCTTTAAGTTCATAAACTCGACATGGGGGAATGTCTGAGCCAGAATGGCAAGATTTACAAACAAAATTACTATAATTATCCTGGTTAAGAAAGGGGTCTGGTGGTTTGGGACTTGATTCTAAACCCACGTTTAACATAAAGCAGTAGAATTGCATCAGGTTCTAAGAACGTGGAGTGACAAATGAGTGCCCTGTGTGTAGCTCTTCTGCGCTCACTCAGAGCTGCTCTGATTTGGGCAGGAGGGTCAAAGTGAGTTTTTAAAGGAGAACTGAGTGAAATTGGAGCTAAAGACCTCTGTACTTGGATGGGAAGACCCATTTGAGACTGAAATCAATTTAAGAGCCATTCTTTGGTGAGGTTATCCTTGGAAATAATGACTCTGTGTTTTGAATTTATCTCAGTCTGCAGAAACATAGGATCCCAAAGTAAATTTCTCTAAGAAAACTGTCTCAAAATCAAGGCTCACCTGTAAGTTCAAGAACTTCTAACAAATATACAAAAAGCTAAACAGATGGTGATAACATTGTCTTCACTCCTGACTCATTCTAAATTTGTCTCTGATTCAGAATAAAACAGTAAAATTCTTTTTGGGGATAGGGAGGTTTGGGCAAATGATCTGTAGCACAAACCTCAGAAGCTACTGAAACAGCACACGTTTCCTGTCAAGCAAATTCTTATGTTCGCTCGTGAAACACCACAGCATCACTGACATGAGAACTACGTTTCTATACTAAATAAACACACAAATTATAGATTATATACATCTGGAAAAGTCATTAGGAAGAGCATCTGCTTTCTGTGTTTACACAGTAGAATCTCGTTTTATGAAAATAAATTATGATCTGTGCTTCACTGAATGAGACAACTGTTGCCAAAGAAGAATTAAGTCCCCTGTGTTTGTGGGCACCTGGCTGAGCGCATTACGGGGCTTGTCCCCTCTCCTGGGACATCTGTGCCAGTACAGGTAAATGGAGGCACTGAGGTAGATGGTGGGTCCCACCAGGGGGAAAGAGAGAGGCGAACATTAACTTGCTTTCCAGCCCCAAGAAAGCATCAGTATTTCTCCTCTGGCTCTCAACAGTCTATCTATCTTTACGCAGTACTGGTCACTTAGTCTGCAGGTAGATGTTGTTTTGCTATGTCATGAGGTCCCATGTGGGAAGAACAATATGCTCAGTGCTGAAATCCCACGTTCCCGCCCAGGTTTCCCTCTTATTCATCAGGCAGGTCGCTGACAAATCCCTGAGCCAAGGTTTTCTCACCTGTGAAAATGGGGTGAGTTACCCTTCCAAGTCTTTCACAATTTGGCAATTATGTAAGAATCTCTAACAAAGTGCCTTCTAGACTGTGGACTGGCAAATAAAGGGAAGGCATTCATGTTTTTAGGGCTTTGGTGGCAGGAAGTGAGAAGGTAAGTCAAAAGGATTTCATTCTGACTCTCCACTCCCATCCAAAATAATCAAATGACTTCAGCAAATTACGCTCAGCAAGTCTTCACTGCTTTCTTCCTCATCTTTTTCAAGCACCCACTTTAGTTTCCGTGCTTCACAGGCAGTGAACTTGACCTCCAGTCATGACTGAGCACCTATAAGCATGTGCTGTGAACGTGGCATCACTCCATGGGACAAAGGAGACAGGAAGAGACACTCTTGCCTGAGAAGAGCTTATAGAGGATGGAGGCGCCAGAGCACGGGAGAGTAGTATCTGGAACTAGCATGGGCTGCACTGGGCCTTGGGACCCGAGGGGCCATTTGCAGCAAACAGGTCTTAACTATCCCAAGTGCTTCCTGGAAATCACGAATTAAAAAGCAATGGAGAACAGAACAATGCAGGGAAAATGGATCTGACAGAAAGGTAGGTTTGCATTCCATCTCTACCACTTTCCACAGCAAACCACTCCTCTCTGGACCGTAGTTTCCACATTGGCAAAATCAGAGGGCCACTTTCTAGCTCTTCTGTTCTGATCCTTCGATTCCTTTTGAGATGGAGCAGGCTGCAAGCCAGAAGCCATGTGTGCCTTTTCCCAAGCCACACAGTCCCCAAGAGCTGGGTCACTGCATACCAAGTCCCATGAACAGATGCCACTTGGACACATGCCCACCTCGGGGCAGGAAGGCTGAGCGTTACCTGGTGTGGCTGTTGGAGGACAGGCTCTCCCAGGGCTGCACGCTGCAGCCAGCCACGGCGAAGGCTCCCCCACAGCTGCCGTCCAGCTTCATGAGCAGGGCCTTGGCAGCGTTCTCGGCTGTCTTCCGGCAGTCATGAGCTCGCTTGAGCATCTGAGTGATGTTTTCATCCCCCGACTGGTCTCCTATGTGGCAGAGAAGCCAATGGATTAATCGACATAGGCCTGGACAAGGCAGGCCTGAGAGTGACTGTGCATAATTCACTCTCAGTTCCTTAGGGCAGAGGTGGCACTGTGGAAGGGAACTCGCAGTGCCCAGCTGAAGAGAAAATCTGTGCTCTGGGCCTGCCACTATCACTTAGAAGCTGCACGTGGGAAGGTATTTCTTTGCTCTTTCTCTGGGCTCCACTGGCCTCATGGACAGATGTAGGGGTTAGCCATTGGGATCCCCATATTTCTGTCTCCAGCTCTAACATACTCCCATTTTTCTAACGATCCAGGCTCCTGACTTCTCCTCCCATTCAGTCACAAGTCATGTGGCCATTCCTCTGTGAATGAGGGAAGGAGAAAGTGGGGCAAAACTGTGCCATTTTTCCGTATGTCTGTAGCTTTGGTTAGAGTCCTGTGTCAGGGCAAGAGAGACAAAACTAATGGTTCAGACAAGAGCTTTAGATTGGCTGTGTATCATATGTACCCAAGCCACCCCGCCCCTGCTCTTGGCTTGGTAATCGTGCTGAACTCAGATGCCTCCGGGAGCCAGGCAACTGGGCTAGTGCAGAACATTAGGGTGTGCTGGGCACCCCCACAGACCAGGCAGTGAAGACTCTGCCCCAAATCTTCACATTTCTGTTGTGTTTAAAAAACTTTGCTGGAACAGACAAAACTATACAGATATTGAAAAGATCACGGGTGGCTGAACTGAGATGGGAGGACTGCTTGAGCCTAGGAGTTCAAATCCAGCCTGGGTAATAGAGCAAGACCCTGTCTCAAAACAACAGCGAGAACAGCAGCAACAACAATGCTTGCCAGGGGTTGCGGGAGGAACGAACCGGTGGAGCCAGAGAACTTTCAGGGCAGTGAACTACTCTGTATGACATTATTAACAGTGGACTCACATTATTATGCATTGGCCCAAACCCATAGAATGTATAGCACCAAGAGTGAACCCTGATGTAAACGATGGGCTCTGGGTGATGATGATGATGTGTCACTGCAGCTTCATCACTCGTAACTACTACACTGCCCTGGTGGGGGATGCTGAAAATAGGGGAGGCTGTGCGTGTTGCTGGGTCAGGCATATGGGAAATCTCTATACCTTCCTCTCAATTTTGCTGTGAACCCAAAACTACTCTAAAAAAACAAAGTCTTAAAAAAGCAAAACAAAACATCAACTGTGCCGGCTAAACAAATCATTGGTTTGCTACCTATACAGCACAGATCCATGCTCTTCCAAATATTTTTAAATGAAATCTCATGCCAAAGCATGCAAAATGCTATCCTAACATACAAAAAAGGTAAACATGGAATTGGATGAGGTGGGCAGAATTGGGGGATCACACTCAGAGGCTCACCCTCCAACTCCACTGCTGAGGCCAAAGAAACTCCTCCAGCTTCCCAGGGCACAGTTTGAAAAGCACTGGCCTACAGCATCTATGCATGAAAGAATGAACAGAAGGCATGCCTGTGACATCAACGAGAAACAAAGAGAAAAGACCCACAATTATGGACACTGTGGGTGCATGTCGCAAACGAGTTCTTGCTTTGCTGTGCAACAGCTCTGCAGCATGGTGGGGCCATATGACGGCCAGCCACTGCTATAGCAGCATGCAAGGGCGAGGCTTGAGGGGAACCTGCTAAAAATCAAGCCTGCCCTCAGCACTGGAGAGTGGGCAGGAAATAGGGTGGGCCCATTCTGCAGGCCAAAAATCTCTGAAACTCCCTCCTGTCATTTCTCTGACAACCTTCATGCCTGTCTTCTCTCTACAAATAAGACATTTTACATACATCTCACTGCTGACTGCTATTTGGAAGTAGGCATGACATTACTGACTGGCTCATCTTATAAATGTACATATGAGCTTCCCAGTATTAGGTGAATACAAAGCATTTAATTACTGATTTTGGATATTTAAAAGCCAGATTTATTTAAGCTCTGTCAGCTCCTAAACCAAATAACTGCACTGAGTAGGTCCAAGCCTTACGAAACGTACCTTGTGAGGCCTGAACAGGTTAAGACATTCCTCTGATACCAACTGGAAATACAATGATTGACTTTTTTCCTTTAATTTATCATTTTTAATACGTATTTTTTTAAAAAAACCTGACAGCAGGCCAAGATCATTTTAGAATCTGTTTCATATGAGGAATAAAGTTTTATGGTTCAGTTAAAAGACCCTGAAAAATGAGGTTTCTAATGGAAATGCTGGCAGAGTTTCTACTTCTAGGCTGGGCTGGTAATACTATTAAAAAAAAAAACCAGAGGGAGGAGCAGAGCGTGGCTCCCCATACAAATGAAGGCGCGCTCTTTTGTGGGATCACTTGGATATGAAGCAGGAAATTAATACCCAGGATACTGCCCTTCCTTCAGATTTGCTTCAGATTCCTCTGCAAGTCAAAACTGAAGGATGAAACACATGTGAGTGTTCAGTGCAAAAGCGAGCCCCCAGGCAAGGGGGAGGAGCAGGGAAGGAGGACAGGAGGGTGCATTCAGAAGGAGCCTGGATGGTGACCTTCTTTGCAGGGTGTGTCCTGGATGGACAAGTCCTAATGGAAGCTCACAGCAGAAAGCCGGTCCGTGACAGAGACCTGGCCACCATACGTGGGAATGCCTGGCCTGTCCGTCTTTGACTCCGGAGTGACCTGGTCACCTTGGCTTTCTGTTTACTTGCTGCCGCCTCTCTGAAGGCTAAGGGGATGGCCAGGGCTTAGCTCCACATGGAGAGAGATGGCCACCTCTCTCCTTGGGTCTCCCTTTCCTCTGAGCACTATTTTTATTGCAGTCCTCCTCACATCACTGCAGGCTCAGAGCCATAATCACTGGCCATGTTTTAGCAAATGCTGCTGCTGCCTAGAATGACATGCTTGTGTCTGTTCCAATCAGATATTCCTTCCAGCTTACTCAAAATTGAGGGATAGAAGTGAGTGGACAGTACAGATCTCAAGGTACAGGTCAGGCCAACAGGGCACTGGACCCTAGGGCTGGGGCAAGGACAGGCACAGGAAGGCGAGGTGGGCCAGCAGGGTCAGCATTCTGTGACGCTGACATGAGCATGGGGTGAAACTACTACTTCTTTATTCATAAAACACCTGGAGACCTGGCAGGGGAAACCATGTTTCAAAACTACTCAAAAGCTGGGTGTGGTGGCTCATGCCTGTGATCCTAGCACTTTGACAGGCTGAGGCAGGTGGATCACCCGAGGTCAGGAGTTTGAGACCAGCCTGACCAACATGGTGAAACTCCGTCTCTACTAAAAATACAGAATTAGCTGGGCCTGTAATCCCGGTTACTTGGGAGGCTGAGGCAGGAGAATGCTTGAATCTGGGAGGTGCAGGTTGCAGTGAGGCAAGATCGTACCATTGCACTCCAGCCTGGGCAACAAGAGCAAAACTCCATCTCAGAAAAAAGCTAAACAAAACAAATACTACTCAGAGAGAGATAAACTTGGAGAAGCTCAACCAACACAGCGAGGTGAGGTGAAGGCCACGTGGCAGCAGTGTGCACCTTGACAACTGGCATCACAGTAGGGGCTACAGCCACGCTGGCCCCTTTCATCGCTGATGCAGCCCCAGCTCCATCTGGCCCCACTGTCAGCCCAGGAGAATGCCGCTCCTAAGAAGGCTTGTTTGTTTTAACTTGTCGGTAATTCTGTTTCCACTCCAGTTCTTGCTGCATTCAACATAAACAATTTACCCATTCAGTCATGAGGAAAAATGAAAAACGCACTTGACAACCCAATTTTGTGTTGTCAGGAGATGATTCAATGCCAGCCGCTGAGACAGGGGCAGGAGAAAAGGAGGCAGGGTGACAAGAGGAGGAAGGGGGACTCCGGAGACACTCACCAGGGGAGGACCCCACGCCCGCTGCTCGGAACTGCCCCAGGATGAGGCTCTGCTCACTCTCGGCCAGCGCCAGGAGGAGTTCGTAGGCTTCGATGCACTGCTCGCTGAAACAAAGCACACGTGGCTTCAGCCCTGGCAGGGAACAGCGGGCACCTTCAATGCAGCACTGCTGGTTCCTGCCTGGGAGGCAGCTCAGGTGCTGTCTCAGCCTCACTCTCCACACAGGCAAGGAAACCACCCATGCATATTCCCAGGACAGGGCCAGGGGCTTGCTCTTTTATTGGCCTTTTTATTTTGAAACCTTTAACTAGGCTCTGGAAAAATACAAGACAAACAGTGAAGGTGGGAGAGGCCACGTGTCGTCCCTCAGTGAGCAGCTGAACGAACCATGTGATTCCCTGTGATAGGCCGCTCCAGGCAGCTCTGCTGAGCCCACACCCCGGTGTGCACACCCTTGTGCTGTCCCCCATCCACACTGTACCAGGGTTGGTCTGTGTGACAGAAGCGATAGCAGGTCACTTTCAAAATTAGCTTAGTAAAAAACCCAAACTTCCATCTTGGTCACTCTCTCACTTCACTCTCTCTCAGACCATCCTCTCTGGTGCAGGCCAGTTGATGCGTTGTGAAGACTCACGAGCAGCCCTATGGAGAGGCCCGTGTCGGGAGTAATGACTAAGCCTCCAGCCTCTAGCCACGTGAGTAAGCCTTCTTACAGCAGATCCTCTAAGCCCCTCGCTGACGTCTCAGATGACACAGCCCTGGCTGACAGCTTGACCAGAACCTCACAAGAGACTGCGAGCCAGAACCACCAACTAAGCCACTCCCAGGTCCTTGAAACTGTGATGCAGTAAGTGATTAGCCATACAACAATAGGTAACTAATATAACATCCCACAAAGAGATGATTTTGACTTAGACCTGTACTATTCAGTATAGTATCTGCTAGCCACAAATAGCTACTTAAATGGAAAACATTTTGAACTAAATAAAATGAAAAATTCCATTCCTTCATTGCAGTAGCCATACTTCCTATGTTCAATAGTCACACATGGCTAGTGGTTACCATATTGGGCAGTGCATATAGAGAACAGTTCCATCATCACAGAAAAGTTCCATTAGATTTTCATAAAACTCTAAGTGCTTAAAGTGCCTCATGAAACATTCTTAGGCCTTCACAAAATCTCTAGCAGTTTGAGTTTGGATTTCAAGGAGGAGGAAACACAATCAAGTCTTCTTTGGGCCCATCATTCATTGGGCAAACAAGGTAAAACTGAATCAAAGAACAGTCTCTTTCCTGTAGCCTGAGACCCACATGGACCATGTCCACACAAGAGGAGGTGAAACATTTACACAGCATCCTCAGGGTTCCAGATAAGATGCCTGCAGTAGAAACATCTCCTCTTTTCGCAAGTAATTGTCTAGCTTCTTCAAGCTGAACAGGGGATATGGTGCTTTCTTTAGTCAACACACCATTTGTTTTGACTGCCTTTATTTTCATTGTCCTTTACTAAGCGTTAAGACAAAGGGCTGAAATGCTAGCCCTAGGTGCTGCCAGCTGCTCATTTCAAGGGCAGTTCATATTCCAGGGCTGTGAGGACATTTCCTTATCCATGAGGTGTACTAATATGGAGAAAGACCTTTCTGCTCAAAGGCAAATTGTGGGTGGACAGCAGCCAGTTTCAAGGGTTATCACAGATGGATTATCTGCTTGCTTTGGTGTGTGTAAACCAGAAGGATTGCTCTCTAGCGTTGGTCTCATTTATTTTGCTTTGATTATTTCCTGAACAAACAAGAATGTTTCTTAAAACAATACTGAACTTTCCAGAGGATGCTAATGTATGATACAGTCAACTACTCTGAGGCCTTGGCAAATATGCTTAAGTGGTAACACTAATAAAAGAACCCCATGATGATAATAAGAAGGCATAGTTTTGCAGCTTTAAACAAGCGGTGACTTTAAAACAGATAAATTTCAAAGTGACAAGGCAGAAAAAAAAAATGGTCCATTCAAATGACCACTTGTTCACCAATGACTAAATTGTAGTTATTTAAATTGGCTTGTTTTCACGACAAAAAATCAGCAACGCACCTGAAGAGCCAGGAAAATATTCCTATCCTTTGACCTACCGTTCCTGCCTCAGGGATTTTATCCAGAGGAAAACATTCAAAACAATGAAGATCTTATCTGCATTAAATTATTCATCAGAGAATTATTTTTAATACTAAAAGTCTAAATGTCTTTTAGAAAAGAGAGTAATTAAAATAACAATATAAAAACTTGATGCAAGGGTTACAGCCATTCAGAATAGAGACTATTAAAAGCAACATTTTAAAACTATGACAAAATGAAGAAACAGAATGCACTAGATTTGTAACAATGTAAACAATGAATATGAATAAAAATCTCAAGAACAAATGAATATCTAACACAAAAATTGATATTTTGAGTGACAGTACTTAAATAAATTATATTTGAGGTGAATATGTGAGGAGGAACATATCTGTTTACTAACATCCTATTCATTCCTCTTAAATGATATTTTCCGGTCCAAACCCCTAGGTATGCCTTCTAAAAGCCTATTTCTGCTTTATGCTGAAGGTTACTCTGGATGCATTTCTACACTGAAGTGGCTCCAAACATCCAGTGTGTGTGTTGTGCTCTTTTCCTACCTGTACTGCAAGGCCAGCCTCAGCGCTGTGGCGTTGGATTCGTATTTTCCCACCAGCATGCTCATCCTCTCGGCATTGCTTTTACATTCCTCCAGGGTTATGGTCAGGAGGTCATTTTGGGATTTGAGGTGCTCAATGCGGCTGCAAACAACAAAAGTCACTTTCACCCTAGGGTTGTAATTCATTTGCCAATATTCAGTTGTCTCGTTTGTATTCAGGCCAGAAAAGCATGTTAGGATGTGGGCTTGTCAGATGAGTAACTGACACAGTATTTTGTCAAAGCAGCAACTCTACATAAAAGTATCACTGAACTCTGTGTGAATAAGAAATAAAAAATAAGCTCCCGGGTTATTTCCCACCCAGCCATTGGCAGGCTCACTGCAGGTCTATCATGAGCAGGGTACAGCGCTAGGCTCTGGGGATACTTCAAGGAAAGGCGACGGCTGTGCAACCTCCAGGCCCCCATCATGGGGAACATCTGGTGGGCTTAGATACGTCACCCTCCACATGCAGGAATGAAAAGCTGCATCACAGCAGTCATGGCTCTTTGTTAAGCTTTTGCTTTAGTGATTCTCCCAGTAGCCCTTTGAATTCAGTGTTGTTATTCCCATTTCTCAGATGAGGAAATAGAGGTCCAGCAACATTAAGTATCTTGCCCTGAGATTTGAATCAGGTAGTTTGACCCCGGATCCTGTCCTCCTAATCACAAACTACAGAGAGAACCAAAGGATGAATCAGTGAGCGAACAGGAACCTGCCCTGGTGGGACACGGACCAGGAGCTGCGGAACGTACCCAAAGCTCCTTTCAGGTTACAGAGCCTAGCAACTCTAACTAGTGGTAGGATAAGCGGTGGGAACTTGGAAGTTTTATAGGATTCACAACTGTAGATTCAGGGCAAATGGGTTTGTGGCAAAGTCAGCGAACACATGAAAAATACAATCCTTTAGCTTATCCATTTTCTGTCTTAGGGCACAGATGCTCTCGATGCCACAATTCATTTTCCATGGGACACATCTATTTGTAGTACTCTGACCATTAAGTCTTAAAGAGAAACAGTTTCACACACACAAAATGCAAACGATTTGAAAAGTTAAGGGGTCTGGAAGCCATTAGCTTCAAGGAAAAATCTTAGACTCACACCTCAGAGCAGAGTATGAAGACATTTGCCAACATGGGAGACACCTGGTGAGTGTATAACTAAGAACACTGCCAGGCTCTGGCCATTCCAAGGTCATTTCAAGGTAAGGTGTTATGAGAATGCTTTTCTGCCTCTGTTCATGTTAAGACTTCTTGAACAGAGTCCCTGTTCTCTCATTTACTTTTCAACTTGCTCCAGTCTACATTTAGTCCCTGCTAATTTGATGAAGCCTTTATCCAACTCTTAGACCTCCATGTGGCCAAACCCATCTTAGGGTCCTTCTCAGGCAACACCCTACTGACCTATTACTCTTTCCTTCTTTTTTTTTTTTTTTTTTTTTTTTTGAGACAGAGTCTCACTCTGCTGCCAGGCTGGAGTGCAGTGGCACAATCTCGGCTCGCTGCAACCTCTGACTACCTGGTTCAAGCAATTCTCCCACCTCAGCCTCCCAAGCAGCTGGGATTACAGGCACGCACCACCATACCCAGCTAATTTTTGTATTTTTAGCAGAGACTGAGTTTCATTATGTTGGCCAGGCTTCTCTCCATCTCCTGACCTTGTGATCTGCCTGCCTTGGCCTCTCAAAGTGCTGGGATTACAGGAGTGAGCCACTGAGCCCGGCCTACTCTTACCTTCTTAAAGAGCTCCAGGTCTTAAGCCATGGTGGGTCTCTGCTGGTTTTCTTCCTGTCCAAGAAGCTATTTCCTTTCAGTCTTCTTTGCTAGATGCTCATTCTCTATAAAACTGGTAAGGCTTGGCATTCCCTTGGGGCTGTCCTAGGGTCCCCTCTGCTATCAACACTCCCACACTAGGGGTGATTTCTACCCAGTCCCACGACTTTCTCTAGCCTAGAGCTTTCTTCTGAGGGCCAGGTTCACATATCCAGCTGCCTTCCTGACAGTTCCCTTTGCTGTCACATTACCACCTCCAATTTAACATTCCAAAGTGGGATCCTTGATTTTCCCTGAATCTTTTCCTCCCTTATCTTCTCCATCTCAGTAAATGCCACCACCATCTACCCGACACTACATGCTAGACCAAGCCTGTCCAACCTGTGGGCTGCATGTGACACTACACAAATTTGTAAACTTTCTTAAAACATGACTTTTTTTTGCAGTCTGTTTTAGTTAATCAGCTATTAGTGTTAGTGTATTTTATGCTTGGCCTGAGACATTTCTCTTCTTCCAAGATTGGACACCCCTGCACTAGACCCTTGAGAATCTTTTTTGAGACCATCCCTTCTCTCATCCAGCTGGAACCCAGCTATAGTCTCCAGTGCTTTCAGCTCCGCACATGCCGTGCAGAGCATGAAGCATGAAGCCCCTGGACCCATCCCGCTACATGCCCTGGCCCACTGCAAAGATAGTGCTGCTTCCACTTTTTTTTTTTTTTTTTTTTTTTGAGATGGAGTTTCGCTGTTGTTGCCCAGGCTTGAGTGCAATGGCATGATGTTGGCTCACTGCAACCTCCGTCTCCCAGGTTCGAGCAACTCTCCTGCCTCAGACTCCCAAGTACCTGGGATTATAGGCAAGTACCACCATGCCTCCCTGGCTAATTTTTTGTACTTTTAGTAGAGACCGGGTTTCTCCATGTTGGTCAGGCTGGTCTCAAACTCCTGACCTCAGGTGATCCGCCCACCCCAGCCTCCCAAAGTGCTGGGAATAGAGGCGTGAGCCACTGCGCCTGGCTTGCTGCTTCCACTCTTACCCCTCCCTTCCCATTCTCCACAGCCGGGTGAGCTTCCACTGTGTCAATCAGATCTTGTTCTCCCACATTTGAAACCCTTTAATGACTTCCAATTACACTTAGAATAAAGAGTGAAATGTGTCCATGGCATCAAAATCCACACCGAAGCCAGCCCCTGCTCTCTGCCCACTTGTCTCGTGTAGCTTCGTCCCCTTACTCCATTTCAGTTCCACTGGCCTTTGGACAGTTCCTCTTTCTCCCCTCATGGCTGTTAAGTGGCCATAAGAACATCAGTTTGCCTTATGGCTACTTTTTAAAAAATTAATCTTAACGTAAGCCTCCCCTCTTCAGACACCTTCCCTGATTACCCATCAAAAAATAAACCCTCCCCGAGCTTCTGCTGGTGTCCTATTTATTTCATTCTTGTGTCTTTCTTGTCATCTTACTTGTTTTCTCTTCGGTTTATTTTCCCTAACAGAATACAAGCTCCAAGAGAGAAGGCACCTGATCTGTTTTGCTTTGCTTTGCATGCCACACAGCCTAGCATACAGTAGACGCTTAACACAGATTTGTCAAAGAAGGAAAACATTTTGGTGAGTAGGGATGACACCTCCCCTGCCAGTCATGAAATTAAAGGCTAACGTACTTTGAGAGTAATAGGCCTCCACCTCTGAGGTAGGTAGTTAAAATAGCAGACATCAGGATATACTGGTAGATTATTTCTAAGTACTTCCAGGTTCCTGCAGCAGCTAGGATCACAGAGATGACAACAGAGGTGAGGTCAAAGGGTAGGGGTTGGAATTCCATCTCAGCTACTTAATAGCTCTGGATTTAAGGTAAGTCACTCAACTTGCAACTTCAAAGCCTTTGTTTTCTCATTTGCAAAAGGGACTACTTTACCCTCAGAAGTTGAGGATTAAGTGGCTGTCTGTGAGAGCCCTTTGTAAGGTGTTGAACACCATAATAACATGAGCTACAAGCAAAATATTTCCCCCTTCTTTGGTATCTCTTGGGTGCATGTAACTAAGTAGGAAGCAACTCCCCTATTCAAGTTCAGCCACAAAGCCAACTTGTTAAATCTCGGAATCTGTAGAGAGGAGTTCCTCACTAAACTGAGGTCCCCCTGAAGGCATCTGACTTCATTAAATTGCAAAGGGCGTATCTGATTCAATTTTTAAGCACTCCCAGGCCAGTGATACAAAAAAGACCGCTCTTTACTGCCATGAAGTAATCATCAGGATTATCACTGTTAAGTATTTTGGATTTAATAAGGAAACCATTTAATTTCAAGATTTAAAATGACCTAGATTGCCAATTACCTTAGTTCTCAAGAACTATATTAAACAGCCTCAAATCAGGGAGGACTAACATGATAATTCAATTTATTCAGGTTTGCCACACACAAGGGGAATGGAATTAAGGAATGGTGGATGGGGAATGGTATACATATTTCTTCCTGGTTAGCTCATAAGCCTGTCAAATTCTTACAGTGCTCTCCCACTAAAGATTGGAAGGTCAAGGCAGCCGTACCACACTTGGATGTGACTTAACAGGCCATTCTGCACTGCAGAGCCAATTCTGAGGCCCGATGGTTTCCATGGTTTGGCCCTGGTCCTTCTCCTTTGCTTTGTTAGCAACTCCCTCATCACTGGGATGACTCATAAGACAGTCTTTGCCAGCAGGCAAAAGGGCAAACTGAAATTACCTCTTTTGCAAGACTTGAAAAGAATTCACAAACAGGGTATGTATACGGTAAAATTACTCTAGGTAAAGACAGTTAGGATAGGATGTAGGGAGCCAAGACTGAGCACATCTGCAAAGAACATAAAATCAGGCAACCCTCAGGAAGAGGAAGGACAGAGTCCAGTAGGCCTGGTCTGGAATGGCTCTACCAGACTGCCTTTGCTGGTTCCAGTAGTTCCAGGTGCCCCTGGGATGCTGACTCAACATTCCAGAACTTCCTTGTGTGGTTCTCCGGAGCACAGGCCTGCATGCTTGGCAGCCACCTGTGACCTACTTGCCATTCTGTATGAACTGCTCCCAGGACTTTGTAATTTGCAAGGTCCAGGGTGAAACAAAACAGCGGGCTCCCTTGTTCAACAGTATTAAGAATTTAAAATGGGACAGCAGAGCAGTGAAGCAAGTACAGCACCTTTCTAAGCATGCGGACCATGTGAATGCCCAGGCCACAGCTGCGATGGCAGCGCAGACTACCGTGAGCACTTCTCTGACGACAAGGTGGTGGGAACTTCCAACCCCAGCAGCCTGAGAGTGTTGCTCTATGTCATAATACATAAACCACCTTGAATAGATCTTTGGAAAGAGAGGAGTAGCGGCTCCTCCCTGCCCCAGAATCACATCCATAGCATCTCTCCTTACCTGTTCAGCCGTTCTGTTTCCACCTCAAACTCTCGAATCTTGCTTTCAGAGATGGCAGATCCATGTGAGTAGAGTGTTTGGAAAATCTCCTGGATGTTGGAGCAGTCCTGAAGTGAGTGGGCCAGGTGTTCCGCTACACTGCTGGATACCTGTAAGAGTAAGCATTAATTCCCCTTTGGAATGTGTCATTTCAGAGATGCTGGTCCCCAGGCACGTTTTGTATGCAAAATAATTTAAAGCTGATATTCCTTGAGAACTGGGGACAGGAAGGATGGTTACCCTGATGGTTCTCAGTTTGTATGACAGCATCCTAGTATGAAAAGCTAACTATTAAATACTATAAAAGCAGTAGGAAAAAAATAAAAATCACAACAGGATCAAAACATGGCTTCATCCCCAAGCATGTGGTGCTGGGCAGCCAGGATGGGGACATCATGCCTTCCTGGAGTTCCTAAAATTCTGAATGTTGAACAGAGTCAGGACTTCTTTCCCCCATCCTGAATTCTCTGCCACTCCAGGCCACTGTCCTGGTTTCTGTAGCCCTGGAGAGGGGCTGACTCCTTCATTTTTCACAATTTGGCTTTGGCATGGAATCTGAATGCATGCAATTTTTGCTCAGTGTAAAATTCTGAATTAGGGCCTTCACATGCTACCCAGGCTCTCTCTGCCTCTGAGGATCAAATAGCTGACTCTCCGAGACTCATCTCCAATCCTAAAAAAACTCGTAAGGAACTGAAACTACTTCCTTTTCACCATCCATCAGCTCTTACAGTCCCAGGGGGTTCCAAGACTCCACAAATAAAAACTCTGGGACTGAACTGAAGGTGCTGGTCTTTCCTACCACTGGGCTGGGCTTCAAAGACAGTATTCCTCCTCAGCAGAGAGCACACCCCCTTTCAAGAGATGGATGTACAAAAGGCAAAGTTCTCCTGGGTAGCAGGGTGATATAAGACAGATACTTCAAGACTTTCATCTATATCACCAAGAACTGGACCTAAATAAGTTCTTTCTGAATGGTTTCAAGGAAAGGAAAAAAACTCTCCCTTAAAGCTGAAGAAGTAATTCACCATATGGATGGAAATCACCATACATTTTAATTTGATCCTTTGGAGGGAAATCAGGTATGATTTACTATTGTAACTAACCAGTTTATTGGAGATGGACTTTGGAAGTTCTTCTGTTATCTATAATCCATCATCTGCATAGCCCTACCAAGTACTTTCTTGCCTTGCTTCTCGTGAACACTCACCCCTATGCTACTGATTTCTGAGCCCAGGACTGGCCGATCAGATGACGAAGATTCAGACCTTGTCTTTGATAGCTTCACCCTCTCAGCAATCTTAAAAGAGAAAACAAAACATTATCAAAAACTATACACCACTCCCCGAGATAAACTGCTGGGACTATGTTTATACAGGGCTACTGTTTAGCCATGTCAGCTAAATGATTAATGAACTTCTTAAGAAAAGCTCACTTGTCCAATTTTTCAACCACCAGCTTAAGCCAGGACCTTTCAACTTCAGCACTGCTGATATTTTGGCTTGTATAATTCTTTTTGTGGGGGTCTGTCCCGTGCATTGTAGGATATTTAGCAGCATCTTGGCCTCTAGCCACAAGATGCCAGTAGCACTCCAATTGTGACTATCAAAAATGCCTCTAGATGTTGCCAAATGTCCCCTGGAGGACAAAATCACTTCTGGTTAGAAAACACTGGTTTAACCTAACTTATTAAATTTGATAGTTAGGAATCAACCTTACTGTGGGGGCTATGAGGGCCACCAGGCACCATTTTAATAGTCTCTCTGAGGCAGACTCAACAATATGTGCTGGGGGGCTGTGGCAGCAAATGGGTGGGGCTACTTCTCCTGGCTGCTACAGCCTGTCCATCATAATCTGTTTTTCTTTTTTCTGGCAGAGCTGTCAGTCTTGTGAGTGGGGAGATCATTGGATCATTACTCAAGGTCCCTCACTAGGCTGAACCTTAGTCTTTGAGAGCAACTCTGTCCACTGTGAAGTATTGGAGCACTTGACAAAATGTCTCACTCTCCATAATGACTTGTCAGCTGTGACATTCTCCAGCTGGCTGATTAATGAGAGCTGGCGTCTAGGTTGCAGCTGAGAGAGACTTAAAACTATTAGTGGGTTATCTCTCCTTGCAGCTCCTGCATAGAAGGCCTGTACAAGGTCCCAAGGGAAGTCTCTTGGGCTGTCTCAGCTAAGGGCATGCCTGTACAGTGGCTAGGATGAGCCTGGTGCTTCCAGATAACAGGAGGTGTTCCCGCTCATCGGGTCCATCCCCAGGAACTCACTTTGGCGATGGGAATGTCATTGCTGCTGCTGCTCGTGCTGAGTTCTCCAGTGCTGGGGTTAATCGGGCGGTTGGTGGAAGTGAGGCGGCCAGGGCTGGAGGGACCTGTGGCCTGCACGCTCTGTAGTCGAGTTTGAAGCTCTCTGACCTGAAATCATAAAGATTTTAGACAGAGTTGGTGGTTTCCCTGGCTAAAGAGCAAAACATCTGGATGGGTAGATGGTGGGGGTTTCATTTACATTAAGGGATCAGCCACTGAAAAGCTAGGTTTGGTGAGTCCACATAAAAGTCACTATTCTTTTTTTTTTTTGGACTAACAATGTTTTTTAAATGAATCAGTTTCTTAAATCACATATAATACAAAAAGTAGAGTTACAAACCAAAATAACAATATTACCACTTTTTATAATTGCTCAAGAGTCACCATATTCTTAACTGAATCTGCCACAGACCATCTTCTATGCTTCACAAGCATGAGGTGAACATATTATGGAAGGCACTGGAAGCTTCCAGGATGGATGGCCACCTTTTTTTTTTTTTTTTTTTTTTTTTTTTTTTTTTTTTTTGAGACAGGGTCTTGCTCTGTTGCCCAGGCTGGAATGCAGTGGTGCAACCATGGCTCACTGCAGCCTTGATCTCCTGGGCTCAAGGGATCCTCAGCTTCCTGAGCAGCCGGGCCTAGGTGCACACACCACACCTGGCTAACTTTTACATTTTTTTTGTAAAGACAGAGTTTCACCGTATTGCCAGGGCTGGTCTTAAACTCCTGTGCTTAAGTGGTTCTCCCACCTCAGCCCCTCAAAGTGCTGGGATTACAAGCATGAGCCACTGAGCCTAGCCACTGGATAACCACCTTTAGGGAATGTTTATTCATTCAGCCCCAAGTACCTGGACAGCGCTGGGGACTGCAGACAGAGGACCCAGGATGAAGTCACTACTCTCATGGAACTCAGAGCCCAGAGGAGAGAGGAATGATTTCAACACAAGGGCACCTCAGAGTTATAAATTTATACTTCAAGTGTTACGGATAGCAGAAAAAGGGAAGCGTGTAACTGCAACTGAAGTCATCCAGAGAAAGCTGAAAGGGCAGTGGTACTTGAGCAATCTTAAAGGAGAGCAAGTGAGGAGCTGGCTTCAGTGGTGATATGCTTAGGGGTAAGGGGGAGGGGAGCACAGGTGCTGGGATGACATGCTATGTTTGAAGAGCTACAAGTTAGTCAGTATATGTGGTTTAGAAGAAGTGCCTGCATTGGGGAAAAGATTAGGCTAAGAGAAGAGACAGCGATGGAGCCAGCACCTTTTCCCCAAGGAATTGGATTTACCTGCAATTTACCTACAGATGGGATTATCCCTTGGACATTAGGTAGGGAAGTCTAAATAGATGTTCTATATATAAAAAAGAAACATGGGACCCTTGAATTACATTTAAAACACATATTTACCTGCACAGAAATTAATGTCCAAGTCCTGCTTCTCTTTAATTACAATTGTGTGACTTCCAAAGAGAGTATTCCAAGTAACTGAAGAGAGTTGCTAGAGATGGGTCTTTCATAACCTTGGTCAGTTTCAGAATGAAGGCGCAGCGTCTACCTGAAGGGGCAAACTGACCACAGCACCTGAGGGTCCTTAGAAATGGGCACCAGACTTTGCCAGGCTGAGAAGAGTTAGCACTAGGATATTTAAAGCAGGGCTTTTCAAAGAGAGTAGTATACTCGAATCCCCCAGAGGGGTTGTTAAAACAGATTCCAGGTCCCCACCCCCGGGATTCTGATTTAGGAGGGTTGGATGAAGCGCAAGATCTGCATGTCTAATAAGCTCCCAAAAGACACTGATGCTGCCAGTCAGGGGACCATACCTTGAGCAGCGCTGACCTAAGGGACTTCCAAGGTCACAAAGCACTTTAATCTCATAAACAGGAGTGGAGCGATGCCCTGCCGCCAAGAGCTTCTAGACAAGGGCAGAGAACAGGCACATGGCCCCTTCTCTTTTAAAAGGCACTGGAAAGCTTTTCATATTAAATGTCTGGGATGTCTCCATCCTGCTAACTTGGGAACCAAAAGTAATTGAAATTTCAATAATTCATCAACATATTAGAAGCCAAAATAGGAAAATTCCCTCAAAGCAAATTGCATTCAATAGTGGAACAGTTCAAAAGTGCCTAATGGTCTGCCACGGGTTCCAGTAATAGAGCATCGATGGAGATGCGTGCTGTCCTCAAACCACACCAGACACAGGGCTCAAAATAGCCTCAAGAACAGGAAAATACATCCAAGTAGAAGCCAAATGGTACTGCTGGTGAGAGATTACAGGATTCTTTCTGAAATGGTCCCTGACAAACCAAAAATGGGTACCAGGGTAGACACCTCATTATGCCACAAAGAGAGAATGGGCAAAGAGAGGGGGCTCATTCACTCCCCCAGGCCTGGGGAAACCTCCCAGGTGAAGACCATGAATTCAGTTTTTACTGCTGATGAGTCTGATAAGGTCCTGAAAAATTAACAATGTTAACACCATTCCAGAACCTAAATGGTGTCTGCACTGCATGCAAGACTATCAATGGTCTGTTCTTCGAATCCCTACAGGCCTACTCAGCTGCTTTTTTATTCCGTATTTTCTTTTGAAAAAATACGGATACAAAAATTCCTGGGCAATTTATAAAGACTTTATTAAAACTATCAATGTTTTAAAAACATTTATTCTTCTAATCACAAAAGTAAAACAGGCTCATTATAGAAAACGTAGAAGACACTAAAACATAAAAACAGTTGAAGTGCTTAAGTTCTTTCTTACTCTACAGAGGCAATTACTTCTAGTCATTTTTCTTGCTGTATGTGCGCACACATGTGCTTAAAATAGTTTCAAAATCTAAATATCTACTTTCACTTTAAAAGCTTTGGACCCAGAGAATGTCTCTGAAAAATAAAGGATGATAAATATGTTTATTTTGGGCTATGCTTTATTATTTAATGATAATTGCTAGCCAGTAGAAAGAAATCCAGCTGAAGGGAGTGCAGCGTGCCTGTCAGGGAAAGAAAGACAGCTGGTTAAGTGGTCTTCTCCCCATCTTTTGATTTGAGAGTGAGAATCTTAATTTATAGGAATAAAAGCAAGAAATGAAGGCTGAAGCCAAAATGCTGAGTCAGCTTAGGCATGGCCTGGGAAAGAGGCAGAAACATAGTTAACAGAGTTCTCACTTTTATTCTCACCCATTGTAGTGGATTGGATTATGTCTCCCCCAAAAGATATGTCCAAATTTGAATCCCCAGTACCTGTGTATGTGACCTTATCTCAAAAGAGGGTCTTTGTAGATATAACTTAAAATTAACGATCTTGAGGCAAGATAATCTGATTTGGGGTGGGCCCTATGTGTGATGACTGGTGTTCTTACAAGAGAAAAGCAAGAGATATTTAAGACACAGTCACAGAGACACAAGGAAGAAATGTCTTGTGAAGATGAAGACAGAGATTGGACAGAGCCAAGGGACACCAAGGGCGATCAGAAGTTGGAAGAGGCAAGTGTGGCTCTGCCAGCACCTTGAGTTTGGAATTCTAGACTCCAGAACGGTGAGAGTTTGTGGCAATTAAAATATCCCTCCTTCACTGAAGATTTATTTTTTTGAGGCAGGGTCTCACTATGTTGCCCAGGCTGGCCTCAAACTCCTGGGCTCAAGGGATGCTCCCTCTTAGCCTCCCAAGTAGCTGGGGCTACAGGGGCATGCCACTGCACATGGCTATTTTGTGTGTGTGTGTGTGTGTGTGTGTGTCTCACAGTCCCACTCTGTTACCCAGGCTGGAGTGCAGTGGTGTGATCTTGGCTTACTGCACCCTCCACCTCCTGGGTTCAAGCAGTTCTCCTGCCTCAGCCGCCCAAGTAGCTGGGACTACAGGCACGCACCACCATGCCCAGCTAAATTTTTTATTTTTAGTAGAGACGAGGTTTCACCAGCACATGGCTATTTTTATTGAAGGAAGTATGTTTCTCTCTACAGAATATATATTTTGGAGTCAAGTGATAGCCAAGAATCAAGGCTGAGTCAGGGACTGCTACTTGTGGGAATATCATTCATTGCCCTTTTTCTCAACTGGGGTTCCTCAACACCAGAACATGACCTGATAGGCCATTTTTTTTTTAACTACTCCTGAAGTTACTGTATAGCTGGTAAACATTACAATGGCAAACATGCTCTGAAAGAGGGTTGCCAACAAGGAGTGTCAAAGAGCAGAAGAAACCTGGCTGGTCCCTGCCTCCCTCAAGCAGGCAACACTGGAACTGAACCTTGAAGGCTGAGCTGTTCAACGAGGAAACAGAGAAGGAAAGATAATGGGGAGACGCTGGAAGGTTCAAGTAGGGAAATGACATTAAAAGGCCACAGTTGTTTCTCTCTCACGTTTAACGGTTTTGTAAAAATCATTCGATTACAGGAGAAAATGGACTGAAGTAAGGAAGAGAAAGTTGGTAAGCCAAGAGCTCTACTGATGGTTGAGGTGGGAAATTAGGAGTCAGCGAAGTGGGAGAAAGGATGGCAAGATACACTCTAGACCAGCACCAGCCACCAGAACTTCCTGTAAGGACGGAAATGCTCTAGACTGGCGCTGTGTGCTATGGTGGCCCAGCGCCACAAATGGCTGTACGCACTTGCAACGTGCCTGGTGTACCCAAGGAACTGAATTTTTAATTGTGTTTTAATTTATTTAAATTCAAACCTAAATAGTTGTATGTGGCTAGTAGTTACTGTATACATCAGTGCAGTTCTAAAAATATTCAAGGAGGTTAAAAAAAAAAAAAAAGACCCAAACTTGTGTCTGGGGTGACTTAGCGGATCACAGAGTTACTGAGCAATGAGAAAGGAAAACCTAAAGAGAAGCTCATCTTTTCAGAAAGAAATGACCAGGGCCGACGAAGTCTGCAGCTGACAATGATGTCAGCGTTGGACGTGCTGAATTTGAGAAAACAATTGGGTATGTGAGGGAGGGTTTATCAGTCAACAATTAGAAATGTAAGTCTGAAGGAAAGCGATTAGAACCGGATAGACATAGGAACGCCAGGCGTGGAGAAGGTCCAGGGAGGAGGTGTGGCAGTCAGGCGGGCAGAGCACCTGTGTGTAGCTGGCAGGAGCGGAGGGTCAGTGGAGGACAGGGAGACAGGGACACCTTTTTCTCACAGAGGGGAGAGAAGGAGGTGAGGATGGGTAATAAGAAAGGTGGTTTGCGGACTGTCAGGGGAAGATGGGAAACAGGGCCTCCCATCAGATGGCTTCTATTTTCTCTGCGAGGCATGAGGGGGGATTGTCAGAAATGAGGAAGGAGGCTGACCTAGGACCAAAAAAGGAAAAAAAAAAAAAAAAAAGGAAGTAGCTTACACAGCAGTACTGAGAGCTCAGCTGAACTCCCTCTTTGAAGATAGTAGACTGAGGAACATACTGTTTTCTTCCAACTCTGGAGACCTCATTAAAATAACAGTACAAAAGAAAAAAGGATTAAAACCACAACAGAGATAAGAATGGGCTTGGGGCATTGGCAGAAACAAAATTTGGAAACATTCCTCAATGGCCAAGCGAAAGGAAGAGTACTGATGAAAGAAACAGAATGAAAAAAATTGTGTAATGTATACAAAGAGAGGCCGCCGTGTATAGAGGGAGGATGGCAGGCTCTGATTCAGCTTTGGCAGAGAGCAGGAAGGACAAGAATGAGAACAGAGGCTTTCAGAGGTTAACAGAGGTTAGAGTTCTGCAACTGTATACAACAACTGAAACTTCCCAGCACATGACAGCCTCAGCTAAAGTCAGCAGATGTCCCTATTAAAAATGCATAGAAATGCTGCATAAAAAAGTAACAATGAGAAATAAGTTCATTGCCAAGGTTAAAAGACAGCAAAATCTCCAGGTGCCAGAAATGAGAAATAAAGCTGAAAGGGTTTCCGGGAGATGGTACCACCGCAAGCCCAGGGGCTAGGAGCAGGGCGCAGAATGTGAGTGTGGGAGGCAGGAGACGGAGGCGCCTGTGAGTCCGGCTGCATGAGCTGATCCTTCTGCCTCATGCCGGGAGCTTCTCTGCCTCAGCCCTCGGCAAAAAACTGAAAGTGCTGTCTGCAGAAGGAGTCCCAAGGAAGTGCAGAGGGGTCAACCTTCAGGAACCCAAATCCCAGACCAGTGGCACCTTTGGGTGTGAAGTCCAACTTTATACTATCTGTATACTGTGGGACTCCAAACTTGACATGAACACTGGCAACTGGCTTGGATTTTGCCAGGCCACCTACTGCCTCGGAAACCGCCTGATTTGTAAGTCATCCGGTATCATGAGAGAACAGGAGATGTGAGCTTCCCATGACTGGGAGCCCAGGCCCTCAAAGCTGCCAGACACAGAGCAGGGACAACTACAGAGAACAGAAGATAAAACAAGAGAGCAAGCAATCTTAATCAGGAGCTGAATTCACCCTGGAAGAAATGAAAATAAAGCAACTGGTAAACCACATCACAATAGCTACACTGAGGATCCTTAAAGAGATAAAGGAAATAATTCCCTTAAGAAGTAATAAAACAAAAATAGATATTAAATCTTAAAAGCCTTCTCTTGGGGTGAGGGACGGTGGCTCCAGTGGTAATCTCAGCACTTTGGGAGGCCAAGGTGGGAGGACTTCCTGAGCCCAGGGGTTTGAGACCAGCAACATTGCAAGATCCTTTCTCTATAATAAATAACAAAGAAAAATAAATTAGCCAGGTGTGGTACATGTACCTGTAGTCCCAGCTGCTCAGGAAGCTGAGGTGGTAGGATTGCTTGAGCCTGGGAAATCGAGGCTGCAGTGAGCTAGGAGTATCACACCACTGCACTCCAGCCTGGGTGATGGAGTGACACACACACACACACCCTCTGCCTGGGATAGAGGCATCTCAGGGTCTGTGGCTCTGTGGATGCTGTTCTGTTTCATTCAGTACTGCACTCCCAACACCTTCAACAGGGACTGACACAGTCTCAATAAAATCTCTTGAATGCCCTAAAAAAACCTATCACCCCAAATCTAATGCCTTAGAATATTGTATTAGCCTGAATAATGGTCCCCAAAGGCATCCACGTCCTAAAGCCCGAGAATTGTGAATGCAACCTTGAATGGCAAAAGGGAATTGAGATGGGTAGAGTACCACGGATCATCTAGGTGGACTCAGACACCACAGGACCCCTGTGAGAGGGAAGCAGGACTGCCAGAATTAGAGTTCTGAAGATGCTATGCTACTGGCTTTGAAGATGAAGGAAGCGGCAGAGTCAAAGGATGCAGGCTCCCTCTAGATGCTGGAAATGACCAGGAAGTATATTCTCCCCTCCAGCCTCCAGAAAGGTATAGCCCTCATGACACTTTCATTTTCACGAATGAGATGCATTTTGGACTTCAGACCTCCCAGAACTGTAAGATGATAAAGTTGTGTTGTTTTAAGCCATTAAGCTCGTGATGATTTGTTACAGCAGCCAAAGGAGATTATACAGCTATCATCAAGAGTGTGGGCAAAAATAAAAACACTCTCAAAGATTAAGAATCTATCATCTACAGATCTTTGCTGAAAGAATTTCCTAAGGATACATGATTTTCAGTAGCAAACCTGAGAAAAATGGGGTGAAAGAAACAATGGAGTACAAGAGCTGGCAGGGATGCAGGGGTCCTCCTTTGCTGCTGCTGGGTGGATGGACTGACCTGCATTCCTGAAAGCTGCCCTGCAGAACACGGTCAAAGCAAGACTATACATACTCTGAGACTCAGCAGTTTCACTCCTGGACATGTGATCCTGAGAAATTCCCACCGGGCCGCTGGAGACACGTGCAAGGGACCATGCCCTGGAGCATGTTTGTGGTCATGGGAAGTGAGAAGCAATTTGATTGTCAGCTGCAGTAAATAGGTCACTACAGAATGCTAGAAGCCCTTTGACACATAGGGCCAGATGTACACACAACCATATGGACAAACCTTAAAATCAGAAGGCTGAGGAGAAAAATGTAAGAGGACAGCACAGTAACATATAAGTAAATTAAAAGTAGCACAAAACACTATCTTAGGACACACATGAAATGGGGGGAAGGGAATGGGATATTATAGGGGATAAATTATTTATAAGGAATAAATAAATTAAAAGAGGGACCAGTGAATGTGACTGATGAATATAATTAGCTTCTCTCTCTGCCCTGAGTTCCGAATTAGAACAAACAAAAACCAGGCGTGGTGGTGCGCACCTGTGGTCCCAGCTACTCAGGCAGCTTGACAGGCAGGAGGATTGCTTAGCCCAGAATTCAAGGGTCGAGTGCACTGTGACTGCACCTGTCAATAGCCACTAGGCAACATAGTCAGATCGCCCCCCCCCACCCCACCCCCGACCCCAATCAGTCCAAAAGAAAGTAAATGATGCAAGCCAGGAGCACGACAGATTAGGCAGAGTGGGAAAGTGAGATATTGGGGGAGTTTGGCGCCAGAGCTGTCAAAGACAAAGGGTGTGCACAGAAGCACGTTTCCAAAGTGATAGGAAATTCCTTGGAAACGTTAGGCTAGGCAAGCACAAGGCAAGTCAGCTACGCAGACACTTCAGTCTCTGAGGACAATTGCAGGAGCACAGACAAGAGTCAGCTGATGAAGTCATCTGTGAATATGGCTCACAGATGAGTGACAAGCAGGAAGGCACTGGAGTCCGGAGCAGGATCAGAAACATTTTTGTTAGCCATGAAAGAAAAAGTCTGTTCCGCTGATGATATGTAGCTGATGATATGCTCACTGGGTAGTTGTAATTTCAGGCAATTAGGTTGTAATTCATAATTTCATTGTGTAATGGAGCTGGTTGAGATGAGATGATTTCCACACTGTACAAGGGTGAGAATCACTAGGCTGGAAAAGCTCTACTTAATGAGCTTCATACAGTTAGTCCCTATGCAGTTTTTGGAAAGCTGCTGCCTCAAAGTCCAGGGTTTGTAGGTATTTTGCTGAGAAGCACACCTCTTATTGGAGATTGTATAAGATTTTTCTTAAAGCCTTCAAGTAAAGAAATCAGAATCTATTTACAGCAAATACATATTTCTTCCTACAAATTGAATTTACATAGTATTTCAAGAAAGTGGTATTTTATTGTTAATGGCAACTTTAACTAGGTGGAAACAGAAGAGAGAGACCATGAAATAGAAGGAAAAAAAATCCAACAGCATTTCCATCTCTCGGTAGGTTTCTTAAGTGTGCTATTTTCTCTTCTGTTCTATAGCCCACTAAAGTACCTGGATGTGATTATCAAAATGGTTATTGGAAAAGGCCAGCATTTTGGCAATCTTCTTATTTTTTTTTTTTTCTTTTTGAGACAGAGTCTCACACTGTCACCTGGGCTGGTGTGCCGTGCTGGCTGGCTGCAACCTCTTGCCTCCTGGGTTCTAGTGATTCTCCTGCCTCAGTTTCCTGAGTAGCTGGGATTACAGGTGTCTGCTACCACGCCTGGCTAATTTTTTGTGTTTTTAGTAGAGATGGGGTTTCTCACTCTGTTGGCCAGGCTGGTCTCAAACTCCTGACCTCATGATCCACATGCCTCAGCCTCCCAAAGTGCTGGGATAACAGGCGTGAGCCACCACATCCAGCCAATCTTCCTAATTTCTTTCTTTTTTTTTTTTGAGACGGAGTTTTGCTCGTTACCCAGGCTGGAGTGCAATGGCGCGATCCCGGCTCACTGCAGCCTCCGCCTCCTGGGTTCAGGCAATTCTCCTGCCTCAGCCTCCTGAGTAGCTGGGACTACAGGCACGCGCCACCATGCCCAGCTAATTTTTTGTATTTTTAGTAGAGACGGGGTTTCACCATGTTGACCAGGATGGTCTCGATCTCTTGACCTCGTGATCCACCCATCTCGGCCTCCCAAAGTGCTGGGATTACAGGCGTGAGCCACCGCACCCGGCCATCCTCCCAATTTCTTAACAGCTTTTAGACAAATTGAGTCAGCTTCTTTTGTGTTAGCCAAGAGCTAGCCTTTAAGCAGCCTGGCCTCCTCATAGGTAAAGGGAGGCCAGGGTGAGTAAGCAAATACTGGTGCCCACAGCCGAAAGCTGCCTCACAATCTCTGTGGCTAAGTGTGTGTGAGGCCCTTGTAGAGTAACTAGAAGCTATGTCCATGGAAGAGGTGAAAGAACCAGGATTCTGGGAATTCTCTGCTTTGGATTCCCCCTAAAACTCCATCAGTCTACGGAAAGGAAGGGAACACAGCACTGGACTCAGGTCAAGATAAATGCATGAAGACCATCAGCTTCCTGTTTCTGCAACAAGCTCATTGTACCTTCATGCAGCATTGTCTGAGAATGCCAGGAGTGGGTCTGTGAAACCCTAAGGAATCTGGCCCCCATGGTGCCGTAACAGAGGATGTTTTACCTGCTGCTGGTTTGTGTGGAAGTCGGGCTAGGAGGAGGACAAAGGTGGACAGAAGGCCACAGGAAAGTGGTCTAAACAAAAGAACAATGACAAGCGCCTCTCCTACTAAGGCCACCAGATCCCAAATTTTGGTACCAAGAGTTAATATCAATGTAGACGTGGTTGTTAAAACTTTTGTGAATCTCTGTTTTCCCATCTCTAAAAAGGGTATAATAATAGTATCTATCAGGTAGGAGTCTGGCACAGATTAAACAAAATGTGCATAAATCACTGCCCATCACAGGTGTTTGAAATATGTTTTGGGCTATAATTTAGGTTTTTAAAATTATTTCTTTTTAGAGACAGGGTCTTGTGTTATTACCCACGTGGGAGTACGGTGGTGTGACCACAGCTCACTGCAGCCTTGATCTCCTGGGCTCAAGCCATCATCCCACCTTAGCTCCCTGCGTAGCTGGGACTACGGATGCACACCATTACACTTAGCTAATTTAAAAAAATTTTTTTTTTTTTTTTTTATAGAAAAGGGTTCTTGCTATGTTACCCAGGCTGGTGATTTAGGCTTTGAGTAAGTACTGCTTTGCCTTTAGAGGTATCTGATTTTAGTCTGAGAGAGGTCCAGTTCGAGAGGGGTTCAGACTGCAAATGTTCACAGAATGTCATTATCAATATTATTAAATAAACCCTACTGAACTGGCACTGGTAGACAGCTCCCTGTGGAACTGATTTCCTTCACTGGGCAAGCTGGGGGATTTGGCACTGTGCCAGGCAGTGCCTCTATGCCTTGGGAGCCCTGGGGTGCCTGTGCCCTGCTGGCTTCCACCCTCCCTCCTCTTCTAGCTCAGATCACCCTCCTGAAGAGACAGCGCAGGGCGGGCTCCACTGAACAGGCAGCTTCCCCAGCAGACACCGGGCTCATCACTGTTACATCGTGGGCCCACGAGGAGCCGGCCAGGCACAAGCTGAAGGCAGACAGCCTGTGGCGCTTTCTCTCAGTTCACCTGCAGAGGGCGAAGTACAGGATGCTTGAAGAGGCTCTTGGCCCACGTCCAATGAGAGACTGAAGGACACTGCCTATCCCTTCCCTGTCTCCAAGTGCTGACCGCAGCCATGATGTGGGGGAGTGTGCTGGGGCACTACCCTATTCACGGACTCAGTGGCTCATGGAAAGGCCTGGGCAGACATCCTCTGAAAGAGCTTCTCAATGATTCTGACACAATGTGTGAAATCACCACAAAATGGATGAGTGAAACCGCCTGTTTCTCTGGAACTCTGATTCACAGCCAAGCCTGACTGGTATCATGGTCGAAGCATGTAAGTCAGCTGCATCAGAAACTTGTACTGTTGGACAAACATCCATGTGCTCCTCCATGTTCCTTAGCCCCTTGATGGTTAGGTAACGCTGCCTGTCTAGTTCTGGAGAACAGGCAGTGAGCAGAAGCATTTAAACGCCATGGTGGGACCTTCTGAGTGGGCTCTTAGGTGGTAGACAGCTAACAGTCTGAGTTTCTGAGTGAATGTATGGATTAGAGATGTGCACCTGTGCCCTAACCTGCACTGAACATATGGTGCAAGCAAGAAACAGTGTGCCATGCCGCTGAGATCTGGGGAGTGAACCTGTTATTGCAGAAAGACCTAGCCTCATACTGACTAATATACCAGCCACACAAAAGAAGAGCCATCTGAGCCCCCACATGGAAGGAGCACCCGAAAGCCAGATCTGGCTCCTTTCAGCTCCCTCCCACGCAGATAGATGAGAGCTGGGGAGAGCTGGTAGGAGTGGGGTTGAGACAGGGCTTGTTTTTTACAGAACTTTTATGAATTTAAACTCAGCTAATACTGGCATCCTCTTCCTTATCCTGTAAATAAATTCCTATAAATAAATGGGACAAATAAGAAATGAACAAAGTTCCATAAAGGACAAAAAAAGAAGACTCAGTTTATATGTGAATATCAAATCGTCAAAAGCTGTGAGATACAGATCATTCTCTATAATCCATACTTTTTGTTTTATGCTTAATTTAAAAATCAGAGGACAAAGAAAAAAAAAGTAATCACATACTGCCCAGATTTAACCTCTGTTAAGATTTTAGCATATCAGTGTCCTCTCTATTTCTATGTATATACTTTTACATATTAAAAATCATACAATGATATGAATATATTCACTTAAAAATAAATTAGAATATGATAGAGAAGTTTAAGGTCCCTTTGAGCCCTACACAACATATTATCATTGTGATATTGGTTTGTATTTTTCTGGTCTATGCTCAATATTTTTATATACACACATATGAATATATGGAAAATGGAAATTTATACAGCTATACATTCATAATAAATATAAAGTACTATTTCAGAGTCTGCATTTTCTCTATATAGCCCTGTGGTCAAGAAAAGCAACACAGAGAGGAGATAGAGTGGGACCAGCTCATATGGGATCATGGCCAAATGAGGCTAAAAAAGATTTGAGGGAAAACACAGATGAATCTTTATTGAACCTCCATAAGATCACAACAGTTATACTTCCAGGCTGGTCTCAAACTCCTGGGCTCAAGCAATCCTCCTGCCTTGGCCTCCCAGAGTGTTGGAATTATAAGTGTGAGCCACTGTACCTGGCCGAGGGTGACTTTTATTTGGTTCAAAATAACATGTCTACTTGTCTCTTGAATTTACTGTGGCAATGAAACCAGAAGCCAGACCCCCAGGGTGAAAGAAATGCAGGACAGACAGATGGAACTCCTTCCCAGACATGCAGAAAATAACCAGGTAGATAGAGCACACTGCGTAAGGAAGAAATTGTCAACACCACCTTATGATGTGAACAAGCAGAACTTTCTGAAGAATTTCTACAAAATCTCAGAAGGAACTTAGGTGGCTGATTTGTGTTCAAGTCTATGATTCAGTGGGACACAGTTTCATGTGTTTCATGTGTCTGTGGTCACATCAAGCTTGCTCTGCCAAGCACACTGAGGAAAGCACTGATTATTTTTGCCACATTGTGGCTGACTTAAATAATTTAGCTTAAAAAATACAAACGACGTGGAGAAAGTGGTCCCTGCCAACACACGACTCTCTGGGGAGCTCTCAGGGCATTCTCTGTATTTATGTGTCCCCACCACTTGACATATACCTTTCCAGTGACCTGTTTACTTGCCTGTCTCCCCAGCATCCTTGAGGTCAGGGACTGTGTCCTATATATCACTGTAACCCCTTTGCCTGGCACAGAGATGACCAACCATACTTATGAAATGAATGAATGAATGAAGAATAAAGTGCTTCCTTTCTAGAGTAATTAATTGTACCTTGCCTACATTAAGCCCACTTCTTTAAGTGTGAGGAAATACATAGTTATGTTACAGAGAATACAGAAATAAATGATTGCCTCATTCAATAATGAACTAGGACCAATAATAAAATTGCCTGTTGTTCCTTAGTTACTGCTCTGCCCCTAGCCCAATTTGTTAACTGACTACATTAAAGATCTAATTTAATTAAATCTTGAACAAAGCTCAGAAGACCTACAGAGAGCACTTTGCTTAATTACAGGCAGGGTTCAAGCACCAATCCTATTGATCTGGTCAGTTAAAATTCCATACAATGAAGGAGGACAAAGAAAAAAAAAACTGGCTCCAATTCCTTGTCAAGGAACTTTGATGAACTGTGGATTCATAGCTGCTAAAAAGACAGCAAAGGCAAACCAGTCTTGTACTCTACTGTCACAAGGATAAAAATAAAATGGTACCTCAGTCGCTCTGCGGAGCTACACATAGTGAAGAACAGAAGACAGTGACAACCACGAAGGACAGATCCCTCCAGAGGGAAATAAAGTATACTAGGTGGGAGAATGGGTGGTGGCTGGAAGAAGGCTTCCGGCACTTAATGCCTAGTAAACGGGCATTGAAATGCATCTAGGAACTTTTAGGGATCCACATTCATCTTGAAATAAAAAGAAATAAATCCAATTCATGGTATGCATATAAATTCCTGAGAACATCTCTAGTCGAGGAAGAGATAAAAGTTACTCAACATTATTTGAAGGTAACTGAAATAAAGGTCATATAAAACCATACCAGCTGCACAAACTTTAAAAGGCAACAGATGTGACTGGAAGAAAGGTTTTGATTAAAATGTGTGCATGTGTGCAGGCCTGTATGTATATGTATGTAAATATCCAATGTCCATGTTAGAGTTCTTGAAACATCTAAGGATTCCTATTAAAAAAATGACAGGATCGTGTTCAACTTTGCATGTCACTCAATAGGTAACTCTAGATTTTACTACAAAGAACTACTACTAATTTTCTGAGCATTTACTATGTGCCAGATATCGCCTAACAACTTTATGAACTTTATGAAATTCATAACAACAATATGAATATCATCTAATGTTTGCTTTGGGTGCTATAATTGTGCCACTTTGTGGCAGAGTAAACTGAGGCACAGAGTGGTTAAGCAACTTTCCAAAGACTCGTGGTAACTTGGCAGTAAGGCTATGCACGACCCAGGCAGTCTGGCCCCACAGCCCAGGTACCTAGTGTAGTACCTTCACACTGCGCTATTCTTAATACTGATCTCCAGAGTTGTAAAACACACTGGAAGGTCGGGAGGGGGTCTTTTCATTGTTTGCTAGTCCACAATCAAGGGCTGGCAAGTGAGAGGAGAAAATTCATTCTATACCACAGTATGTAATTACACCTAAGACCAACAATTTCCCTCACAAAACACGTACCATCAGAATGCACATGCTAAGAGCAAGCACATACCTAATTAGGGCATCAGTCATAATCACTGGGGAGTGTAATCCAGGAAATTACAGGTGGCGTAGGCTTTAGTGCTAAGCAGATTTCATCATGTTGCCCAGATAAAGCCTTTGCTGACTGGGATGATTTACACCTGCTGATACAAGTATGGAGACTGGCATCTGATATAGCTGTGTGCTGAAAATACGCTTATGCACGTGAGTTAAGACAAAATGGTGCTCAGATGAGACGCAGCAGGGCCAGTCTTTTAATTATGACATTAGCACAAATGAAGAAGAGTTGATAACATTCAAAAATAGTAATTTCTTCCATATTTTTTAAATGAGGAAGAGTTTACAACATTCAAAAATGGTAATTTCTTCTACGTTTTTACATAATGGCAACTAAGAATACTTACATGTGGATTAAAAACAAAAAGACGTACATATGCTGATCTTGTTGAAGAATAGAAGGCCGAGTTATTTACAAGGTATTTTTTATGGCTAAAGGAGCAAGAGCAATGGTGAAGGATGATGAGACCCGCTAGATGTATTTCTCCCCTTCTAAGTCTACTTTATCTGTATTCAAAATTACCAGTCAGAGCACAACTAGAAAACAAGTTTCTAATATTGCCAAGACCGAGAGAGAGTAAGGCAAATCTAGTAATTCAAAGCGAAGTTCAGAGGGAATTGTCTGATTGAAGAATTCACTGCTTCGCCCCTAGTCCAATCACAGATCAATCTCACAGCCAAACACAGAAGTGCTTGTCGGTTCCTGGGATTTAAGACTCCATCTTGGATAAATTTAGGGCTTTTAACAATTCTGCCAAACATTTCTATCCTGAAACATTAGTTCCTTCAGTAATGAATACATGTCCTAAACAAAATGGTACTCAAACTAGTTCGGGCCCTAGGTGAATAGCAGGAATCATATACACATCTGCAAACAGAGAGACACATACATAATACGCATACGTACATTAAACAGACGCGTATACACACATACATAGGTTCACACGATGTACAAGATATGGTGATTTTAACTTCTTATCTGCACCAGAAGAGATGACATTCTACCCTACATTCACTCTAAGTAAATGAGAGCAGGTGCTATAAAGCTCAAGAAAATTTTATAGAAAACGTTAAAAGGGGAATATTCCAGATTTCTTTTTCAAATTCTAAAAATACTGTTAGTTTATCTTAGAGAAGAACATTTTAATTGAGCTTAGAAAAGATGCGCTTACCCTGGAGAGTTGAGAATCATTGCCCCGATGTATTTTTACCTACCAGTCAGATTTAAGATTCCAGAGAAAAGTGCTTTTTTTAAAAAAAATCTTACCTCTACACCTTAGCAATTTCAAACTATTTTTCTTTTAAGAAGGACTTCATAACAAGAAAGAGATGGTGATTCCCAAGATTACAAATGCCACAAAAACATGGTGCCCCTGGTGCTACACACCAGCCTCTCTCAGCCCCATGCCCGGGAAGGGCCTGGCCATGGTGGATGCAGCCCGCTCACCCTCCTCCGGAGCCGGTCCCGCTCCTCCCGGATTGCATTCATCGTGGCCTTGGTCCGGTTCAGTTCTTCCTCTTTGCTGCACAGCATGGCGGTCAGGCTCTCATTCTCTTCCCTCAGTCCAGCGAGCTCCTTCTCCCACCGAGACCTCTCTTCAGCCAGGTTGGGATATAGGTCCCGGCCAAGCACCCCCTCAATCTCCTCGACTGTCTGTAAAACACAGCCCCAAAGAAAAATCAAGTAAGTTACCTTGGAGAAAGGGGATGGGAAGAAAACAGGCCGAACAGGAGTAAATGTCCACAGAGGAGTGTGGACATCTAGAACCACTTTGTTATAAATACTGATCATGAGTAGGGACCACCCCAAAGTTATCTTGTCCCCAGTTTCAGAGGAGGATCTGCCACTTGCCTGGGGTACAGTCTGTGTTACCCAGCACCCTTCAGAGTAAGAAAAGCAGTGAGTCCTCTCCTGGCGGCTGAGTCTATCTGTGGTGCTAGCTGACACATCCACACAATGCTTATTTCCTTCACTTGAGTTCCAGAGTTGGTGGATACACACAACCAGGCAGAAGGCCATTTAGTGATCCTGGTAATGCGAGGACAAACATGAGGTTGTAAACTGCATACAAAATCTAACTTGAAGTTTCCTAAATTATAGGCCTCCCACATGCCAACTCAGCAATAAGATAGGTCACATTACCATTTCCAGCTTTTAGTGCCACATCCAAATTCAGATGGTGTGAATGAGGTTCAGTCCCAAGATGTGAAAGACAAAAATAAACCTCATTGACACAGAAAAGAGGAAGCTCATTGGAGAGATTTCTAAGACAGCAGGGATTTAATTAATCAATAACACAGCTTCGAACTGTAAAGGAAAATCCTAGTTGCACATACAGAGTTTTTAAAAATACATTTAAAAACATTTAATAGGGAAGAAACATGCATAATATTAGGAAAAAAGGAAGAAGTCATTCTGTTTACTCTTATAAACTGTTCATTCACATTTACTGTCCTTCGAAAAAGGAAGCACAAGTCAGTGGATAGTGAAACAAGAGGGAGAATTACTATGCAGAAGTAGAAGGCAGTGAAGAGATGGGGTAAGAAACAGAGGGATGACCAGGTGCGGTGGCTCATGCCTGTAATCCCAGCACTTTGGGAGGCCCAGGCGGGTGGATCACCTAAGGTCAGGAGTTCAAGACCAGCCTGACCAACATGGTGAAACCCTGTCTCTACTAAAAATACAAAAATTAGCCAGGCGTCATAGCAGGCGCCTGTAATCTCAGCTACTCTGGAGGCTGAGGCAGGGAGAATTGCTTGAACCTGGGAGGCAGAGGTTGCAGGGAGCTGAGATCACATCACTGCACTCCAGCCTGGGTGACAGAGCAAGACTCTGTCTCAAACAAAACAAAACAAAACAAAAAAGAAATGGTAGGCCTCAGATACTAAATAAGGGTACATCACTCTAGGATGCTCACGTTGGTTCTCAAATCTGGCTGCCCTTTGCCCATGAGCTGCTTTATCCTTCCTTCCAATCTAAAGACTCTTCTCTTACTTGGCTCTGCTCCAGACCCTGTGCTTTGTCCCTAGATGGTTGGTAGAGGTCCTTGGCCTCCTCCTTCCCTCTCAACCCTGAGGCTGGGGCTAGATCTAAGTTGTCATTACAATCAAATACAGGGTCCAGGAGATTCCAGATAAAAAAAAACACCAGGAACTGCTTCTCCCTGCCCTGAACCACATCAACTACATATTTGCAACTGAGATGAAGAAAGATGGAAAGCCGGCAGTGTTACAAACATGCATCACAGTTTACCTTGTGACGCGACAGTTCTTTCGTGCAAGCCAGAATTCCGACTGATAGAAACTTGGGCCTGCATTTTCTCTTTGCATGGGCTACTCTGAGACTTTTAAATTTGAATTGCTATGCCCAGGCCACTAAGTTATGCCAAAGGAATATAAAGATACGATTTTTTCTGAATTCAATAAGCCTTGACTTTCCCATCATTCACAATGAGTTTGTGGATGCAACAAATTCTTCTCACCTCCTCAAACAGCAAGAAGAAAACACGTTACAGGCGTGGCTGAGACCCGGCTCCAGTGTGCTGGGGATAGATGACTCAGTCAGGCCTGAACCTTCCTCCCTGTTAGCACCATGAATTGATGACTCCTGAAATGATATTCTAGAGGCCTTATAGCTTTAATAAACCTTCCAGGCTAAATGCGCAACTTAAGAGTGCTCTGTGATGAACCACACTAAAATAACATGGTTCAATTCTAGCAGTCGAATGGTTTCCAAGTCAATTGTCCTTTCTGCTGCAAAGCCAGTGAAACTGACTGCTGACATCATGACTTTTTCTGAAGTAATTCAGCCCAACCAGAATTTACAGGGCCCCCTACACCATGGCCCCATCTATAGTATGGCTGTTATGGAAACATTCATCCCTAACAAGCATGTGAAAACTGCACTTCAAGAGAAGGACTGGACCATTTCCCTTACAGAACCTCCAAGGGCCTCACCAAGGGTGAGGGTGGTCTACCTTAATCGCCAGGTCGCAGTGCTCGCTGGCCGTGGTGAGCTGCTCGATGTGCCTGTCCACCTCGGCCACGGAGAGGCTGCAGCTGCTCTTCTTCCTGCCGCAGACGACATTCTCCAGCCCTGTCAGCACCCTCTGCAGTTCGGAGTTCAGGTCGCTGCAGTTGTCTGCGAGTGAATGAAGACAAAATGCATTAGGCAGGGCAACAAACGCTCTGTTTTGCTTATCATGAGGGACCCATTCAGGTAATGGGATGGCAATGGAGCATGACATTTCAGAGTTCACCACCAGCCAACCTAACCTCACAGGCACAGCCTCTGAGGCGTGGAGCCAATACAAAGCTCTTTTAATTAAGGAGTTTCAGATGATGGTCATTTTCTGAATTTTCTTGTCTTTTACTCAAAGCAGCCACATCTTGAGTTTCTTTAGTAAGAACAAAGAAATATCGGCCAGGCGCGGTGGCTCAAGCCTGTAATCGCAGCACTTTGGGAGGCCGAGGCAGGTGGATCACGAGGTCAAGAGATCGAGACCATCCTGGTCAACATGGTGAAACCCCGTCTCTACTAAAAATACAAAAAATTAGCTGGGCATGGTGGCACGTGCCTGTAGTCCCAGCTACTCAGGAGGCTGAGGCAGGAGAATTGCCTGAACCCAGGAGGCGGAGGTTGCGGTGAGCCGAGATCGCGCCATTGCACTCCAACCTGGGTAACAAGAGCGAAACTCCGTCTCAAAAAAAAAAAAAAAAAAAAAAAAAAGAAATGTCTAGAAGAGGTTGTTGGTACTAACGGAGCCTTCTGGTCAACCTGTGTGCTCAGTCGCTCTGACAAGCACTAACTGTGGAAAAATCCCGAAACTTCACTAAATATAAGAAAAACTCTCAGAACGAGCAGAGACACTAGGTATTTTGAAAAACAGAAACTGTGCAAGAGACAGTCCTTGCTCTCAATGAGCCTGGAAACAGGACTTTTCTATGACAGAGCCAATACGCTCCACCTTTGCGATTTAATCCACGTTCTTTCATCAGGGGAAAAAAACCAAACTGTTCTAACTAATTCCATCTTGTTCTCCACCTAAGGTAACCAATGCTAATAATTTGATTTTGACTTAAAAACCTGGGTTGCTTTGAACTGCTGGACATGCAGGGCCTGGTCAGAGAAGTAAAAAATAATTATTATGTGACCTAGATGTATCTTAGAAAACAGTTTTACTGGGGAAAAAAACTTCCCTTAAAGTCAAATATGAATTTTGCAACCCACTTTTTTGGATTCTGTATATCGCCATGTCATTCAGTTATTGCTGCAAGGCCGATGCTGACTGACCATATACAGTCCTTCAGAGTACATCCTTCCCCTACATCCAGCCTGACTCTGCATGAAAGTCACTCAGTGTCTTCCAGTTCCTTCTTCTCTCCTGCATGCTTCTCACCGCAGCTTCCATGTACTAACATGGTCGACTGCTTTTGGGACTTACCTTTGGAAGACTTCAAGAAAACTCTTGGCATAACAGGAACAGGACTTCTCAGAATATTTTAGTCAACCTCATCTGGTTGCCTGTATCTGTAAATTACCTAAATCTAGAGACACCAGCCTAAGGCTTTCACTCCAACCAGTACACACAACTACTCCACCTATTCTCAAATCTGTTCCTTCCCGATCTCTCCCATCTCCATGAATGGCACCTCTATCCACCTGGTTACTCAGGTTAGCTCTGAGGCAACCTTCTATGCCTTTGCCTGACATTCTAAATCCAATTCATCTTGTGACCACAACCTCCAAAACTTATCCTCAAACTGACCTCTTCCTACCATCTCCACTGACACCACCCTGCTCTAAGCCGTCATTCTCTCTCGACTGAGCCACTCTAACAATCTCCCACCTCCACTCTCCACGTGGTCACCAAAGTGAGCCTCCTAAAAGCACAGTTCAGAACAAGTTACTTTCTTAGCCCAAACTGTCCAATGGCTTCCCATGATCATTCATCTAAAGTCCCAACTCCTTACCAGAGTCTGTAAAACTCTGCATGATCAAGACTGCTGTGCTCCGTTCACGCTGCACCATGGAATTCCCTGGGGAGCTTTTATAAACTATGCATGCCCAGGCCCCACCCCAGACCAATTAGATTCACAATCTCTGGGAGTGGGGCTTGCACAATGGAAACTTGAGGTTCCTCAGGTAATTCTAACATGCAGTCAGAGTGAGAACCACCCATCTGACCTTGCCTCACCAGTCAATCTTCCCCTTGTTCATGATGCTCCATTCACACTCCTGGTCTTCTGTTCTCTCCTGGAACATGTCAAACTCCTGTCTGCTCCATGGATTCCTTTTCTTTTGCTGTTTCCTTTGTCTAGACTGATTTTTTAAAATTTTAATTAAAAAGAAACACAACCTTTTAGAGACAGGGTGTTGGTCTGTCACTCAGGCTGGAGTGCAGAGGTGCAATCCTAGCTCACTAAAGCTTCAAACTCTTGGGCTCGACCTAGCCTCCCACCTCAGCCTCCCAAGTAAGTAGGACTCCAGGCACACATCACCACACCCAGCTCATGTTTTTATTTTTGTGTAGAGAGAGGGCCTATGTTGCCCAAACTGGTCTCAAACTTTTGGCCTCAAGTGATCCTCCTGCCGAAGGCTTCCAAAGTGCTGAGATTACGGGCATGTGCCACCATGCCTGGCCAACCAAATTTCTAAATATCATTCAGCTCTCAGCTTAAATACTACCTCCCCAACAAGCTCTTCCCTATCTAAAGCGCAGAGTTTCACCTCCTTCCTTGCCCGGTCCCTATCTTCTTATCCTATTTTGTTTTCATGGCAATTATCGCTATCTGATCTAACTTACATGTTTGGTTTTTCTCCTCTATTAAAACATAAGCTCCAGGAAAGAAGGGACTTTGATCTGCCTCATTATTGTATCTCCAAAACAGAATAGTGTTGGCGATCAAATATTATTTTTTTAAATGAGCAAAAAGAAACACATCACCATTTATTTAAGAGACAAGAAGGCCAGAAACAGACTGTCAATTGCAGCAAGTTTTTCTTTTTCTTTTTTTGATTTGGAGTCTCACTCTGTCTCCCAGGCTGGAGTGCAGAGGTACAGTCTCAGTTCACTGCAACCTCTGCCTCCTGGGTTCAAGAGATTCTATTGCAGCCTCCCAAGTAGCTGGGATTACAGGTGCACGCCACCACACCTAGCTAATTTTTGTATTTTTAGTAGAGACAGGGTTTCACCACGTTGGCCAGTCTAGTCTCCAACTCTCTACCTCAGTTCTTTTGTTCCTTGATATGAACCTGGACCTGAGCTAAGAACTAGGACACTCATCACTGCAGAGACCCTCTGAAGATGGAGGCAGGTGGACACCACCAACTGGAGGCAAAGGACCCAAGTGAGGAGCAGCACTCCTCAGGACCACACTACCAGCCTCTGAATGACCGTGTGCCCTCTGGTGCCAGTCTCCTGGTCTCCAGAGCTGGTGTGAACACACTACCATGTGCATTAAGCACTCATGAGTGAGTTACTCATGAAATAGTCATTCTGTGCCGATTTCCCTAGTGCAAGTCCACCAGATGCAATAATCACACTGCACATGTCTGCAGAGGGGTTCTCACAGCAGGGCTGGAGGGGTGGTAACAGACGCTTCCTGAGGGTGCAGGGTTATAGGGAGCAGGAGCGGGGGCTAGGGATGTGACCAGTATTTCTTTCTCATACTTTAATTGGCCAGTTGCCGAGCCCTGGACTCAGGCCAGAAGCAGAGGGAGAAGATGAGTAAGAGGCCAACTTTAACTGTGAGAGACTCCCAGTTGTACAAAGCCACTGCCCCACCTCTCAGCTGCCCATCACTACTGTAAGGAAAGTAACCAGGGGCCAGACACTGTGGCTTATGCCTGTAAACTCAGCACTTTGGAAGGCTGAGGCGGGTGGATCACCTGAGATCAGGAGTTCAAAACCAGCCTGGGCAATATTGTGAAACCCTGTCTTTACTAAAATTAGAAAAACTAGCCGGGTATGGTGGCACACACCTGTAATCCCAGTTACCGGGGAAGCTGAGGCAGGAAAATAGCTTGGACCCGGGAGGCAGAGACTGTAGTGAGCTGAAATTTCACTCCAGCCTGGGCGATAGAGCAAGATGCAACACTCCATCTCAAAAATAAATAGATAGATAGATAGATAGATAGATAGATAGAAAAAGAAAGGAAAGTAGCCAGGCACGGGGGCTCATGCCTGTAATCCCAACACTCTGGGAGGCCGAGGCAGGCGGATCATGAGGTTAGGAGTTCGAGACCAGCCTGACCAACATGGTGAAACCCCATCTCTACTAAAACTACAAAAGTTAGCTGGGCATGGTGGTGCACGCCTATAGTCCCAGCTACACAGGAGGCTGAGGTAGGAGAATTGCTTGAACCCAGGAGGCAGAGGCTACAGTGAGCCGAGATCGTGCCATTGCCCTATAGCCTGGGGGAACAGAATGAGACTCCATCTCCAAAAAAAAACAGAGCAGACACAAGACAGAGAGTTGGCAAGATGTGGGGTTATTTAAATTGATGCACAGATTTTAAAGAGAATCTGCCCTTCAAACTAAGGAGGGCTAATACATGCTTTCTTTGGTCAGAGGGAGCTGAATGTATAAAAATACAGATGGGGTGATAAACCCCACAAAGTCCAGTTTGTGCTGTGGAGCTCTGTACTGTGTCTTCACACAGGCCCATCAGTGACAAGTTGGCACTTGGCTATTGCTATTGGACAAGCTGTCCATTGCTATTTTTCCCTGTTTGGAGTCTCATGGGAGGACGAGGATGAGTACACCCATCACCACTCACCCCCAGCATCCACAAGGCTCCAGACAGGACAGAACTGTCTTTCAGAGTCTGTGGCATGAGGTGCCACAGTAGGTCCTAAGTACAGGAGTAGAGTTGCTGTATAATATGGTAATTCTATGTTTAACTAAAACAATGAAAAGCAGTGACTCAACTGTACTCCAATATTCACTGCAGCATTATTCACGATGGCAAAAGGTGGAAATAGCCCAGGGGTCCACCGACAGATGAAGGAGCAAAATGTGGTCTCTTAATACAATGTCATGTTATTCAGCCTTAAAAAAGAAAGAAACTTCGTTTACATGCTACAACATGGATGAACTTTGAAAACATTATACTAATTAGAATAAACCAGATACAACATGACAAATATTTTCACGAATACAAAGTATCTAGAACAGGCAAATGCACAGACAGGAGACAGACTTTACCAGGTGGGGGGGATGGGAGAATAGGGAGTTATTGTTTAATGGGTACAGAGTTTATGTTGGCATGGAAATGTCCTGCAAACAGGTGGTGGTGATGGTCATATCAACTCTGTGAATGCCACTGAACTGTACACTTAGAAATGACTGCCATGGTAAATTTCATGTTTATGTTACCACAATAAAAATGATATAATACATGTATTTCAGTGAGTAAATGAGGAGATAAAAGCAAATAGGCATCTATGAAATGGAAAACAGTAACCTTCAAGAGTGGCAGTACATTCAGAAAGGATTTGAGGTACTGTAATTCAATTCAAAAAACTTTTTCCCCTGTGGGTTGGAGAGCAGGAGAAGGAAGAGCGAGCTAGGGGAAGTCTTTGGACAAGAAGGCGGAATGTACTCTTTAGACAAACCCTGGCCCCCTGCCGTGGCCCCTGCCTGCGACTCCATGAAGGGCAGCACTGAGGCAGGCCACTGGGGTTCTCCCTCAGCCTCTGCTGTATTTAATTTTTTTATTTTAAAAATTATTATTTTTTTTTTCCCGAGATGGTCTCATTACATTGCCCAGGCTGGTACTGAACTCCTGGACTCAATCAATTCTCCCACCTCAGCTTCCCAAGTGGCTGGGATTACAGGCGTGAGCCACCTGCGCTGTGCTTTCTGCATAAAAGGAAACTGTTCTATGTCCAGGGGACAGAGAGGAGGCCTTTGGTAGCAAATACACATTCTTTTATCTGTACTGTGCTCTTTCCAAAGAAGAATTTGAGGTTCCTTATCACAGGCAACCACAAATAAGGGAAAAACACGGCAACTGGATCAGGGCAAGGCTGTGAGCAATCAGAGGCTGACATAGCTGAGGGCTGACTCCCCCAGCTAGCCATGAGCTTCCTGGCAGCCAGAGCAAATGTGAATCATCTCCTGACAGAAAGGAAGAAGGATTCTAGCTTCACAAGGGAGACAATATGTTTTTGGCAACAGACGCTAGAAGGATTTAGGTACACGGTACTTCATGCGTGCTGTGAAGGGATGTGATGGCAGTCTCCTCAGCCAGCTTCACACATACACAGATTTCAATATGGTTTCTTCTTATACTAAAATTAAAGTTGTAGACCATTCAAATTACAAGGTAAGGGAACTCTGGGGAGTGCTAGGCTGACATAATCTTGGCACTCAGTCTTCAGAGTTGCCTGATAAGACGGAACAGGACCCAGAAGACTGGACGGAATGGACCTCTCCCTTTCACCAGCAGACGCAAACCAGCCATTTGCGGCCAAAGATGTATTTGCATATGGGGTGGGGCTGTGGTGTCTGGCATGAACTTTGTAATTTTTAAAGTAGTTTTTGAGTTAATTGTCAACATTTAAAAATCATTAGAATTTATGGCTATTCTTGTAAAATGAGAAGATCAGGCAATGCTGGGCCCAGCTTCTCACACCACAGCCATCTGCGGAGGGGAAGCCACTGATCCCCAGACGCAGCACGCCCACCCCACGGTGCTCCCCCACTCTGCCCACCTTCTCTTTTCTAATGCAATTTTCCTCAGTTGGCCTCCTGATAAGAGCTCAAGAATACACACTCAGGTTATATTGTTCTAATGAGAACCAGGGGTCTTGGGTTTTTATGTTGCTCTTTGGGGAAAGACCCACATATGCCAGGTCCTCAAATAACATTTTGTTGCACATTGTCTCATTATAACATAGATGAGGGGGAGAAATGGATTCCCGGCTGGGGCCACTGCCTGTGTGCAGTTTGCACGTTGGCCTGTCCCTGTGGCTGTGTGGTTTATATTTGGGTACTCCAGTTTCCCCTACGCCCCAAAGCTCTGCATGTTAGCTTCATTGGTATATGTCTAAATCGTCTCAGCCAGAGAGAGACAGAGAGAGAGAATGAACGTGTGTTCCCTGCAATGGGATAGCGCCTGGCCAGGGTGAGTTCCCATCCAGCACCCTGAGCTGCTGGGACAGGCCTCAGCACCTGGGACACTGACCTGGAATAAGGGGGTTAAATAATTATCTTATATTTATTAATCTGCCCTAAATGTACATATAGCACATTTAGTATTAATAGTGCTTTGGGTCTCTCTATAGAAATTTAATGTTTCTGTGACCACAAATACACTATAGGAACTTAACTCTTGTTTATATCAATCAGCCTAGGGTAAAAAGGGTATCGTTACACATAATTTTGTTTAAAGTTACAGGTTCCAGGAACCTATCAATGCTGTTGAGAACTTAACTGTACTGTGGAAATCTGGAAAGGAGGTAAGAGGATGTTCACGGCTATGAAAACTAAGAAGCCTAGCGAGCCTTCTTGCTCAGTTAAACACACACCAGTGGGCAACGCTGATTTTCTTCTTTCTCACTCAGGCTCAGCTATGCCTACACCCAGAGCTGACACCATTAACTATGGCAGAGTTGCTTCATTTTGAATCAGGTGTCAAAAGTTGCTTCCTTTATAAAAAAGAAAAAAAAAAAATCCAAGCCCTGTTAAAACCCTAACTCAAACAAAAATGCAGCTCCAACAGGGGAGACGTTACAAACCTTCCCCTGATCCACCTGATTCCAACCAAGCAGTCCCCTCTTTACCAGAATGACTCTGCTCCAAAGCACGGTCCCAGCTTCCAAAAGCACGTTTTCCTGGGGACTGGTACTTGCTTCACACTGGAGGTTAGGTATCTGCCTAGTTTGGAAGCCTTCCAATCATGGGTCTTTACTAAGCTACTTTGATATGATTTGGGTTTGTGTCCCAGCCCAAAAATCATCCTGAATTATAATCCCTAATGTTGGAGGAGGGGCTTGTTGGGAGGTGACTAGATCATGGGGGCAGACTTCTCCCTTGTCGTTTCTGTGAGAGTGAGTCCTCATGAGACCTGGTTGTTTGAAAGTGTGTAACGCCTCCCCTCTCTCTTTTCCCTCCTTCTCCGGCCATGTGCTTGCCTCCCCTTCACCTTCTGCCATAATTAAAAGTTTCCCAAGGCCTCTCTAGTCATGCTTCCTGTACAGCCTGTAGAAATGTGAATCAATTAAACCTCTTTGCTTTATAAATTACCCAATGTCAGGTAGTTCTTTATAGCAGTATAAAAACGAACTAACACAGCCTTGAAATCTCTCTTTTTTTTTTTTTTTGGAGACGGACTTTCGCTCTTGTTACCCAGGCTGGAGTGAAATGGCGCGATCTCGGCTCACCGCCACCTCCGCCTCCCGGGTTCAGGCAATTCTCTTGCCTCAGCCTCCTGAGTAGCTGCAATTACAGGCACGCGCCACCATGCCCAGCTAATTTTTTGTATTTTTAGTAGAGACGGGGTTTCACCATGTAGATCAGGATGGTCTCGATCTCTTGACCTCGTGATCCACCTGCCTCGGCCTCCCAAAGTGCTGGGATTACAGGCTTGAGCCACCGCACCCAGCCTGAAATCTCATTTTCTAGGAAGCCTTCCCAGCCCTTTGACACTCAGCCCTAAAAGCTGATGATTTCATTCATTCAACAGTGTGTTCCCACCTCACAGCGCTGGGCATGAAACATGTACTCCATAGACACTGGATGAGATGAATATGTAAAAGAAATGGAAGACTTCTTATAAGCCAGCTTTTTAAAGTACCAAGTTTTTGTTAATCAAGTATCATCAAATTTAAGACATAGCAAATGACATTATCACAGCATGCTACAAAGGCAAAAAGCTTTCAATTAAGATTCCCAAGCTATAAAGCTGTCAGTGAAGTTAGAGACATAAGCCACAGAGAATTGTACCAGGCTAAGAAACAGAAGCAGCTGCTGGCCTGCTACAATGTGGGCTGTAGCGGGACTGGCCATTCACCATATCCTTGCCACCTCCCGAGGGCAAGCACACACCACCCACCCCTCTGTTCTGTCTGGGCACACACCATGCCTGGTAAAGCAACTCCAAGGGGAAGAAAAACCTACAGATTCTTTCAGCATCAACGCAGACTTTCTGTAAAGGCAAGATGTTATATCCCAGGGACGTAACAGTTCAATTCTGCTATAGCTCTGAGGCTGAAACCAGGAGGGCTGTTGCTTTCTTTTCAGCAGTCCTCTGTACCCTGCATGCAGCAGGGCCCTCTTTAATTCCATCGAAGAACAAACACAAACCGAACAAAATAATAGGAAAATTAGAAAACAGAATAGTTAGCTTTTAGGGCTGAGCCCCAAAGAGAAGACGGAAGGGTCTGAGAGGAAGGGAGAAAGAATATCCATAGAGGTTACCTTTTGCTTCATGTCCCATATTGCCTCTGTCTACTTAAGACAAGAGGACTTATGAGAACAATGTTGTGGTAATTTAAAAACTCCTCAACATCCCCTATAATGGACAAACTGACTGTAGGAAGCTCCTGCTGCAACATGGTAATGAGGACCATAACCCACATGTGTTCATGCAAAAAAAAAAGAGAAAAAGCTAACCTTCAATCTTATAAGAAAACAATCAGATCATCAGATTGAGGGGCATTCTATGATACCACTAACCTGACTCCCTCAAAATGGCAATCTCAAAAGAGACACAATGGAAGGAGGGAGGATCTGTTCTAGATTAAAAGAGTCAAAAGACATGAAAACTAAATATAATGGATGAGCCTTGACTAGATCTGGGACTAAACAAAAGCAACCAAGGACATTAATGGGACAGTTGGGGAAACTTGAATATGGATTGCGGATTGTCACTGCTGCATCAGTGGTGAAATTCTCAGGTTTATTATAGGAAAGTTTCCTTCTTAAGAGGTTTATGCATATGTCTTTAGGGGGTGAAGCATCATGATGTCTGCAAATTTTAAATGGCTCAGGAAAAATGTATACACAAACACATGAGAACAAGAGAGAAAAAAACAAAATGTGGCAAAATGTTAACAAGTAGTTGATCAAGATGAGTGGTTTATGGAGGTTTGTTTTAGCTTTTCTGTAAGTTTGAAGATTTTTCAAATAAAAAGTTGAGAAAACACATACCTCATCTGGATATGTTGCAGTGGAGATTTAACATGGAGACCACAAGATGACCAATTCTCAGTGCAGCCATCAGAACAAGAGTACTCTCCTGCAAGTGTGTCGGCCACATCCAAATGATCACTGAGTACACAGGCACAAGTCAACAGGGAAAGGAGGCAGAGAAATTCCAGGCAGAAAAGGGCAGGGTCCCTGGCAAAGCCCCACCGTGAAGCCTAGAATCATGGCCCAAAGTGAGAACATGCATTCTTTTTTCCCCTCACTGGGATGCTGGCTTTTTCAAAACCACCCATGGTCTGCTTGCCTCCTGTCCTCTATCCTTAAAAACCCTGACCCAACTGGCAGAGAGCAGAGAGAGGGAGAAGAGGAGAAGCTGCTGGAGGTCAGAGACTGCTGTTTGATGTCGGAGAGCAGCAGCTTGACTTCAGACTTATGGCTTGACAGCACTGCTTCGGTGGAGTCTGCCTGGGGACTGCCAGAATCCAGGGGAAGATCACCTTCTCATTCCATCCCTCTTCTAGCTCCCTTTCCTGCTGAGAGCCACTTTTATTGGCAATAAGATTCTCTGTATTCACCACCTTTCAATTCTTTGTGTGACCTGATTTTTCTTGGATGCCAAACAAAAGCGTGGGTGACATGGGTGCAGATGCTAAAGGCTGTCACACTGAGCCTCTGCCCTCACTGGCAGAGAGCAACTGCCTCACATGAAAAGGCAGAAGGCCCACTGAGCTGTTTAACACCGAAGCTGTCCACAGATGGATGGCAAAGCTAAAAGAGCACTGTGACACATGCCCCCTGGGGTTTTGGGGGTTGCAGGTCCTCCCCTGCAGAAGTTGCTGAGTGGTCTGGCTCCTGCACCTGCTCACCTGCATGCTCCCCCCTCCATCAAGGGGCTGAGAGCTGCAAGCTGAGTAAGCAAGGCACCCCTGTCAGGAGGCCTGCAAAGGGGTCAAGGAAAATGTTCTATTTCGAAGTCAGGGTGAGGGGCCTGAGAAGACGCCACCCCACCACATTCTGACTCTATAGATCTCCATGTTGCTTTTCTCAAAGCAACTGAGACTGTTTTCAGGGCTTCTATTTTAGCGAAATCTTACCAGCTGGAGATTTGTTTTCATTTTCACTGTTGCTACTTTGGATTTCTGACACAGTTTGTTTCTGTGAAACAGCAAACTTGATCGTAAATATGAAGTAATGAGGAAGATAACCTAACATCAACTCCAGGAAGCTGTCCTCAAGGGCTGTGAGCCTCTGCTGGCCTTGGTGCCCAACTAGGATCCCCTGCTCTGCTCTGCCACTACACCCCATATAACTTCCAGCCATCCACCTCCAGCCTCGGTGGCATTAAAGTTCTGTCAGTGGCTGCTACAGAGCAAGGTTTTGATAAAACGTATGTGAAAAAAAGTTCAAATCTACATATAATCATTTTACTTATTTGATGACTGAGCACCTAAACTGGCGCAGCTTTAAAATAAAAATGATATCCAGTTTTGCAGAAGATGGGAGGAAGCCTTTGGGGTAGAGGGGGGTAGCAACTGACAACATGCAAAAAAATACTTCATCATTCAATACCTTTGAGAAGTAATCCTGAAGAAATAGTTAGAAGTGTGTTTAGAGGATAAATTCCAACCCCGTTTTTGTGCCTTGGTGGCTCTCTGTCACCACTGACCACAGCCCAGCTCTCAGGCCTCGCCCCTGCCCACTCTTCCCCAGGCTCACTAACCTTCAGTCCCAGTGGCCCTTTCTTAGTGCCTGGGTCACCTGTGGTAGCTTCAGATGCCCTGTAGACAACCAGGCTATCTTCAGCCCTTGAGAGCAAACAGTGGGTCCTCCATTAGCATTCACCCCAGGCCCTGTGGCCCTCATGCTAACAAGAGTGAGAGGATTTCCACGCCGCCACCAGGAAGGGAAGATGTGGTTCTGGCATCCAAATGTGATCTACAAAATATTTTCTCATAGCAGCAATGTTCACAGTGATGGCTGGGGATGCAGTAACACCACCAGTAAGGTCCCAAAGTTATTTCATGACGCATTGCATGGGCTTTCTGAGGCTGGTTTCAGAAGCTAACACTCCTTTATTATAATGCTGGTTTTAAGAAAAAATTATGCCATGAATTTCAAATAACCAAAACCAAATCAACCTTCTATTAGAAGACATGGTCTGTTTAGAAAATACAGACTGTTTATATTATTAACAGGAGTTCATGAATTCCAAGAATTGTGTGAGTAAATGCTATACATTAATGCCGTTCCATTTCCGTCTCATACCGCAAGTCTCTTTTGAAAACTGAAAAGTTATGGAATGGCAGAATTTGGGGAAAATATTCCAAAGTAACACCAACTAAAGTCGAGCAATAACCTCTCCTGCTCTCAACCCTGGTTACTCTAAGGAAGGTTCTGGAACGACTTTAGGGGGTTCTCCTCAGTCGCTTAGCTCAGCTACCATTCACAAACAGGTCTTGTTTGACCAGGCTCCGATTCCTGGGAGAAAACACAAAGTCACAGTCACAGAGAGTGCTCTAGTGAATCAGTGTTCAAACTGTTAGCTGGTGCTCAGGGATGATCCGTATTGAGACCCTCCCCAGAGAAATTGAGCTGCCCAAATAAAGAAAAGAAAAAGGTAACAAAGAGCTTGGCCTGTTACATCAACTAGTTAGGGTACAACTTTCAGTCCAGTCTAACCTTTTCAGTCTGTGGACTAGAGGATAACTGACTATCTAGCCACCTCATTTCTAGCAAAAATCGAGTATTCTCCAGATAGCCTGCCTTACCTGTGCAAACACTTCTCTCCATGTCTGCAGAAACTGCTTTTGGAAGAGGCAGGGCTGCCTTTCCCTGCCCCGATGTTCTCTCCTCACTCTGAGTGGCTGCTGAACACTTGTAAACATTATTTTCCTGAAGCCATTAAGCCTCATCAGCCACTAAGCCAGGAAAATCTGGCTTTAGCATTAAACATATTTCACAGTCACAACTGCACCAAAAAGCCAGGTTTCATGTGTAAATTCTTCCTTGGTTGCCCTCCAAAAACTACTCATAGAGAGGAAAAATCTAAGTGATCATACCAGCAAGCAAGGTATTCTAAGTATACAATATTTAACATAAGAGTAGATTTCAACCCTAAGGGCATAAACCTCAACCCTGAGGGTATAATGGTTTGATATTTCAACCCTGAGGGTATAATAGTTTGATATTGCTAAGTTCCAGAAAAATAAAAATTTCTCTCCCCAAATCAGAAGAGATCTCAAAATAGCAGAACACTTCACTGGCTGTGCAAAGGCCCATACAATCAAGGATTTTGTTTGTTTTGGAAACAATTGCTTCAAAAAAGCATCGCTGTTGCATTAACAGAGGTGGGAAAATGATCAGCAGGAGGGGACACCGAAAATGCTCTAACATGCATGATGCAATGAGCCCGGGTGCGCACATCTGTGCTCTGCTCTATTGCAATACCCACAATCATTGGGTCCAAGTGTGTTGTTTCGATTATAATATGAAGGGATACAAAATCTGATGACAAACGCTTCGCTATTAAGCCAGGTGCTTGTGACGGCACAGCTGCTCCCTACTTCCTCCATCAGCCCTAGAGACCTCAAAGGACTGCAGTAAGCACACGACATCAACCACTGGCCTGTTTTCAAAGGAAAGCCATCTATACAAACACAGGCAGCAACAACCAAACAACCTGGCTGTGTGGCCTTGGACAAGTGACTTATCCTCTCTAAACTTCACTATCCTGATTTTACAGACAAGGAGATCCCCGGGGCATCCTCTGAGGTTGAGGATTAAACATGAGGTATGCATAAATGCTTGACACAGAGTAAGTGAGCAAAGTGTCTTGGCTGGTATATCCAGCCCCTCTCTTAATGGCGAGCCTCTGCCGGATGGAGGACATAAACATTCTAAGCAATGACTCCTACCTTGGCCTTGTCCACTTAATTACCTTTATTTTCTGGGACACCTGTGTGACCATTTTTGAAAAGAGGTAATTTTTTTAAAAGATGCAATATGACAGAGGCTGAAACTTTTCTCCTTTATTTGACTGCTTAGGTGAATCAAAGCACTTTTTAATTGGATTGTTTCTCCAGGCTCAGAAGACAATGTCCAGGAACTAGTCTACTGAAGGGGCAGCTGAGCTCTGATGGGTGGGGTGTGAAAATAAAAGAAAAGTGTTTTTTGGTGAAGCAAATAGGCTGGACTTAGCCCTGTTATCTTTGGAGATCGGCAAATATACTGCAGCAAATTCTGCAGCTCAAGGAAACCTCTGGGTTACTAATGCAGGTTTGCAAATATAGCAACCACAATGAAATGGCTACTTTTAAATGATTTCCTATAATGGTGCTTATATATGGAAGCTTTTTTCCCGACTGAAGAAATTTAATTGGAAAATGGCAAAGGAATAAGAAGAGGCAGATGGCCAGTTCCGATGAACAAACACACTGCGCCGTGTGAGCAGCCTTAATGAACTCCTCTGTGTTGTGTCCAGGTCCTCCTGGGGAATCTAGCAGAGCTGCCCCTGCTCAGAGCACCCTCCTCCTCACCTGCTCCAACCCCACTCAGCCCCGGATTCCTGCTCGGCTGTGACTTCTGGGAAGCATTCTTCCACGCTCCTGCCCAAGGGTATCAGCAGGGCCACTGCAGGCCTGCTACGGGGTCATAACTGCACTGTGAGGTCTTCCCTGTGGACCTATCTGCATCCTCCAAAGAACTGTGAGCTCCGGGATGGCGTTCGTTCACTGCTGCTCAAGCATCTCCTACGTGCAGGCACTGCTACGCTGGTAGCTAGGCAGGTGAAGTCCCTGACTGCATGGAGCCTGCACTCATATATGACAGCCAGAAACACACAAGGAAATGAGTACAAACACAGCATCCACAGGGAGTGCTCCCTGCTATGAAGGAAAATGAAGCAGGGAAAGGGAGGTGAGTGGCTCCATGAGAGTGAGGGATGCGGCATGACTCTAGAGGCGCGGGAGGGGGGAGCCTCTGCGGAGACAGCAGGTGAGGAAGGAGGGCTCCAGGCCCGATGGAACAGCCAGCACAGGGCCCCGGGGCAGAAGCAGTTCAGGTTGGAGGCACAGTAAGTCAGGAGGCCAGAGTGGCTGGAGCTGGAAGGAAAACAGGACAAATGGCCAAGGAGGAGGCCAGAAGCAGGGAGTGCCCTGTCAGCTGCGTGCTGAGGAATCGAGAGGTCACTCTAGGCTTGAAAGACTCGAGGGTGGGCGCACAGCGACCTGCCAGCAGGTTCTGTCTTTCATCCCCAGTACCTAGCACAGCCCCAAGTGCGTTTGCTGACTAAATGAAAAAAGGCTTCTATGTGTGGGCAGAGAACACATGCCAACATGGGGCAGGGAAGGTCACTCCCCTCCAGGAACTCAGTCTTCTCAGGAAAGAGGCTACCACCACTCACAGTTATCCTGTATATTTTAAAATGAGAAACAGGGTGAAAAGAATGGTTTGGGAGAATGAGGCTGCCCCAAGGTGCAGGCAGGAGGACTCTGGCTTCTGTGCGGGGCACAGGGCTACAGATGCCACCTCACGTCAGGAGGCCCAAGAAGTCCTGCAGGAACGACATCCACATAAATGGGTTTATCCCTGCATTTCCCAAACTTACTTAATTAGGAAACTTTGTTCCAGTGCAGGTCACTTATTAATTCCATAAAATACAATTTGAGAGAAGTGAATAGAGGAATCAATACAGGGCTGACACTCTGCAATGATGAGCAGTTTCTAGGCTGTTTAAATCTGTCTGGCTGCCTAATGCTGGACAACAACAGAGTCCTGAAGCTTGGGGCTGGAGGGTTAGAGATTTATGATGCCTGTATGAACTTAGCATGCTGGTATGAACCTGGCACATGCATGGTCTGGTTGCGGGGGACTGTGTGTATTGTAACATAAAGCCCGGGGTCTGGCTTCAGTTTAGTTGGGGGAATTGTCTTCACTCCTCAACACACTTCAGCCTGGCTTAAGCTGCTACCAATCTACAGCTCTCAGTGGCTTTGACGCATTTTATATGGACTTAGATGTAATCCAGACTTCTGATCGCTCCTTCCTTATTAGAGCCTCCTCTGCCCCACTGGCATCCAGAACACCAGTCTCCTCATTTTATTTCTACATCTTTGGCTGGCTGACTGGTGCACTGGTTGATTACCTCATTTATCCATTCCCACTACTATCTTTAAAGACATGTTATGTGCCAGGCCTTTTGACTGCCTCTGAAGATGTACTAGGAGATGAAACAAACACACTTCTGCCTAGTGGAATTTAGTAGGAGAGTCAGTCAAGCAAATAAATACGATTACATAATTTAAAACGTCAATGTGATTAGAAAGATACAAATAGGACAAAGATGGAGTCGGCAGTTATCATCTGCAAACACCCAGATGTCTCCCAGCTGCTTTTCTTCAGCCCAGGGTTAGAGATTTATGAAGCCTGTATGAACTTAGCATGTTGGTATGACCTTAGCATGCTGGTGTGAACTTGGTACATGCATGGTCCGGTTGCAGGGAGTTGTGTGATTGTAACATAAATACACACAACTTTAATTAGTTCCCTAAATGAATAAAAAGCTCCTCTTGGTTTTTTAACTGCCTTCTGAAGCATCTCTGCTTGAATACTTCAAGACACTAAACCCATGGACAAACAAAACACACGATGCCCACCTATCATATCATTTTCGCCCCAAGCAAAACAAAACTCAAAGCAAAACCACCTGGTCCTACTTCTTATGTGCCCTATTGGTGAGTGGCCCTGTTGTCCATCTATTATGCAATGCAAACTCTTAGGGGTACATACACCCCTCCACCTTCAATTGATTTCCAGTCCTTCAGCAAATCTTGCCAATTTTACACCTTTATTAAATCTCAGCTGCTACCACCCTAATCCTAGCAACAATTTTGCCCATCTAGACTTCTGCAATAGTTTCTGGGCTAGCCTCCTCAACTCATTCTTCCTCTATGGATTCTTTCTCCACACTACGGAGTGACTGATTCAAAATGCAAATCTGATTATCTCATTCCCTTCCCCCATTATTAAAATCTTTCAGTAGCCTCTTGTGGATCTTTGGGTAAAGGCTCAACATGGTCTCTAGAGTGGCCTGTAAGGTTCTGCATGGTCTAGTTCCTGCCTATCTCTACAGTCCCCCCTCACACCTCTGTGGCCTCCATCCATGTCCATCTTCTGTCACCTTAAATGCATTCCTCCCCCTCACTGGATGCTATCTCTTCCTTGACCTGCTTAATTCCTACTGATCCTCCAGATCTGAGGTCAAATGCCTCCTAGAGAAAGGCTTCTCGTCATCCTAGACTGAATCAAATTTCTTTGGATACACTAAAAGTACTGTGTTCCATAATGTTGTAGCACTTACAGGATTTTAATCAAACCCTAGTATGTAACATTTGATTAAAATCTCTCTCTCCAACAAAATTTTAACTTCCGAGAAAAACTCACTATAAAACTCAAGAAAACTCACTATACGCACTCTTCTTTCTCCTGCTCCTTCTTCCATCTCTCCTGTACATCTGAACATGTCCTAAGATATGATGCTCCTCCCTCTTTTGACTCCACACCCTTCAAACACAGGGATCACCTTAGCTCAGATAACTTCCAAGCCTCTTCCCTCAACCTCGATCTCTTTCCAAATATCCAGGTAGGCAAGACCAGTGGTTTTGCAACATTTTGACTCAACCCACAGTTAGAACATTCATTTGACAACTTACTACCTACAAAGATGCAAGAAACAAATTTCATGAAACAATATTATCACTTGCTTTCCTATTTGCTTTCATTAAAAAAAATACTTTTTCATATAATTTCAAGACCCAATACTAGGTCACAACCTGCAGTTTAAAATATACCATACCGGATATTTACACATGGGTATTTCTCTGCAACCTCAAACATAATATGACTATTTCCCAACTCATTTCTCAACGAAGCATCCTTACTAAGGAATATATGACCATTCTCTTAGTCACTTAGGAACAACACATTGGAGTCATTTTGGATTCCTCCTTCTCATCCAACCCAAGGAGTTGTTAGAATCTACTGGGATTCTTCCACTACAGTGTGTTGGCCCCCATCCCATCCCTTCCTTCCCACCATCATAGTTCAGATATTATCGTAACTTGGAATACTGAAATGGCCTTTTAAACTGGCTCACTACTGCCAGAATTTTCAAATGTAAGTGACTTATGTTTGAATCACAATTGTATCAGGGCAGAAAGCTTCAGTTCCATTTTGACCAACAAAGTAATGTGTAAGGGACTGAAATACGTGTGACTTCATCCACTCAGCAAACTCCTTGAAAAATTAAATTTTAATTCAGGCTGCCTCACATTTATAAAATTTCTATTGCAATTCAGAAACCAAACTCTGGCTTGGTGGTAAGGGCAGGCAGACTCACCCATGTCAGCGGTGACCATGGTAGACTGGTTTTCGGGGATGGAGACGGAGGTCTGGTCTTGGTCAATGCTTCGAGAGTCTTCGTTGACCTCGTGTTGACTCTGGCTGAGCTCTGATCGCAGTTCTGAGTACTCATCTTCCTCCCTGAGGAAAAAGGAGAGTTAGCCGTCACTGAAAGAGGATATAAGATACCCCCCTAGAGAATGTCTTTTAAGGACAAGAAAAAAACATGCAGAGAGAAAACAGATTTCTCCCCCAGGCCACATGGACCAGGATTCCTCTCAGGCCAAATAGATGGTAATATCTATGGTTGTAAGTGAAGCTGAAAGATTGCTTCTGTGTCCATATAACATACCCATATATCGAACGAGATTCATCTTTCAGCCTGCAGAAACTCTTCCCCTCTAAAGATTTCCCGAAGAAACTAGATTTCTTCACCTCCTCAAATTCCGAGGGGAAAGAGAACTAAGACGAATAGCACGGAGACTACTGTGAACCAAATAACTAGGAGTCTAGCACACAGCAACACCATGCTCCACCACCTGGAGGGGCCCACAGGGGGGCTTCCTTCTTGGAGGAGGCTGAAGGTTGGAGATAGGGTTGGAGCTATCGGGAAACCAGCACCACATCAGTGCAGATCAAACTAGACTTTTTTGAAAGGTATATGGATCAGCATGTCCAAGACAGACTAGGCTTCCCCAAAGAAAGTAGGTGGAATTAGGGGGTAGGAAGAGAGGATGTAATGGGGAGAAAACAACACCGAGTGAGAGAACACCACTCAATGGTCTATTTCCTTTAATTTGCACATGAAAACAAGAAGACAACATTTAAACCCCACTGGGTTTTATTTGTATACACACATCTACCTCTTCTCAGCCCTTCAGCCTCTAGTCTCTCCATGGTACTATTAGCAAGCTGGGAAACTCAGAATTGCAATATGAATTTCAGAGCACGTCTACTGTCCCCTTCCCCCCACCACCATCACCACACATACACTCACCACAGGCACGAGAGAGCAAAATGAACCTTCTTTGAAAGATCTACTTTGCAATTGAGCCAGGAGGGGAAACTGTCAGGGGATTTAACTGGGAGTAGAAAGCCCACTCGGGTCTGCTCAGCTTCAAGGCCAGGGTGTCTGTGAAGAAAGCTAGGAATAGGAGAAATCTTCTCAGCCTGGAATTCATTTTAAGTTGTCAACAATCAGAGGAGAAGAAAGTCTACAGTGTTGGATTCCGGGTGAAGCAAGATGATGAGTGGTGATCATTAGGGTTTAGGGAGGTAAGTGGGAGACACATCTATAAATCAGAGGAATGTGAAGAACAGAAATCTTAGTCCTCTCAAGATATCAAATTTCTCCCCGGAAAGGGATTCAGCTAAGCCCCTGCTTTATAGGTATTGTTAATAAAAGCTACCCAGAAAACTGGGAAAGCTTTATGCAGATATAAAGCCCCATGACATGCAAAATATGAATTAGAAAGGTAGTGATAAAGGCCAAAAAAAAAGCAGACTGATGTTCTATGAATGAGTTAATTATTAGACATCTGCAAAAGTCAACAATAATTAGAGGTTTAGGAAAGAAAACGATTAAAAAGCACTCTTAAGTGCCTTTTTGGGCTACAGAATAATTGTGCACTGATAGATACATTAGCTCTCCTTTCAGTCAGCACTTAAAATTCTGATTTTAGTTAAGGGGGGATTGTGTGTACGATGAATAAATTACCTTTGTTACATGGCCAACGTAATCAGCTTTGGCTCAGTTGAGACTTTTTTGCAGCCAAGAAAGCAAGTGATAAATGCTGCTGCTGTTTCTTTGGTATAAATGGCATTTGCAAAATCTTTAATATCCACCTTAAACCCTCCTGGTTTGGCAGGTCCCAAAACATACAGTTCCTGCCAAATATCCTGCTTTGTACTGAATTACTTCTAGAGATTACTAGGAGTGAAGCAGGAAGGTATGGGAGAGGGAAGTTGTTATTGTAAAAACATTCCCTCATGGGGTCAGAGAATAGTCTGAAGGAGAATCATACCACATGAGGCAGAAGGTTTTCTGTGTCATAAAATGCAGACTAAAAATCCCCCATTCAACGTATTTGAGCACCAAAACAAAGACAGGAACACAAAGACTGTATAGATTCTGTCTTCGAGGAGACAGAGATGTTCACAACCTAAGGAGGAGGCTGTGGGTGAACACAGGTGGAATACCTGGGGCTGCCAGTGGGGAGCAACCACAGATGATCTCCTGGGTGGAGCAGTGCTCAAGATGAGTCTCAAGGCAAGTAGATTTCAGTTATGTCACGAGTGTGGAATAGCACAGGCAAAGGCTCAGAGGAGCTGCAAACGTGCAGAACTTGGAGGGGAGCAAGTGGTTCGCTATGGCTGAAACCAAAATATGGACGAGGATGGAAACGTGAGGCTGGAGAGGCACTTGGGGTAGTTTGAGCAAAAGGAAAATATATTGTACTGGAGGACAGAAATAATCAGGGTTAGATGGAAGAAATAAAAATACAACATGGGAAGTCTAGGAATTCAGGGGAAGGAGTAAATATCGCCAAGGTGTTTTGTGGGAACAGATAAAATGAAAAGAGAAATATTCTAGAACAAAAACAACACATGCCAACAAAGTAAACAGTAATTAGAGGTGGAAAGCTACCTTGCGAGAACAAAGAAGATTTTGTGCCACAAAAAATGAAGTATAAAAAGGTTAAACTGAGCTTAAATATTAGAAAGTGCATGCAGCCCTGTTGTGTCTCCCACTGACTTTGGTGAAAAATCACAGAGCTGCATATCCTTATCTCCCATTGGCATCATTCCTGAAGGGAGGCTGTAATCTGGGACTGGGAAATGACAAAGGCAATTCTCAAAGGACCCTCCTGACAATCCATTTGTGATTGCAGCATATGTGGCAGACTGATGATTGGGGGGTCTTCTCTACCATTCAGGAACACTGTTCCACCAGGAGCAATGGATTAAGTAAAAAAAACACTAAGCGTCCCTGGCAGTTTTTACGAAGACAAGATTTTGAGTTGTGCTTCTGCAGTGGTTGTGCACAGCCTGGAGGGTGCCTGGTGAGGACGTCTGGCTAACGACGTAGTAGCGACAGCATCTCAAGATGACTTCTGTTTGTTGTATATACAGGCATTCTTCTCAAGCAATGACTTACTTCTTTTGGAAAAAATGCCTCCCCGCCCCATCCCCCACCCCCGCCCCCACGCCAAAAAAAAAAACAAGACGAAAATGTAAGAACACAAAAAAGTGGCCATTTAAAACCAGAAAAATGGCAGCTGCGATAAACTGATAAATATTGAAAGTGACACTCTGTAGCAGTAGGTTTATAACACTGGAATGACAAAGCTCTCAGGTGTTTCTCCTTGGAACATAAAGGTCACTTCAGATGCTTCCAAATGCATGTCATTTCATTCACTTAGAAGTATCTGTGAAGTGCTTCCAAGTTGCTTTAAGAGATGCAATGATTAATGCTTGTTCCTAGCTTAAACAACAAAGCACAGCAAATGCTCCTAAGGAGGCAGGCATTGGGTTAGACACTTGCCTACGTAATGATCAGCAGTGGCAGAAAAGTTACAGGCTGGCAGACTGGAAAGGATTTTAAAGACTGTCTTAGCCAGGACCCCAACTTTATTTTATAAATGAGACAAATGGAGCTTCAAGAGGCAACTTACCTAAGGTTATGCAATCATTGCTCAAACAGCCTAATTCCTAAATTTTGTACCATTGAGACAACATGTAGTTGACCCTTGAACAACATGGATTTGAACTGCATGAGTCCATTTACATGCAAATTTTCTTTCAATAAGTGTGTTTGGAAATTTGTGACAACTTAAAAAAACTCACAGATGAATTGTGTAGCCTAAAAGTAAAAAAAAAAAAAATTTAAAGGTATATCATGATTTCATGAAATATACGTTAGGTTGATGCAAAAGTAATTGCAGTTTTTGCCATTGAAAGTAATGGAAAAAACCCAATTGCTTTTGCACAACCTAATAGATACTAGTTTATGTGTTAATTGACTACTTATGTTACCTGTAAGGCTTCAAGTCAACAGACTATTAGTCATTAAGTTTTTGGTTAGTCATAAGGTATATGTGGATTTTTAATTGCACAATGTAGGGGAGGGGTTGGTGCCACTATCCCTCATATTGTTGGGGGTTTTTTAACTCTTAGGTTCACGAGTACATGTGAAGGTTTGTTATGTAGGTGAACTCATGTCATGGGGGTTTGTTGTACAGATTATTTCATCACCCAGCCCAGTACCCAGTGGTTATCTTTACTGCTCCTCTCCCTCCTCCCAATCTTCACCCTCAAGTAGGCCCAGTGTCTGTTGTTCCCCTCTTTATGCCCATTTGTTATCATTCAGCTCCCATACACAGCATTTGGTTTTCTATTCCTGCGTTAGTTTGCTAAGGATAATAGCCTCCAGCTCCATCCATCTTCCTGCAAAAGACATGAGCTTGTTTTTTAATGGCTGCATAGTATTCCATGGTGTATACATACCGTATTTTCTTTATCTAATTTGTCACTGATGGGCATTTAGGGAGATTCCATGCTTTTACTATTGTGAATGGTGCTGCAATGAATATTCACATTCATGTGTCTTTATGGTAGAATGCTTTATATTCCTCTTGGTATATACCCAGTAATGGAATTTTTGGGCTGAATGGGGAGTTCTGCTTTTAGCTCTTTGACGAATTACCATACTGCTTCCCACAACTACTGAACTCATTTATACTCCCACCAACACTGTAGAAATGTTCCCTTTTCTTCTCTGCAACCTCACCAGCATCTGTTATTTTTTTTACTTTTTAATAGTAGCCATTCTGACTGGTGTGAGATGGTATCTCACTGAGGTTTTGATTTGCATTTCTCTAATAGGCAGAAATATTGAGCTTTTTAAAATATGCTTGTTGGCTGCATGTATATCTTCTTTTGAAAAACGTCTGTTCATGTCCTTTGCCCCCTTTTTAATGGGGTTGTTTCTCTCTTGTATATTTGTCTAAGTTTCTTATAGATGCTGGATTGATCTTTGTCTGAGGCACAGTTTCCAAATATTTATATAAGTTGTCTGTTTACCCTGCTGATAGTTTCTTTTGCTATGCAGAAGCTCTTAAGCTTCCTTAGATGCCACTTGCCAATTTTTGCTTTTGTTGCTATGCTATAGCTTTTGGTGTCTTTGTCATGATATTCTTGCCCATGCCTCCGTGCAGAATGATATTGCCTAGGCTGTCTCCTATAATCCTCACATTGTCTAAGGGTCAACTGTAACGTCATAATCGAAGGAAAAGAGATTTCATTGTTGACTATTTTAAAAGATTCCTTCTCACTGGTTAGGTGCAAAATTATTTAATCAGAAAAGGAAAAAGTCAATGGAAATATAATTCTTACCATGCTTTCCAGACTTCAAGCTGAAAGTACTATGCAGTCAACAGCATTTGATAGACTATCATGTCACTAACCATCTGCATATCTATTTTGTTTTGGGTGCACATTCATGTCTTCCACTCAATTGAAATGATTTGTGGAGAAGACTCAGATGGTCATCTGCCTGCCTTGACAGCTGTCAGTCATCTGTGGAATAACCCACCCTACTTGACCTGGTGTATTTTGGGTGAACCATATCCTTTCTTAAATTAAATGTAGACTTACCTTTAAATGGCTGGCTTGCTTTTAAAGTACAAAGTTTCTTTTTTGTTTTTAGCGACTAGAAGGAAATGTATTCCTTTTAGTTCTCTGAAAGAATCTATTATAGGAAATAAGTGATGAATAAAGTCCTAATTCTTTCTCCAATACAATCTCCTCTCATTTTTTCAGATAGCATAGAGAAGATCAAACTAATCTATGAATCTTTTACTGAATAATTGAACAAATGGGATTTTGAAATGCTCTTCTATGAATATAGCAATCCATTCTTGTCTTAACAAGAGTTGATATAAGACCCATATTCAAGAACTTTCAAATATTAAAAAAAGGTTTGATATAGACCATTACACAGGAAAACAGGAGAGAGAAACACATCTTATCTTTCTGGGTTTTATTTTTATTTCATTTCATTTTACTTTTCAGACTGTAAATTAATCAGAACAACATGTTTTGCTGGCAGACAAGGAGGTTTTGGTTACAGTGTTTGAAACACAACAACATGAAGATGAACAGACACCTGTGTGTTGTTGGCTGCATGTACATCAAGATGTACATGTTACCAACAACACACAGGTAAGTGTGTGCCCTAAGATCAGGAGAAAGATCAAGCTCCTGGTGCAGGCCTGAAATCTTAGTGGTCAGATTATATTACAGTAGATAGAGATTCTAGGATGTTATCTCTGTCCTCAAATGAGGGGGTATTTTGCAGACCCAGTAAGCAGAAGGGTTGAGTGCCAATGCTGAGATCCCAGAGAGAACAGGGGTCTATGCCTTGGGGCTGCTGCTATGAGGTGAAAGGTGTGAGGGAGAGAGCTCAGGATAGGAGCTAAGGACAAATTCTGTGGAGGGAAGAGAAGATCTACAGTCTGCAGGGTCCTAGAGGTTTAAGAAGAGTACATCAGTAAGCAAAGAGGACCTAGGGTCAAATGCCATAGAAAAGGACCAATGACAAGAAAAGGTCACTAGATTTTTCATTTAAGAAATCACTGATGATTTTCAAGAAAGACGTTTCAGTTGGCTCAGGCTCTGATAAAAAAAAATACCATAGATAGTGTGGCTTAAACAACAGAAATTTATTTTGGATAAATAAATTTATCAAAATTTATCTTGGAGCCTAGATCCTCCAAGTTCAAGGTCCAGCATTGCTGCTTTCTGGTGAGGGCTCTTCCTGGCTTGCAGATGGCTGACTTTTTCCTGTGTCCTCATATGGCTGGGAGAGAGAGAGTATACATGCAAGCTGTTTGGTGTCTCTTCTTAAAAGGCAGTATACCAGAAAAAAGCAAACCCATCAAATAGTGAGTGAAAGATATGAACAGACACTTTTCAAAAGAAGACATTTATGTGACCAACAAACATGAAAAAAAGCTCATCATCACTGATGATGAGAGAAATACAAATCAAAACCACACTGAGATACTATCTCACGCTAGTTAGAATGATGATCATTAAAAAGTCAGGAAACAACAGATGCTGGAGAGGATGTGGAGAAATAGGAATGCTTTTACACTGTTGGTGGGAGTGTAAATTAGTTCAACCATTGTGGAAGACAGTATGGCAATTCCTCAGGATCTAGAACTAAAAACACCATTTGACCTAGCAATCCCATTACTGGGTATATACTCAAAGGATTACAAATCATTCTGCTATAAAAACACATGCACATCTATGTTTATGGCAGCATTATTCATAATAGCAAAGACTTGGAACCAACCCAAATGTCCATCAAGGATAGACTGGATAAAGAAAATGTAGCAAATATATACCATGGAATACTATGCACCCATAAAAAAGAATGAGTTCATATCCTTTGCAGGAACATGAATGAAGCTGGAAACCATCATTCTCAGCAAACTAACACAGGTTCAGAAAACCAAACACCACATGTTCTCCTCATAAGTGGGAGCTAAACAATGAGAACATACGGGCACAGGAAGGGGAACATACACACTAGGGCCTATTGGGGAAAGGGGACAGATGGCATTAGGAGAAATACTTCATGTAGTTGATGGGTTGATGGGTGCAGCAAACCACCATGGCACATGTATACCTATGTAACAAACCTTCACATTCTGCACAAGTATCCCAGAACTTGATTTAAAAAAAAAAAAAAAAAAAAAAAGAAGGGAAAAAAAGGCAATACTCCTTCTTAAGGGCCTGCTACGGTTTGAATGACTGTCCCCTCCAACTCTCATGTAGAAATTTTATCCCCAGTAATGGAGATGGAGTCTATTGGGTCTGAGTCATGGGGGTGGATCCCTCATGAGGAAATTAGTGCCCTTCCTTGCAGGTGAGTTCTCACTCTGCTAGTTCCCCAGAGAAGGAGTTGTTGAAAGAGGCTGGCACGTCCTTCCTCTCAGGCCATGTGATCTCTGCACAGCTGGCTCCCCTTTCCCTCCTGCCAAGAATGGAAGCAGCCTGAAGCCCTCACCAGAAGCAGATGCCAGTGCCATGCTTCTTTACAGCCTGCAAAACCATGAGCCAAATAAACCTCTTCTATTTATAAATTAACCAGCCTCAGATATTCTTTTCTAGCAACACAAAGGGACTAAGACAGGGCCCCACTCTTCTGACTTCATCTAACCCCGATTCTCTCCTAAACGCCTCATCTCCAAATACCATCACAGTGGGGGACAGGGCTTCAATATATGAATTTGGGGAAGGGGGCACCACAGTTCAGTTCATAGCAAGAGGGTTTGGGTAAACTTGGAGTTAGAAGCCAGACAGCAGCAGTGAGCTAACAAGTAAAGGGGAGACAAAGCAGAGAACGTGAACAACTCATGAGACTTGCTAGTGAGAGGCTGACGTGAGAGTCGCTTACAGAAAAGAAAATAACTTCCTTGGGAAAGAAAAGATCTCATGTATGATTTTCTTACAAATCCTTTTCTTTTTACATCAGGTGAGCTACTGATGTATTTTTCTATTTCTTGCATCCCATTTATAACCTCCCCAAGTCAGACGAACATTAAAAAAAGCCACTCGTAACAGTTAAGTGAAAAAGCACGTATCACAAAACAGTGCATATTGTATGATCCGATTTGTTTAAAATATTCATGAATAAAGTTTTTCAGAAGGCTATATGTATAAAGTGTTCAGTGTTTAATCCTAGGAGATAGGATTTGGGATGCATTAGGCAGGGTTCAGTTAGGAAAACAAACTGCACTGCATGCTTCAAGTAGAAAGGATTTAACTTCAACAGTTCCATGCCTGCAAAATTGTTGGAAGGGCTGGAGAAGAGAGAGGTGAGGAGAGGCCACCAAGATTTGCGAGATTTGCCATTGCGGCCTTGAGCCCCTCAGAGATCAGGAACTGCTACTGCCTTTATACCACTGTGGCCTGAGAGAGAATGGCTCCCACCTCCCTCTGCCTTCCAAACCCATGTGAGTGCATTTCATTGGCAGAGCTCAAACTCTATCTAGAACCCAGCTGGTCAGAGAGGCTGAGAGGTAGTTCCCAGGTCCTCTTTGATTCTGGGGAGAATAAAGAGAGGGATGGGAATGGTATCAACTGCCAGACAACAGCTACCACAGTCTACCCTCTTTAGCTACTCAGTGACCAACTGTATGCACCCTCTTATCCATACCGCAGCTTCTCAACTGCAATAGCAATGCCACTAACCTTCTCTGTAGTCATCCCTCAATTCAGTTCAAATAGGTTCATCTTTTCAAAAGGAGAGATCCAAAGTACCATCATTTATAGTATTGTGAAGTGATCTTCACTCTTCTAGTTCAATGACAAACCCACCTAGAAATCATATAACCTACCTACTAAATTATGAGTTTCACAGCAACTCACCCTATGTAAAATAATAGGAGAAAATAAGAAAAAGAAAAGTACATATAAATATTTTCTCCATTATTATTACATACATTATTATACACACACAAGCAAGAAAATATGTATTGCCTAGCCATCCTTTCTGCAACTGGTCATGAGGCTATACTAGGAAATCTGTATTTTCTTTGTTTGGCTAGCATTTCAGCTAGTTAGAATTAGTTTTCTACTTAATGAACTAATCCAAAATCTTTATTCCTCAAGGGCCTAGCCCTTAGTGGCCTGACTTGTATTGGGTTGTTCTAATCTACTAACTTTTACCACTGGATAATTACTAGAAGGTATCCTAGGGATTCCCATGTGTTTCAGACATGCTACTCACTGTTCCAATTTCCTCTTGATAGTTACTTTGCCAGTAGAGTAACTTCCTTCTTTGCCTGTTGGTTCAGTGGCATGGGGCATCACAAAAGGCCAGGTGGCAGTCAATGCAATCATTTTTGTATTCTCTGGTGGAGAACTCTCTAAGATTTCAAACCAGCAGAGTTCAAAGTTGCAAAAATGAGAAGTTGTAACTTTTTCTTTGATACAGGATAGATATATATTTTCAGGGTACCAGTGACATTTTGATACATTTATACTGTGAAATAATCAAGTCAGGATAACTGGGATATCCATCACCTTCAACATTTATCTTTTCTTTATGCTGGGAACATTCAAATTATACTCTACTAGCTATTTTGAAATATAAAATACTATAGTCACTCTAGTGAATTATCAAACACGAGGTCTTACTTCTGTCTACCTATATATTTTTTACCTATTAATCAACCTCTTTTTATCCCCCTCTTCTCCCTACCCTTCCTAGCCTTTGATAACTACCAAACTACTCTCTCTCTGTATGAGATTCGCTTTCTTGGTGCCCGCATGATTGAGAACGTGCGATATCTGTCTTTTTGTGCTTTCTGGCTTTTTTCATGTAACATAGCAACCTCCAGTTTCACTCATGTTGCTGCAAGTGAGAGGATTTCATTCTTCCTTTTTTAAATAGCTGATAATATTCTATTATGTACATCTTCATCCATTCATCTGTTGATTGGGACTTATACTGATTTCAAATTTTTGACCATTGTGAATAGTGGTGCAATAAACAAGGGAATGCAGGTGTCTCTTCAATATACTGATGTCCTTTCTTTTGGATATATAAGCAGTAAGGGAATTACTGGATCATATGGTAGTTCTATTTTGAGTTTTGTGAGGAATCTTCATGCTGTCTTACATAGTGGTTGTAGTAATTCACATTTCTGCCAACAGTGTATGAGACTTCCTCTTTCTCACACATCCTTGCCAGCATCCATTATTCCCTAGGTTTTTGGTAGAAGACATTTTAACTAGGGAGAGATAATATCTCATTGTGACTTTGAACACTTTTTCATTTATCTGTTGGCCATTTGTATGTCTTCTTTTGAGCAGTGTCTATTCAGATCTTTTCCTCATTTTTAATCAGATTTTTTTGTAGTATTGAGTTTTGTATATTCCTTGCCAATGGACAGTATGCAAATACTGTCTCCCATTCTTTAGTTTTTCACTTTTATTATTTCCATTGCTATTTAGAAGCTTTTTGGTTTGAGGTAATCCCACTTATCTAGTTTTGCTATCATTGCCTATGCTTTTAAGGTCTTACTAAAAAAATCTTTGCCCAGACTCAATGTCCTAGTGCATTTCTCTAATGTTTTGTCTGAGTAGTTTCATAGTTCAGGTCTTATGTTTAGGTTTTAATCCATTCTGATGTTTGTATATGGTGAGAGATTCATGTCTGGTTTCATTCTTCTACATAAGGATGTCCACTTTTCCCAGCAACATTTATTGAAGAGACTGTTCTTTCCCTAATGTATGTTCTTGCTGCCTCTGTCAAAAATAAGATGACTAGATGAGTGGATTTATTTCTGGATTCTCTATTATGTTTCATTGGTCTATGTGTCTGCTTTTGTGCCAGTCCTATGCTGTTTTGGTTACCACAACTTTGTAGTATAATTTGAACTCAAGTAGGGTGATACCTCCAGCTTTATTCTTTTTGCTCAGGACACTGGTTTTGGCTATTTGTGTGTGTGTGTGTGTGTGTGTGTGTGTGTGTGTGTGTGTGTGTGTTTCCATATACATTTTGGGATTCTTTTTTCTATTTCTGTGAAGAATAACATTGGTATTTTGATAGGGATTACACTGACTCTATAGATCACTTTGGGTAGTACTAACATTTTAACCCATTTATGCTGGAGGCTGCATTTTTGTGTGTGTGAAAAATCAGACCTTGGCGATGACCTTGAAGAGTAGGATATAAATAACTCCCACAAGCTTAGCATTCCAATAATGGAACACTGGGCATAAATGGGTTAACAATATTAATTCTTCCAATTCATGAGCATGGGGATCTTTCCATTTGTTTGTGACCTCTTCAGTTTATTTTAATGAGAGTTTTGTAATTTTACTTGTAGAGATCTTTAACTTCTTTGGTTAAATTTATTCCTAGGTATTTTATAATTTTTGTAGCTATTGTAAATAGGATTGCTTTCTTGATTTTGCATTTAGATTCTTCACTGTTGGCATATATAAATGCTACTGAAATCCCTCTAGATATGTAACCCACTTACTAACTTGTAAGTTTCACCAATACCAACTCATCCTATATAAAACGATAGGAGAGGCTGGACATGGTGGCTCATACCAGTAATCCCAGCACTTTGGGAGGCCAAGGTGGACAGATCACCTGAGGCCAGGAGTTTGAGACCATCCTGGCCAACATGGTGAAACCCTGCCTCTACTAAGAAACAAAACAAAACAAAATTAGCCAGGTGTGGTGGTGCACACCTGTAATCCTAGTTACTCGGGAGGCTGAGGCATGGGAATTGCTTGAACCCAGGAGCTGGAGGTTGCAGTGAGCCGAGATTGTGCCACTGCACTCCAGCCCATTTGTGACAGAGTGAGACTCTACCTCAAAAAATAAATAAATAAATAAATTAATTAAATAAATTAAATGATAGTAGAAAATAAGAGGAAAAAGGGAAATGCATGTATACATAAAAGCAAGAACATATGCATAGCCTAGCCATTGCTTCTGGTTACAGACTACGGCTGGTTACAGGCTACAGTTGATATTTACTACTTCCTTCTCCTACTAGGAAATCCTTACTTTCTTTAGCTAGCAACTCAGTTGGTTAGAATTAATTATTTATTTAATTAATTCTAACCAACTGAGTTGTAATCCACAATCTCTACTCCTGAAGGAGTCTGCTTTTAGACCTAGTGATATAAACAGGGATGCAAAATGATAAGAAAATATAAATAAATCTAGACCTAGTGATGGCACAGGTAGGACAGTAAGACATCTTCTGATAAGATTAACAATACGTGCATTAATATTCCTACAGGTAGAATTAGTTGGTTGAGGACTGAGTAATCATAGCTCTCCTGGTTTGGAAGCAGTTATAAGAATTATATAAGAATCAAAATTAACAATTAATTAATTAATTATATATTTACCTGCTAGGATTGCAAGCAAGAAATCAAAATTTAGATCTTTTTAGATCTAAAATTTACATTTTTTTTTAGCTACTGTAAACGAAATTGACTTACTTGGTTCTCTGATTATTATTGGCATATATAGATGCCAATGATTTTTATATGTTGATTTCGTATCCTGTAACTTTACTGAATTTACCAGTTCCAGGAGTTTTTTTGTTAGAGTATTTGGGGGGTCCTATATATAAGATCATGTCATCTGCGAACAGGGTAACTCTGTGAACAAGGCGAATTTGACTTCTACCTTTCCAATTTGGATGTCCTTTATTTCTTCCTCTTCCCTGACTGCTCTAGCCAGGACTTCCCATATTACACTGAGTAACAGTGATGAAAGTGGGCATTCTTGTCTTGTTCCAGTCTTTAGAGGAAAGGCCTTCAGTTTTTCCCCATTCACGATGATGTTAGCCATGGGTCTGTCATAGGTTGCGTTCATTATTTTGAGATATGTGTATTAGTTTGTTCTCAAACTAGTATAAAGAACTTTCCTAAGATTGGGTAACTTATAAAGGAAAGAGCTTTAATTGACTCACAGGTCCTGCATGGCTAGAGAGGCCTCAGAAAACGTACAATTATGGTAGAAGGGGAAGCAGGCACCTTCTCAAGGCAGCAGGAGAGAGTGTAAACATCTGAAGGATCAACTGTCAACCATGTATAAAACCATCAGATCTTGTCAGAACGTACTCATAATCCTAAGAACAGGGTGGCGAAAACCACCCCCAGGATCCAGTCACCTCCCTCTCTCAACACGTGGGGATTACAAGTCCCTTCCTCAACATGTGGGGATTACAATTCAAGATGAGATTTGGGTGGAACACGAGCCAAACCATATCAATATGTCCCTTTTTATCCATTTTGATGAGGGTTTTTATCATAAAGCAATAAATTTTATCAAATACTTTCCTGTCATCTATTGAAATAATCATGTTTTTCCTTTATTCTGTTAATGTGGTATATCGAGTTTACTGATTTGCTTATGTTGAACCATATTTGCATCCCTGTGATGAATCCCACTTGATCATGATGAATGATCTTTTTACTGTGGTGTTGCATTTTGCTTGCTAGTATTTTGTTGAGGATTTTTATGTCTATTTTCATTGGTGATATTAGCCTGAAGTTGTTGGGTTTTTTGTATTGTTTTGTTTTCGTTATGCCCCTGTCTGCATTTGGTATCAGCGTAGAAGAAGCAATAATTTTTAAAATAGATTTTTAGGTGTAAGCATAAGAAGAACCACTTCTACTCTCTCAATCCACAAAACACAACACCATATACTGTTGCTAACTGGGAGCATTTACCACATCTCTAGGGCGTCAGAAAAAGGTTACCTCTCAGATGGGGCCATAACTAGGTCCACTATTGTTTGGACTTAGTCCATAATGCTACTTATCAGCTGACTTTCAGTAACTTGCAGTGTCTGATTCTTGGCTACGTTAGCCCTGTGGTTATAAGGGATGAGAGAGTCTTCTAGGGTAGTCACAGAAGGTCCTAGGAACTAACCGTGCATCAAAATTCTTTCCTTCCTTCCCTCCTTCCCTCCCTCCCTGCTTCCTTCTTTCCTTCCTCCCTTCCTCCCTCCCCTTTTCTTTCTTTCTTTCTTTTATCTTTTTTTTTAGAAGGAGTCTCAACTCTGTAGCCCAGGCTGGAGTGCAGTGCAACCTTGGCTCACTGCAACCTCTACCTCCTGGGTTCGAGCAATTCTCCTGCCTCAGCATCCCAAGTAGTTGGGACTATAGGGGTGCACTACCACACCCAGCTAACTTTTGTACTTTTTGGTAGAGATAGAGTTTCACAGTGTTGGCCAGACTGATCTCAAACTCCTGTCCTCAAGTAATCTGCCCGTCTTAGCCTCCCAAAGTGCTGGGATTATAGGCATGATCACTGTGCCCAGCCCCCACCAAAACTCTTATGTTGAAGCACTGATATCCAATATGATTGTATTTGGGGATAGGGCCTTTGGACAGGAATTAGGTTTAGATGAGGTCATGAGGGTGGGGTCTTCATGATGGGATTGGTGCTCTCACATGAAGATACAGCAGAGAGCTTGTTTCCCCTTTCTCTCTTCCCTCCATGTGAGGTCACAGTGAGAAAGTGACCATCTGCAAGCCAGGAACAGAGCCTCAATGGGGAAATAAATTAGCCGTGTCTTAATCTCAGAGTTCCCAGCCACCAGAACTGTGAGAAATACATTGCTGTTGTGTCAGCCGCCTTGTCTATGATATTTTGTTATGGCAGCCCAAGCTGACTGATACACCTTTATAAGCCCCTACTCTGACTTGTGAACCACCAGTATTTTAGAGCTCCATGGGCTATCACCTTAGAGCCACTGTCTAGTAATCTACCTCAGACTTTAGTTCTCTTTTCCCCACTGCACACTCTCCCTTCTAAGTGCCTGCCGTTCTCTCTGAAGGGGTAAAAGGAAAATTTACTATATCCACTTGTGGCATGATTGTATACATCTTCCCCTTCATACAGGGGCTCTGGTTCTATGACTGGCCTGTTACCCAGGTAACGAACTGGATAAGAGATCCTGATTATCCACTGTGATGGCATGTAAAGTCTCTATTCACCAGACCAGAGTTTGACTACAATGATCAAGTAAAACTTTAGTAGGCTCCCCATTTATATCAGTTCTAGAGATCTCATGCTTAGTTAGCCACTACAGAAATCCCTAGCAGGTCAAACCTTTTTGATTACTATTGTGACCTTGTGGACCAATACAGTAACCAGGACCACATTGACTCCAGTTACTCAGTGGTATTAAAGACCCCATTTAAAGATGTTATCTCCCAGTCGACATTTCCGACTCCTCACACCTCTGAACTTTTTCTTGATTATACTAGGAAAGTTCCGGCATTTCAACATAATTTAACGTAGAGTCCTTTGTTGAACCTTGTTTTCGGTCAATCAAACTGCTGAACACCAGTTTGATTAGTATAACATACTAACATACTGAATCCAGAATTTCTTACAGGAAAAGTCCTATCAATAAATTCATGATCAGTCCAACACTGGATTCTTCTCTTCCTGGTCTAGAACCCTCAGTTCCTAATCTCACACATATTCCCCAAGTGTTATTAAATGTAAACTAATGGAATCTTTCAAATCTTCCAGTGCTTTACCTGTATCTTTCCAGGTGGGATTTTCTACTTATCTCTTTGGAACATGATGATATTTGACCACTTTTAGGCCTAAAGATAAAGATGAATTAAGTAGGAATGGGACACGATTATATTTGCCACCTCCTACCTGGCATGGAATAGTCAGAGTCTCCAAGGAAGATAGAACTTGCTTTATTGGACGAGGAGGGAGAACTGTTTCTGTAGGAAAGGGGAGCTCAGTGGGACTTGTAGTTTCTAGGTATTTAAATTTATTTGAATCTACCCAAACGTCCTCATTGAAATTCTCACAATTTCATCTTTTCCTACCAATGCTTAATCTTCACTTAAGAGATCTGATGTGGCTATGAATTCAATTTATATTAGAATTATTCTGCAACCTGCCATATCTGATTTTTGGCTACATTAGCATTGTGACTATAAGGCATGGGAGAGTCTTCTAGGGCAGTCAGAGAAGGTGCCTGGTGCTTTTGATTGTGACCTGAGATTAAAAATAGAAAACTATGAGATTGTCATTTTCTTTCCTTCAGCAATTCAGCATAGCTTAAGGGTGGATACAGCATAGCTTATATAAACTATTCCCTTAATAATGATTTTTAGCTTCTCCAATAAATTCTTAACTGAGGCCAGATTTAAATGACACCAAAGTCTATAATGGTACTAGCACATGGTGTCTGTCTAGTAGGACAAGCAATTCTGTAGACGCTCAATATGCTAGGGCAGTCAGAAGTTCATCCACGGTGCCTACGTCCTACTGCATTTGGCCCATCACAGCGTATTAAGAGCTGAGACAGTGATGATTAATTTTAGGTGTCAACTTGACTAGATTAAATTATACTTGAGAGAAATGTTAAAGCATTATTTCTGGGTGTGTATGTGAGGGTGTTTCCAGAGGAGACTGGTGTGTGAGTTGTTGGACTGAGGGGGGAAAATCCACCTTAGTGTACGTGGGCACCATCCAACTGGCTGGGGGTCTGGATAGAACAAAAAAGGAAAAGACAAATTCACCCGCCCTCTTTCTGGAGGTGGGATATGCTTCTTCTCCTGCCCTTGGACATCAGAACTCCTGGCTCTCTAGACTCTGGACTCCAAGACCTGCACTTGCGTTCCCCCAGGTTCTCAAGCCTTTGGCTTGGACTGACAATTACACCATCAGCTTCTCTGGCTGTGAGGTTTTCAAACTTGGACTGAGCCACACTGCCAGCATCCCAGGATCTCAAGTTTGCAGTCAGCCTATCGTGAAACTTCTCAGACTCCATGATCGCATGAGCCAATCCTCCTAATAAATCCCCTTTCATATCTTTATAGATGTATCTCTATCTCTGTGTTCTACTGGTTTCTGTCCCTCTGGAGAACCCTGAGTAATTCAGAGACCAAACCGATTTGCCGGAGTGCTGGGGGCTGGGGAGATGCCTACGCCTCAGGAGCTCGGAGGACAAGAAGAGCCTTGTCTCATTGGTCTACATGTCTACGTGTCTTCCAGCCTTGCAGGGAATCCCCTCAAGGAGGGGCCAGCTCACTTACATAATACAAACTGGCAGAATTTAATATGACATCTCCACAGATGTAGTCTTCGTTTAAATTAAAGGCACCAATAAATGTTTCTGGTCAAGAAGCTCACTGCATTTCAGCGTGAAGCAGTTTGGTCATTACATTCAATTTAAACATCTGGAAATTGAGATTTCTAAGTGATGTGTATTTTTTTACATTTCGTATTTTTCATAATGTACTGAGCCCATTTGATTTCACTTTCTCAAGTGTTTAAAAGTGCAGTATGTTTCAATAAAAATCGCAAATTTGCCAGTGTCCTATGTCAGGCTCCCTTAAATCTGCTATAATCATTCCTTTGGGCTAAAAATTCTTCTCTGCTCATGTACTTCTAACCTACAATCACTCTGAAGACCAATATACAATTTAAAGGCCTTGAGGTTCTAAATCAGAATATGCAGTTTATTGTGTGGCTCCAGCTCAGTGCCAATTTTTCCACTATTTTGCCCAGAAAACAGATGCCCTTAGTAGCCTCATCAAGAAGCCCCATTATTACTGTGACTCTTGGTGTCGGAACAAAATGCATCCAAAGTTTCCTCTGGCTTCTAGAAGAAGAGTTTAAAGTAGCTGCCTCTGCAACTCTTTTAAAATTGTGGCTTGTATAAGCATTCGGCGAACAAAGCACTCTTTCTTCAAGAAGGTAGGTGCCGGCCATTTGCTGTCCTCTGGCTCTTCCCTGAGCATCACCAGGAACAGGAAAATGTTCTCATCCATGGCTTAGTAAGGCTCTTAAAGCAACCTCTCCTCTGAAGAACAGGGCAGATAGAACCAACTAATCACTGTGGCAGGAGACTTAGGAGCCAAGGGATTATAAGTAAGGAAGGGAGAATCCCCATTTGTTATGAAAAGAAAATTCAGTAAAAGCAGAGATATTCCGGGTTCTGACCTACCTCTATCCTCTGCTAATATTAACAAGGCAGTCACTCTCTTTAAGCCCCAGCTTTTTCACCAGTAAAATGATGGGTCAAATCTTGCCCCCTGCCTTAGTAGTCTGCTAAGAGGATAAATCCATGTTGGTAGAGCAATTTGAGGTAAGCTCAAAATATAATCAGATTATCTAGAAGACTACATAATGCTTAGTTATAAGCTACATTCACAAATCTCTCAAAATCTCCAAGGGAGGGGCACAGTTTGCACATTTAGAGTCGACCCAGTGAATAAAAGGGGCAGCAGGGACATTTGTATCTAAGACAGGAGGGGCTCAATTTAGAACTCATGACTAAAGCATTTCACTCAACTTCTCATTTCATTTTCTTATCAATAAACTGAGGACCACAACCCCCATCCTGTCTACCTTCCAGGGTTATTGTAAGGACCCAAATCAGAATGTAATAAGGGAGGTGAAAGCACATGATTAACAAAGCAAGGAGAAATACATACTTTAAAAGACTTAGATACAAAGAAAACATCATTATAATCTAGTTTATAATCCGCAAACCAGAACTTTGGTCTTGGAGTTAAAAGTATTAATAGCAAGGGCTACTTCAGCTCTAAGACACGTGTCTAGCATAACCGGCAGAATGGAAGCCGACGGGAGCCATGTACCTGATGGTGGTGCCTTGCAGACGGTCTATCTTCTTGTTGAGCTCCGCAATGACGCTGTGGAGCTCTGTGATGCGTTCCTCATAGCGAAGCGTCGTTCGCTCCTGGACATCCTCATGCTCTCTCATGAGGTGGGACTGCTCGCACTGAGAATAAGGGAAAAGGACAGAAGTGCTGATGAATTCGTGCACCTATAGGTGGGTGATTCCAAGCTTCATGGCCTCAAACCATTACAACTGCCAGTGCTGAGTATGCGCCAATTAAAATGTATGTCAGCCCGTCGGCTGACAATCCCAGGAAACAAATCCGTGGCTGGATTTTATAATTCCCCTGGTGGATACTAGGGTGCCTTTCTAGCACTCTTTCTCTCTTTGGCAAACAGTCCCTCTGCCATTACACACTACCTAAGTACCCCGCTTTCCCCTAGCCAAGAAATGGGCAAGTGGTTCAAGCTAGATCCAGCAGACACCTTCTGCAGAGAACTTCAGTCTTGAGCAAATGGATACCAGGCTGCACGGAGCTGATTCAGAGAGCCTTGAAGAGCCTCTCAGTTCCTGCTACCTACAGCTTCCTTCCCAAGTTCCTCTACAGCTGTTCATTTTCCCTTTTTACCAATTCATTCCTTTTTTGCTGAAGTTTGTCAGGAACTGTTTCAGCTATTTTTTCAACCAAATAATCCTAAATGGTATGATCCACCTTCTTATCTGGCTGGATTATCTGCAAATTTAATGCTTTCCAATATCATTGTCTCCCAGACTATAAGCTCCCGGAAGGCAGGAAGTAGGTCTTTTCATTATTTAGCCCAGCACTGGTAAATGGCTTGGCTCACCATGGGTGATCAAGGAGTGTCATGGAATGAACAGATGAAGATGAATTGCCATCATGAAAATTGCTTAGCAGAAATACTGATAAAAGAGGCAGAGGAGCTTCCCTTGCTCAGCGTTTCACGGGCTAAGAGGCAGCAGAGTTACAGAAGCATTTCTGTAGCCAGTTTAAATCCTGAGGAACCTGTTCACCTCTTTTACTTTTCTCTATCCCTCTCAATCCTGACCAATCACTGTGCATGATAACACATTTATATAATATTAAAATACTCCTCAGTGATGGAACAAGTAGTCTAGCTTGTGTCCTTGTCTACTACATTCAGCTGTGATTAATTTCCTGTCAGCAGAGGAACTTTAATTGCATCTTCAACAAGGTTTTCTTAGTGCCAAAAGCCATATGTGCTTTCCGGCTCTGCAGGTTTGCACCTCCAGGTCTGGTGGCAGGCAGTGAAAGAGAAGGACTTCTCACCCACTACCTCCCCTGTCACTCCCTAAACTGGCTAAGTTTCCAAAGGCATAACCCAGGGCAGGGAGAAAAGGCTTTCAACGATAAACTGAACATTATGCTAAGCCTGACTCAAGACTGAAACAGAAGTACTCAACAAAGAAGTCTGACAAAAATTGGTATCAGTCATGGTAGGGCCCGCACCTCAACAACAGCTGAATCAGTATTTATGTCACTTCTTGGGGGTTACCTCAGAGCTCCAGAAACAAGATCGGAGGCAACAAGGTTATTGAATGCCTTATCACAGCCCTAGAAGGATAGTTACTTTCAGGAAAATACTCCTGTGAACGACTGTTCTTAGTGACAATCTGAAACATCAAATAACCTCCCCTCAAGGTCAAGCACACAAAAAATGAGTGGGAACAAAGGCAAGGATCAAGGTCGAGTGAAAGGCACATCTATTGGAAGCTTTCCTAAACAGATTGCCAGCCACAGACAGTCTTTCCATGAAGTGAGGCCTTTCTCATCCATGATCCTACATACTTAAAGAACAAGAGAAGTCCACAAAATGACAGGATCTCAAAGGCAATTTCTATCAGTGAATGAAAGAGCTTCATATTTCTCTGGAACACACTTAAGAAGAGAACACTGTTCCTCTCAGACCTGTAGCACATCTACGAGCTCCTGCTATTAGCCTCTCTCTATGCCCAACCTCAAAGTGTGTGTGTGTTTGTGTTGTGTGAACATGTGCAGTTGTAGTGGACAGTCTCATGCAGGTCACGAGTTCTAGATCTTAGTGTGCCTGTAGGATAAAATTCTGTCTCTGGGGCTGGGCTTGGTGACTCACGCCTGTAATCCCAGCACTTTGGGAGGCCAAGGTTGGCGGATCACCTGAGGTTGGGAGTTCAAGACCAGCCTGACCAACATGGAGAAACCCAGTCTCTACTAAAAATGCAAAATTAGCTGGCGTGGTGGGGCATGCCTATAATCCCAGCTACTCAGGAGGCCGAAGCAGGAGAATCGCTTGAATCTGGGAGGTGGAAGTTGCAGTGAGCTGAGATCCTGCCACTGCACTACAGCCTGGGCAACAAGAGTGAAACTCCATCTCAAAATTAAAAAAAAAAAAAAAAAAAAAAAAGATTATGTCTCTGACCTGGATCTCGTCCATGTTGTGACTCCTAAGGTGCCAAGTTGCTAGTTCCTCCTCTTTGGTTTTCCACGTTCAGTTCTCTAGGGCTCCAAATTACTGTGAAACATTTCTGCGTACACACTCACTGAGCTCCCACTTTCCCTTACTTCCCCACTCATTCTTCCTTCTTTTAAGCCAACAGGTCACTACCACCACCTGGGCTGACAAGAAATGGCAAAGTCCAATGAACAATGAAGATGTTCAAAGGTTTATATAGAGAAAGGCATACCATCAGTTGATAACCACCAAAAGACCATGCTTCGGCATCCCTACTGACCGATGTGAACTGCCTAAAAGATGTGACCCTGGCCAACCAGCAGCTTTTGCTGATGCGCTGCCTATGGAGTAGCCATTCTTTTGTTTCTCTAATAAACTTGCTTTCACTTGAAAAAGACCCTGTGGGGCTGCCCAGGCTCCCAGATGGAGAGGGAGAGCGTGCTACCTGGTATTGCACCATCTTTCCCCTGCCTCTAACTGGGAAGCCTGCCTGGAGGATACCTGCATGAACAAGAGGCAACACGAAACCTGGTGACTCAGTCAGATGGATAGGGCTTGGAGCTAGATGGACAAAAAAAGACTCGATGTATATTTAGAGCTCAAGCATTAATTTGGGAAAAGTAACAAGAATATATTGGAGGGGAAAAAAAAACCTCTTTTAGCTAAGGGCAAAGGTATTTAATTTACATCCCTGTATTTTTCCATAAGTACGTTTTTAAAAAGATAGCGTAAAATGTAATATTATAATGTAATACTTCCTCTATACATATCAGACCTTTCTTGATTTATTATTATGTAGATGAGACTGTGCTGGGTGCTCCAGGGGAGGTGATTACACACATTTTGAAGGTAACTGTCGTCACAGCTTCCAGGGGACTGAAAGAATCCCAGACTTCTTTTCTGGTGAACATGAAACAGGGATAGAAGTGGGAGGGTGGGGAGAGGAAGAAATACCAGGATGGCGTCCTGAGGATTCCTTCCCCATCAAAAAGAGAATACTGGAAAATAATTATCGAACAGACTCCTAGCCAGTGGATGTATCAATGACTGAGAAGCCACTGCTCAAAGGTCATTTGTACAAATCAACCTGTTCTTATTAAATATACTTCACTCACTTGTGCACACTCATTGTACCCAGCCACAGAGGCTGAAACACTGATCACAAAGCTTAGTGGAAATTCACCGAGCATTTCCATAGCGCAGGGAAAAGTAGAGCAACTCCCACAGGACAAGGGCGCAGGAGGAAACACGCCATCACCTGCAAAAGCCAAAAGAACCAACACAACACGCTTGTTCAACAGCATCCATCCAACTGCTCACAAGCCAACCCCGGGAATGTGGCACTTTACTGTAGGAAAAGTGGAAGATGAGCAGGTGGCACCCAGGGCAGACAAAGCCATTCTGTGCACCACTGCCAGCTTTCCTGCCTTGGCGAACTCCCGCATAGGCGGGAGCGGCCTATTAAAGTAAGGCCCACTTCTGTCACCACACTCTAGTTTATTACTGACCTGTTGCTCCTCATCACCTTGAGTTTTCATCACCTGGGAGGGCACTTTTTTTTTTCTTTTTGAGATGGAGTCTTGCTCTGTCGCCCAGTGTGGTGGGATGACCTCAGCTCACTGTAACCTCCGCCTCCTGGGTTCAAGTGATTCTCATGCCTCAGCCTCCCCAGTAGCTGGGATTACTGGGATGTGCCACCACACCCAGCTGATTTTTCTATTTTAATAGAGATCTGGTTTCACCATGTTGGCCAGGCCGGTGTCGAACTCCTGACCTCAAATGATCCGCCTGCCTCAGCCTCTCAAAGTGCTGAGATTATAGGTGTGAGCCACTGCACCCAGCCCTGGAAGAGTACTTTTTAACTCTTGATGGTGTGTGATTTCAGGTGTTTTGTTTAATAAGGACACAGGGTAGGCCAGGCTCAACACTGCACCTTCACTTAAGAGTCACCTAGGAGCACGTGTTCCTTTAAGGCCTCATCTGGGAAGGTAACACAATGATGAAGATCAAAGAGGGAAAAGAGGTTTACTTCTACAATTACTGCTTAATATTTGCATACATTTTCCAGTTTTTAAGTTAAACATTTAAGTATGTTACAGGCTTTCAAAAAATTGATACAAGACCCACCCATTTTTTTTTCTTAATTCCCCTAACACATTGTTTTCTGAATACTGTTCTTTTCTCCCCATTAATTTCTTATATACATAATGCTCCATCCACTAGGACCACCACGTGGTATAAGTACCCCTGTGGCACCCAGCCTCTGATTTGCCTCCATCCATGCACATGGCAGGATTATGCTCCTTCTGTTTGAAGCTAAATACAGCCATGCCACTTACTTTGGCCAGTAAGATATGAATGAATATACACCATTTTGCCTAGAAGGTTTTAAGAGCTCCTGCCGGACTTGCCACATTCCCTTCCCCAGGCCATGGCCACTAACAACATTCCAGATGGTAAAGGCCCTCAGCTTGGGAGCCTGGGTAGGGACAATACAGCACAGAGTCTCCTGCCAGGCCCAGTGAGCCCCCAATAGAAAACAAGAAATAAATCTTTGGTAACTTAGGCCACTGAAAATTTGAAACTTTTTGTTTCCACAGCATGGCTTGAGGATACCATCACTTTGTAGATGAGAAAACAGACTAAATGTGGAGCAACTGATTTATTTACTGTAACCCAGGTTAACAAATACCCCTCTGATTCCTGTTTATGCCATCAAGGGAGAGAAGCTGTTGTAGCCACAATCTTCTCCCCTCTTCCTCTTCCTCCCCTGGCTCCCTGACCTGTGGGCTTACATCCTCTTCACCATTTACCTAAGGATCTCAGGTGGTGCCTTGTCCTGAGACCCTGAAACTCCTCTGTGAACTCCAGGAAGCGAGAATGTTAGGCCTCACAATACCAAAGAGAGCTAGGAAAGGCCAAAGAGCTCTCTCTTCAACCCCCTGGGAGGATAAAAACAGGAAAGGAGACACAAGGGGGTGTAGAACAGGGAATTCAAAGTCTCTCCAGCTTCCAACAAGCCAGCTTTAGCTTCCAAAGTCAATTATTCAGTGATAATTTACTTAGCAGCCTCTGGGACCAAAGGCAGTTGCTTCTACTACAATTTATAAGTTAGAGATTATTTTCTTCTCTGTACTGGACAGAAACACCCCATACAATTTCAGCTGAATAAAATAAAAAAGGGTCTCAGATAACATGCTATTTTTTTTCTATCATTACAGGTAATTGCATCCAGGGTTCTCCCTCCTCCTAGCCCATATTCAGTTTTTGACTGAAGGCACAGTGCCAAAAAGCCAGAAAGCCTGTGGTTGCAATGTCTTGCCTGCCATTAATTTCTGGAGGTCAATATCATTAGGAGTCTAGATTTGTCTCACAACTACAGATTTTCAGTTTGAAGGGAAAAGAAAAAAAAGGATTGAAATTGGATATGACGAAATTTGGGTTTTCCCAGATTTCATCTGGCACCTAATACATACCCTGAGTTTCTTCTTGAGATCTTAGCTTTCCTGTCATGATGATGAAGCAAATTAAAAATTCATATAAATGCTTGTGTCTAGTCACATAAATTGGTGAAATTGCCTATATGCAAAAATGTGTAATAAAAACAAACAACATCGTCATTTCAACCACCGAGAACAAAATCCTTTAGCCTCATCCCTGCTGTGGTGCAATCCAGGGATAAAGCCCTGAGTCAGCCTTGAGACAGTCTGGCCTGAGAACTTGAGCCCCTGTTGGAAAAACCCTGTGCAGTGTGGTGACTCTAAGCAGCTTTATGGTTTTGTTAATGTTCTTCCCCAGGTTTTATCTTACTCCACCGAGGCCACTGATCTTTAATCATCGCATTACTGTCAGCTGTCAAATCTAAGAGCATTATGAACTAGGTTCTTGGAAAATTCAAGGCCATCCTTAATTTGTTAACTCTCTCAACCATCCTGTGAAGCAGGTTAGTACCACTCCCTTTTAAAATACGCTAACAACTGTTGCTACCCTCTCAAGGTCACACAGGATTTGTCACAGCTAACACTATTTGGGGTGCTTCCACCCTCACTCTTAAGCTCTTGCCCAGATTCCCTTGCTAAGAGGAAAGTGGGCTGGCTAAAAAGGGGCACCAGGACAGGTGGAAATGCCATTAAGGAGCAAAGCAGCTGGAGTAGTTTACCAAACAGAAGTATAAACGAATAAGAAAGGAATGGAATGGGGTGACCCTAACAAAGAAAATACATACCAGCTACATCTCGGAAAAGTTTTCTCAGAAAACAAGGGAAGAAGAAAACACTCTCTCCTATCCACTTAAGGAAAACTGTGTGTGTTCTCTTCCCGAAAACCAAGAGGTAGAAAATTCAGGAGACTTGCTTTCCAAAGATAAACAGCTTAGAAATAGAAAGTGTTCCACATTACTGCTCACCGATTTTAAATGGGTTCATAAGCTTGTTTGATATGTTTCCTTCTGAAACACTTAAAAATGCAGTGATCTAAAATAACTGTTGGTACTAAATAAATAGCAAATATGCTAAAAGCATCAAATCAGGACTGTAAATGATCTTAGCCAGTTTCCCACAGGCTCGGGCCCCGCCGGGCTGTAGGATGTTGGTGCATGTCTGTGCCCTATTCCATTTGGGAAGATAGGAGTGTGCTGTTTTCAGCCAGTAAGTTCATGGCAATTTATTATACAGCAATAGAAAACTAATATAGAAGCAGTAAGTCGTCTCCATCATATTGATATTGGGCTCTTCCCTTCATACCGCTATTCTCAAAACTCTACCTACAAGCTGACATCATAAGCATGTATAAGAAACCTACTTTTATTCAACCAGTTCCAGTGCCACCATTAATGATTATTCAACAGATGTTGCAGCTCTCTTGGTAATGCCTGTTGAACATAACCACCATTTACATCTTACATTTTAATCATAGCACTACAATATTCAGAGAGCTGGTAAAACTTACTAGAGCCACAGAGCATACATTTACACATGAATTTGCTCTTCCACAATCTGGTAAAGCCTCAAACATGAATCTTTTACCACGGCATACAACACAGAAAATGTGGCACAGTCATTTCATTGTTCTTATTTTTTTCTTGCATAAATTTCATCTTTTTAAAGATATGAGATGGTAAGTCTGACATTTTTTTCATGTTCTCTTTCCTAGGTTCCAGTATATGAACTGGGAAGAAATTTCCAGTGAGAAGAGCAGAGAGTAATTTTAAAATCTATTTCGCCTAAGAACGCAAATAAGAGAGTCAATAAATGGTTCTATGATGTGACCGTCATCATCAGGGGTAAAATCAGTCATCAAAAGCTATTTCATGAGGATGGCTTGACCGTAAGTGAAAAAAAGAGCTGAATCAATCCTTGACTTAGCAGAGAAAAACATTTCTATTATCCTCTTACCATCCTCTGCATAAGCTGCCTTTGTAGGCTTAAATTTTAATAAATACCTTCCTGGTCACTTTTTAAAATCCAAGACTATTGTACATGCCAGCTTCCAATTAAACACATTCACAATTTTCTTTTTTAAAACAAATTCTCATCAATAAGAATTGCTAATGATGGTTGACTTTGGGTGGGTATAAATTAGAAAGCATAGTCACCACCATTTAGTTGTTTTAAAATACAAAAATAACAATTTTCTCTTAAAAAACACCGTAAAACAAACAAACAAACAAACAAAAAAGCACTAAAAGTTTTAGTTCAGAGATTACCACTGAAATATTCTAATGCTTTCTAATTTCTTCTATCACTATTTTATTACTTTTATAATCAGAAGGAAAATATTTTAAGCAACATTTTCATCTAAGTAAAAACTGAAAATTTTTGTCATGTATAATACCCTGTAGTAAGAAAAGGCACTGGTGGCCTTGCTGAGCTACTTATTTATCTTTGGTTAATCAAGTTAATCTCCCTCAGATGCCCATCGAACGTGAAAGTGGATGATCTTAAGCACAGAGAATCTTTTCCCTCTACTCAAACAATCTTTGATTATGAGACATGAAAAGTTTTCCAAAAATTTCCATAGGTCATTCTGGAAGGCTATAGAAGCCTGGTTTTTAAATTTCTCTGAATTCTCACATAAAAATAAACAAAGCACCTACACAGTAGAGCCCAAAGCCAAGAGAAAGGTATGCCTGAGAACAAGAAAATACAAGCAGGTACGAAGCAGCCAACGTCATCCATAAGATCTGAGTGGCATCACCATGGCAAGAATCAGAGGGAAACAAGGTTGATGTATCTGAGAACTTGAAAAACTCCTAAAAAACCAAAAGGTATTCACAGGAACGTAAGGATGCCCAATTGGGGAACATCAGCTAAAACTAGGAGGGGTTTTGCCTGACGGAAGCGTTAGTGCAGGGGGCCCACAGTCAGATCTGAAGAGGCTACAGCAGGCTAGTCCCTGTGAACTTTGGAGACTGCCCTCAGGGCTGCCTTCCAGGAAGAGAAACTGCTGGGAGTGGAAATAAAATTGAAAAGGATGGGAATTACAGTGACAAAGGAAAGAAAAGATCCAGATAAAAGCAGGTGAAAGGAACAGAGCCAGAGAGTGACAGAAAGTAGGCTGCCACTTTTGACAACAAGAAAACAACAGAAGGCTAGGTTCACAACACTTTAGAAAGCCGTTTTAAACCCTGCCCCCTGAAAGTTCAAGGAAATTATTTTTCACATGAAAATGAAAAACAGAAAAATACTGACGTCAAATCCCATACTAAGTTATACAAAATAAGGTCAAAACATCCTTATAAACCATAAAAGCATGCCACAACACAGACCAAAAACAAACAAAATCCCCCAAACAAAAACACTCCAAATAATAGCCTACTATTTCAAAATAAACTAAAAGACTCAAGACAGAAAAGAACATAATTAAGAATAAGAAAAATTCAGAAGTGAGAAAAGAATCTGAAATAGATTGAAAATGTTTTTCAGAAATGACTATACTAGAAGGCAAAAAAGGCTAAAAACAACATATAACACCCCAAGAGAAACAGAAAAGAGAAATAATTTTAAAAAGATATAAAATATTTAAGATAGTAACGGATAAAGACTATCTAACATACAAATAATAGAAGTCCTTGAAAAATCAAAGCAAGGGAAGAAAATTAATATTAACAAGGTAATTAAAAGGCTATGTATGATGGCTCACGCCTGAAATCTCAGAACTTTAGAAGGCCAAGGCAAGAGATCGCTTGAGCTCAGCAGTTCAAGACCAGACTGGACAACATGGCAAAACCCCAAATCTACAGAAAATATAAAAAATTAGCTGGCAGTCCCAGCTACTTGGGAGGCTGTGGTGTGAGGATTGCTTGAGCCTGGGAGGTTGAGGTTGCAGTGAGCCATGATCGTGCCACTGCACTCCAGCTTGGGTGACAGGGCAAGACCCTGTCTCAAAAAAAAAAAAAAAAAAAAAAAAAAAAAAAAAAAAAGTAGCCATCTGGAAGGGATCCCTCGATAGGCACCCTGGACTTCGTAGCTTCTGGAACCGTCAGAAATAAACGTTGTTTAAGCCACAAATCTATGGGTATTTGTTATAGCAGCCAGAGCAGACTAAGAGTATTTGCTGCTAAAGCTGCAATTCGTTTTGTTGGAATTTCTATACCCATGTTTTATCTTAAAATTAAGGTTGGTTTGTTTTTGTTTTTTAAAGGAAAAATAAAAAAACTTTCCAGATCCCTTACCTGTGCCTTGGCCAATTTCTTTTCCAGAAGGTCCCGTTCCCTCTCTGTTTGCTGGAGACGTTTATTAAGCTCCACTATATCTCCCTTTAGTGATGCCAGGGCTGCCGAATGGAGCTGTGGTAAGAGAAAGGAAGAGATTAGAGTACCGAAGCAGAGATGCATTCCTTCCCTTCATTCCCACAACTAGCATAACCACATTAAAAACCTATCATCCAAAATGCAACGCTTTTGAGAATGAAGGTAAGTGTTACGAATCTTGAGGACAAAAGACACAAATCAGGTGTGTTACCAGCGTGCTGGGTTACATGGTGACCCTAAATACTATGTGTGGGCCGTGGGACCTAATTTTGGGTGGTATAATCTGGCCAGAGAACAAAACTTCTTTCTAATGGCTTTCCCCAAGTTACTCTGTGAGGAAGAGCCTGACGGCTAAAGGGGAGCGGCCTGACTCTAATCATGAGAGAAAGAAAAGTCAGAACCATATAAATTTTCACCTTTGGAAAACACAAAAGCTGAATTGGTTTTTTGGAATTCAGTCATCTAAATTGCATGCATCACAGGCAGACAGGGACTGAGCATTAAGAAAACCAAGTGGCAGAGCTGATTTTTAAATGGCCTTGTACAGTTGGCCCATTTATTTTCTTGTTGGTTCTTGCTTCCTCTTTGCCTCCCCGCTTCCCCTGCGAAGCTGTACTGGCCAGACAGATGCTTCTTATGTGCTGGCAGGCCCTCTTTCAGGAGCAGCACCCAAACTCTGAGAAACGATGCTGTGAAAAGACAAACTAACAATCAACTGAGATCTCTTTCCCTAGCCAGTTCTCTGGGTTAACAGGAGTTAGAAAGAACGCTCTTCAACAGATTAACAAGAGGCCCACATACATCCAGAACCTCAACCTGTTCAAGTTCTAAAGGCTGGGCTTTGGCTACACACACACCCACCACACATATCCCTTCTTTGACTTTTCAGGTCGATGGATGGAACTATTTTTAAGATCTGTTCAACACACTGGTCCCAGCAACACCCCGAAACTTCCTTAGAAACCTTGAAAGCTTCCATTCTAGGTGGGGCTCAGACCATCCCCTGGCTGAATTCCATACTTCATTTGGGTGAACAACTGGAATCAGAACAAACCATCCCCTGTCTTTCTAGGCTTTCTGTAGCCTCTGCCAAGAAGGATTTAAAGTAAGAAGTGAGCAAATACATTTGATCTTTAAAGCTGGACACAGGATGATGGTACATAACTCAACTTTGAATACTCTCATTTGAGGCTTAGAAAAATGAGCTTTTCTGCAACCTGTCCTCCACGCACAGCATGTTGGCTGACAGGCTTCGGGGTGAGGGTGGGAGCGGGTGGTGAGTGAGGGAGAAGCAGATACAGGGGAGGGTGTGGGGTTTCAAAGCAGTTGTTTTTGTTAGACTCTAACAGAAGTAAATGTGCCTTCACTTAATTGCATTGGAGCAGCAAACCAGCAGATCAATAGCTGATTTGAAATCAGGAGTGCTTAAAATTAAAGAAAATGTCAAGCAAACTGGTAGTATTTGTCTTCTGATGTAGGGCTAAGGCCGCTTGGAAAAGGTCACTGTAGGTTTCAGATACAACATTTTGTGTGACGACTTCTCAGCACAAATACCACAGTGTTCCCATTGTATAATCTTTTGGAGATTGTTTTGTTGGGTGCAGAGGGAAGAAATCCACTCCCTTTGACAGCTGGTTGCCCCCTCAGCCTGTGAACTATCAATCTGAGGATTTTCCTTCAGCATCCGACACTGTGGCACTTTACGCTATTATACAAAGTCTTGAGAGCGGATTTGCCACCTCACCTCCGATGAGAGGGATAAAATACTTGAGAGCTGACGTGTTCTTTAAGAAATTGAGGAATGGGAATAAGGATCCCAGTTCTGTGAGCCTAGTCTTGCTTCCCTTCCTCATTATATCCCCTCTTCTACTTCCGGGGGGGAAAGGCTGCTTTAAGGGATTCGGGGAGGCCCAGAGGGACAAGCTGAGAGAATGCTGCATACTCTTTCACAGACTCCATGAACTGAGCCAGATGGAGATAGACAGAGTACTTACTTCCATCACAGACTTGGAAGAGGGGTCCAGGATGGTCACTGCTCTTGGGGATAGCACCGGGCTTGGAGTGATAATACCTTCTGGCCTACCAGCTCTCCAGACTTCCTGGAAGAGCGGTCAGATGCCCACTGGGGGCAAGTCCCTTCACTTCTTTGGATGGAAGGTGCCTATCTATGAGGTAAGAACAGATTCCTTGAGAATCTCGTGAATGCAATGGACCATTCTCCCAGGGCAGAGATGAGTTTGGGATGCACGCATATTTTCCACCCAATTACAGTGATGACCCACTCTGGAATCTATCTATAGACCCCTCAATAAGAAACATCTGGACTCGACGTCAGCTCTGTGACCCCACATACATTTCACAGTCTGTTTCATGTGTCATCATCACAGATGTCTGAGCAGGGAAAAGAACTTTGGTACCAATGCCCCCCACTGCATAACTGCAGGTGAGGATCTGAAATCCACAGACTGACTTGCTTACTCAAGGTCTCACGGTCAGCTGAGCACCAGGCCAAGCCACAGCACTCTTTTCTGGCTCTATGATGTTGTACATGACAGAAGTTTTCAGTTTTTTACTTGGCTGAGAATTGTACTTAACTGATCTTCTCTGATTGTAAAAGTAATGAAAATATGACAGAGAAATAAACCTGAAAGAGCATTCTTGTGTGTTAGTGATGGGGTTTGAGTGGTTTTAAACTGTTCTTGCTTGGGTACTTTTTGTTTAAGGAGCATTTTTCCCTACAAGAAGTTACTTTTATATTAAAGATGCAATAAAATAAAATGACTGTTTTCTGGGCAGCATAAATATCGTATAGGGTTATTCTGCTTCCTTGCTGCAGTCTGTCTGTTCACGTGCTCTTCTGAGAGAAGGAAAAACTGTAACAATGAGGTAGAATAAAACATGTCTCTTGCTGTTACTGAAAATTACTTGGCAGAGGCTACAACTAGAGAGCGCAGGAGGTGGAGTGGGGGAAGTACCAATGAGCCACGAGCCACAAGCCACACCACCTAGAATCGGCTGACAATCCACCCCCTGACCTCCTGGATGAGCAGGAGAGGAATGGGTTTCCCATGACAAGTCTGAGTGCTGGACACTCAATCTCTGTGCTTTTGAGTTTAATGGCTCTCCCTGTCCCCCTTCATTACGAACTCAGTTATCAAAAACGGACATAACCTCCCCTCTTTTGGGGTTTCACTTGCCTCTGGCTGAGTGGGTGGCACCCATGCAAATTCAAAAGCTAGAGTGTTTGTGAGTGATTCTACACAAGGGAACTTGGGTCACTGTGTGTAGGCAAGTGTGAAAAAATTAGTTTAGTTGTCCTTCTGGGCAATTACAACTTTTTTACTGAAAGATAATATTTACACATATTTATGGGGTACATGTGATATTTTGATGCATGCATGCATACAATGTGTAATGATCAAATCAGGATATTTAAAATAACCATCACCACAAACATTTTTCATTTCTCTGGGCTAGTAACATTTCAAATCTCTTCTAGGTATCCTGAAATATACATTAATGCCAGCTATAGTCACCCTGCTGTGCTACCAAACAGCCAGACTTATTTCTTCTAACTGCATCTTGTCCCCATTAACCAGCCTGTCTTCATCCCTCCCCCTACCCTCACGTTCTTCCCTGCCTCTGGTATCTATCATTCTATTCTCTATCTCTGTGAGATCAACTTTTTTGGCTTTCACATATGAGTAAGAACATGTGATATTTGTCTTTCTATGCCTGGCTTATTTCACTTAACATAATGGCCACTAGTTCTGTCCACATTGCTACAAATGGTGAGATTTCATTCTTAATATTAAAGCTGAATAATATTCCACTGTGCATATGTACCATATTCTCTATATCCATTCATCTGTTGATGGGCATTTAGGTCAACTCTGTATCTTGGCTGTTGTCAACAATGCTGCAATAAACATGGAAATACAGGTGTTCCTTTAACATGCTGATTTTCTTTCCTTTGGACAAATACCCAGTAGTGGGATTAGATCATACGGTAGTTCTATTTTTAGGTTTTTTGAGAAACCTCCACACTGTTTTCCATAATGGTTGTCCTGATTTAAATTCCCACCAATAGTGTATGAGAGGGCCTTCGGGTAATTTTTAAAAGGAGTGAAAGTGGGTTTAAATCTTGGAAAGATAAATGTACTACAGCAACCAAAATTGTCAAGTATGTATAAATAGGAAATTATATTTATGCCAATTTTTAGAATCCCTTTAATCATAATCTGGTTTCTGAAATGGCCTATAACTTGAGTGAGAGATTCAGACATATGAACTATGAAGTATGATGAAAAGAATATGTTCCATGAACCAAAGAGAAAGAAAATACATGCTGTTTGGAGGCTGTGCTAGTGTCTTCCTCAACACACATTTCTCTTCCTCTTCAGGAGTTAGATGCTGATTTTTAGCTGGTCATATTGCTGCTTGGCTAAAATATCCCAGTTCCCATCCTTCAGTGCCAGTGGAGCCAGATATAGCCATGTGACAAAGTTCTGACCAATGCAATGTAAGCAGAAACACTGTGTGAGAGGTATGGGAAAACCTTTGTGAGAGGCCACACCTCTTTTCCTGTCATCCATCCTTGCTGCTTGGTATCTTACATGATGGATGGAGCTCTAGCAGCCATCTTGTGCCATAAAGCTGAGATTCTAGGGGGCAGAAAGGTGCCTGAGTCCCTAGCAACTTTGCAGAGCCACCCCACCAGCTTTGGACTGCCTAACCCCAGACTTCGGTTACGTAACTGCTAGAAATAAACCTCTGTTGTATAAAGCACTGTATGTTGAGAGCTTCTGGCAAATGAAGCTGATCTAACCCGAATTCACAGAATCAGAAAAACCTGGGTTCAAATCTTATCTATGCCACTTGTTGGTGGACTATCTTTGCACAATTTAATCTCTTTCATTGTAAGGCTGTGTTAAGACAGATTAGATGGCATTCAGAAAGTGACTATCATGGTGGCTAGAATCACATAAGCACTCAACAAATGGGTTTGTTTCAAGTCAATAACCTTCTCAGGCAGACCAAGCACCATCAGAGGTGCTAGGGACATTCTGAGGAGTAAAACAGTCCTGTCCTGGAGAAGTATATCGCCTGGTGGATAGTACGAGACTAAGAAGATGATAGATGCCTTGCCTGATTCTGCTGAAATCCTAAGGCTTAAGGAGCTGATAGCCAGGGCTCTTAATTCTCAGTGAAATTTTAACATGAGCCCTAAACGAGGTTGGATAGGACCCTGACACTTCCTATACAAATCTGGGTCTAGCGCATGAAGGATAGAGATCCATACATTCCTCACATTTCTGGAGATAAAAAGCCCTACTTCCCTAGGCTGTTTTGAGCTCTGCTTTACATTCATTTTACGCTGTGTATCCAAACGAAACTAAACCACCTGGACATTTGGCTGCAAGCTAACTGTCAAAATGGTTATTTTTGGATAAAACATAACTCGAGTAAAAAAATTTCACTGTTCAACTGACTGCAAGGACAGGGCCTCTTAGCCTCTGAGAGGAAAGGTGTCCAGCCCCCTGGGGCCCAGGTGAGAAGTGAGCAGTGCCCTCATGACACTCTCTCCCAGGGGTTCCTTCTGTGCTAAGTGGATAGATGTCTATTTCATTTCATATCTGCTGTGCGACAAAAGGCTTCATACTTCATAAGGTGCCCTTGAACTCTGCCGTCCAGTGACTCTGCTGAGAGCCCCTACAGAAGCGTCACTGTGTATTTTTGGTTATTAGGTGCGTTTTCATGTTGCTACCACTGGCAATAAACACAGCAGACAGGCCTGCACCACCCAGTGCACATGGCACTCTCCGGGCATCAGGTCCTCTGACCTTCATCCCGCCAAGACTTTGTGGCCTCAGGGGAAGCTGTGATGCCCGATTTGCTGAGGGACAACTATTTTTCCCATGAAGCACAGTTGGTAAAAGGAATGCAGGATTTGAATAAAATGGTGGAAAGCCTAGATTCATCTTTTTGGGACTTCAGTCTGCACTGTGAACAGCACTGTCTTCAAAGGGCCCAAAGGCTTCTGCAGCCACAGCTGAGGCAGAGGAATGAGTTCATCCCCACAGTCCCTATCCAGATACAGGCACCTCGAGCTGCGGAGGCACTTCATGGTGCTGAGGGCTGGACCAGTCTTCCCTGCTTTGTTGGGAGGCGGGTTCATCTGGGGTAAACCATACTTGCTCTTTCTTTCTCTTAACTTGGTCTGGCTACTTGAGGTGCTCATTAACACACAGCGCCAGCATGCCTCTATCTCCTTCTCACTGAGTCATGACAGGAGTTACAGGGGTCCCCCACTGAACGGAGGGAGATCTGCTCCAAGACCCGCAGTGGACGTCTGAAACCTCAGTTAGTACTGAACTCTATATACACTATGTTTTTTCCTATACATACAAAGCTATGATAAAGTTTAATTCATAAACTGGTCACAGTAAGAGATCCGTAATAATTAATAGAACAGACCAATTATTAACAACACGCCAGCATTGCTACTCTTGTGCTTCGGGCCATTGTGATGTAAACTAAGGATGACTTGAACACAAGCACTGTGATTCCATGGCACTTGATGTGATCACCCAGCTGGCCAATGGGCGGGGAGCACAACCAGTGCGGATAAGCTGGACAAAGGAAAGAGCCCTTCCCCGGCTCGGACAAAGCAGCCCAGCACGCGAGTGCATCAGGCCACTCACAACGGCACACAATTTCAAAACCACTGGTTGTTTATTTTTGGTATTTTCCACTTAATATTTTCAGACTGCAGTTGATTGCACGTGACTGACCCCATGGGTAAGGGGACACTACTGTACATTCTTTCTAGCTGAGCCACTTGCTTTCCGGAGTCAAAGTATGCACAATTTTTGCTGATGTTTTAGTGATGACAATGGGTAGTGCCAACTTCTCTCATCCAGTGACCTCTTCCTTAAAGGCGCAGAAATGAGAACAACTCAATTTCACTGAACACCTGTTTTTGGCAGGTCCCACACTGCATGCTTCATACACTTTACCTGTTCCATCAGCTGCAGAGGAAAGGCAGTGTCAAATTTCAATGCCAAAGTCTGGGAATATGCTTGAGAATTCCAAGCCACTGGGCGGTGATTATGAAAGTAATAATTCTAACAGTTACCATTTGCTGAGTGCTTACGGGTATCAGGGGCTTTGGCTAGGCACACTACAGGCCATATCTTATTTAACCATTACCACAATGCTGTGAGATAGATATTATCACCTCCTTCTGGCAAACGAGGAAATCAAGGCACAGAGGAGGGGTAGAGAATAGCCCAACTGAAGAAAGTCATAAATATTAGGTTGGTGCAAAAGTAATTGCAATGGCAAAAACCACAATTACTTTTATGCCAACCTAACAGTACCAGAGATAATGACACACAGGCACTCTATGCTCAAATCTCTACCATGTACATCGCTGGCACCTCCAACTGAACATGCCACAGCTCTCCCGTGCCCGTATATCCCTGTGTGTGTGGAGGGAGTGGATGTGGGGTGGAGGTGAGGTGTGTGCACTGGCAGGGCTAGGGACAGGGAGAAGCAGAGTCAGGGTTTTCACGATGGCAGCACTCATGTGATTTTGGGTGAGAGCAGGGGGAGGGCAAGTCCTCCAATGCTGTGAGGAAGTTTGGGGCTCAGTGTGGTACAAATTTGGGTGATTCTCTTTGTCCTTTCTGTGCTTTTTCATACTTTGTAGAAGGGTTTGTATCAGATAGATTATCCCTAAGATTCTTCTAGTTTTTTTTTTTTTTTTTTTTTTTTTTTTTTTTTTTTTTTTTTTTTAGTCAGAGTCTTGCTTTGTCGCCAGGCGCCAGGCTGGAGCGCAGTGGTGCAATCTCGGCTCACTGCAACCTCCGCCTCCCGGGTTCAAGCTATTCTCCTGCCTCAGCCTCCCGAGTAGCTGGGATTACAGACGCGTGCCACCATGCCCAGTTAATTTTTATATTTTAGTAGAGACGGGGTTTCACTATGTTGGCCAGGATGGTCTCGATCTCTTGACCTCGTGATCCACCCACCTTGGCCTCCCAAAGTGCTGGGATTACAGGCTTGAGCCACTGCGCCCGGCGAGATTCTTCTAGTTTTAAATCTGTAAGCGTGCATGCCTGGCATGTTCACCTCTCCAGACACCTGAGTTCTGCACTGTGGGCTTTGCATACTATATTTGTACACTGGTCCCAGAAAGAATCTGCTGAAGCTTAAACATTTAAGGAAGCTTCACTCTATACAAAACTGTTCAGCCAAGATCTTTTCCCTAAAAATGGAGTGAGTTCTCAGAATCACACATCATCTTACCACTGGCAAGGGAATTTGAGAACATCTAGTCCAATTCCTTCATTGTAGAGAAATGAAACAGACTTAGACGGGAAGTTCAAGGTTCATCAAATTCAGATTTCCTGGTTCCCTGTCCAGAGGCCACCTCTCTCCCAGTGACCATCCAACAGCTCATGGGTAGTGAATAAAATGCGTGTGTCCCAGCTATACTTAGAGACAGTAAGAAACATCTGGACATGAACAAACAGCCTCATTCAGCTTCCCCTCCAAGACTCCACAGCCAGGTATTCTAATTCAGATACACAAAGAACAAAATGTCTAGCAAAAGGGTAGCATTCCCTGCTAGATGGACACCATCAGGCCTGTTCAGTCACTTCTAGGACTGAAACTTTCCTCTTGACTGCTAGAATTCCAGCTAGGGGCACCTGTTACGTAGTATTTCAAGAAAAGTTACTCATAGTCTTGAAACTTAAAACTCACTACATTTAATCTACAAGATGTCCCACTGCATGTAAATCTTTGGTGTGCCCTAGATCAACTTGGAAAGCAGCAGCTTTTCATCTTTCACTTTACCTGATCATGTCATTGAAAGGTCAGGGCCCCTGAATTATTTCTTAAAACCTCCTTGAAATTCAGTTGCTCAAAACAGAATTTGAAGGCTCCTTCAACATGGCAGCACTGGGACACCGTTTATTTAAGAAAAATTAACCCTACCCAGTGAAGGTTAGCTGGTATTGGGAACAGTGCCAGATCACAAAGCAGGACCAGGTACTCACTGTGAAAGCTGTCAAACTGGTCCCCAGGACCCACTTAAAGCCACACCTCCCCTTCTTCAAATAAATGGTTAGGAAATGGCTCCCAAGGGGGGGGGTGTCTGAGACTGACAATCGGCTTTGAAGATGACCCTCAATCCCATCCCATCTGTAAACATATGCTCCTCTGAAAATAAGTCCCGCAATAATTTTAATTTTACCGGCAATAATATTAGCCAACACAACTGCTTGCTATGTGCCAGACTGCTATAGTCAGCACATAACATGCATTTTCTCAACGATTCTTCACATAGCTTTTTGAGATGGGTATTGCAGTTACCTCCAATTTAAAGAGGTAGGAACTGAGACTCAGAGGTTAAGTAACTTGTGAAGCTAGTAAGTAATAGACCTAGAATGAAATCCCAGGACTGTCTAACCCCATGGTCTTGTTCATAACTACCATGTATCATGCTTTGCAACAGAGTATCATAGTACTTCTAAGATCTGTACAAATACCCATGAAACTGTTGAGAACAAAAGGTCTCAGAGGGTTATTCTGATAAGAGGGGAAAGCAGAATTAGCACAATTAGAATGAAGAAGAGAGAGGTATTCATTCTTTAAAACTTTAAACATTTTGAGAAACAGAAGACCATTGAGATGGTATCAGACCCAGGAAGGAATCAGCGAAAAATTAACCTCCAGCTATTTCCACATTCTATGTGGGAAAGTTAAAGAGGACAATATTGCAGTATAGGGAAAAAAAAAAAAAAAAAAGCCCTTACAAACACCTAACTTTGCTTAAAGAGAGAAGGAAAGTTTACTTCAACTGTTGTGATCTTTAAAATCTAAACAGAAGATTATTTTATATATCTTGTAAAAATTTCCTATACAAATATTATAAGACAACAGTAGCTATTAAAAATAAGTTAGGATTTTCCACTAAAAACAAATCTTAACTTGTAATATTTATTTTCAAGGGAAACCAAAGTTATGTGGCTATACAAGCATTTCTGGAAAGAAACACAGACAAAATAAAGACGCCGCAATAAGCTGCCTGCACCAACTTAAATTTCAAGGTGGGTTGCATCCTAATGACACATCATGAAGGAGATGAAGATGTAACAATTAAATCCAGCTAATCAGAGGACATGAATATTTCAGTGCATGCTAAATACTGATGTGATCCCACAGGCGGAAACTCCCACAGAGAATTATATGAACATGAGTAAAAGAGTTCTCTGACAAGGTCTGTATCGTTCATAAATTTTTATATTGATCCAATTTAGAAAGTATTGAATTCCCCATTCTAGAGAAACCAAGAACCTTTAATGGTGAAACAGTCAATACACTCCACAGATCAGTAACGGCCCAAGTATTTTTACAGCAATGGCTGAAGTGCTTTGAAGAGACCCTAGATTTTAATGGATTAAGGACAATACTTTTTCTTTGGGAAAGCAAATGAAAGTTTAGACTTACATGTGTGTATATCTCTGTGTGTGTGAGTCTGCATATGTATAAATATACACATATACATATAATTACCTACATATACACATGTGGAGTTTACATAAAACCCAAGGCACATGCTTCCAGACTTTCAAGTAAAGCACAAGTCAGCCAAGATGTCAGCTATTTAGATATTCAATACAATCATTTTAAAATGCATTCCCATCTTTTTAAAGATACTTTAATATGCATTATTCCATTGAAAGAAAATCAGTTTTAAAATGCCTGATGCCACAGCATGCTCCGTTTCCAGGAAGGCCCAAGCAGGCCCTGACTTGTCTTGCCTCACCACAGGGCTGCTGACGGATGAGCCATTTACCGCTTGCTGGTACGTCTAATCCAAAGCACTGGGAGAGGAGAGAGGAGACACATTTCAAATCTGCTTTGTGTTCGCTCTCTGATGTGCCCAGCTGACTGCTTCAGAGAACAGTGTGTTTAGATAAAAGAAGGAAAGGCTTTTAGGTCTGAATCTTCTCTCCTTTCCAAATCACTCTAACCCAGCCAACAGCAGTCCTAACCCAGATCACTTTGTTCCCAGAAAAGGAAGAAAATAGGAAAGAGACTCGATAGAAAGAAAACAACAGGGAAAAACAGTTTAGTGGTTAAGGACCTAGGCTTTGTCACAAAGCAAAAACAAAATACCCTGGACTTGAGTATTAGTTCAGCCTTGGGTAACTCATTTAACTTTTCTAAGCCTCAGTCTACTCATCTGTAAAATGGGAATGACACCCACTCATTCTGAGTTGAGAAGATTAGATGAAATACTGCAGGCAAATCACTTAACCACAACGTCAGCTGGCAGAGTGTCAACCATAGTGATAACTGCAATCTTTTTTTTTTTTTTTTTCCTGAGACAGGGTCTCACTCTGTTATCCAGGCTAGAATGCAGTTGCAAGAACACAGCTCATTGCAGCTTCGACCTCCCAGGCTCAGGTAATCTTCCTACCTCGGCCTCTCGAGTAGCTGCGATCACAGTCCTGCAACACCACATCCAACTAATTTTGTTCCTGTAGAGATGGGAACAAAACACCATGTTGCCCAGGCTGCTCTTGAACTCCTGGGCTCAAGCAACTCTCCCATCTCAGCTTCCCAAAGTGCTGGGATTACAAGCTACAACCATGGTGCCCCGATCCACTGCCACCTTACTGACCACAATCATCATATGCCACCCCATCTGCCTGCTGAAAAGTGTCAAAATAAAATTGGGCTTTGAAAACAGTAGTACATTACTATCCTATCTCGTTTTCACAAGTCCTGATTAAGCAATCAGAACAATTCATCACATTGGAGCCTAGATCATATTAATCATAGTAATCTAGACTCTGCCTTTCAACATGTGTAATTGAATCAGCTGCTCCCTGCACCCAGGCTGGGCCAGCAGGTAAGCAGGCAAACACATTCATCCTAAACAGCCTGGAAACTGGAGTAGCCTCAGGCCCACTCTGCACCCTCCACCTCCTGGGTCCTCCTATCATTCAGGGAAGAGACAGTAGAGAATCAAGTGGGACATACATAGTGACCCCAAAATCAATTTCCATAAAAATGCATCTCAATAGTACATAAGAGAGGACCAATTAAGTTATTTTAAGCAAGGACCTACACAAAGATAATCTATTCATGATAGAAAATGATTAAAAAAGAAAGTTTTTGAATTAATTGTGTCACAAGCATAGAATACTAAGTTGTCAACAAAATAGAGAAACATATAATTAATTTGGCGATCATTATTTCCCACATGTATGACTCATTTCCTAAATTCTTTCCCGCTGGTTTCCAATTGTCCCCACAGACCATTCATTCTCCCCCATCCACTCTCGATCTCTTTCCTCCTCTTTTTCATAACCCTTACTATGACCTGACATCATATCGTAACATTTGTTTTCACTGACTCACTGCCCCCATAACATTATGAGTTCCAAGAAGGCAAGGATGTTGACAGGCTGGGGAAATAGCTCATGAACAAGATGAACTGTGGCTGGCACATGTAGAATTTCATACAGTATTTGTTGAAGGGGTAAAGTTAGCAAATTAGATAATACAGACAAAGGAACATTATCCTTACCTCTTTCCACCACCATGAGATGGTATGACCTGCAACTATCTGTCAAACATTTTTGAATGTGTAGCTACACTTAAAACGTTTAAGCAAAAACAATTTTTAATATAGTACTATTTTTGGCCACGATATCTAACTAGAAAGAAGTCCAGAAATATGTGTACCAAAACATGAATGGCATCCCCAGATTATCTCTGTGTAGTGTGATTACAGATGATTTTCTTTCTTAGGTTTATTGCATTTTTTTCTGTAACAAACATACATTAGAATTAATAATTTTTAAGTGTTTTCTTGGGCCTATTTCCAAAGTCTTATGAAGAATACAAATAATTAGGTAGTCCTTGCTCTCAATAAGCTCCCAGTGTATTCAGAGAGATAAACCAATAATTTTTTAAATCTAGGAGTTGGAAAGATAATTACTGTCCTCTTACCCATTAGTCCAGCCAGTGCCAGAATCCTATCTACAGCATGACCTGCAGGTGGTCACTACGTCTATGTGATAAAAAGTTCGACTGCTCCTCAGACAGCCAAACCTGTTCACTGTTGAATAGCTACTGGCATTTGCAAATGTTACCTTACAAAGCAACTCTGAAATTGCCTCTGTAACTTGTCCCATTGGTCTAGTTCCATAAGTAGGATAAAATTAACTCTCTTCTGTACTCCAAGCCAGGCGTCCCCAAACGTTTTACACAGGGGGCCAGTTCACTGTCCCTCAGACCGTTGGAGAGCCACCACATACTGTGCTCCTCTCACTGACCACCAATGAAAGAGGTGCCCCTTCCTGAAGTGCGGCGGGGGGCTGGATAAATGGCCTCAAGGGGCCGCATGCAGCCCGCGGGCCGTAGTTTGGGGACGCCTGCTCCAAGCTCTCCAAATAATTCACTCTATCAATACCATCCTTTCTAAATCATCAAACCTCCAGAAGAACCCTTGATCACCCAGGGGCCCCTAGCGTGTCGATTTTCCTTTTGGTAAATGGTAGCCAGGACCATGCACAACACTCGAGATGAATTCTGCCTAGCACATTTCCTACGTGCCAATCACTTTACAAGAGTTTTCATGAAATTCTCATAGTAAACCGAGATAGGTGCTACAATGACCTCATTTCACGGAAAAGGAAAATGAGGCACAGTCAGTTTTCTAGTAGTTGAAACCACAAACTTCCAAGCTGACCCGTCACATTTACGACGGGTATCCAGGGTCACACATTTTGAGATCACATATCTAGTGTGGGCTAAGGGAGACAGCCTGAGGAGTCAAGACTGCACACTTGGATGGTGCTCAGCACCAGATGGTTTCTAGCAGTGCTGCTCAAATGGGAAAGGCCACTGGTATGAGAGGGAGTTTCAGTGGGATCCGCACACTTGCTTTGACAGTGCCCGGCAGCACAGGGAAGAAGCTCCCCTATACAGGTAAAGGGCAGCCTGAACTCTGTAGTCAAAAAGGCACTGTTCTACCCAAAAAGACCTTGTTCCTGCAAGTAAGCCATGCATCTACCAAAGCTGCTGCACCTCTTGCACCCCACCCCATCTGCCAGCACTAGCCTGGCAAGGGCTTGTGAGTGTTTTGCAATCCCTTGCCAAATCAAAGATGTCAGAATTGCAAATAAAAGCTCCAACACAATGCAAGTCAGCCACAGACCAGAATGTAACCCGGTGGTTTGAGTCTAGCTTGACAGCATTCCAGCTCTTTTCCTGTGAGGAGCTACCTCTCCCTCAAAAGCAGCCTGTCCCCCTACTTTGTCTCTAGAAACCACAGCATACTAGTAATTCGGACAGGTATGTAACATCTCAGCATTATCTTAATAGAAAAAGCCTCCCTGTTTCTCTCCCTACCTACAAGAAACAGCAACATTCTATCACATATTGTCTTGCCAGTTCTCTCCCTTACAAACTGACTTATTCCTTTTTTGCCCCCTTAATTTCATGAGCGAATTCTGAAATTAATAAAGTATGTCAGGAGTAGTGGCATTACTGACTGCAGATGGGATAGCTAAGAACAATGCAAGGTCTCCTACAAATCAGCACTCTCCTCCACCCTTCTGCCATTACGAGGACTCTGTGACACCCTCAAAGAGAAAGCAGGGAAGAATAAAGAGGAGGGCACAGGGATGGGTGGATAAAAGAAAAGTTCCTTTGGGGATTTATGTTTATCAGTTGTTTCTGACTTTCTCTACATCAGGTGTCCCCAAACTACGGCTCGCGGGCAGCATGCGGCCCCCTGAGGCCATTTATCCGGCCCCCCACCGCACTTCAATATGGGGCACCTCTTTCATTGGTGGTCAGTGAGAGGAGCACAGTATGTGGTGGCCCTCCAACGGTCTGAGGGACAGTGAACTGGCCCCCTGTGTAAAAAGTTTGGGGATGCCTGCTCTACATGGTAGGTGCCCCCAACCCAACGGCATGGTCTTCCAACCTGTAACCACCCAATAAGTCCATATTCTCTTCCAGACCTAATGGTAACAGAAACAGCTTGGTTGCTGAGGGAGGTAGGGAGCTTTTGGGTAATCACAAAGAAAACACAGCTTCCTAGAGGTAAGGCTTCTTTCATCACATCATCACACATTTTTGGGAATGACATTGCTTTCTGCCCCATCACATACATACATTCATTTGCAAACTAAATTTCTCTTGTGCTTATTAAGGGAGGTGGGCCAGGGAGTGAGGGCTGCATATTTTCCCAAGCTCATGAAGCCCAGCCTAATCATTACTTCAAACATGCCACAGCAAAAGAAGTGACATCTAATCCTTGTTTTTCTTGTCATGTCTACCATTCCCCCACCTCCTTGTAGGCATAGTACTAGAAGGCAAACAGAAAAATTCCCTAAAGCTGCCTTATTTTGTTTCCTGAAAGCAGAAGGCAGTGAGCAAAGAAACTACGAAAGACTCCTAGGCTGTTTAGGAATGACACATTTCCAACCTAGATAAAAATATCAAAGGAAAGTCTAAGTCTGGCAGTGACTAGAAATGCTGTCACTTTAACAATACAAAAACTAAAATTTACCCAAACTCTTAAAGCTAAGCCTCACTGCTAAACAAGTTTACACTGACCATCATTAGGCACGGGACCAAGTACAGCGGTGAAAAAAATGTTGAGCAAGCTTTTGCCTGTTATTCAGAGGGCGTTTCCTCAGAACCCCACAAGTTACCCTGTGAGGTCAAAATTCTGAAATGCTCATCATGGAACAGTGTGAGTAATAACACAGTTTAAATGCAAACATCACTCTGAGATGGCTACGCAGGACTGTAAGATCCGAACATGTAACATGTAACATTCCCATTACCCACAACACAGGGCATCATTTATTTAAAAAAAAAAAAAAAAAGAAAAGAAAAGAAAAAGAAAAAGAAAAAAAGCTTACTTTTGGGCTCTCAGAAAAATATCACAAATTTGAAATGGGATGATTTAGCTCAGAGTTGAGGAGGATGAAGGCAAATTAGCACTAGTTGCCAAGCATATGATGAACTCTTAGACTGCAGGGACTCACCAGGGTATGCAGCAAGAGATAATGGGTTTACATTTCAGCATGAGGGATTCAGGCTTGCTCTAAATGTCTTTCCTGACAGTGAAGCTTGTTATGTCTTACAAGGTACAGTGATGGTCGTAGAATTACTCTCCCGGAAAACCTTTCCAGACAGGGGCGAGTCTCATCTCTCTGGGATAATGTGGGTGCAGCCCTGCCTTGGAGTTTGGTCGGCAGCCTTTCGAGATTCATTCCAGTCTGATGATTCTCACATTTTACACCAATAGATGCACTGGGGCAAAAAAGGTGAGTCAACACACAGACAACAATTACGGAGGGCATTTCTTTTCATGTGGCAAAGGAAAACAGTGGTAATTCCAAAGAAAGAACAGGAAACTCAAAGCTAGTTTTTTATTATATTTTCTTAAATCCTGACAATTGTGACTCAGAGCAACATTTACAGAAGTATGAAATTTGTGCACTTCAGTCCCTGATGTGCTTTGGGCTGAGAGCTATGGCATTTACACACCTGCAGGCCTGAGGGGTACATAGAAAAATGACTTAAATAGAACTGGACATTTATTTAAAGTGATTGATACATAAAGAAAGAACTTCCTCACTCCCAAAATAACAGGCTAGAGTAAAAAGTGGAAGGAGAATCACCACTTTAAATTTTAACTTCAACAGATTTAAACTCTTTAGACTCTTAAAACAATTTTTTTCTGGGGCAGAGAATCATGACCTACAACAACCACCTTCCCCTTTCATAACTTTTTTTTTTTTTTTTTTTTTTAAAGACAGAGTCTTGCTCTGTTGCCCAGTCTGGAGTGCAGTGGTGCAATCTCGGCTCACTGCAACCTCTGCCTCCCGGGTTCAAGCGTTTCTCCTGGCTCAGCCTCCTGAGTAGCCGGGACTACAGGTGTGCGCTACCACGCCCAGCCAATTTTTTGTATTTTTAGTAGAGATGGGGTTTCACTGTGTTAGCCAGGATGGTCTCTATTTCCTGACCTCATGATCCACCCATCTCAGCCTCCCAAAGTGCTGGGACTACAGGCATGAGTCATGGCACCCAGCCGATTTTAAACATTAACATCGAACCTACCTCATTTCAGATATCACAGTTTTGGGAAACAACAGTTTTTTGTTCATGAAGAAAAAGTGCAAACATAGCAGATCATTTCCTAGGGAAACACGCAGCCTTTGAGTATCCTTAGGAAGCAACAGAGTTATGCAGAACTTTCTCATATACGTAGTGCAATAGTAAACCAAGGGCAGACCACAACAAGCCTATTTGGAGCTTTATAGATACTGTACATGCTTGCAGAAACATGGCAACTAGAGAGCCATAAAGAATTCTTAACTTACATGTGGAATATTAAAATTTTGATGAAAATGTGCCCTTTTCCAGATAAATGCCAGATGTTAAGAGTACCGTCATATCCGTTCAGACTAGTGCTTTACATGATTCAGTTCTCTGAAACCTTCTGAAAAAATATACTTGTACTCCTTTCCCTCATTGTATTTATGGAGAAGGATTGTCACGTACTTTTTATTAAAAATTTGATTAAGAAAAGATTAGCTGTGCTGCATAAGCTAAATGATTTCCACAGAAATACATTATTAGAGGATACAGAATGATAAATCTATGCTATGAAAGAATAATACAAAGCAGACCCTTTCTACGGTCAGTTCAAATTCCAGAACATACCACGGGCACAAAACCTTTGTGGTTTACAGAATTCTGAATCTCGAAGTCTGAATAGTGGGTGCAGGCCACAGCAACTGTGATTTTTTGCTATGTGTGTGTTTTTAAATTAAGCCCTCCTAATGGGTAGGGTTGGGGGGCAGCAAAGGGGACAGATCTGAGGTGAGCAGCAGAGAATGGGGCAGGGGCAACAGACCTGTCCACAAGGCAAACTGTATTTTACCCCTAAAGTCTATAAAGCAAAGACCCTCTAAATTCAGGCTTGACCAGTAGCAAGCAATAGCTTAGGCAGGCATCAGCGCCCCTGATATCCACCAACTCTCTTGCAGGCATCCAACAGACACAATCAGCGGACGTAAAGATTGTGCTGACTAAGCAAACAGCTTTAACACAAGCCCTGTGTGCCACCCCTTCCCCAGGCCCTAACCCTGGACCAGCCTAAATGCCTTTCTTTTTTTTTTTTTTTTTTTTGAGACGGAGTTTCGCTCTTGTTACCCAGGCTGGAGTGCAATGGCAAGATCTCGGCTCACCGCAACCTCCGCCTCCTGGGCTCAGGCAATTCTCCTGCCTCAGCTTCCTAAGTAGCTGGGATTACAGGCACGCGCCACCACGCCCAGCTAGTTTTTTGTATTTTTAGTAGAGACGGGGTTTCACCATGTTGACCAGGATGGTCTCGATCTCTCGACCTTGTGATCCACCCACCTCGGCCTCCCAAAGTGCTGGGATTACAGGCTTGAGCCACCGTGCCCGGCCATGCCTTTCTTAAAGAAATCTTGAAACTCCCACCATCCCAGACTCCCTGCTATCTGTCCTATGAAGAGAGAAAGAAGAAACGCCTATTTGCACTGCTCTTGCTGCTTATGGGTAAGATGGGAGGAGAAAAAGGGGTAAAGAATCCAAAGAGCAGGGGGAAGACAATGTAGAATCGATAGGCTGTATACACAGAGACGGTCATTAACCCTAAAGGAAACCAAGAAACCCAGAAGGAGAAAGGAAAATAAAGATAACTGGTAAATTAGCATTACGGGTTTTTAAAAAAACTCTTTTTGAAAGACTTCCCTCTGCAAGACCCTTCCTGTACCCAAATGTGTCAAAGCTGTAATCCTGCATAGTCTCCTGTAATGCCACCCCACAGCCTATGACCAGCGGACCAGCAAGGCCAAGCACACCAAGGAATGCTGATGTTTAGATAATTGGGTGAAGATGAGGTGTGGACTGAGAAACAAGCAGAGGTTGTTCTTTTAAGTGTTTTCTCATTAAGACCCAGTCACTGCTCAGGTGTGGTGCCAAGGGGGTTAATGTACAAATTCAGAAGCTCTATGAAGGTTACATTCTGGTCATGGGGAGACACAAGGGGAGGTTTCTTAAAATGCATTGACTTGACCTCTTCCCCATGAGCAGTCACCTTTTGAACTGCTTGGGATGACCTGGGAGAAAAATAGAAAGCTCTGCAACCAGGAACTCTGTGTGAGTGTTTGTAGAGAACAATCAGAGAGCTGTCTAGAAAACGAACGGCCTCATTTCTTCAATAGTAGCTATTCAGGCAGCAAGAGGCAATTTAAAGACTGGCCAGCAAAGTTAAAGTGCACTGTCTGGGAGATGGGCATAAATTATAACATTTCTATTCTACTCCAGCTTTTATGCGTTGCTCAACTTCACAATGCTTAAATAAAGTGCTTTCTTTTGGGGATGTCAAGTACATGATACCTCAGCTACAGGTACTATGATGGAATTACATGGATATATCCCACACATCTAAACTCCAATGCAGAATTCTTAGGGATTTTTAGTAAGATGCACGAGTGGGTATTTTTAGGCACAAAGTTATTGGCAAGTCTGGTCTTCACAAAAAGAAGTAATTGATGTAGTGTCTTAATCTAAATTTTTTTCTTTATAGCATCTACTTCTTTTAAATAAGGACAGATGGAGCCATAGGGTGTTAACTGGACTTTACTTCTAATCCATGGCAGAATCATCCCTCCCTTACAGAATTGGACAATATACCACATACCACATTCTTAGGCAAGAAGGGACATTTCCAAAAATTTCTGATAAACCACAACTGCATGAATGCTGCGAAGCTTGGCTGCTTTTTGCTTCTGTGCCTGTCACTAACGTACCACAGGTCCCAGCCTCTGCTATACACACTCACCCATGTCCCCATTTGCTTGGGGGAAGCTAATATTTACCCAACCCACTTCCTAGGGACACTGGGGGCCCGTAGGCATTCCTGTAAGTGTTATTTGTTAGCACTATAAAAATGTTACAGTTCAAGGTGATAGGTACTGACTTATATGTAACTCTCCTTACTGGTGTCCTTAAAATTCATCTCTAACATACTTTATTATGTTTGCCTCTGTTTATAAAATGTAACAAGAAGTTATAGACTCTTCATGATGGGGTCAGTAGTTACACTATAAGCAAGCAACTCATATGGTTTGCTCCCAGAAGTGAAACCTTAGGAATACTTATCTCTAAGGACCAGACTTGAAATCTGAGAGTCAGATCCAAATATTGCCAGATGGCTGGCAATACCTTTAAGCTCAAGAGTGGGTGTTTGGCTCCCACACTGGGTGTTCTGCATCCTGAACTGAGACTCTGTGGAAGCACCAGGTATGTGCATCCCCAAAGCTTTGGCTTCAAATATGTTGGATGCTCTCCTGAACCATTTTTATTTGTCCAAGGCATCTGACCATATCCTGGCAGTTCACTCAGGTATCTGCCCTCCGCAAAAAACTCCTGATCACAACTGCCTACATCCACAAGAAAACTCTTGAGTCAAGTTTAGCAGAACATTATTGCAGCACGGTACAAGATAATTTCCCATCAGACAGGCAGCCATTCTCTTGAACCTAAAGACTAAGGGAGAAAGCACAGAAAATAGAGATGTTTCATCACTCAGGTGCTACTGAAAATTGCATCTTTAACCCAAAATGTATTAAGATTCAGTCTGACAATTAGCTAACAAGGGCAACACTGCCCAGAGGCAAGCAGAAGGCGGAAACCTCTTATTTATTTTTCAATTTTTGAGCCAGAGTGTTATTCTGTCACCTAGGCTAGAGAACAGGGGCACGACTTGGCTCACTGCAACCTCTGCCTTCTGGGTTCAAGCGATCCTGGTGCCTCAGCCTCCCAAGTAGCTGGGACTACAGGCACATGCTATTACACCTGGCTCATTTTTGTATTTTTACTAGAGACAGGATTTCACCATGTTGCCTAGGCTGGTCTTGAACTCCTGGCCTCAAGTGATCCACCTGCCTCAACCTCCTAAGTACTGAGATTGTGTCGAAGAGCCACTGTGCCTGGCCCCAAAATGTAGAAACCTCTTTAACCCAGAAAACCTAATTGGTGGCTCTGTGACCTGTATCATTTCACAGGTGGTTACTGGGCAGCCTCCAAGAACAGAAGCAGCTGTGGCAAGGGAATTCTCCAGAATCTGTGAGGTTTCTAGCTACAAAGAGCTTCAGTGATATCTGCTTGTCACACCAGCAAGTCCTGGAACTCATCAGTAACTGACTCTTACATGAGCCCCTAAATAAGGAAGGCTCTCCCTTGCCACCCTCATGATTCATCTCCTATGGTTCTCAGCAAACCATCAGTGCGATGTTTTGACAGAGAATAAAATGGAAAGCTATCCAAATGTTGACTGACTTCGGGTACTATGGGAGCATTGGGGGAAAAATAACTGTTTTTTAGGAGAAGGATTCTGTATGAGAACAGGTAGAACCTTTTTCTCTAACTCTAGGAGTGGAAGAGAAAAGAGACACATACCAATGGGCAGTTCATATCCAACAGACACAATTCAGCTCACACAATCCAGACACCTGACTTAATATCGATAAAGTCTCACTGGATCACTTAAGACAGGATTCAGAGGCAACAGCAATGTTTCTGTCTGTCCGAGGGTCTCAGGCATCAAACTTCCACCTCTTTAAGGTTACTTAACAGCCTAGGCAAAATTTTGGTGGTTAGAACGGCTATTCAGCTGCTTTAGCAATTCATTTGCATACAGAACAAGCTTCATTTCCCCTTCACACTCTCCTTGGTCAGCCTCAAGTTGCCATTTCCTACAACTTTATAGCTGAAAACTCTACTCTGCCCTGTATATCTCTTCTTCTAAGTAACCTTGTTTGACTAAAGAGGCTGTGGGGAGGTAAATGTAAAATGTTGTTCTTTCCTCACCTCTTATGCACTTTGACATAACACAGAACAAACCAGGTGGCAAGAAAGATTCCACCCATGTCCATCTGTCCATCTTAATACAATTACCTACGTGCTACGTGTACTATAACTTAGCGAGCAACCAATTATTAAATGTGTAACCAATTTTCCTTGTATATTGCTACAGTGACAAACCTTAGAACAAATTCCTAGAAAGGGAATTATCTGGCAAAGGCTTCCGAATGTGAAATTGCCTTCTACCAAAAGCTACTGCAATATATATTTCTCCCATCTGTATCTATTTCACTTTACTCCTAACAACTGTAGATATAACATTTATATATAACATTTTTCTGCCAATTTGATTTCAAAATACTAGTCTTCATTTTATTATTCGAGAATAAACTTTTTGTCATAAATTTACTGGACACATGAATTTGTTTTTTAATTGCCTGTTTATGTTCTTTGCCTGTTTTGACAGGATGTTGATTTTTTAGAGTTTGATGTATATAACAGATATTAACCTCTCACCAAATATATTGCAAATATTCTTTCCCAGTGAGCTGTCTTTTAATTTATAGAGCATTTTATGACATCTGTATGTTTCATATTTTTACATTGCTTCTATAAACCCTTTCCTTAACAGATTCTCTCTCTGCTTTTTTTTTTTTTTTTCTTCAGAAAGACCTCCACTCCACTCAGATATAATAGCTACCTACATTTTCTTCAGTGTGGTTTTCTTCTATGTGGTCATTTTTTAAACCTTTTATTCATCTGGAATTTCATGGCGTACATGAATTAAAAATCAACTTTGTTCTTTTCATGTATTATTTGTCCTAGTACTACTAAATAATTATAGCCTCATCTTCTTTATGTTACTCTAAATGACAGTATTATAATGCTTAATGTCGCATAGTATAATATCTCCCCCCTTTTTAAAAAAATTATATTTTAGTTATTTGTTTATTCTTCCAGATAAACATAAGGTCACTGTGAAGATTTTTTTTTTTGAAATCCCGTAAGGCTTTGGATCACAGCACCACTAAACTTCTATTCTCCCCCAATCAATGTAATCATGTGCATGACTGAATTCCATCTAATAACATGAGCATTCCATTTATCAAATTGTATTTTTCTTTGCAGAGTCTCTCTTTAATCTAGACATAAATTCTCTGAGGACAAACTTTATTTCCATTTTGTTGCTCAGTATATTCTATTTCTAGTAGGTAGTAGAGTGTACTAGTAGTTAACTGAATGAATGAAATCGAAGTGACCTAGAACATACATCTCGAAATCTTATTTAGCATTTCAAACCCAAAATAGCTAAAACAGCACCGTAACCCTGAATACACTTGATGTGTGTAACTCAGCAAAGTTCTAAGTGCAGGGACTTACAGCCCACCACATCACTCTGATAACTGCATAACCAACTCCAAAGACAGATACCTTTCTAAATTACTGCAACAGCAATGCAAAGGGGAAATGAATACAGAGGGTAACACTGGGTAGATCAAGATGAACCAAAGCCAAAAGAATTGGAACTCATGCTTGAGAACTACAGAAACGTGTCTAAAGTTAGATATATCACTGCCATGGTGAAGTAAAAAAGTCAGAAAACTACTTTAAAAGGTCCTAGGCCCAATGTTAAGAGAGATTTAGGACACTGGGAGAGCAAAGGTTCAAGGTAGGTGTGTGTAGACAGAGAAATATCCTATAAAAAAAGACCTCAGTCAGTGTTCCTGACCTGTCTTCTTCCTGGCTCCTTGCTGAAGGGACTCAGCTAACAAAATCCAACCCACTGGTGGATGCTGGATGGAGTCACGGTGAATCGTACCTACATTGCTGGAAGGGATCACCTGCACTGTTTGGCTTCTAACGAGCACCTCTTTTGAGCTAATGATTTACTAGTTTTAAGATATATTTACAATGATATTTATCATAGCACTGTAATGACAAAAACTAAACAAACACGCTAATGCCCATCTACAGGGGAGTGAATAAATATATCGACATATCCATACTTTGCAGCTGTGAAAAAGAAGGGGCTATTGGAGACCTTGGAGAAAAAAACCCACAACATACAGTTAAAGAACATTTGTTTTTTGGAGACAGAGTGTTTCTCTGCCACACAGTCTGGAGTGCAATGGTGCAATCATGGCTCACTGCAGCTTCAACTTCCCAGGAGGATCAAGAGATCCTCCTGCCTCAACCTCCCAAGCATCTGGGACTACAGGTGTGAGTTACGTAGTTTTTGTAGAGACAAGTGTCTCCCTATGTTGTCCAGGCTGGTCTTGAACTCCTGGGCTCAGGCGATCCTCCTGCCTTGTCCTCCCAAAGTGCTGGGATTATAAGAGTGAGCCAATATGCCCGGCCAACAGATTTTTCTTTTTTAATGGTAAGAAGAGAATGTACATAGTCTGATCTCATTTTTATGAAAATGTTCACATTTATAAACATTTGCATATTTTATATGAGCTTAGATTGGTATTGAAGAATAAACACCAAATTGTTAATGCTGGTTAAAGAGGAAGACAGAAATTTAAGAGGAGAAGGGGCTGAGTTAGCTCTTCCGTGATATTCTTCTGTGTTGACTTGTTCTGGTGGCCATGTATAGCTTTTGTGCCTTGAAAAGAGAAGCTAGTAAGTTATTATTTTTGAAAATAAATAGACATGTCAAATTTTGAAAACTGAATATTGACGATGCAAATGTAAAATTATCTCGGAATTCTCAAATGTAGAACAAAAAAAATAATGAACCCTATTAGAACATACTTGCGGTGGTCAAACTTTAATGACTAAAAGCTGCAAAGAGGTACTACAATTAGTTTTCCTTTGATTTCAGGGATGTATTTATTCTCCTTTATCTTAAGATAGAACTAACAGACCAAATGGTTTTGAAAGGTCCTAGATATTCTCAACATCTGGGTATATTCCAGGAAGACTAAGTTAATTTAGATATTCACAGGGTGGCACGTTTGACAAGGAAAATGCAAATTTGATCACTGTAGTTGGTATTCAATTAGCTACTCAAATAGAAGGGGGAAGTAGTGACAGATAAACAGATATGAAGCTATGGGTACCATAATGTATTTAACTTTTGAAAGCCTTGTTCAACTTTCTCAGGAACCTATCTAGGAAATTGGATGAAATTTGTATTAGATTGCAAATATTGTTTTGGTGTACCCCCAGGGGATTAATTAAAGAGCAACCACGTAATACTCCTTGTAATATACTCTAAAATACATTCAATGTTAAGGAAGAGATACAGTTGTCCCCAACCATCCCAGGAGTACTTTTCATGAATATTTTTCAACATGTGGGTCATGATCCATGAATAAGTCTTGAGAAATTTAGTGTGCTGTGATCAGCATAGGTCTAGATTAAAAAAAAAGTTTGCCTCAAATACTCCCTTCTTTTCTGCATCCTACCCCGTACATACTATACCCCAACCAGCAGGAAAAAAACACTTCCTCTGAAGCCTGGATAGCCATATCCTGGGTTGATTTTCAAGGAGCTGATTTTGTCATTAAGAAAAACATTAAGTATACGTTCGAAAATTCAGGAGCTAATTCTATTTCCTCTACTTCCCAGCAAGGCATTTGTTATAATGGGTAAATGGCTTTGCCTTAGGATTTCTTGCTGAGAAATAGCTCCTAAATGCCCATTTCTTGTACTGTATATTAAAACATGACATAAGCACAAGGGGGATCACAACAATAAAGTCATAATGCTGCAATCAGGCCAGGCCCCTAAGGACTGCGTTAACAGCCCAGCACTAGCAGTGGATATACAGAGAGGAGCTGTGTGCACCCTGAGTACAACAGATAGTAAATCCTCAATTGAAAAGTTATCTCTTGCAGCTGTGCTGCCAACATGCAGACACCTGAAGACTACAATTGTCCACAGAATTCTCAGAGGAAAAGACATCTACTATTGAAGCTCTAGCATGTCCTCAACACACAGAGCAAGACACTGATCTCAAAGTCCAACAGCTAAGCGTGACAACACCCTTGTGCTCCAGGCTTGTAAAAATAGCTGCCGACCACACTCCTGCACCCAGAGGGTCATACTTTATGTGGCCCAAACTCACCTTGCCTTCTTTCCCTGCAGGCTAACTCACCCTGCGCATCCACCTTGCTAGGCGATTTAACTGTACCCAGTTCAATTATATGGACAAACAGGCTAAGAACCAAGGTCTACAGCCCGTTTGCCTAAGCCAATAACTTGGCTATCTTTTTTTTTTTTGGAGACAGAGTCTTGCTCTGTCGCCAGGTGCCAGGCTGGAGTGCAGTGACGCGATCTCGGCTCACTGCAACCTCTGCCTCCTGGGTTCAAGCAATTCTCCTGCCTCAGCCTCCTGAGTAGCTGGGACTACAGGCATGCACCACCATGCCCAGCTAATTTTTGTATTTTTAGTAGAGATGGGGTTTCGCCATGTTGGCAAGGATGGTCTCGATCTCTTGACCTCATGATCCACCTGCCTCGACCTCCCAAAGTGTTGGGATTACAGGCGTGAGCCACTGCGCCTGGCTGTTGGGTATCCTTTTTGAATGCTTCCTCCACATCTCGCTTAGCAATTTCTGTTGATCTTGCCTCACAAATCATTCTGGAAACCGTCTACTCCTCCCCATGCCAGCATCGTCATTCTAGCTCAGGGTCCACTGCTTGTCTGGATTGCAACAGTGTTTTCACTGGTTCCCTACCTTCAGCCTTCTCTCTAAACTGTTCTCCAAAGGAAGTATAGACGCTCTGAAGTGTAATTCTGAGGATATCATTTCTCTTGCTAAAAGAGAAATATAAACAAACAACAACCCTTCAGTGGCTGTCCTTCACCCTCAGGTAGGGTCCACATTCCTTGATGCGGCCCGAGAACCCCGCTCCCACCCCCATGCCATCTTCAGGTGGCCTCTGGAAGAACTTCAGTCCCGGTGGGCACCTCTCCTATCACCCTCCTGGTTCCCATCAAGCTTCTATCACACTCCCTCAGGGGCCTTGTTTCTTTGGTCTCCTCTAGTAGTCTGGAAACTCCTTGAGGTCTAGGATTTTGCCTGACTGGTTTCCAACAGGCAGCATTGCGCCTGGCAAAAAGGGGGCCCTGAATTCATGCATGTTAAAGACTAACACTGACCAGTTCCTCTGCCGTGGGAACTATGATACAAAGCTAAACCAGGTGTGGGAGGTCATTGTGTGCTTTGCACAATTACACAATGTGGACTTCCAGCAATGGTTAGGAAACCATCCCATCAAATCTCTCAGGTACACAAGGATGGAAAATCTAGGGCTAGACAGTCCCATGACTTCAGCCACACAATCTGAAAACAAAAGGGAGCACTGAAATCAATGATGTAAGTCTCCTTATGATGACAATGTTAACATTATTTATCATAAATACATTTTGCCCCTAAAGCCATTCCACATAAAGACATCATGCCAAAAAAACAATCGTTAGAGCAATTAAGTACCTCCATGATCCTATTTTTTAAAATCCATGTTTGCGTTTTTCTTTAAAGCTGTGATCCTAACATACAGATATGGCGAATTTTGTACCATTTTGTATTGGTTTTCCCAAGTGGGTCCACAGTCTTCGTATCTACGGTTTCAATGCCTGAGTAAATGCCATCAAGTTAATGTATCACACTTTCCTTAATCACATTTAGGCATTTAAAAAATCTTTACTAATTTAAAATAATGCTGTGACAAACATAAAATGATTTCCTTCTTTTCAAATTAGGAAAGAGTTATTTTTTTCTCCTTATTTTAGAAGACTATTTTGCTATGTGAAAAAACTTGCAAGAACAGACAGTCGGAACCCATCTACATGAACAATACCCCCAAACAGTGGCTAATGTAAGAATGGACCGAAACAGGCTTGCAGATCAGAACACATGCAAGAAAGGAGGCTGTGAGTGGCAGTGGAGAGGACCTGGGAAGGGAAGAGAGGCGCCAGAATGGAATTTAGAGTGCGCTCCTGAATGACATGGGGGGAAGCATTTCCGGAGTCAGTCTTGCCACTTACAGTTTTTTTTTTTTTTTTTAATTGTATTTGGGCTCTGGGGTACATATGCATGTCCCGCATCCTGCAGGACAGTCTCCCTCCCCACCACCCCTCCCTTTCCTATATCAGGCATTTCTCCTGGTGTTATCCCTCCCCATCCTCCTTGCCCGAAATGTCTCCCCCTGTCTCTGCCCCTCCACCCCCACCACCTAGCCCTGTGAGGGGTGTTCCCTTCCCTGTGCCCAGCCACTTAGACAGTGAACAAAGACTCCACCCTGCAGCGGAATGCGTTATGGAAAAAGACAAGACAGTGGCGAGTGGACCATCTCAGCGGCCCTGAGAATGCAGCAGCTTTCCTAGCAAGGTGGCTAGGGGTCAGATTTAGACACAAAGGGCAGATGCTATCAGGGGCAGCAAAGGATTCTGGCCCGTGTCCAGTAGTTGGAGAACTAGAAAATATGAGAAACAGCAAACAGGGTGGTGGTGGGCGGGGGAGGGGGGGCGCAGGGTAGAAGATTTATTTATAAGGGATATGTTGGGAAGGGTTATCCAGAGAAATAATAGAATCCCAACCCACTTTGCCTATGACAAGTGGCCACTCAACCACACTCCCTCCTTACCCCCAAGTCTGGCCCTTGCAGAGACAGCTAAGCCAACAACCAGATTCCTTTCTATAATTAAATTTAATTCAGCACTCATGCAAATATTATTTCTCACACTACTGTCTTCTATCATTGTTGTGTTAACCTCAACAATTTTCCCATTACACTTCTAGTGTCAAAGAATAATAAAATCCTCCTAGATACCTGTTCTTAATTAACATGTTCTATTTTCTTTTCCTCCTCTCCTATCCTCCTGCCCTCTGCCAGAAGGCAAAGGGGATCGAAAGTCTTCCTGCAAACAGAGCTGTGGTCTCAAGTGATTCGTCCCATTTCTATCTCTCTCATTTTTTTTCAAAAAAATCTTTTTTATTAAAAAAACTTGTAAAAATATTTATACATACTTTAAGAAGCCAGGTTACTATTAAGACTTGAATTTAGCAGAGCTTAAACAAAAGAAGAGCAAAAATAGTCAAGAAGTCATAATTGACTGTTAAAGTGTTATGCATCTCATGTACCATCCCCCATACCACACTCTTCCACGCCTCATTCAGTACCTTACAGAGACCCTTTAAGAACACAGCCTGTGCTTTCAGCAGTAACTGACATCCCTGTAAATCCAAGTAATGTTCAGAAAATAAATCCACTGCTCTCTGCTGCCCATATAGCACCATTAATCTTACGAACAGTACCACAGAACACCATCCCCCAGTCCCCTCCATCTGCTTTAAGTAGGGCAAGTGTTTTACTCATGTTAATTGTTCTGACAGATGAGGATCAACACTGCTCTAATCCATTTGCAGCCTAGCACGGGGAACATTTGTCTTCTCAAATGCTGTTAGGGGCAAGTACGCTGGCTGTTGGTAACACGAGAAGTACTTCAGGCAGTGCTCAGTACTCTGAAGTGATTGGCTCTGCTTTCCTCATAGAGGGAATGCAAAGGAAATTCTTCCCAAAATGGGTTCAAGATGTTCTGGCTGCCACTGTGGTTGTGTTTTGATCCTTTAAAAACAGCAGATAGTAGAATTTTATTAAAGTAAGATACTGAATCAATTTCTATTGATTTCTTTCAAAATGCCAGTGTATCTTCTCATTTACCAACTAATAACATGCAAGTTTTCAAAAAGACAAATGGATGCAGTTGAATTTTTCAGAAGGGATTTTGCCACAAAATGCAACAATCCAGTTAGGAACACATTTTGCAAGGATATACCTCGCACCAATTTATACCACACACGGAGAACATTAGAGCCAAGGCCTGCCATGTTTACAAGAGTATGGGCCCTAGATACAGCACATCTGTGTTCAAATCTCAGCTTCACCATCTTTTATCTTCTCAACCAGCTGCTAGGGGTATTGCGGGGATTCCTGGTCAAGGGACATACATACCTAAATATATACATACCTAAATCTTGGTTCTGAATTACCTCAAGATGTAGCTTCAAGGGATGTGTCAAATATTTCCTAGAGATTTCTACTCTCACCCCAGAAGTACAGTCAAAGAGGATTTCCATACAGAATGAATACAGTGGCCCGAGAGCCTCCTCCTCTGATTTTAGGTTGGGCTCGTCTGCCTGGTCCTCCATCAGCAGTATTTCTTTACCACCATTTGGACTTCACGGGCCTATCTCTACTGCTTATCCTCATGTGGTTTTCAATTTGCCATTTTCTCCTTCTTATTCCCTTGTTTTATTGCTGTTTCTTCTTCAGTTCCACCCTGTCTCCCGCGCTTCCAATTTATAATAATACCCTTATACATTTCAACACTTCAGTACAGTGCTTCCAGCTCAGAAATCTAATGAAGAAAAACAAATACGGCACGACTCAGATTTATGGAATATATTGTATAAAGAACCCACCAGAAAAACCCACTTGTTACTCCTTAGAGGCAGGACTACTGACTTCTTCCTTCTGCCTCTCCTAGGCTCTCAATGCTGCTCAGCATGCACTGGTGAGATGAGAGTAGATGGAAAGGAGAATATTCTTCTAGTTTGGGGACTCTTCTTCAACTTCCAGGTAAAGGCATGGCCCAAGATTGGATACTTAACAAAAATGCCTACTGACGTGAGAGATGTTGCTATAGTGCCAGCTATTACCTGACAAGCCATTTTTGCCCAAGAGTATAAATTTGCATAAATGTTAGATAGTCAGGCGCTGATGAGCTAACACGGTGGTGAGGGGCCATGCACCCTCTGCGCTCACTAGGTTCAGCTGGAAGCATCCTTGTGCTTGTGTAAGGTAAAGCCACAGCTCTCTTCTTCGCCAGTGTTCCTTGTCCATTTCTTTTCTATATTATGGTGATTCTACCCCCACCAATGAAGTGTTTTTAAGGGGGTAGAGAAGGGAATGAATTGCATTACACACATTATACAGATTCTCTTCATTCAGTTAGTATTTACTGGATGGCCTCTGCAGCTTGGTATCTGTTCTTCCATTACTGCACTCCAGGCAGACCCAGTGTTCTAATGTGGTTAACTGGGCACACATCCTTTTTCACTAGACCACACTAATGAGATGGTAAATGATTCATTCAAAATACACATATTGGGTATCTACCATGCACCAGTCATTCTGTTAGTTATAGAAGTAAAAGATTAAGATATTCTCCTACCTTCAAAAGTCAAGACTTCAAAAGCTACATGAAGATACTCATGTGGAAATATGAAGGCACTTTTAAAGCACTTGATATTTCCTTTCACATATAACATATATCACAGTGAGTTTTGTATTTACATGCCCCAGACTCCATAGCTATTGGTGAACTCCTGGATTTATCTACTTCTGTTGCCCAGCATGAGCCTGGCACATAGCCGCACTTAATGCATGTGTATCCCATGGGGAATTGACAATCCAGATGGTGGGAGGGTATACACCCAATAGCCATGTGTCCCAGGATGCTTGTGACGAGCCCACAGTGAAGGTCTCAGGAATGTACCACAGACAGCACAGGAGAGTTCAATGCAGTCTCATTTGAGATGATTCAGGAAAATTTTTTTTGGAGAGAGGGCATTTGAGCTAAGTTTGGAAGAAGGATTTCAACAGGCTGGAAGAATGAGAACTGGGCAAGGTGTCCAGGTGGGAAGAGCACCTTAAATGGAAGCATGATAGGATTTATACCGGGTCCATGTCTGCCAGATGACAGGCCTTATGCAGTGGGGGCTCTAGATCTCTCAGCAGCCCCATCTGCTCCTCAATGTAATTGATTTAAAAGGTCAGCTCTTTTACACTCCTGAGACAGGAGCTCTGATTCACGCCAGAGAGGTCTGGAAAATTTAAGTGGGCGTGCACCCGCGCTCGCGCTCTCTCGCTCTCTTTCTCTCTCTCTCTCTCTCTCTCTCTGTGTGTGTGTGAGTGTGTGTGTGTGTGTGTGTGTGTGTGTGTGTCTGTCTGTCTGTCTGTCTGTCTGGAGGGTGGGAGGGGAGGGGAAGAGAGACAGAGAAATGTCTCCTTTTAAATAAGCTTCTCTAACTTTTAGCCTTTTCAATATATGCAATTTAGTTCAAATCTATCTTTTTTTCCTTCAGGTACCAGGTCAGAGAAAATCTGTCAGACCACTCTTAAAAACATTCTTTTCTGTCTTAGAAGAAAGGAGTGTAGATAGGTATTACGGTCTCTGATGGAAACATCCTGACAAAGTCAGCTACCTCCCTCCCGCAAACATCTCCCTCCTCAGGAAGGGCCTGGCTTTACCCAAGGGTTTTGGTTCCAAATAGGCCTGGAAGGGGACACTCATTGGCTGTGTCGAATTACAACCCCCATCAGCTGCATTAATAGGAATACTGTATCCAGCACAGAGCAGGGCCAGAGTCTCAGACACAGAGCTACTCAGGCATCTGGAGAAGTGTGCAGACCCAAACAGCCCATCTCAAGAGCACCAGGGGGAAATGGGACCAGTCAAAATGGATGGGAATTAGCTGGAAACCATAACTATTGCTGAAAAACAGTCAGAATTCTCTTCGTTCTGTCTGAAGCGAGACTGGTGGGGAGAAAGGGTGTAAGGGGAATAAAGGGCCGACACCCATTAGCCCTTTTCACATGTCTGCTGCTCTCCTCCCTCCTCTGCCCACCCCACCATCTTCACAATTCCCCATGCTATTTTTCAGGTGTGCAAACCGAAGCCCAAAGAGCATAGAATATCCAAAAATCACAATCCTGGTACGTACAATGAATGTCTGATGCCCAAATCAGTTTTTATTCTCCCCTAAACCTCATTAGGGTAGACAGCTGGCACTTAATTTTTAGAGTGATCTCAAAAGAACTGTAATCTCTTAACATTAGGATCTGCTCTTATAAGATTGTTTTCCCACTTATTAGCACCATGCATTTGTTGAGTTGGATTTGGATAATACCAATACTCTGGCAGAACATAATAGGATAATTCAGGTCCTTAACCCAAAGCTCTGTTTCTATTTAAGATCGTCTAAAAGAGCTACAACAGCATTTAATTCTTCACCACCCACCCACCCTCCTCCCTGCAACTCAACTGGTTTTCCTTAACTGCTAAGCATAACTTAGTTTTTCTAGTATGGACTGGCTAGAAAGATGCTGAAAGAAAAATTAGGCCAACTTGTAAAACTTAACTTCGCTGCTTTGTGGAATACCAGTTTTCCTCTATAGCTGTTTAGTTAGTTTCTTTCTTTCTTTCTTTCTTTTTTTTTTTTTTTTGAGGCAGGATCTTGTTCTGGAGCACAGAGGTACAATCACAGTTCACTGCAATCTCCTGGGCTCAAGTAATCCTCCTGCCTCAGCCTCCCAAAGTGCTGGGATTATAGGTGTGCACCACCACGCCCAGCTTATAGCAGTTTGGTTTCTATAACCCTATAGAACAGAGGTCAACAGGGATTATTTTTATTAAAAATATCAAAAGAAGAGGTGGACCGGTATAAGTAAAGTGATTAAGTCTGAAACTATAGAACACAGAACTTCCGGGTAAAATTCTTTGAGTGCACTGATGGACTCCAGAAGGCTAACAGCTTCAACTTCGCATCTCCAATTCTAGAATTACCAACTGAAATAGATGGGCAGACCACCTCCACTTCATACAAAGTACTCATGACACACACTGTGCAGTGAGAGAAGGAAAGAAAACATTACCCTGAGAGTAACTTTCTATTTGTCTACAAACCCAAAGTTTATCTCCTCCACCTTTTAACTGAAAGGGACAAGAGAGAAAAGGCTGCAAAGGCACCAGGGAAGCCGGGAAAAGACCAAAAAATAATGTGCAACCATACCACGTTAGGTCATTCTATGTGGAGACATCCTCTGCACAATGATCCAAACATCACCTTCATGAAGACAGAGGGGGCATAAAGGGTTGAATTCATCCCATTTTTGATCCTGACGATCTAAACTGTCTCTAAGATGATGTCCCAATTCTGTAGCAGTCAGGGGTGAGGAAGGAGAGTTGTAAGAATGGGAGTAGACTTTATGCAATCAAATCCTAACAAGACACAAGCCCTAGAGGATACAACTCCAGGCAGAGACCATCTATCATGCTTGAAATTCTAAAAATCCTGGTTATTTGATTCTAAAATTCCTGGGCACATGATGTCCTAACCCATAGGAGATGAGAAGCAGCAGATTAAAAGGCTAGCGAAAGCCACACAGATATCCGCAAGAACTGACAGCTGACAAAAAGGTAAAAAAGAGAATAATTATTCTCAAAAGTGAGAGTATTTTAAAACTCAGCAGTCTAGGAGCATTGAGAGGAACTAACAGCTTTACAAACTTCCATCACTCTCGAGTCATTGCCATCCCCAGGCATGTGAAAAATAATTACAAGTGTAGGAAAGAAATACAGCTTAGTAGTAGAACATATTAAAGAGATTTAGGAATTCTAGTTCACACTAAGTTCACTGTGAATGAAGCATGCTGTAGCATGACACTCTGCAGTCTTAGGATATAGTAACAGAAGCCATATAAGGAAATGAAGGAGGAGGTCACCCTTCTTTACCCTGTACTGCTTAGTAAGTTCAATTTGGGATTCCTTAATTTGAGAAGGAAGAGCAATTAAGTGTACATTCAGATGAGAGCCACCAAGACCCTGAGGAGATCTAAAAACAGGGACTATAAGATTTTTAAGTACAAGGACAGTGGTGTGTGGGGGGCAACAATGCATAAACCTAGTTTGTGGATTGACTGACAGCTGCTGCTGAAGCAGGACAGAGGTCTCAGGGATTTCCAGGGTATTAACATGCCTGTGCTGCAATGGATCCTTACAACTACTACAGGTGATCTGGCCACATCTACACAGTATTTCTGACTCAGTCTTTCAGCCCTGCTTCTCACACAGGGAAACCCGGAGTGTGGGTGGCAGGGGATGTGCCAGCAGGAACTTGAAGACACAGTAAATGGGGCTCCGGGGGCTACAGACACATTTTGATTTGCACAGTCTCCCTTCCACCCCCTCATCCGGGCCTGTTTTAAATATGAATGGCTTTGATATGAAAATACGTTTCTGAATTTTCCAAGGCCTGCATCGGGCACGGCGACAATGGACGAGAAACGTGGGCAGCCTCCCCCTTTGGCTACTGCCCTCCAAAATTAACATCACTTATTTTCCAACAAAACAAATCAAACCTCCTAGCCTACTTCATCTATTTAACCTGCCCTGCCGGGTACTCGAGTGTGTAAAGCCTGCCCTAGAGCAGCACTGGATGTAAATGCAACTTAAAGTATTTTTATTTTTAAGACCAACACATATATTAGAGAATAAAGCAAAACACATGTGGTCGAGAAAACATCTACCTCTTAGCCCTGGGATGTTGAAAAAGCTTCAAGCCTATGTATCTTTTCAAGGGTCACCGTGGGCACTCTTGCTTCCCGAAGAGTAGAAGCTTTCCATCTCGCTTTATTTCAGAGCAGAGCTTCTCAACCACATGCAAGGTTGTTGCCAAAGGACATCTGGTAATGTGTGGAGACATTTCTGATTCTCACAATGGGAGGAGGGCAGGGGAAGCTACTAGCTCTACTGGGCAGAGCCCAGGGATACTGCTAAACATCCTATAAAGCATACGACAGCCCCCACAACAAGAATTATCTAACAGAAACCCTGCTTTAGGGAAGTTTTCAGGAAGTGTTGGCCTATAAGATACATGATACTTTGAGTCTCCTGAACATATGCACCAACCAACCATTCCAAGCTCATCTAAACTTTCATCTCCTATAGTTTCTCCTCTACTCCTCATCTGCCCCATCATACTAGCATTTTTTAAAAAGATATTGTTTTGCTCTGTTGCCCAGGATGGGGTGCAGCAATGCAAGCTCAACTCACTGAACCTCTGCCTCCCAAGTTCAAGCAATTCTGTGCCTCAGCCTACCAAGCAGTTGGAATTCCAGGCATGTACCTCCATGCCAAGCTCAGTTTTGCATTTTTAGTAGAGATGGGGTTTTGCCATGTTTCTCAGGCTGGTCTTGAACTCTTGGCCTCAAGCAATCCGCCTGCCTCGGCCTCCCAAAGTGCTGGGATTACAGGTGTAAGCCACCGCACCTGGCCTCCTCTGTTTCTTTTTAAGAAGATGAGGATAAAAGTACTGTCAACTCACTGAGTTGTTGTGAGGATCAGAGGAGCCCAGGATATCTCAGGGCTTAGCCAAGAGTCTTCCATGCTCTGGGGCTCCCAAACTTTCCTACAAGAGAAAGTTGTAATAAAATATACCAACAAAAGCAAACACGTACCCCTGTGACCAAAACAGGAAAACTAAACAGACTCTCTCACATCACAAATGTGAGCCATACTTCAGACAGACCACCCCACGTCACAAACCAGGCACCTTACCGCTCTAGTGCATGCTCAGAACAAATTGAGGAGCTAAGACCTAACAACAGGAGCATAAACAAATCTGGTGTGTGGCCCTGCTTGAGCATGATCCCATTATCATTCTAGAAAGGGGAAAGCAGAAGTAAACCAAGCCAGAAAGGAGCCTCTCTCACGCCTGGGATTTTTGAAAAGGGGATGTAAAAGGGGCCATGCCTTATTTACAGCCAAGGAAGCAAGGACCTCAGATGGAACTGAAACAATGAATACAGCCTATGTTAATGGCAGCTTGTCCACATTACATGCAAGCCTTGTGGTTGTCTCTGGATGCCCCGTTTTCTATTATAAACTCATCACAACCATGATTAGATATTGTCAAGCATCACAAAAAGACAAAAGCCATCTACCAAACTAAATTCTTCTCATTGTTTACCAAAAGGAGGTAAAAAAGATTCTAATTATTCTCGTCCCATGAAACAGGTAAACAAGAAGCACAGAGTCACATGCTCTGCCACAGAATAACCAGCAGTTAGAATTTATTCTGTTTCCAAGGACAGCCAGAGTGACTGCAGGGGTATGGCTGCAACGTTCAAATTATTTAATGAGCAAATTGGATCAAGAGGCTGAAGGCTTTATGTTTTCATATTTATTACATAAAGATGCATTACAAACACAAAAGTAGAGAGGGGAAGGGGAAATCAAGGTTGAGGGTACACACGCTTTTCAGAGGGGTATGGTATGAAGAGACCAACCCACATCTAAGCTGAATGGACAGTGCACACATCATCCTGCTTCATCATCACAACGGGCCTGTGAGGTAGGTGCTGTTGATTCTTCTCATCTTCCAAGTGTGAGATGACGGACTCCCAGAAGCAGAAGAACGTGCCCAGGGCCACACAGCTGGTCAGTGGCAGAGCCAGGAATCAAGATGTCTACCTGACTCCACAGTATTTAATTCAGATAAACTCTAAGCTCAACTAATTATAAAAGCAGAACAAAGAGTATTAGGAAGCCAGTATTAGGTAACACAGATGAGAAATGGATACTAAGTAAGAAAAAGTAAATGTGAGAAGGGGAAGCCCTGTTACTCTGTGAGACACAGCTGAACTTGGTGCAAGAAATTTTCTGAATGCAAAGCCCAGAGACAGCATCACCTCCAAGGAGAAAAGCTGTCTACCAAGCCCTGTGAAAAAGAACACCTGAATAGAACCCAGAGAACCTCAGACTTGCTTCAAGCCTGTGTTCATAAAATAATCCAATGTGTACACTGAGCCCAGTGACAGCTGCTGCCCTCACCTTGCTCTACATGTCCTCTTTGGAAGATGCTAGCATTTTATATGGCAACTCAACAGTCAGCTGCCCCTTTAACAGTGAGACTCTCAGGTTTCACTCTGGGGGAAGTACTCACTAGAGACCATCTCTCTGATTTTATAGGTCAAAAGAAAGTAGCTTTGAAGTGTTAGCCCAATTTTACATTTAAACAGAAGAGAATGCTGCTTGAAGGATCAGATGATCAAAGCAGAGACTGACCATGCTCTTCTGTAAAAGCCTGCCCATTAGGTGTAAGCCCATTTTACAGGTAGCAAAACTGAGTCTGAGAAGTTAACTGGATGGGCCATCCAGGTTCATTATGACTTGCTTAAAAGCAGTGTCAGACTCAGGTGACTCTAAGCCTCACAGTCTATCACTAGGCTGCACAGTCATACTTACCCCTTTATAGTCACACTACAGAGAAAAAATAAAAGTGAATCAACTGAGCAGATCAAAATAAAAAGAGAAATAAATCAATTGAGCAAGTAGGAGGCTGGCTCCAAGTGCTCAGAGTCTAGTTGGAATCACTGTTTAACCTTTGAAAAAGGAAGCAGGTTGTGTTTAAGGACATGGATGCTACCAAATTTAAATTAAATAGGCAAGTCACTCACTTTTAATTAGCCATAATTTTAATTAAGCAGCCACCCATAAAAAGCCCAGTAACCACCATTACCAATGAAGCTGTATAACATTCCTGCAGGAGAAGACTTGGCTCTTGGATGTGGATTCTCTAGAGAATCTCGTTAGTCCACTGAGATCCCACTGGCTAATGGACCACTCAGCCTTAATCCCAGCCTAGCCACCTGCAGCCCATGACTCCTCAACCTAGGGTCTTCTGTTAGCACCTGATCAGGTGTTAAGGTGTCTATAAGGTCCGGTTATTTTCTGCCTGGGCAGCTGCTATTACAGTCTTGGTCAAACTGCAGTTGTAAAGTGAACTAAGTCCATAGCTAAGCGGTCAGGTGGTAAGATGTGAGAACTGGCTGTCCTTTGCTTGTGTTCACAGGCTGCTCTAGGTCGGTAAGGCTTTGACAAGACACTTCACCTATTTCCCCATGAAACTGAAAGGTCTGCGGAGAAGGATGATAACAAATAGTGGTGGCAAGTAATCGCGATTTTCTAGATCCAGGATCTCTGGCCTACACAGCAAGGGCAAAATCACACACAGAGGAGGGGCTATAAGGATTCTCCAGTGTCAGGAAACTTTAAATGATGCATATCAAAGGAGAAGCTTAGAACACCAAGGAGAAAGGCTCCAGATTAAAACAAAGAAAAGCCTGAACTCTAAGGGGAAAAACTTGTTCCTGAATCACAGCTAAAGAATGCAGAGGTATTCCTGTTAGTATCCCGTCTGTGGCGGGGAGGGGGAAGGGGGGGCGGCAAACAAAACAACCACAAAACTTAAGAGTGGGTTGGGGTGAAGAGCAGGATCTGGCACAACAATAAACAGATATCTGAATGGTTTCAGGATCTCAGTATCTCGGGCTGCAAAAGGGCAGTGCCAGGAAAACCCAGGGCAGGGGCAAGAGGAAGTATATGAAACATCCTCTGAGTGGATTCCCTTACTGGGTGTGAGGAACAAGGATTGTCTAAACCTGAGAGGCAGAGAAAAATAAATGTCTCTAAAGTTTGCCGTCTCTTGAACACAGCCTCATCATGACGTGATGATCATCCGTAGGACCAAGATCAAGTATTCTGAAGTGTGCAAGGAAGATGGAGTCGAGGGCAGAGCATGGTGCCTGGCATGAAGCGGGCACAACCCTGACAGCTGGATCTCAGCAGCAGGCTGGAAAAGCCCATCCTCTCCGGATTATATAGAGGCCTTAAAATGAACAGAAATCATCAAATGCAAAAAATGACAATCACCTCCTTTTAGTATTCTCCATTACATTGCATTCAAGTTCTCAAGTGTCACTGAGCGGAAAGTGGGAGGCTGCTTACCTGTCTTTGCTTCTGATCTCTTCCCCACCAATGTTAGAACTGGGAAAGGCTGGCAGGGTGTGGTGGCTCACACTTGTAATCCCAGCACTTTGGGAGGCCGCGGTGGCCAGATCAGGGGGTTAAGAGATTGAGACCATCCTGGCCAACAGGGTGAAATGCCATCTCTACTAAAAGTACGAAAACTAACTGGGCATGGTGACACGTACCTGTAGTCCCAGCTACTTGGGAGGCTGAGACAGGAGAATAGCTTGAGGTTGCAGTGAGCTGAGATCATGCCACTGCACTCCAGCCTGGTAACAGAGCCAGACCCTCAAAAAAAAGAAGAAGAAGTTGGAAAGGCTGGTCTGCCCTATCTGCCTCTGCACCAGTACTCTACATTTTTCTGACCCTTATTATTCTTCTTAGGTTTGTGGGCTTGAGCTTTGCTTCTGTCATTTTCTTCTGTCTCTTTGAAGGAATAAAAGGAAGTTCTCTCACTTTAACATCGTTTCTTCTGGCTACAGCCTAACCAGGAATATCGCTGGCCATTGTGTGGAAACTGGCCCTGGAGGCCCGTCCCAGGCATGACCCTACTAAATCCAGAGGGCACCTACAAGCCTTCCTGCTGGGCCATGTTCTTTTAGACAGGCTGTAGCCCTCAGCTAAGCAAAGGGGAGAAACAGGAGTACAAGGGAACTGAAGATGATGATCACGGACCCCCTGACCTCACAGTGATGCAGGCAGAGGTTTCCTCGCCACATCTCTGTATATCAGAGAACAGAAAGGAAGCAAGCTCATGGGGCTGAGGATGGGCGACTTTATTTTGAAGAGAGGAGGATGCAACAGTTTCTTTTTTTCTAGGACAGTTGAAGTGACACAACTGATTATAGAACAGCAATGAGAAAGAGCAGCCCCCTGGTGGGCCACCAATCCCCCATTAAGGTCCTAAAGCCATAACACTGTGATTCAGGTGTAGTGTGAAGTTGTTTTTCTCTCTTCTCTGGGGCAATGTTGGACTTTAACCAATTCAACAGAAGTTTCTCAAGAGTGTTTGCATGTACTGAGTACTGCACAAGCCCTGGATAAATTAGGTCAGCACCATGCACACCTGCTGGATGCCTGGATTTCTTTATGATATATCCAAGACAGATTCAGTCATTTGTCAAACATGACCTTTTGTCTTGTTTTCCCCCAACCACACACTAGAAGATGAGGTTTATGTCACTCTTGGAGCTTAGATCTCATTCCATGTGGCTGGGCCCAGTGCCACACGCCCCTACCTTCACCATGGCATTAACCCACCAGACCCTAAAGAAGTGCTGACACCTAAGAATAACCGAAGACAATACCTAAGACATTTAGGTGAGGCCAAGCTATTAGGCCAAGGTCACCCTTTGAAAACACTTTTGAGACATGCAGTCTAGAAGGCTTTCCCTTCAGATAAGAACATTCTCTGGACAACCTTGTCAATGTTGATAAACTGTGAAACACAAGGTACCATTCTTTCACTAAGAAGTTTTTCCTTTTCTCCTGAACATGGGATTATATATTCTCTGTAAGAAATTTGTAAGTTATGAAAAAGCACATGCAGAAAATAAAACCTATATCCCCTATTTACAATTAGCATATGTCTTTGCGTGTACTTGTATATGTGGATTGAAGACACACATGCATGGGATTTGGATCGTGTGTGCCAGAAAGAATCCTAGCTCTGAAACTAACAGTGTGATGTGCAACTTAACACGTTTTACAGTTCACTTACTATTAAACCATTTTGTTAGGCCTAAATGGAGGTGTTGTCAGGGCTAGGCTTCCCAGAAAGGCTCTGGGGGAGAATTTATTTCCTTACCTCTTCCCCTTCTAGCTTCTGGTAGCTGCCGGCATTCCTTGCTCATGACCCCTTCCTTCATCTTCAAGGCCAGCAGCACTGTATTTTCAAGTCCCTCTCAGACTCTGACTCTTTGCTTCCAATAAGACATCTCTTTCTTCTGACTTTCATCTTCCTCCCTCCCTCTTATGAAGACCCTTTTGATTATACTGAGCCTACCTGGATAAGAGCCTCATCTTAAGCTATTATTGATGGTAGTCAGCACGCAAAAAGACATATGCAAAGTCCCTTTTACCATGTAAGGTAAAATATTCACAAATTATGGGGATTAGGACATGGTGAGGGTAGGGCAGGCATTCAACCTACCAGATACTCTTACTATATTAAGCCATTTGAGAATAGTAACATGGAGTTGTTGGAAATATTTTCTATTTGTCTACATTCTTTCCATGAAAGTAACATGTTTGTTGTCAAATCCTGTTATCTACCCTTTTGTCATTTCTCTCACTAATGTTAAGCCTAGGAATTCCCTCCATATCTTGTCAGGTTAGTATTTGTGTATGCGTGGCTGTGTGTGTATGTACTTTCCTCATTGTTACAAAATCAAGCGACAGAGAGATACATAAAGTAAGAATGAAATTCGTTCCCCACCTCCAATTCTGTTTCTCCTAGGAACCCGCTTCATAGCCTGTGATCCACTCTTCCGGAGTTTATGCTATTCAGTCACACACAGGCACCTCCATTTGTTTATGGGATCAATTTGTACACCTAAGTCTATAGTCCAACTGAGATTTACTTTAGTGAATGCTACTATACACCTAAGAATTCCTCCTCTCAGTTTTTTTTCTAAAGAATGATTAACCAAAGCATGATTTGGGCAATAGTTATTTTTCTATAAAAGCGTGCTTTGTCAACGATTCCTGTTTTTTTCCAGTACCACACCTGGGGATCATCTACCTGCCAGTTCTGCCTCATGTTTACAGGTACCACTATTCACGTGGTTGCAGTTGCACAAACTGAAGAAACAGCACTTGGGAAAAAGTATGCAGGCTCCAGAGGACTCCTACAGATCTAAGCTCACAAAGTAACATAATCATCATCTTCTAGTTCTGTGGCTGGGGGAAAACAAAAACAGGTCATATTTGACGAATGACTGAATCTGTCTTAGAAACATCATAAAGAAATCCAGGCATCCAGCAGGTGTACATGGTGCTAACTTAACTTATCCAGGGCTTGTACAATACTTAGTACATGCAAAACACTCTTGAGAAACTTCTGCTGAATCAGTTAAAGTCCAACATTGCCCCACAGAAGAGAGAAAAACAACAGCTTGACACGATTCAAAAGGCCTCTTGGTCTGTATTGTGTGCTCACACCCTGAATACCAACAATTTAGGAGGCCCAGGCAGGAGGACTGCTTTAAGTCAGGTGTTTGATACCAGCCTGGGCAACAAAGTAAGAATCTGTCTCTACAAATAAATAAAAACTAACTGAGCATGCATGTGTGTAATCCCAGCTAATCAGGAAGCTGATGCAAAAGGATCACTTGAGCCCAAAAGTTGGAGGCTGCAGTGAGCCAAGATTACGCCACTGCACTTCAGCCTGGGTGACAAAGAGAGATTCTGCCTCAAAAAAGGAGGGGAGGGGAGGGGAGGAGAGAGGAGAAGAGGCCTCCTGATGCCATATGCTGCTGAGTGATGAACACTGCTCTGTAGGAAGATTTTGTCAGTCTTCAATTCCCTTATCTACAGTCATTTCTTGAGGACTCATTGTGAAAATGAATCTAGATGCAGTTTATAAAGCAAATCCAATAAACCAAGTCCAAAATAGCCATAAAGTCAACAAAAGAACATGGCCCCACAGCAGGCCTCACTTCTGTTGTCAGTGACAACATCACACCCAGGCTGGTGGTTCCCTTGTTACGAGCAGTGATGTTTAACTCTGAATAGAACCAGGTTGCCCCAGAAGCATCCACATCCATTTCAGACAGTGATTGTGCCAAGGGCTTTCCCAGTGCAGTGTGGACTAAACATACCAAAGCGTTTGTTGAAGGGAACAGCAAAGGAAATCAGCTCCAAGATCACACACAGATCACACTTGGTGTGAAAATGGACCTCGTAGGGTATCAATCAACATCCATGCCACAGCAGCAGCATTCTCAACAGAGCGTGCTCGGAAGGGGTGAGCAGTGCTCCTTACCAGCACCAGGAATGTAGAACCTTTGCCAGCACATACAGGCAGAAAGCAAATTATAACAACCAGAACACAGTGAGTTTCACTTACAGAATTAGACTACAATCTGGTCTCAACCAGACACAAACACTGCCTGCTTAGATCTGTGTAATTTAGAGCAGCCTCAAATGTGTTTCCCATCTCTTCATATGACAGGCAGGTTCAACTTTCTCAGTGTCACCACTCCCCTTTAATGCACTTCCAATTGCATGTGAAATTTATCACCCATCTGTGGGCTCTGGGCCTCCTGAGATCACCAGGACTCTGCGAACTGACACACCCATGGGCCTGGGAAAGAGGCATTTCTTTCATTCTTCTAAGAGTGCTCCAATGATGTCAGAAAAACATTTTCACGATGTCTTTCTCACATCATTGGTGTACTTTTAGAAGAAATGGGCTGCAAGAAAAAGCCAGATGGAAGGTGCAGAGGACATCCTGGCAAACAGGTCAGTATGCCATCTCTAGCTCTGGGATACTAGCTAACAGGTGAAGATATTTTCACTTCTCAAAATCCTTTGACCACAATACTCCCCTTCTCAAAAATCTTTGGCAGCAGCACCCTTCCACCTGTGTTCCAAATACCACCATCTGGCTTTCAGGGTCTCTCACGCGGCACCACATCTCTCTCAGCTCCTTCTACTTCTCTACGTGTGGGTCATGGTGGTCAAGTCATAGCTGCCTTCTTTTGCATCTGTCACCTCCTAAGGGAGAAGGACGTTTTCTCTTCCGGCTACTGAAATCCTATTATCCTTAAAGAGCTAGCGCCAAACAACCTCGTGCATGAGACCCCATAGGCAGCTCAGGCAGCAGCAGACTTCGCTTTTTTCTATTGTCTACTTGTGCCTCAGTTGGCACGTAGTCTTTCACTGGAGTCATGCTGGGAGTCACTCCTATTGGTGATATGCCTATGGATGAGATACCATAAGTAATGGGAAATACTTTCATTCCCACCTCCCTTGCTTGTCCCAACATTTAGGGTTAGGTTTTAGAAGCAGTGGTGGATGGACGAATGCCCCTCCTTCCTGGTATCAGGCTCTTATGACCTGGGGCATAGTCCAGTACCCAGAAGGTTAGTGGGTGAGCCCTGATGGAAGTGGGTGAGGTGAGCAGGAGGGAGCAGAGGGGCCTATGGGATGAGAGGGCACGTCTCATTTACCACCAGTCATCTGCTTCTCAACTCCAGCATTTGTTGCCAGGTGGGAATATGGGTCCCATGTTGCTAGATATTACTGTTTTTAAAGAAAATCCAGAAATGGGGCTTTTTAAGTGAATTATTTTGACGTGTAAGGACTACTTACCAATGCTAATTAAAAAAAAAAAATACTTGGCCGGGCATGGTGGCTCACGCCTGTAATCCCAGGACTTTGAAAGGCTGAGGTAGGCAGATCACAAGGTCAGGAGATTGAGACCATCCTGGCTAACATGGTGAAACCCTGTCTCTACTGAAAATACAATTAGCCAAGCATGGTGACACATGCCTGTAATCCCAGTTACTCGGGAGGCTGAGGCAGGAGAATCGCTTGAATCCGGGAAGCAGAGGTTGCAGTGAGCTGAGGTTGTGCAATTGCACTCCAGTCCAGGCGACCAAATGAGACTCCATCTCAAAAAAAAAAAAAAAAAAAGAAAGAAAGAAAGGAAAAAAAAAAAAAAAAAAACTGTGGGCAATCAGAACTATGTCTACAGGTTCAGGTTGACTTTGGGTCCTGTGATCTGGAACTCTACTGATGGTCTTTGGAACAATTAATTAAGGGTGCCATCCTACCTGTAACATTGAAAATAAAAGATGCAGTGTCTGCCCTCATGGAGCTTGAAACTTAGTTCTGAAAACATAAGATTTATATATGGAAATATGAGCAAGAAATGGTGGCACATGTTGATATTGTGGAATTAGGACTTCAGACTTTTTGGAGCCAAGGGCTATGGTGGACTGGGGGTCCACTCCACTGTCACAGGCTTCTTTCTTATTGAAGTAAATTCTCAGAGATGGGGAGACATTGGTCAAAAGAAATATAACTACAATTTGAAAGGGGGAAATTTTTTTTTTCCTAAACCAGTTATCAGACCCAAAATATTGTTTTTAAGCCCAAATAGGCAAACAGAGAGAGAATAGATAGGTGACTGCTTGGGCTAGGGGAGAGGACAGGTGGGTAGGGGGAGAGAAGTGGAGAATGATTACTTAAGGTTATGAGGTTTCTTTTTTAGGCAGTGAAAATGTTTTAAAATTGATTGTGGTGATTGACACACAACTCTGAGCACACTAAAAACCACTGGATTGGACACTGGAAGAAGGTGAATTATATAATGTGAACTATATCTCAAAGCTGTTGAAATCATAAAGTAAAATAAGCTCCCTAGCACATAGGAAACCTGATGACAGCCAGTCTCTTTCATTTTCACCTCCCACTATTTCTTGGGTCATGAGAGGCCAAAACAATAACTAATGATGGCATCAAATATTGAAAACTTACTATGCAGAGGGCCCCATATATTAAGTGCTTTATTTCATTCAAACCTCACAGCAACCCCTCAAGAGTGAATCACTATCCTCACTTTCCAGTTGAGGAAAAAAGGAGGTGGTGCATTAAGTAATCTGCTCAAGGTCACAGAGGAACTGCAAAGCCAGGACTGAAGCCCAAGGTGGCCAACTCCAAAGCCTTTGCTCTGTGCTCCACGCTATGCTGCATCGATAAACCCAGGTAGGAGAGGCAGAGGAAAGTACAGAGGCGACACTTGTGTCATGTGACTACAAGAGTGAAGGTGTGTCTGAAAAGCATCTCAGTCTGGCTAAACGGAAGGTATGGAATGGTGCAGATTAGAAAGGGAGGAAGAACTGGCGGCCAGCCATGCTGTGAGCCTATACAATTCAGTTAACAGGAAAGCTGGTGCACCATAGTATCATGTGTCTAAGTTTATGTATAATGTATACATTCATAGTAGGTATAAATTTAGCATAAAACGGGTCTCATACCACACACAGTAATGATATCACCTATATAAGGCAGTTCACCTTGTTCATGTCTTTGCTGGTGTCACTATTTGAGTTTAAAGGGGTTTCGCATCTTCTTCTTTAGCTACTTGATAGTAGAGGCTGCCATTTGAGACCTTCCTCCACTGCTACCTCAGGACCTAACACCTAGGAGGTGTTCAAATATTTTAAAATAAATGAACCTTGGAGAACTTATACATTTCAAGAGAGAAGCCAGGAAATAAATCATATCTAACCTCTTAGAAATGTACAGATGTGGGGCCAGGTGTGGCGGCACATGCCTATAATCCCAGCACTTTGGGAGGTCGAGGCAGGAGAATTGCTTGAGCCCAGGAGTTAGAGACCAGATTGGGTAACACAGTGAGACCCTGTCCCTACACATAATTTTTTTTTTTTTTTGGAGACAGAGTCTCACTCCATCACCCAGGCTGGAGTGCAGTGGCACTATCTCAGCTCACGGCAACCTCCACCTCCCAGGTTCAAGTGATTCTCCTGCCTCAGCCTCCCGAGGAGCTGGGACTACAGGTACGTGCCACCACAGCCGACTAATTTTTTATTTTCAGTAGAGATGGGGTTTCACCATGTTGGCCAGGCTGGTCTCAAATTTCTGACCTCAGATGATCTGCCCCCTCCTTGGCATCTCAAAGTGCTGTGATAACAGGTGTAAGTCACTGTGCCCAGCCCCTACAAATAATTTTTTAAATAATTAGCTGGGTGTAGTGGCCTGCACCTGTGGTCCCAGCTACTTGGGAGGTTGAGGCAGGAGAATCTCTTGAGCCTGGGAGGTCGAGGCTGTAGTCAGTAGTGATCATGGGCCATGTACTCCAGTCTGGGTGACACAGCAAGATCCCCATCTCAAGAAACAAAATAACCAAAATGTATAGATGTAACAAAACTACCTCTGAGAAACACAAGGAAACAGCTGGCACAAGATTTAGGAGAGAGGCTGGGCTGGGTTGGGAGGTGGGACCACACAATCTGAGGTGCATGCAGTCACCTTTAAGTTTCTGTGTGTGGGGTGGGCTCACAAGGGTTAGATGTTATATAGTAATGAAATCAATAGGCTGGAGGTGGTGGCTCATGTCTGTCATCCCAGCACTTTGGGAGGCTGAGGTGGGTGGATCACCTGGGTAAAACTCCATGTCTACTAAAAATACAAAAATTAGCTGGGCACGGTGACGCACACCTATAGTCCCAGCAACTTTGGAGGCTGAGACAGGAGAAGTGCTTGAACCTGGGAGGTGGAGACTGCAGTGAGCCGAGATTGCACTGCTGCACCCCAGCCTGGGTGACAGAGCAAGACTCCATGTCCAAAAAAAAAGAAAAAAAAAAAAAAAAAAAAAAAAAAAGAAACAAATGAAACCAATAAAAGAGTATCCTGCATGAACAGGTGTTAAGTGTGAACCAGGGACCATGACTAATCTAGTATTGTGTTACCTGAGGTCCCAGTGTAAATAATACATAAAACCACAAGACACACAGAACAGGAGTAAGGCCCTCTTCAGGGAATCAATAATAGAAACCACATGTAGTAAACTAAATTGCCAAATCTAAAAGCAGTGTGGGCAGTTTAAATAAGGGGTTCTGAAGCTGGAGTCCACTTACTTTGAATAGACAAGATGTGCTATCCCTGAAACTGGACACCAAATTGTATGTGCACATCTTTTCTGGGAGGAAGGTGTGCTGCCTCCAGATTCTCAAGAGGATTATCTAAAAAGAGTCAAAACTAGGGTTGGAGAGTGAATGAAATCTGAAGCCAGCAGCACTGCAGCAGACACTGTGCTATGGGCCGTAGAACAAAGTCTCAGGACGCTCCAGTAGAATGGTGAATGGGGTGAAAGGAGCTGGATTTCATCCCCATGTGGATGAGATCATTATTCCCCAATGATTGCCAACTTGCTGAAGAAAATAAGGCCAAGAAGAAAAAACAACACAACAGACCACCAAAGCTAACACCATCCTTTCCTCTCCAGGTCTGATTTTCCCAGGAATGAGCGACACCATTCCAAACGCCCTGAACTTTCTGAAGAAAACCCTGAAACCCAAGGAGGATATTTTTCTGGCTTCTTCCAGGTGAAGGCTATTGATTTTGAAAGATAAATGTGGCCAGGTAACACATACGGGAATCTGAAACAGAATTTTTATTTTTAGGAACTCTGTGTGAGACACTAGAATTATGGCTCCTAGCTGGGGAGAAAGGGCATCTCATGGGCACGGGCGGAAAGAGTTTTGCTGTGGACAAACTGACAAGGTAAGTTTTAATGTGAAATTTGGAAAGTGGAGGAAAACAGGTGAAATTTATATCCTGGAAGCAGTAGAAGACGGTAAATATGATAGGTTACTACAGAAGAAAGGGATTTCAAACCTAATAGGAAAAAATAAAAGGGAGCCGGAATATCATTATAAATGCATAGTCGATGAGTAGTAAACATCATGAATTTCCAATTACAAAGGAAAAGTGATCTCATACAAATATAGTAACAGGAAGGTATTGTTTGTTCGATGAAAGCCATCTGGATGGAGGGTTCAGGACAGTAGCTCTGTGGGTCAAGATGACTTTACAGTGAACCACGAGTTGCTGTGAGGATACATCACTGCCTGCCTGCTTCCACAGATCCCCTCCCTTCCAGAAAGCGCAAGACTGTACAAGGAACGGTGGTGGGAGGGGTTCCTTCTAACACCAAGACTATCTGATTCAACTTAAAGAAACATTCTCCCATATTTAACTTCCCTGTTCCATTTAGTTAGGCTAGACCTTAGGTCTGTACAGCAGACTGAGCTGATACAGGAAGCCCTTCCTCCATTTAAAAACATATGGAAATGTTGGCTACAACTTAAAAAGCAAACAAAAGCATAGCCAACCTTATAAGCAAAAGGGTCTATTCCCAGAAATAAAGAAGAATTTCAAAGACACAACAAATAAGGGGGTTTGAAACTAGATGGTGCCCAGGTGGCTATGTAGGTGAGGCCAGCAGTAAGTTGTGAAGACATCTCAACTTGCGAGAAACTGGTGCTGTGCCAGCAGCAGGGAAGGGCCTTTGTTAGGCAAAAATCTTCCAATGTTAGTGTTCAAGAAAAGCCAAATTTTGAAGATTTGCCTTGTTAGGCAAGGCAAATCTTCAAAATTTGGCTTTTCTTGAACACTAACTTGACTAGGTATTGGATGAAGAAAGGGTTAACAGTCTGCCATAGGTGATCTGCAGGTTATTTGGAGTATGATGAATTGAGATCATTTAGTTAAATTCTCATGTGAAACCCCTTACACGGGGAGAAAAAGCCTCTGATGTATCCCGCTATATGCTTGGAACCGGAAATAAGAAACTACTGGCCCACCGCAATGTGGTATCCCACCCTCCCTAAATCTACAGCTTCGAGTCAGATGAACCCTAATCCATAGCTCCTTTTGGTGACTTTAAAAACCCAAGAACCTACTTGCTTTTGCTTTTCTCCCCAGCAATAGGTTTTGCTAAACACATTTCTTGCATTTCAGAGTCAATACTTTTGACATCCTCATTTTCTAAACTTTTATGAAAGCTTGAAAGAAATATTAAAAATATGTTCGGGATTTTATGTCAAGCCTTAATTTTTAGGTGCTTTTATAACTTCAAAGTAATTTAATTATGCAGGAAGGTTGGTTTAGTAAAGGTTCATTAATGCCCAAGACAACATTCCTTTCTCCTTAAAGGGGAAAAGCCTTATTCTGTTAGACGGCTAGATTAAAACCAAGCAAGTTTTTACACTTAAGCTAATTGAGACCAGGGGAGCCAGGAATGAAGTGGTTTCCTGTCCCAGCATCCAAGTAACACGCTGTCAGGCAGGCTATGCTCACTCCAGGCAGTAAAGGGGCAAGAGCAGCAAGGAATGACCCCACAACCCCATTTTTCATCTCTCCTCTTTCCCTCCCATTTTTACTGGCTACCAATGCAACTAAGTCAACAGCAAGCTTCCTCTACCATATAGGCTTTCCTTCTTCCCTAAACCTGCTCAACCCTTAGCCTCCATTACTAATTTTTCCCTGTTAACTGAAGCCACCAAACATCTGCTGCCTGCCTTCCCTGCCTTAGACGCTTCTGAACAAATTGTGATTAAATGATTCACTGTTCAGTTTTGCAAAATAAAAATAAAAAAAAGAGAAAGGATAGGGGAAGAAGCTCAAAACAAATAAAGCAATCCCAGGGTTCTGCTGGAACACACACAGAGCTTCTACGGGGAACGACTGTTTACTAGTCCCTTAAAAAACTCACTTAGGCCAAGCAGCCACTTCTTTATCGAGATTTGCCAAAGTCTGTTCTCCAGGACTGATAACCTACACGGGGTAGCCCTGACACTGGGTTTACTTTGAAAGGGTTTCTCCAGTTACCACCAGCTGCCAGTCTGTTTTGACAATACGTACATAGTTTGCCTACAGGCTCATCGTTGTCATTCTTTTGGACAAGTTCATTTATTAGCAGTCATTCAGATATGCCGACTGTATGTGCAGGGGACAGAAAAACACACGCTTATACACACAAGGTATGTTAGATGTCTAGGACTGGAAAAAACTTAAACACATAATTAGCCTCTGCTTATGGAGGTGAGACACAGCTTATCAGACTTCGTGACTTCTGCTCCCATTCTCCAGTCCCCCATATAACTTTAACTTTGCCCTTAGCCCCAACATTGATGAAAATTTGCTTAAAAACAAACAAACAAACAAACAAAAAACACTTTTTTCTAGGGATATAGAAGCTTCAGATTTTTAACTATATGGCATCTGTGTTAGAACACTGACTTGACATACTCTCAACCCTATTTTTCATCAACAATGCCTGCTCACTGCCAAGTTTAGATGTGACTTTAAACTGCACCCAATCTGGCAAAATAATATCTGACTGCGGGCTACCAGTAAAGCACACACAATTTTTCCTTTCAGATCTTGTGAGCCACCAAGCCAGGAAATCTTTTGGTGCCCACTCCCCTTCCCATTTGTAGAGAGAAGCCACTACTCAGGAGGGGGTGGGAGGCTGGACTTGGGGAATACAAGCGTTCCTGCATTTCAGCCCAGCCTCCCTCTTGCCCCACTGAGAATCTACCCAGGGGCCTGAACCTACAAGAGGTAGAAAGGCATGGTGAGCTGGGCCAGCTCCCAGGGCTTGTGTTCCTACCTCATCACGCGCTCTGGTCCTCCTTGCTCAAGAGGTGTGGGGATGGGTGTGGTGGAGGCACAGTCCCGGGTTGGTCTGGCCTGCCACGCGCCTGTTCAGTAGCCTTTTAATGAACTCAGTGACTCAGCGCCGCCCCTCCCCCACCGGCCTCGGCTCTCACTCCTCTCAGTCGCACTGATGCCCATGTGACAGCACGTTGTCTCCACCGAGACTAATCCCATATCAATAAGAGCTTTCAGCAGGACCCAGACCAGATTACTCTGTCTCACAACCACTTTGCTGACCTGCCCGGGGGCCCACCAAATACTCCCTGAGCGCATACTATTTACAGAAGAGTCAACATAAGCCAGATCACTTGGTGTGATTATTTCGCTTCCAAAGTTTGTGGCTTTAACAAAGCAAACCCACATTCAACCACTCAACCAGGCGCTGTGCAAGCCACCAGAATGAACAAACAACGCTGGATCTTACACACATGCGATCATCAAAATATTACAAATAAAGGCTACCTGTGAAACGACAGGTTACGATGAGGGCTAGATATCAGATGTGTGGAGTTTGCTTTAGATTTCTTTGCCATAAATCCAGGGCAAAGCAAACATGGCATTTCTTTGTCTTATTAATGTGGACTTATGATACAATTTATAAGAAGGCTTTTAAAAAGTCTCCAAGATTGGTTTTTAACTTTGCCCATTCAGATTCTTAAGAGCAAACCAAACCTGAGGAGAGATGCCAGATGCCAAACTGAGTACAGACGCAATATCCCTTACTTCTCCATCCTTCCTTTTCCTGTAATTTTCATCCCACTACGTCTCTCATCCATAGCCTTTCTGGGCAGCTGAGATGAGTAAGAGGAATGAGTATAAAGCCTGTAAACACCTTGACGACTGGGAGTAACTACCTCTGTGCCTAGAGGATGGTCTTGAGGGTGTGTGAGAACCATTATGGCATTATGGGCAAGAACAAGAATGTCAGGGCATACTTAAAATCATTACAAAGCCTCTTTCTAGCACTAAGTGTGAAGTAATGAAGCCATCATGTGGCAGATGAAGCCCTTCGCACACAAAACTCCCTTCCTCAGAAAAGCTCTATTGATCGATCTTGAAATACAGATTTTTAGTTCCAAAACTGTGAGGATAGCTACTTAAAATTCAATCTATTTCCCTCAGAAATGCATTAAAATTCTACAACAATATGCACCAAATAAAAATTTATTTTTACTATTAACATACTTGATGCTCATTTCATCAAGTCTCTGTTCTCTCATCTCTGTTCAATGCAGTTGGGCAGATCTGAGAGCGCTGCAGAGACTATCTGAGGAGAAATGCCAGGGAGAGAGCCAGCAGGCCCTGGGCTCCAGAGACAGTGCTCCAGGCAGAAGAGCATGGCTGGCAGGAAACCAGGACAAATCGTGCAAGGAAAGAGCCATTACAAAGCTGCTCTCTGTCCCACAGTTATGATCACAGGGGAGGGTAATTCCAACTACTTCTGATCATAATGCCTTTTGCCATTTGTCAGACAGCAGAGACCTCTAATTCAAGGTGGGTTAGTCTGGAAAACTAAACTGAATCAATTTTGAAGTCTTACTTTTATATCCAACAACTGATCGATGCAAATGTGAATAATATAGAAAACAGGCAAACACCTAGAATGAAAAGTGGAACCCTAAAATAACTCCCCCACATTCAACAGATGACAGGGCTGATACAGGGAGTTTTGAGCTATAGGCTGGTTTTATAGCCAAAGCCAAAGAGAATTCCAACACCAAAGACTGCTTCCTACTCTTGGGTGAAGGCAGCAAGCAATTCACATGCCAGTCTCAATCTTTTCCTCTTTTCCCTCTCCCTCCACCCCTGCCTGATTGGTATTTTTCTCGATGAGTTTCCCTTGATATATTTGATGTATATATTTGGAGGACTCAGCCTGCAGCTTTCACAGGAAGCGCTGATGCAGTGCAAAGAGCAGGATCTAAGAATCAGAGGAGGCGGGCTTAAGATCTAGACTACGTAGTTAAAGGCCTAGAGGCAAGGAGCTTCACTCTTGAGACTTGATTTCCTCAGCTTTAATGAGAACACTACCTGCCCTGCTTGCTTACTAAATAGGACTGACCTGGTGGTCAGGTATGTGAATGTGGGCCTGTATCACAGAGAAGGTGGGCAAAACAGGACGGAGAAAACAAAGTCTGAGGCCCTGCTCTGCCAGGTCCCTTGTGGGGCTTCCCTTCCTCTTCTAGGCTGCATTTGTAAAATGCAGACAGTCATACCTGCTCTGTGTATCTACCAGGGTCAACAGGAAACTTAGGCAATGCATTTGAAGGTAAATATTACAAAACTTACGATGCTATCAAAGGGCATGTTCTTACCAGTCTGTCCAAATACTGTGTTTTAAAAGCATGAATACGTCTAAGATTGAAAGAAAGTCTTAAAGAGCATTTTTATATTACACTATAGAAAAACATCTTACTTGCTTTAAATAAGAGAAATCCAAGTTTCAAGTCAGCAGATTAGAGGTGAGAGAGTAGTGAAACCATGAGGGGTGCCACGGGGTAGAGAGCATTCTCCCAAATAAGATGACTGAAGCCAGAGCTAACAGGGCGAACAAGGACGTTCAGTCGACCAGCTTTGGGGTCCAGGGCATGTCCATAGAAGGTTCCTGAAGCCACTCCACAGGGATGGGTCCTTTCCTGTTGCTTCACTGCCTAGCCCTTTTGTAAGCCCGAAGTTAGCAGCAAGCACTGTGTGCTGGCATCCGAAGTGGGCAGTGGCAGCTACACCACTGGACAACTCAATCCTGCAGAACTGTTCCAAAACTGAAGTGCAGATGACAGGTCACTGGGGCTTGCGGTCATCGACTCTGAACACCTCATTTTACAAACAGGAAAACTGAGGCCTGGCGGCAAGGTGGAGGCGCTTTCCCAAGAAAGGCAGCATGCAAGCTCTACCGAGTGCCCTGGTCCTTGGACGCCCCACCCAGGGTGTACTCACTACCTTGGGGTGTTTTTCCTCCTAACTGGAATCCTATTGTCCACCCATTTGCTAGTATATGCATAATACCATAGAGCCTTAAAAATGATCTTTGACAATTTTCTCCTCTTGGCTTTATAAAAATCTGTCCTTCCCTTATGCAAGTTATTTTCCAAATATTTAATTTTGGGGGGATGGGCCCAAGTAGCTCACGCCTATAATTCCAGCATTTTGGAAGGCTGAGGCAGGTGGATCACTTGAGGCCAGAAGTTCGAGACCAGCCTGGGCAACATAACAAAAACCCTATCTCTACTAAAATTTAAAAAAAAAAAATAGCCAGGCATAGTAGCGCATGCCTGTAATCCCAACTACTCGGGATGCTGTGAAACAAGAATCACTTGAACCTGGGAGGCAGAGGTTGCAGTGAGCCAAGACTGTGCCATTATACTCCACCCTGGGTGACAGAACAGACTGTCTCAAAAAATAAAAAAATAAAATTTTCAGACACTTTGAGGAACCCTAGTCTTGAATCATCTTGTACTTGCAAAGTAAATAAATAGGTAATTTATTTTATGAATCCTTCTTAATATCTGTATAGCTCCTTAGAAAGTTTTTGTAAGCTTTCCCTCATTTGATCATCACAACAGCTCTGTGATGTAAGCAAGACAGGGATCATTACCCTTAATTTCTTTGGTATTACAGAGAGATGAAATGATTCATCTAGTACTAGAACTAGAATAGAATCCAGTTCTTCCTAACACTATCTTGGTCCTCCTTCTCATTCCATCAATTCAAATAAGAGCCTTTGCATACTGGGCACTACAGTTGGAACCAAGGGGGCAAGGATATGTAAAACAAAGTTCAGTTTTTTCTAAGCAGCTGGCATCTGGGGGACACACATACACACAAAAAGATTACAAACACACGAATTTGGGGGTTAGAAACTTTGGAATCAGACAGATTTGTATTTGACATTAGACCTCACTGTTTACTAGTTATGCAACTGTGGGTAAATCATTCTGCCTCTTTGTACCACCGTGTTCTCACCTTACAGAGTTGTCAGAAGAATTGAATGAGATGGCAGAGCAAAGATGTTTAGCATCTTTTTAGAGTCTCGTTCACGGTAAGCATCCAGTACGTATCAGCTATTTAATGACAGAGACACACGAAGGCTATGAGGAGAGCAAGGTCTGGGGACACCTATCCTCCGTTTGTAGGGGGCAGTGTATCTGGAAGAACTGAATCTTAGAGAATGACTCTAATGAAAGGATTGGTCTTACAAAACAGTACTTATCTTTGTTCTTTTCATCTGTCCATCCATGTAGTTATCCGATGCCTACTGTAAGCATAGCACTTCACAAAATGATTCTCAGCAGGGCTCCCTTGAATAAAGGGTTTTCCTAGGGCACTTAAAATATGAGCACATTTACAAAAATTATACTCACACACCTTTTCAGAGTTATACCTACTGAATGAAATGTGGTATATCAGTGATTCATTCTGATCCTAGCTAGAGGTAACAGCTTAAGAGAAACACTCCTATAAACAGAACTTTAACACGATGTCCTTTGGTAACATCCTTTGGCCCCTAGAGGCCACATTAATGTGGAATGCTGAATGAAAACTCTACGCTCATCAGCAGAGGTGGGGCCTGAGCTACCGGAGACTTCAATCATGTCTGCCTTCACCATTCACTTAAGAGAAAGAAATTATCCAGCTAAATGCATACTCATATGCAGTATCTGCTTGCCAAAGGTAGTACAGATAATGATTCCATACTTTCCACTTTGTACAATGATTACAACTTTCTCCCCATTCATCCTCTTAACTGATCTGTAGCCAAACGAGCCAATCTGGATAAAGCAGAGACATAGCTAAGGTGTGCTGGCCTGTGAACTTTCTTTGGAAAAAGGGTTCTGCTGTTGAAGATACGTATCTTTAGTACCTATCAGAGTGACATATCACAGTCAACAGATACGGTATTTTGTAAGCTGGGTAATTCGTTCAAATCAAACCCTTACAGAGCACACTTTGTGAGAAGGAAGTTGGCACCTCTGTTCCCCTGGTGGACAAAACTGATTCCTTTCTACAGAGTGCCTGGAACTAATGCAGAAGGAAAATCACCATCCTTCAAGAGCACCCAGAAGCTGTGTGCAGCTGGACTCCTGGACGCTTTCCCTGCCTCAGGATGTTGCCCCGTATAAAAAAATGTAGGACCAGGTCCTCTGGGTAATGGTATTTATGGCTTTCTTTCTCAAAGAACTAAGTTCTTCAAGATGGGATTAGACTTCCATTACTATCTGAAATGTGAGATAAAGAAACTGAAAAAAAGCAAGCCTTTCAATCATGAGACAATGCAGTTGCTATGATGCCAAAATAGAACCTAAAGTGTTTTTAAGTCTTCTGGAAACTGAGGAAAAGAGAAAATTCAGCTAGCAAGAGTATCATGGAAAAACAAACAAACAAACAAACAAAAAAACACCAAACATCTCTGTTTCTTAAAAGATTCAGGGCTTTAGAGAGATACTCTTACCTGAGGAATTACAGTTCCTCACTATATTGCTCAAAGGCAATGTCCCCAACATTGTGGCCACAAAAGTGTAGATGTGGATTTCTTATGCTCCTAATATATTACAATTCACTAGAAATTCAGAGGCCTAACACCAAAGTCAGATCCAAAAGCCAATCCTTGAGGGACTAATGGTCATGGTATGTATTGCTATCATATAGTGGTCTAATTTCATCCGAGAATTAATCCTAAAATACTTCAAAAAGTACATTGGTACAGGCTATCTCTTAAAGTACCTTCCCTAAACAACATCTCTTGCAACCAGAATCTTAACAGAAGCTGTACGTCCAAAAGAGCGAGATTATATTCTGTATCAGAGGTCTGGGTTCCCCTGAGAGGGAGGCTCCTACATTCCAAGATTGATGCTCTAAGCCAGGCATCCCCAAACTTTTTACACAGGGGGCCAGTTCACTGTCCCTCAGACTGTTGGAGGGCCACCACACACTGTGCTCCTCTCACTGACCACCAATGAAAGAGGTGCCCCTTCCTGAAGTGCAGCAAGGGGCCGGATAAATGGACTCAGGGGGCCGCATGCGGCCCGCGGGCCGTAGTTTGGGGACACCTGCTCTAAGCAATTCATTAATTTGTGCATACAAAACTCATCTGATTTTAGGGAATAGTTGACATGTTTACCTAAAGCTGTAAAAACCAGACTCATTAAAATATCTCAGAAGAAGAAGACTTCAAAAATAATTTTCATTCTCAAAATGTTACTGCTCCCAATTGTCATATATCAATGGCTCCCCAGTCAGTCATGCCCTGCCTAAGCAACACTACAAAACATCAGACAGTGCCAATGGCAATTGCGCTGGGTTCCTCCAAACCCAGCCCATAAAGCCTGCAGAGGAAATAGAAAGATGACAGAATACATACACTTTACTTTTGACCTATCCTGATTTCCATTAGGTTTTGGATACGGGACTACTTTTATGGCTGCAATAATTTAATCGTAAAGACCCAGTATAGGAATCTCCTCTGGGAAAGTGTTTTATATTAAGTTGTCAAGCAAAAAACAAGGTATGTTTTCTTCTTACTCCAAGACACCACTGAACTCAGAGCAGGAACACAGCTGTTTTCAAACACTAGCCTGTAGCTCCTAGCGTCAGCGAGTCAGGAGCCTTCCATGGCCATTCCTACAGGGAACTGTCTACTTCCTGGGATGTCACGTTTATGGTCGGGCTTCCACTGCATTCATTGTGTCTACTCTTTAAAAAGAGAAACACCAAGTCTGATCAAAACAAACACACAAAAAACAAAAAGGGGGGAGAGGAATAATTCCTGTTAAGTTTATGAATGATGTGTCTAGAGTGCTATTTCACTTTTGCTTATTAAAATGGCATCCATGCTTAAAACCATCTGTGTCAGAGTCATAAGATTTGTATGATATGGTCTCCACCTGACTTAAAGAACATATGTTTGACTGTCGTTTTTCTCTTTTCACCGCAGCCACAATGTGATCTACCCTATGACATTCATTAGGCTCTTGTAGCACACATTTGACATTAACACAAGGATATAGTAGGGCAGGGAGTGTGGTGACAGAACTGTGGGTGGGAAGAGTGAAGCTTTCAACCCTCAACAGTACAAGTTTTCCCCTCCCAGACAAGCGACTCTAACTAGGAATTAGAAGTCCTCTAAATATACCTTCCCATAATTTGCCCATATTCTCTCTTCCTTCCCAATTCTCTCTCTTAAATATTTATTCTGTGTTAATACAAGTTTGGTGTTCTGCTAAACTGGGGGGTAGTTTAGAAAATGCATATGAGGGCCTTAGAAAATACGTATGAGGCATATCTTAAAACTTCTGTTTTAGTCTGGAATATAAAGAATATAAGCCTAACAACATCTTCCCCCAACACACAAAAAACAATGATCAGTATGGGCCAGCCAGTGTATCAGATAAATGTGTATCCCCAGACTGGATACAACTGGGATTGAGAAGGGGGCTGGGAATGATCAAGTACAGGTGCAGTAAGAAATCTGAAGGTAGAATTTGCAGAGGTAAAAGGAAAGAGGATGTCTGGGGTAAACACGAACCCAGGTACTCAGTCAAACATGACATGAATGAAAACAGGAAGAAGGAGAAACCAAGGTAGAAAGCTAATATCCAGTAAAGATAGAATTATATAAACAATAATTTGAGTAGAGTGTCGCATAGGCAATAGGATATGGCTCTGTCAGTTTTAACCTATTTTCCAGGAGCTGAGAGCTACCCTAACCCTACCCTACTCTACTCAGCTACTCCAAAGATGTTCTGCTGCCACTTGAAAGATGCTCATCAGAATGCATCTTCTGGAGACAGCCACTTCAAGCTCTTTGCCTCTCCCTCAACTCTAAAGGCTTTGTTAATCAGCTCAATGGAGGTTGGAAAAGACTTCTCACTGGCGGAATTAGTGGTGTTAGAAATGTGGATTGTCTATAAACATGATGATATCAGTTCACTGTGTCTCCTCCAAATTCATGCGAAATTCCTCATCCCCAGTGTGATGGTTTCAGAAGGTGGGCCTCAGGAAGGTGATTAGGTCATGATGGTGGAACCCGCATGAATGGGATTAGTGCCCTTATAAGAGACCCCGAAGAGCTCCCTTGTCCCTTCTACTATGTGAGGACAAAGTGAGAAGCTGGCTGTCTATAAACCAGGAAGCAGGGCCCTACCAGATGCTGAATCTGCTCTTGCCTTGATCTTGGATTTCCCAGACTTCAGAACTGTGGGAAAGTTCTGTTGTTTATAAACCACCCAGCTTATGGCATGTTGTTATAGTAACTCAACAGATTAAGACGTGGTATTGGGCACTTCACCTGTGGATGACAGAGATAAGAAAGCATCTGACAGACCCAGCCTTACTGTGCAATGGTGCCCACAGCTTGTCTAAAACAATCTTCTGCATAGCCACTGGCTTGGAAGGTTCTTGTCACCTAACGCTGACAAAGTTAAAGGAATTCTGCCCCATGTTAACTTTTCATGTAAGGTACTGTCAGCATATCTAAAAGTTCAGAAAACAGGCTCAGTGACTGCTTATGTAATTAATGTTTGTACAAATAGCAGGATTTCGTAGGTGTGTACTTTTTTATGTGGGAACACAATTGAGGGAGGAGACCTATAACTCATTATCTCAACTACTGGAGGGTTATTCTAAAACTCCCCTTAATTAAATATAAACAAATTGGCTTAGCGGTTAGTTTTCAGCACAGTTGAAGATATTTATTAGAAACAAACATAAAAACTCTAACATTTTTAGAAGCAGGAAAAATTGGAATAGTTATGTTTGACACATGCCTGAGAAACAGCAAACTTTTAATACAATGCATTTTTATTAAATCAGAACCTAAACACACACACACACACACACACACACACACACACACGGAGTCACGTACCTCTAATTTCAAACACATACAATACATGGCTTCCCTAAGAGAGTATCTCTAAGATGCAGTAAGATCCCAGGCAATTATGGAAAGATTACATACTTGCAGCTTAGCAAAGTGCATTGTACTTTAAAAACAATGGCTGCTTGGTAACATTCCACTAGTTCTCTGAATAACAACAAATCAGTATATAAAATTATGTTGGTACATAAATTACATAAATATCCGATCTTTATCGATTCATATAGAGATAATACACACCTATCTAATGCTCAAAGGCAAGAAAAAACCATTCACCTTACTCTACACCAAGCAGCATGACACACATTTCTTTCTCACTAATCTTGAATCCCTAGATATTTTGAACATGGACATTTGTTGCTGACAGCCACCGCTAGACAAAGCTCCATGACCAGGCTCCTCTCCCAGAGGGGCCACAGAGAGGGCTTCTTACCATTCTCGAAAAGCATTCAATTATCACATGCAGCCTCATCTCACACCGAAAAAAAAAAACAACAACAAACTCACATTGTAGACAGCTTCACTACAATGTTAACTTTCTTGGTTGTCACACACACGCTTGACAAAAAATGCAAGCCTCTAGATACGGTCACGTTTATTGCACAATGCCAATACTGTATTCAAACACAAAATTCTCTGCCATTTCAGGTAACATTCATCACCACCTGCAATTTCATTCTCTGACTTCCCAACTTAAGCCAAAGACATGCGAAGGTGTTCTTCCTTCTATTCAATCCCCAACACCTACTGTATGTCAAGGCACTGTGCCAGCCACAGAGAATGTAACACTGGTTAAGACTCAGTTCCTGTCCACAGGAGCTCAGAGGGATGCATTCCTGTACTTTCTAAATTGCACAATTTCTAACTCTCCCTCTAACTATGGCTAAAAGGACGAAAACCAGGCAAAACCAAAACCCACCTTGCTCTAGCTCTTTAAGCTGCCCTCCTTCCTACTAATACCTTTCATTCTCATCTAGTCCGGATGTTTCTTTACCTGTCATTTACTTTACTTACTTCAATCTTTAATTCCTCCCAGACACATGTTCTCTCTGGTTCCAGTGTTCCTTCTTTATAAAATGTATTTGTTTTTCTTGTGTTTTATCAATTCTATTCTACAAGGCTTGCTTTCCTATGAAAATGGCCCTTGACCTGTATTGTAGGGGGACCCAGACTGTTTTCTACAGGATGATGAGATGCAAAAGTGCTGCTATCACAAGCAATGCCATTGCAGCTCCTATTTGCCTCTTTCCGAGGGTCTCTGCAACTTTCTGTGAACCCCATACATACCTCTATAACCTTCCACTGAAAAAGTACATTCATGGAACTAGGAATAAACATTAAAGCAATCAGAGGCCTCAAGGGACTAAGTTTAGCAGGGTAATAAATACCACAAGGTGTCCAAATATTAAGCAGAATGCGAACACTGCCTTAAGAGTTACAAGTGCCATTCAGGCTTGGAAGGGGGAGATAAAGAAATCTGTTTTATAGATGCCATATGAAATACAAGGCATGATGGTCTCACAGTGCTCATGGCCTTCAGTAAAGGCTCATAACCACCATGACCCTTCAGGCAGTTCACAGCAAGCAGTGTCCTAATAAAAATAGTTAGTCATAAAGAGAGCAACGGCATAACCTGAAGACTGCTTGGACCCTTAATGATGGAAGGCAGACTAGCTACACTGACGGGCTGCCCATGGCTATGACAACCTCACATCAAAGCACACTGGTAAGAGAGAAAAGGCAAGCTCGGGGCTCTTTTCAGTACTGAGAGTGGTGGCACAGTAGCTCTCCTTCCCCGTTTCTGAAGCTGCCTGCCTAAAGAGTAAGGTCGGTTTCTAATTCCTGACACGTGCTCTCTTTCACACCCACTCACAGTGAATGACAACTTCCCTTTGTTGCCTCTGTCACTCAGAATTCTGTAATTCACTTACCCAAAGCTACTTTGTCAGAAAGAGGACAAATCAGCTAATCCTTAAGTCCTTTTCAGCACTAAAGAATTTCCCTGCGGGGAGCATCATTTATTTTTTTCCTCTACTTCCTAAGTCCTCCTCATTCCTAATGCATAAAACACAACATGAAGGACCCAATCAGCCAAGTCCGGAATTTGTGGGACTGGTGTTTTTTGCAATGGTGTTATTGTCTCTCTCACCTCCCTCCACCCACCCCTGTGCCCATATTCCACACTTAAAATACAAGGTCATGCACAATGGTGTGAATTAACAAAAACCCAAGGCCACACACCGAGCAGCTCCAACTTCAGCCATGAAAAGCATCCTGGGCTACGGCCAATGCCCTCCTCTCATTCCCCTGGGCCTACTTTGAAAGCCACAAAGAATGACAGAGCTGAGAAACAGCCCCACTCAGCCACCAGGCCACATCCCAAGGGGGAGACACCACTTCATGCTCAGTCCTCTGCTCAGAGATCCCTTCTCCACCACATCCACAGAACTGTTTCATCAAACTCCATGAACTGATTTGCCTTGCGTGGTCATTTGCTGTGCTTCTATACTGGGTGCTCTACAGATACAATGGTAGATCCTTGAGTAGCTTATAGGCAGACTTGAGAATCTAAGAGATAAATACTTAAAATGTAAAGTGACATGTGCTGGATCACAGGAGGGCATGAGATCCTATAGCAGGTTAGGTTTGTTTCTTGAGTCCTCCAGCTTTTTCATTCGAGCCCCAGCCTTATGAGTTTCAGCGCCTAAATGTTTCTGAATCTCTACACTCCTGCAACTTCACTCACTCAGTTCAAGTCATCAGCATCCTCCTCCTCCAAGATCACCTGGGTCTGCTAACTGTTCTTACCACTTCTAATCTCAGCACCCTCCCAATTTTCCACACTGCAGCAATTTTCCACACTGCAGCCAGGCGCACCTTCTAAAGCTCAAGTTTAATGGGGTGGCCTGCCCATTCTCCACTTAAAAAATATCAGACAATGGCTCCTCGTTGCCATCAGGACAAAGCCCACATCGCAATGCCATCCGTAACCCCGTTTGCCTTCCCCATGCTCCAAAGGCACCTGGTTCAGCCCTGCTAGAAACCTGTAGTACCTCCAAATCCCCATGCTCAGCCCTTGGCGCTTTGCACACAAACCATTTCCCTTACCTGGACCACAGTCCCCATATCTCCCACCATCCGCTTCACCCTTTACTTGGCTGGTTACTGCCAGCCCTTTAAGCCTGGGCTCCCCTATCACTTCCTACAGAAGCCTTTGCTGAGGAATCTCAGCCGAGTTGAACACCTTCTCTTTAGGTCTCTGCTGTTGGACTTACTACACTGTATTTTAGTTGCTTGGTATAATAGTTTATCTATTTCCTCTACTAGGCTTCAGACAACTTGAGGGGGTGGGGATTAGAATGCAACCTTAAAAGACATCTCTTAATATCTGTTGAAAAACATATCTAAATTATGACTTGTTTACCTGTGTATCTTTGTCCTTAGCATAATGCTGGCTATGGTTTGAATACTGAATGCTTCAAAACTGAAGTGTTGAAACTTAGTGGCCAATGTGTTAGTGGTTAAGGGTGGGGGTTGGTCTTTGGGAAGTGATTAGGTTATGAGGCTTTTGCCCTCATGACTGGGATTAAGGTTCTTACAAGAGAGGGTTCATGTGGGGGTGTTCAGATCACTTGCCCTTCTGCCTGCCATCACATGCGGACAGTGTTACTTCCCTCCAATGGCTGCAGCTTTCAAGGCCTCTCAGAAGCAGACATCAGAGGCTGGGCACAGTGGCTCATGCTTGTAATCCCAGCACTTTGGGAGGCCGAGGAGGGTGGATCACGAGGTCAAGAGATCGAGACCATCCTGGACAACATGGTGAAACCTCATCTCTACTAAAAAATACAAAAATTAGCCTGGTGTGGTGGTGCACGCCTGTAGTCCCAGCTAGTCAGGAGGCTGAGGCAGGAGAATTGCTTGAACCCAGGAGGCGGAGGCTACAGTGAACTGAGATGGCGCCACCGCACTCCAGCCTGGCACCTGGTGACAAAGCAAGACTCTGTCTCAAAAAAAAAAAAAAAAAAAAAAAGCAGACATCAGAATCTCACCAGACAATGAGCCCGCCAGCACCTTGATCTTGGATGTCCCCAACTTCCAGAAATAGCAAGTAAATTTCTGTTCTTCTTAGTTAACTAGTTTGTGGGATCCTGTTTCCTCTCCCTTCACTACCAGAGAGCCTCAGTTTCATATGATCTCCAGGCCAAGTGGAAGCCATTAGCTAGTCATTCTACAAATACTAAATGCCTACACTTAGTAGGGGTTGGAATTATCACACCCTGAGCTCTCAAAGAAACCACCAATTGCTTTGCTATTCAATCAAAACTGTTTCTTCTCAGCTGTATCTTATTTGATGGCAAGCCCCTCTCCTTTCCCTGTTCCAGAAGTGAGGAAACTATGGCCATGAGCAAAATCCAGCCTTCTACGTGTTTTCGTGAATAAAGTTTATTGGAACATAGGTATGCCCCCTTCATTTACACAGTGCCTATGGTTGCTTTTGCTGCAAAAATGGCGGAATTAAGAAACTGCACCAGAGACCACATATCCTGCAAAACTTGTATTTTCTGTCTGGTCCATTACAGAAAAGGTATGCCAACCCTTGCCCTCCCTATTTTAACTTATGGGTTTCCTTCCTATCTTTGTGACTGTGACTGAACAGGCCTTTGTTATTCTGCTGCCCAATGAAGGTATGAGCAGCCCTAGGAACAACAGCTCCCCAGGATTCTGTCAGTCTGCTTCTTAACCTGACACATTCCTCCTCTTTATAAGATAGTTCCCATGGCCCCTAAACACCCCTTCATCAGTAGGTGTAAGAACATACCTACAGTATCAACAGTCTGTGAGTGTTTCTGTTTTCCCCAACAGATGGGACTCCTTGAGGACAAGGCCCATGTCTTATAGACATAATTCAGCACAGTGAGAGGCACACAGTAGCCATCAAAAATATTAACTAGGTAGATGAGTGTTTACAAGGTATTTTTAAAATAATTATATTTAAAGGCTCTTGATAAAAGTTCAGCCATAGTCCCTTGGTGAGAGCATAATCATTCAATTGATGAAGTTTCTATTTTTTTGTATCAGTTTTGACTTGTCTACAACTGGGTGACAAAGTAGAAACTCTGAATAAGGGATTTCCCAGCAGGATAAGGGTTGAAAGTCTGACTGCCATTCACTAGCTGTAGGGTCTTAGTTAAGGTGCACACTCTCAGTTGCCTCATCTGAAAAAGAGAGATAATGAATTCCTCTGTCTCACAGGGTGACTGTGAAACAAAGAATATGTGTAAAATGTCCACCACCTTTGTCAAGCAATTTTGGTGCTCAAGAAGTAGGAACAATTATTACTGCTATGGACATGGTCTTCTGCCTCAAGGCTCCAAGTAAACTGACAATGAAGGCGGCTAGGATCACCTCAGGTATGTTATAGCATCACCTTCCATGTTTTCATAGCAGGAGCCCTGACTCAGGTGGTCGTTTCCTATTTTAAATTTTGCAAACAAGCAGCTAGGTCTTATATTAATACTAATTCTTCAAGATAAAAGATCAAACTCTAAAGGAGGAGCTTTTCTCTCTCTCTCCTGTAAAGATTCATCAGTGAAAAAGCATTAGTGCTGATACTAAGTTGAAGCATCAACAAACTGTTCTGTAAATTGTCTTTTCCTGATAGAATCTACCATAATTTGTTTTTTCAGCTACAGCATATAGCTTAGAATGTAATGTACACATTTTGAAGAGTAGACATTTTGATAATCAAAAGGACAATATTGATTTTTTATAGCCTCATTATTGCAAAGGTATTCTTTTTTAAGCTAATGTACATATGAAACATCATCTTTCTTTAAAGGTAAGTACTTGGGGGCTAGAACAGAGATACGTCAGTTTTGCAGGCATCAAAGCGAAAACAGGGAGTAATACCAACACTTTTAGCAAAAAGGAAAAAAAAATGCCAGTGAGATCTGTTTTATGAAAATATTTGGAGGAGCTGGGGATTAAGGGGGAAAGTGGGGTTGCAAGCTAATCAGGGGAAACTCTGACTTCCACCTGTGCCCCTAAACTGATGCTCCGGTTGCATGACGCGACTTTGATGGATGGCCGGGGCGCTGTCGTTTATCTTTTGGAGTGAAACCGGAGAATTCAGGCAGAGCCCACTGAGCACTGCTCATGAAAATGCCATCCTATCTAATCCCGGGAGACAAGAGAAACACTGGGAGGTCAGAAAGGACATGAGCATGTGTGTATGCACACCACGCCCGCGCGTTCGTCTCCTCTTCCAACACGTTTTCGGGGGCTGGGGAAGTGTGCCGCTCATGTCCAAAACAATTTCTCAGTATTTTCTGCAGTTTGATCTGTTCCATGTTGAGCAGACACGGTGAATAGTTTAGTTTAGAAAGCAGCCACAAATCCTAAGTGAGCATCTGGCTTTTAAGAAGCCAGAAGGATGGTTGCAGGAGGGTGGGGGTGGGTTGGGAAATTGGGGGGAAAAGGAGTAGGGGGAGTCGGGGTGGAGCCCTTTATCCAGCTTCTCTTAACCCACCAGCACAAGCAGCATTGGCTTATCGCCTCAGCTAGGATAAATAACTCTGAATGTGCACTGGTAGGTGCATTCATGCCCTGCCCTTCAGTAATTTCATTCTTTCACATCTCTAATGTCTGCAGCTTCCTGAGATTGGCTGGCATTTTTGTCACTGGGCTTGCGGGCTGGGGGCTGGGCAGAGCCGAGTGTCAGGCAAGGGTAAGGGGCACCCTGTGATCTGCTGAGTGCCTCCGCTTTCTCCTCCTTTATGTTCCAGACATTACCACCTGCTCAACCAGGAGGGCAGAAGGTGGGTCAGAATAATCAGTTAAGTGCATTAGAGTTTTCTCCTTCCCTACAAATCCCATATGTGCAACTAACGAGACAATGCCCAGACGTAGAAATGAACTTCCTAACACCAAAGTCTAAAAGTTAAACAAGAAAAGAAAGTAAGTTTGAGAGGCATTTTTTCACATTACAAAGGGAACTCAATACAGATTTTAGAATATTCCTCTCAGGCATTTAAGATAATTTGTTCACAAGCCTTTGATTTGCACGTGATGTTGGCGGTATCTTTTGTGCAAGATACACTCAGGCTTGGAGGAAAATATCCTCAGTTTTAGATTTTTTAGTTACTTTCAAAATAAGAGATGTAAATTCATAAGTATTCTTCCAAATAGAAGGGAAAGCATTATAAGAATAGCTTTTGAAATAATGCAGAAGATTATCCACAGAAATTCTCAACACACTACGGATAATACATAATCCATCTTTTGTTTTGGTTTTGAACGGGAGTGAGGGTGAAGACTCTAAAAAAAGAAATTTTAAAAATTCTCGATAGAACACAGAAATGCAGTAAAACAGCAGTTTTTAAACTGTCCTCAGCCTTCCGAGAGTGTTTCCACGTTTCTACAAACAATAGAATATTTGCTGTCAAACCCAGAGTAAAATGCCCAAAAAGATAATAACAAGTTTGCTGCTTTTCCTTTTGGGTTGTTTTAAATGTTGGGGTGCTGAGGATTTCATTTGAACAAAGAGTTCTGTTACCAAGTAAGTTTGGAAGCTATTGTTTGGAAGGTGCCGTGCAGTCTCTGTACACAGGAAGGTTAAAGGAAACGGCCTTTGGCAATGAAATCTGGAGCCCTTTCCTGGGGGACCCTTAACTCCTGAGATGACTTCCAATAACAAGTCAGTAGCATTAAGAATCAGCAATTAAAATTCAATGATCAGTGGCTTGGTTTAACCACAAATGTATCTAAAAAGTTGGTGTGAACCTGTTTTTATTTTTCTAACTTATTTGAACTTATTTCTAGCTTATTTGAAAAAATGTGATGTTAAAACAGGATCTCAAAAACAGATGACTTTTTATTATGTTAGTAATAGCATATTACTGGTCTTTTATAATCATTGCTTTACAATTTCAATATTAGGTCTCAGCTGGAGGGCAGAATAATGAATTCCCTCATACGATTTTTCTCTATTTTTGTATATGGCTGGAAAATTCCAATAATAAAGTTGGGTTTGTTTTCTTAAAAGTCCCAGCAGGCCAGAAACTATGTGAAAGGCTAAATGTCATGTCCCTCAACCACAGTGGAGAAGGTTTAGAGGATTGCTATGAGGAGAGTATTGATCCCTCTTCAGCCAATCCAACCCGGCCTTCCGAATGACTCCTACTGATGTTTTTCCTACGGCATTTTCTACGCACACCACACAGCTGCACAGTGTGGTGCAGGACCCAACCAACCTGGTACAAATAAAGGTGACTCACAGCATCCTCCCGATCAGATCAGTGCCAATCCCTTACTGAAATTAGATCCTATAAATCCTCCAAGCTCATTGTTTTTCTAAGTCAATTTGGCTAGTAAAAGTCCTTTACATTTCCATGTCAACTTTGGAATCGGCATGTCAATTTCTACCAAAATATCTGCTGAGATTTTAATTGAGATCTATATAGATCAATTGAGAGAATTTACATCAGAGCAACATTGAGTTTTCTGACACAGCAGCTCTCTCCAATTATTTAGATCTATCATGTCTTTTAGTAATGTTTGTATTTTTTAGTGTACAATCATGCACATCCGTTGTCAAATTTATCTGTAAGTATTTCATATTTTTGATTTATTGTGATATTGTTTTAAAATTTCAATTTCTGATTGTTCATTGCTAAGATACAGAAATATAATGGATTTTTCTATATTCCCTTGGTATCCGGTAACCATGTAAAATATACTTATTAGTCCTAACAGAACAGTTTCTTTGTAGATTCTGTAGGATTTTCTACATGGAGTTATGTTGTCTTTGAATAAAGAAAATTTTACATTTTCCTCTTAAGACTTGGATGCCTTTTATTGTTTTTCCTTGCTTTACTGCACTGGCTAGAACATCTAGCAGGCGTCCCCAAACTATGGCACGCGGGCCACATGCGGCCCCCTGAGGCCGTTTATCCGGCCCCCCACCGCACTTCAGGAAGGGGCACCTCTTTCATTGGTGGTCAGTGAGAGCAGCACAGTATGTGGCGGCCCTCCAACGGTCTGAGGGACAGTGAACTGGCCCCCTGTGTAAAAAGTTTGGGGATGCCTGAGCTAGTGCAACATTGAATAGACGTGATGAACACTTTTAGTTGGCACCTAATACTAAAAGAAAAGAAGCAGTGAGGCTGGGAATGGCAGCTCATGCCTATAATCCCAGCACTTTTGGAGGGCAAGGCAGGTGGACTGCTTGAGCCCAGGAGTTTAACACCAGCGTGGGCAGAATGGCAAAACCATGTCTTTACCAAAAATACAAAAAATTAGCCAGGTATGGTGGTACACGCCTGTGGTCCCAGCTACTCAGGAGGCCGAGGTGGGAGAATCACCTGAGCCTGGTAAAATCAAGGCTGCAGTGAGCCGTGATCGTGCCACTGCACTCCAGTCTGGGTGACAGAGTGAGACCCTGACAGAAAAGAAAAGAAGTAGTGGCTTGCAATTATCCCAGTCTGCAAAAATTGTAATCGAGAAAGTGAGGGAGACCTGAAACTAACCAACTGCATCTTGCTTCTAACCTCCAAGCTGTCTTTGTCCGTTCCTGGGCACAGGGCAAACTAACTTTGGTAGGAACTTAGTTTATGGTTTAGCTTTGAAACAAAGACGATAACAGCACTTTCCCAAAACAAATCCCCTTCCCTCCTGGGGACTGAACTGCCTTTGTAGACTAACAAATTAGGCATAAGATTAGAAATTATGGTTTAGGAGTCATGCAACTCGAGGCTATGAGATTCTAAACTTCCCCACATTGCTCCTGGCCAATAACATCACTATTGTAAAACTTAAGATCAGTGCTTGAGGTATTTCGCAGACCCCATACTCCATGGATCAGCTTAGCGGCACCAGCAGGTGGATACACTGGCTCATCTGGTCTTGTGGCCCTGACTCAGGAACTGACTCAGTGCAACAGTTCAGCTTCAGCTCCCTAAGATTTCATCTTTGACCTGACCAATCAGAACTCCCAATTCACTGCCCACCACCACCACCACCGCTGCCGCCTTTAAAACTCTGATCCCCAAATTCTTGGGGAGACTGATTTGAGTAGTAATAAAACTCCAGTCGCCCACACAGCTGACTCTCCATGAATTACTCTCTCTTGCAATTCCCCTGACTTGATAAATTTGTCTAGGCAGCAGGCAAGGTAAACCTGTTGGGTAGTTGCAGTAGGAAGGGGGAGATACTTTCAGTCTTTGTTATGTATATTAAGATGTTGGCTATAGGTTTTTAAATAGCTTTCTGGTGTTAGAAAAGTTCTCTATTCTTAATTTTCTGAGAGTTTCGAGGGTTATTTTAAATCGTGAATGCATGTTAGATTTTGTCAATTCTTTTTTTATGTCTATTAAGATTCTCATGTCATTCTTCTTTAGTCTGTTAATATGGTGACCTACACTGATTTTTGAATACTGAACCGGCTTTGCATTGCCAGAATAAACCCCGCTTTGGTCATGATGTATTATCATTTTTAATACATTATTAGGTTTGATTTGCTAAAACGGTCTTTAACATTTTTACATCTATGTACATATAGATATTGTATTACTCTGTACTTTCCTTTCATTATAATATATTTTCTGATTTTGGCATTAAGGTAATCCTGGCCTCATAGAGTAAATTCTTAAGTATTCCCTTGACTTCAATTTTTTGGGGAAGAATTTATCTAGAGTTGGTATTTTTTTTTTCTTAATTGAATTCACCAGTGAATCTAGGTCCTATCTTTAGTACTATCCAAAGTCACAGAGCCAACACAACTCATTTGTCAGATGTTAAATGTATAACAGGATAAAAATACATTTGTAATGAAATGTATAGGAAGAAAAGATTAATTTTCACTGGGGGAGAAAAGAAGAGAATATTCAAATCACATTTTGAAATGGTACATAATTCTGTTGTTTGACTTATGGGGCAATGATACAGTGTCAAATCCTCTGCCAGGAGTTGGCAATGCAAACATGACCAATATACAACCCCTGTCCTCAAGGGGACCACTGCACCCAGTGCACTGTCAGGGGAAGGAGATATGCATGGCAAAAAGAACACTCAACCCTGGGGTAGGATGTCGGAGTCTTTAAGGAAGACCTTCCTGTGGGTATGATACCTGAGCCAATCAGAGATTGCAAAGGCAAAGAAGACAAGGACTATCCCACCTATCATTGGAACTCAGTGCCTAGGGCTCAGATATTTTTCTGCAGGTGGGTTTTGCCAGACTATGTGTCAGGAAGTCAAAATGTGTATTCCAGGTAGCCAGGAGTTCATCAATAGGGACAGTGACATATGTATAAAAATGAGACACAAACAAAACTGTCAAGGTGACTTCAAGTGTGGTATAGGGCATTCAAGAAGATGAGGCTGACAGGGAGCAGGAGACTTATCATGCAACAACATCTCATGTGCCTAGGGCAGGGCACTGAGAGCAGAAGTTGCTGGTGGTCCATAAGCATGTTCTGTTTGTGAAACAATTGAATTAGTTACCAAAGTTCAAAACTCTGGGCTTCACAAACAAATTTGGGTTTTTGGTTTCTCTTAAGAACATCTGGCCATGTAGAATCCACGATCCCTTGAGTTGGCAAGCACCTGCTCCCCTTGGAGCTCTCCTAGGTCCCCAGGGTCTCAACATACCCTGGGCCCTGGGGACACGCTGGAATTTCTGAAACTGCCATTAGATAAAATCACTCTGGTGACAGTGCCAAGCCTGTAACAGGAAAACTGGTGGCAAAGACAGGGTGGGAGATGCAGTAAGTCATATTAGGGTAGTGGAGGCAGGAACTGCAGAGGAAGAGCCGCTACCTGAGAATTTTTTTTAAAAGCAGGGATTAAATGGTAATTAAATAAAGGGAGAAGTCAAAGTTCCTAGCCTAGATCACAGAATGACCGATCCACCAAGAAGGGCAGAAATTGGTAAACTGGTTGGGGCAAGAGGGGCACAAGGGCAGAGAAAATAATGCATCATTTGTTCACAGGTTTGTTTCTATTACCTGGCTAGAGATTTGACATTTAACCAACAAATAAGTATTTCATCTTCAGTACATCTAGCCTCAAAACTGGCACTCCCCACAAACCTCCTGTCTCGCATAACTGGCATTTCCTCCCTGCTGGCAGGCCAGGGACTCTTGAGGCCTTCCCCATGTGAATCACAAGCTCCTTGCTCTGCTGCTCTACCAACCAGCAACACTTCCTGGGACTTACCATTTTAGGTCTGTTACAAACAGTAACTCAAACAATACTCATAGTAATTTTTGGAGGAGTAGGTATTGTGATACGGTTTTGTTTTTTTTTTTTAAGATGGGGTCTCTCGCACTCTGCCACCCAGGCAGGAGTACAGTAGTGCAATCTCGGCTCACTGCAACCTCTGCCTCCCAGGTTCAAGTGATTTTCCCACCTCAGCCTCCTGAGTAGCTGGGATTACAGGCACAGACACCATACCTGGCTAATTTTTGTGTTTTTAGTAGAGATGAGGTTTCACCATGTTGGCCAGGCTGGTCTGGAATTCCTGGCCTCAAGTGATCAACCAGTTTCGGCCTCCCAAAGTGCTAGGATTACAGGCGTAAGCCACTGCGCCCGCCCAAGTATTGTTATATAGTTTTTATAGTGAATGCATGCCAACTATTTTTCTTTTTTGAAGTCTGAATTGGAGAGCCCTGAAACTGAAAACGCCTGTTTTCCTCAGAGGAACTGTCCCTGTTCTTAAGCATTTTCTAATGGTAGCATAACCACTGAATCTTTTAATGGCACTGCAGGAAGATCAGAAGACTTTAAAGGCTCCCAGACTTGGTAAACTGTATGTTTTCTTCTGTGTAAATTCCAAAAGTATCACCACTAATCCAAACAACAGCTCTTCAAGCAGGAGTAAATAGAGGAAAAACCTCAACTGAAAGGTCAGGAAAAGGACTTTCCTGAAGTACAAATAATGGCCTTGTGTGGTTGCTACTAACTTTAAATCTTTTACAGATGCAACAAGTTAAGTCTAAGTTCACACCCCTGTTTGCAAAAACAATTCAGCCAGAGAATATGGAAATGACTCCTTAGGAAAGGATTTGCCACGTAATCAATTACGTAGGGCAGACAGGCTGAAAATTGAACATATGGACCGTGGTCTGAGAGGTACCCAGACAGGATATAAGAAATGTAGGAGTGATGACCCTGTTCCTAGTTGATCCTATACTTGGTTAAAAATAAAAAGAAGGGCCGGGCGCAGTGGCTCATGCCTGTAATCCCAGAAGTTTGGGAGGCTGAGGCCAGCGAATCACAAAGTCAAGAGATCGAGACCATCCTGGCCAACACAGTGAAACCCCGTTTCTACTAAAAATACAAAAATTAGCTGGGCATGGTGGCATGCGCCTGTAGTCCCAGCTACTTGGGAAGCTAAAGCAAGAGAATTGCTTGAACCCGGGAGGCAGAGGTTGCAGTGAGCCACGATCATGCCACTGCACTCCAGCCTGGCACCTGGCAATGGAGTGAGACAGTGTCTCAAAAAATAAATAAATAAATAAATAAGCTAAAGAATGAGACCACGTCCAGAAGAGCCAAGTGACTGATAAGTCTGTGTAATACTTTGTTTATTATCCAAAGCCTTATATACAATGCCCTACTTGGTGATAACCTCTGAGCTGAGTATGTCCAGATTCTTATGTAGAGTCAAAGATGTCATCACAACACTCGTTATCATCTGCATTCTGATCTGACTCCACGTATGACACTTATGTGTTTTCCCCTATATTCCACCTAATTAATTTGCCCTCAACTTACTCTGACAGCCACCAACCTAAAGATCTCAGTTCCAATACATTCATGCAGTCATTGCTTGAATTCTGCCACCAATTAGAATTGCTCTGCCTCTAAGAGATCAATGTCAAGATTCTCTTCTTCAACCAAAACTTCTCAACCACTCTTCCACTTTCCCCACCTCACTCTTACTGAACTATCTCTGGGCCTCCCGAGTTACCTTCTGGAATTCACTGAAAGTTGGTGACACTAGTAACATTCTCCCAGTCACTCCCTCTTCATGAATACTCGCATCCTCATACAGCCTGAACTTAAAGAGTACTTCATGAATATATGCTCCTAGGAGTACTTCACCTCCTTGATCTTCTAATACAATCACATTAAGGGGATAGGAATCACCACCCAGGAAACCTATACCAGGCACCTCCTTTGTTCCTGGTTCACTGATGTATGCTGCAGTCACAGACATAGGCTCACAGGCATCCCAGGAAGCAGTGAGAACCACGAAATGTCAGAGACATTAAGGATATTCGGTGATTATGTCTAATGTGTTAACTTTACAGATGAAGAAACCAAGGTTAAAGGGAGAGAGCTGGCAGGTGGTAGAGGTAACACAAGAAATGTCATCTTGGGCCAGGCACTGCGGCTGGCTCATGACTGTAATCCCAGCACATTGGAAAGTCAAGGCAGGTGGATCACTTGAGGCCAGGGGTTCCACACCAGTCTTGCCAGCATGGCAAAACGCTGTCTCTACTAAAAATACAAAAAAAAAAAAAAAAAAATAGCCGGGTGTGGTGTGGGGCACCTGTCAATCTGACTACTAAAGAGGCTGAGGCTGGAGAATTGCTTGAACCCGAGAGGCAGAGGTTGCAGTGAGCCACGAATGCACCACTACACTCCAGCCTGGGCTCCGTCTCAAAATAAATAAATAAATAAATCCCCCGCTACCCCAGAAAGGTAACACAAAAAATCTCTCTGGAAAGAAAAAAAGTTTTATTGGGATAAATTTATTCTCTTCTATTCCATGGAGTGGAATTGAAGGGCTAGGATAGGACCAAAAACAATGACTCTGAGTCCCTCACAGGGATGAATGTAATTGGAAAGGCAGGAGCCATGAAAAATGAGATGTGGTCAAATTTTAGTTGGCAGGCAACAGGATAGCCACGAACATACCTGCACAGGAGTGTAACAAGGTGAAAAGGTTGGAGAAGAGTGTTGTAGCACCCAAGCACAGATCAAAATCAGGCTTTCAAATCACAGCTTTTATTTTCAAATTAGCATATGTGTGTGTTTAAACGGTACAACATTTGCAAGTAAGTAACAATTTACTGTGAGGGGCTAGGGTCATTAACTACCATTTTAGAAAGAAACATGTTACAATTTAAATGATTCCCATATGCTTTTGGGGAGCTTAAATTAAGCTAATTCAACACTTTCATAAACCAATAAGGAACAGTATCTCTTAAAATGTTAAAAGTGTTTATCATTTGGCTATAAAATTATGGGTAATTTTAGTTTTTAAAATTCTGGCTTTATGTGGTATTATTTATCACTGGGTGAAGAGGCCTTCTAAGACAGTCTTGACTCAGACCTGAGTTCAAACTCTGTCTCTGCTATTAACCAGTTGAATTATTTCAAGTTGGTTACATTAATTATCTTAACAGTTTCTGCATCTAAAATGGGGATAACTATACCCGACTGGTACCTTACTGCGAAAAAATAAGAATGTCTATTTTGTTATTTGCTAAGGATAAGGCAATGCAGTTATGCCAGGGATATTTAACAGCAGCAGTGACACCCAGGCTCAGTTTTCATTTTCCTTTTTCAATGTGATATGACAACTTATTTCTAAAAGGGACTAAGTGACTTTGTTTAGCATTAGAGCATTATAAAACTTTGAATCATTAACAAAAATTGCCCATATTTTTCCCTAGACACATTTGAGACTCTTGCAGTTATCTCTGCCTATTATCCTATCTCTAGGGTAACTTCTATCAATGGTATCCCAACACCGTCTTCAAAGAATACACTTCACAATATCTTCATTGCACCAGAAAATATAAGCCTGTTCGAGTCTGCCAAATAATCTGGTGGTAAGCACCATAAGAATTAAATAACCATACCTTAGATAACACAAACACCAATTTTCCAAATATTTCATTCCTGAAGTAGACCATACTTTACAGTAACTCAAGTTATTTACATGGTGTTTTCCAGCTACACAACATAGTTTCCAAATTTGAATTCAGCTCCTGTCCTATAGCTGTGCTTATTCATTCATGTAACTAATATTTGTACTTTATTTTTTTTCTTTAAGAAAGAAAGAGACAGAGAGAGAGAGAAAGGAAAAGAGAGAAAGAAAGAAAAGAAAAAAGAGAGAGAAAGAGGGAGAGAAAGAGGGAGAGAGGATGAGAGTCTTGCTCTATCGCCCAGGCTGGAATGCAGTGATGTGATCATATCTCAGTGCAGCCTCAAACTCTTCACCTCAAGCCACCCTTCCACCTCAGGCTACCCTACCAAGTATCTGAGACTAGAGGCATGCACCTCTGTGCCAGGCTAATCTAAAATAAAAATTTCATTTTTTCCTTTTTTTGAAAACTGTTTTCTAAAGTGACTATCTTCTTTTGTATTTCCACCAGAAACATACGAGTTTTGCTTCAGTTGTCCCATATATTCACCAGCAGGTTGTATTATCAGTTGTTTTATTTTAGCAATTCTAAAAGGTGTATAGTAGTAGTGTCTTAATGTGATTTTATTTTGCACTTCCCTAATGAGCTATGATGCTGATTATCTTTTTTGGCGTGTGATTATTTTAATATAAATTAAACTAAACATTTAATTCCTTAGTTGCACTAATCATGTTTCAGAGGCTCAAAGGCCACATGTAGTTAGTGGCTATCTTATTGGATGGCACAGATTATCAAACATTTCCTTTATTGAAGAAACTTCTGCTAGACAATAGGATGCCTTAGCTAAAGTCATGAGTTCTTTCACATCAGAATTCATGGTTAATCTTCAGTAGGAATAGAGGAATTTTATAAAACTATAACATTTAGTCCTAAAGCATTCAAAGTCCAGTTTTCTCATTCCATGTTACAGTTACAAATTTCTCTAGTTTTGATTTAAAAATTACCTGACCATATTTGCTATCTCCCCAACTAAGCTGGACGCCTTTTAAGAATGGGGCCACTTTTTAATCCAATTTGCCAGCCTGTGTCTTTTGATTGGGGCATTTAGTCCATTTACATTTAGGGCCAGTATTGATATGTGTGAATTTGATACTGCCATTTAAAGTTAGCTGGCTGTTTTGCCCATTAGTTGATGCAGATTCTTCATTATGTTGATGCTCTTTACCTTTTGGTGTGTTTTTAGAGTGGCTGGTACTGTTTGTTCCTTTCTATGTGTAGTCCTTCTTTCAGGAGCTCCTGTAAAGCAGGCCTGGTGGTGATAAAATTGCTGAGTACTTGCTTCTTCACAAATGATTTTATTTTGCCTTCACTTATGAAGCTTAGTTTGGCTAGATATGAAATTCTGGGTTGAAAGTTCTTTTCTTTAAGGATGTTGAGTACTGGCCCTCACTCTCTTCTGGCTTGTAGGGTTTCTGCTGAGAGATCTGCTGTAAGTCTGATGGGCTTCCCTTTGTGGGTAGCCTGACCTTTCTCCCTGGTTGCCCTTAGCATTTTCTCCTTCATTTCAACCCTGGTGAATCTAACAATTATGTGCCTTGGGGTTGCTCTTCTTGAGGAATATTTTTGTGGTGTTCTCTGTATTTCCTGGACTTGAATATTGGCCTGTGTTGCTAGGTTGGGGAAGTTTTCCTGGATAATATCCTGAAGAATATTTTCCAGCTTGGATTCATTCTCTTTGTCACATTCAGGTACAGCTATCAAATGTAGATTAGGTCTTTTCACATAGTCCCATATTTCTTGGAAACTTTGTTCATTCCTTTTTACCCTTTTTTCTCTAATCTTGCCTTCTTGTTTTATTTCATTGAGTTGATCTTTGACCTCTGATATTCTTTCTTCTGCTTGGTCAATTCGACTGTTAAAACTTGTGCATGCTTCACGAAGTTCTCGTGTTGTGTTTTTCAGCTCCATCAATTCATTGATATTCCTCTCTAAGTTGTCTATTCTTGTTAGTATTTTGCCAAATCTTTTTTCAAGGTTCTTAGTTTCTTTGCATTGGATTAGAACATGTTCTTTTAGCTCACAGAAGTTTCTTATTACCCACCTTCTGAAGCCTGGTTCTGTCAATTCATCACACTCATTCTCCATCAGGCCTTGTTCCCTTGCTGAGGAGGAGTTGTGATCCCTTGTAGGAGGAGAGGTGTTCTGGTTTCGGGTGTTTTTGGCCTTTTTGCCCTCGTTTCCTCCCATCTTTGTGGATTTATCCACCTGTCATCTTTGTAGTTGCTGACTTTCAGATTGGGTCTCTGAGTGGACGTCCAGTTTGTTGGTGATGAAGTTATTTCTGTTTCTTAGTTTTCCTTCTAACAGTCTGGCCCCTCTGCCGTAGGACTCCTGAGGTCCACTCCAGGCCCTGCTTGCCTGGGGATCACCTACAGCAGCTGCAGAACAGTAAGGGTTGCTACCAGTTTCTTCTGCTATCTTTGTCCCAGAAGGATATCTGCCAAATATCAGTCTGAGCTCTCCTTTATGAGGCGACTCTTTGGGTATACAGGGGTCAGGGAGCTCCTTGAGGAGACAGTCTCTCCTTTATAGGAGCTCAAGTGCTGAGCTGTGGACTCCGTTGTTCATTCAGAGCAGCTGTGTTATTTCCCGTGCAGTGACCCACTGCGCCAGCTGAAACAGTGGCACTGAGATTTGTAATGCTTTCCTGCCCGGAATCTCCTGGCCTGGCTCTGTCTCAGTCCCCTTTTTAATCAGCTGAATGGGTGACTCTGCCTTCCCGCAGCTTCATTCACCAGCTAAAAGGGCACCCAGTCCCGTGTATTTTGTATTGAGAACCACCACACTGGGGCGCTGGCAAAACAGCTGCGCCGGCCAAAAGAGTCGCGCTGGCGACCTGTGGGAATCTCCTGGTCTGTGGGCAATAAAAATCCATCTGGAAATGTGGTGTCCACTCACTGTCTGTGCTTTGACTGGGAGCTGCAATCCTGAGCTGCTCTTAATCGGCCATCTTGGCTCTCTCTTATATTTGTACTTTAAATAAATGATTTATATAATACTATCCCTTCTATTTTAAAAAATCTTTAAAGAAAGCCAAATCATATGTATCTATAGACAGTAGAACATAAGCATGTCTAGAACAAACAATATGGGCATGGCTTATACATTTTTCATAAGCAGGATTGAAATCTTAAAACTGCTGTATAGCTATAATACTATACAGTAGGAGATGGATGCCAAACACATTCCATTCCTATCATAAAAGTAAAAAGTAATCTTTTTCCCTACAAGATCTATAATTTTCCATTATTCTGCATTTTTTAGACCTGTCATAGAAATCCTGCAGTAAAGAGAATCTATAAAGGAAGACTGCTCATCAGCTGCCAGTCTGATCTTTCATTCTTGGAAGCATTCATCCTTCTAGTTACAGGCTGGTTGAATTTAGCCAAAACCAGATATTACAGCACAACAGAGATGATGCCAATCTACTTTCAAGAAAATCACAAGTTATACACTGTAGCCCCAGTGACCCTGGGCTCAATTAAACCTAATAGATTAGAGAATTCGCCTACTTAAGTAGGTGTTGAATGAACAAATTTGCTTCCAAGCCTAAAATACTGAAATCACAGGAGAAAACTCAAACATTCTGAGTAAGTATAGGACCTGTTATGGATTGAGTATGGTTTGTTCCCACCAAACTTCATGTTGAGGCATGGTCTCTAATGTAATGGTGTTGAGAGGTGGTGGGAACTTGAAGAGGTATGTGAGTCCTGAGGGACCCACCCTCAAGAAGAATTAATGCTGTCTTGTGGGAGTGAGTTCTTGCACACACATACCATACACACACACACACACACACACACACACACACACACACACACAATGGTGTTGCAGAATTCAGGCAGTGGCGGGAGCGGTAAGGAGGGTATTGTCAGACTTATAGAAAGTCCAAATGGCCTCAATGAAAGGTACCATTTGAGCAGAGACCTATAGGAAGTGAGGAACAAGCCTGGGGAAAGCATTGGTCTGAGAAGTCACTGTTGAAATGCTAGAGGAACAGCAAGGTGACTAAATGTATCTGGGTCAGCAAAAAAAAGAAGGAAGGTAGAGGTGGTGGTAGGGGTAGGGTATGGATCATACAGGGCCCATTTTCAGGACTTGGAGGCTTTTATACTGAGGCAAGGGAAAAATGATTTTGAGCAGAGGAATAACATGAACTGACTTATATTTTAAAAGAATCGCTCAGCTTCTGTGGTGAGAACAGACTGTAGAGAGTAAGGGTGGATGCAGAGACCAGTTATAGAAACAAAAAACATGGAGCAAATAAGCCAAACCATCAAGAACAGGTGATCCAAGTGCTCACAGCTTAGCTGTGGGTTTGGTGACAGATTGCTGTGAGGTATGAGCAAGAAGAATAAAAACACACGTCAATGTTTTTGGCCGGAAAAATGGAAGGATTGGGTTGCCATTTACATATATGAAAAAGAACGTGGACTCCACAGAGTTTGATCTTAGAATGTTTAGTTTTAAATATCTATTAAACATTCAAGAAAAGATGATCAAGAGGCAGCTGAATATGAGTCTGGAATTATGGCCTGGGCTGGCATATGGACTGAGAAGTCAGCGTTCGGATGGTTTTTTACAGCTCTGGCTCTGAGTGAGAAGAGATGGGGGGATAGCACTTTAGGAATTCCCAAATGTGGCTTGGGAGGGGCTGAAGAACCAGCGGAGACCAAGAAGGGATAGCTATGAGGTGACAAAACAGCCAAGAGACAGTGGTGTTCTGGCCACACTACTACATCTGAACTAAATGCCTATTTAAAATGTACAGAATCTGAAAAAAAATTGATGTTTCTTTAGAGAAGTATAAGGTTAAATACCCTGCAAGTAAATACTTAATGATAACTAATAGCAACCAGAAACTGCAATCACATGTTTTTTCAAAACACCCAATATTCTGAAATATCAGTGATTTCAATTAACAGACAAATGGAGGAGTGAGCTTAAAAAGAAAAGATGAAAAGTTTTCAGGTCAGCAAAAGTGATCCTTGTGAGGATTTTCAGCCCAACTAAACCTTTTCTAATGCCTTTCGCATGGGTTTGGATACCATCACTCTGGCAAGTCTAGGCAGTGATCTAGACAACTATTCTGCAATTACACTCATGCACTGCCTGAGAACATTTTAGTCAAGGACAGACCACATATACAACAGTGGTCCTGTAAGATTGTAATATATTTGTACTATATTTTCTATATTTAGATATGCTTAGATACACAAATACTTAACCACTGTGCTACTACTGCCGACAGTACTCAGTACTGAGTATAGTAACAGGCTGTACAGGTTTGTAGCATAGGGGCAATAGGCTATACCATACGGCCTAGATATGTAGTAAGCAGACTGTGCTGTCTAAACTTGTATAAGGACACTATGGAGTTTGAACAATCCCGTAATGGCACATTTCTCAACATATATCCCAGTTGTTAAGAGATGCATCACTACCACATATGCCACATTTCTGCTCCAATGCAATCTTCTCTCTAGCTAAGGTGTAGTCAAAGGATAGAAGCAAACTGAAGTCCCTATAGAATTCTTAGTCCCCAATCAAGAAGATGTTAAAGAGTGGATTCTAAAAGTGGCCATTATATAGTTAAATTGTCTAATCCTTTATCCTACAAAATTAGGGCAGCAATAAGTTGGTG